>NC_069076.1:60391571-61021571 GCF_025698485.1 Gossypium arboreum | reverse complement strand
TAAATGAATGGTTATATTTATCATTGTGATTTTAAGTTTAATTGTTATATTATCAAGTTTTCGGATTATAGAAATACCACTGGGTATACCATACTCAGCGTACGGTTTGTTCCCGTGCGCAGGTTAAGTAAAGATAGTACGTTAAATCAGCATCCCAGTCCGATCCCGAATTCATTAAGGTAAAGTGTGTTAATTATTGGTAATGGCATGTACCTAGGATGTCTTATGTGTATGTCATTTTGAAATTGTAAATGTAAGGATGAAATAAATAAATTTAGATTTGGCTATGGTATAAAATAGGATTTGACTAATTTGGTATGAATTTGAATTTTTGTGAGACAATGTCAGATTGATTTTGGAATTCCCTATTCTGAATTGGGAAAATCATTAAACATTGTATAAAAATAATTACAGGCTATAATTTATATGCTTAGAATCTTTAATGAGTCTATTTTCAAGAGAAATAAACGGGAACATCATCCAAGTCCTGTGCTATGAGATAATTAAATTTTAGTAAAGAAAGGTCGAAACTGTCAAACAGCAGATCAGGGGTAACTTTGAGGAATAAACTGTACTAATTGGCTAAACCAAAAATTCTGAAAATTTTATGGTAGAAAGGTATATGAGTCTAGTTTTAAGAAAAATTAACGGAACTTAATTTGGAGTTTCGTAACTCTAGATATAAATATTTTAGTGACTGTTACTCAAGAAGACAGTTTTGACATGAACATAAGAAAGTAAATGAAATTGTGTGTAATTATTCTGTAAACTCCGGTAATGCTCCATAACTCTCTTCCGGGACGGTTTGAGGTTAGGGGGTGTTACAATTAGTGGTATCAGAATTTTACTTTAAAACTTAAATCTTATCCATTCATTCGGTTACTTGATAGATCTATCTAATTAAAAGTTAATCTTCCTTTACTTATTAGAGTTACACATACAAAATTAAACATAACGGTTATAGTCACTATCACTTAAGATTTGTGTTTATAATTTAATTTTTTTTGTTAGATCAACGCCAACAACATGGGTTAACGCTGGTCAACATCCACATCATCAATGCCACATCAATGGTCAATGAGGACTTATGGCATGTTATGATTGGTTATTTTTTCCTTAACACCATTAACAGTAAAGATAGGGAAAAAAATTCGATAACAATATAAATAAATAGGTATAGTTGAAAGAACCAAATAGTGAATAAAACCTATAAAATTTTGGGAGAACAAATTGGAAGAAGATGATTTGAAAATTTTAAGATAGAAAAGAAAATCAATGAAATCCAAGCTGGTAATGGCAGTTTTGATGGGTTTGATTTTCTGGGAAAGAGGGGTATGAGATGGGTTTGAAATTTTAAGAAAGTTGGGCTTGCAAAAAATATAAGAATGAAAATTTTGAAAAGGTTGAATTTGAAATTTAATTGTGCATAAATGATATGGAAAAAGAAGATGATGTGTAATTTTTTAATTGGTAAGGATTATAAATGATAAGGTAGAAAATAATTTCTCAATAATAACTCTCTTAATCCCCTTCCTTCACTCTCAACTTTTCCAATTTTCACTTTTCTTTATTTTTTGTTTAAAGTTTTAATTTCCTTTCATTCTAAGAATAAAGCTAGAGATTTTAAGAAAAGAGAAGAGAAGCAAGGAAGAGTGACAGATGACGGCAAACAAGTTTTTGGTTTAAGGTTTTTCTTTTTAATGTAATTTTCTGGTTTTTATTTAACTTTAGGTTTTTTATTCATTTGTTTTACTTTGGGACCCAAACATAGAAAAATCGATGTACCAATTTATCTAATTTAGAATTCAATGATGTATCGACCTATTCTTGGTTGAATTAGTTTCACCGACTGCTCTAACCTAATTTCAACAACTATGGTCATTGGTTCCACCGGCTAGTCTGACCCAATTTTGAAGGTGAAGACAATGATGCTTTAATTTCTAAGTGAATAGGCTTTATCTTTGAATTTAGATTTCTAAAATTTTTTTACTGGGTCAAGAAAGGATTAATAGGAAGATATAATAGTTAAAGGAAAGAAAAAATAAGTCTTTTTAAAATTAAAACATGTTTTAATTTTATTCGTAGTTTGAATTTTGATCAAAATGTCTACAAAAGATGTGGTGTAAGTAAAATTCTCTCCCTCCTCGTTTATAAAATAATGGATTCCTCAATTTCTTTTACGATGATCGTGAAACAAAAACTAAAGTCTAAGGAATGTAAAAACAGTCAAAAGCTTCGATTTAATTGAGGTGTGATTTTAAATTGAATCAAGAAGACATAAAATCAAAGTGTCTTTGTTAATGACCTTAAAAAGGATTAGCATTAGTAGATGCTTCATATTCCTCCTAAAATGAAAAAAAAAAAAAACTTGAATCCAAAATTCCAAACAAGTTTTCTACATATAAAGTCCCTCTAGGACCTATTCTTTCTTTTTGAACATCACCTTTTCCTTGGCCTTCTTAAAGTCTGCATATGTTTTGGATTATTTCACATCAGTGACACTTCACTCATCAATAAATCCACATTTCCATAAAATCCTTCAACACAATTTTCACGTATGAATATGATATGTGAATTGTGCAAGTATACACGTCGAATCAAGTAATAAAATGATGAGTAAGTATCATTCCCATGAGGACCAGATTAGGGCACTAAAGTGGTCAAGTTATTATAATAAAATACGGTTAATGCTATGGTAAAGCTTTGGTAAGCATGCAGTGGCAATTAAAAGGAATAATATGTATGTAATATGTGGAATTATTATATACTTGAAAATGTTATGGCATATCGAGAGTAGAAAGGTAATGCCAATTATGAAAATGATTATATGAATAACATGTAAATGACAAATAAACAACTAATGATGCAATGACAAAGATACTACAACAAAAGATAAGGGTTACGCAATGTTGAATGGAAAGGTTGGGATTACTAAGAATCTACTTTTCCCGTTAGCAATGCCTTGGCAAAATCATACTTAACCTACTGCTCAAAAGATTTCTAAAATGACCTGCTTCTTTCGAAGGTAGAAACCTCAAGTCACCTTGTCTGTCTATAGGCTTTTAATATGGTACCCTACACTGTTTCTTTCTGTATGAACGCTGCTTTATGTCTAAAGTCTATCGCAAGTGTCTGTTGAGTACTTGCTCATATCATTCAACCACGATCTAACTAATCTAACCTTTTTTTTTTTTTATTTTAGATTAATTTAAGAGTATGCTGCACAGTCGACTATGTCTAGGGATTACTCATACATTTTGAAGAACAGAACAATTGAATGAAACAGTAAATATAATTCAAATTTATACTGCAGCCATTAAAGACAATTAAAGTTTCATCGAAGTAATCCCAACCTATAGGATTTAACTCATAGTTTGGCAAATAAAATTAAACTCAAACATCGTTTTCATCATTGTAATTCACAAAGGAATAGATTTGAAATAATGGAAAAATGTCGGGAAGATAGTGTTCGCTTGTCCAACCCACACTTCAGTTGCGCAGTGTCCTGAGGTGGCTGAGAAGGGTTGCCTGCGACTTTCCTCTTTTTGTCTCTATTCAGTCGCTACCTTCTAATTTGCCTAAGGATCTCTACCCGTAGTTCCGCTGTCTAAGGTTTCATCCTTTGTTTATTTTAAATTGCTTTTTTTTCTTTTTTTTTTTCTCTTCGGGATAATTTCATCAGCCCCAAGATTTATCTTCTCCTCTTTTTTAGGTAGATATATCTGGTACAAATAGAGTTGGCTGAAACTGATATGCACTAAATGATATGCACTGAATGGTAACTGGACACCTTTCCGGCATTGCCACGGCATTCTGGTTGGTAATCCGACCACCGCTTTGCCTTGATAAAACTTCACTCCTTTATTTCTTGTTCCTCTTTCTACACCAGCCAATACCACAAAACACAACCCTTTCACGAGCAATTAAAAACACCTAATATTTAAACGTAGCTCAAGTTCTAATGTAAAGCTAAAAATACTAATGAAATGTCCTTAAATGCAACTAGATGTACTTAAGTATGGGTAATTAAATAGGTCTAAAGGCATAAAATTTAACTCTTTTTAAGAGTTATCAATAATCATCAACCATATGTTACTGAACTTGAGTGTTTTTGTGTGTGGGTGTGTCAAGTAGGGGAAATTCAATCTTCCTAGACCGGGGCGAAGCAAAGCAGGATCAATACTTTCAATTCGATTTGTAGCAAGAATCACTTTGACATCTCCTCTTGAATCAAAGCCATCTAGTTGGTTCAACAACTCCAACATGGTCCTCTGAATTTCGTGTTCACCACCAGAATGGGCATATTACTTATGGAGCCGATTAATAAGGAAATTTTGAATTGGATTTACATCAAGGCATAACTTCTTCACTAACTTACCTCTTAGGACCAACTGCATCAATTTCATCTATGAAAACAATTCAAGGGGATAGGTCATCAGCAACTCTGAAGAGTTCCCTAACTAATTTGGGACCATCTCCCAAGTACTTCTGAATTAATTCACTACCAACAACACATAAGAAAGTTCCTGATGTAGAATTAGCTACCACCTAAAAAGAACATAAAAGACATAAGAAGCTCAGATCTTTCTATACAACTTAAACGACAATAGAAAATAACCGTATGATACTAGCGTGAACAAGTAGCTATGACCATTATGAATAATCAATAATTGAATCTAATAAGTAAAATTATATATGTATAAGTTCTCATGTATCCATCGCCATCTCTAAACTCTGATATTTGGAATCTTGTCATGCTTGACACCTTGCACAGATGTCTAGACATTACATATTTTGTTTTGTAATGAAACAAGATAATAACTTGAAACAAAATGGGGAAAGCACAAAGATTAAACCATTAACTCTTATAGATAGAATATAGAAAGAATCAGGCTGGAAATAAAATAAAACATACCTTTGCAAGCAAGGTCTTGTCGGTCCGAGGCTCTCCATACAATATAACTCCTTTTGGAAGCTTGATACCAATATCCTCGTAGAGTTCAGGGTGAGTCAGAGGGAGCTCAACAACCTCTTTAATTTCTTGTATCTGAGCATCCAGACCTTCTATATCGACATAAGATTCCAATGGAGCCTTTTCAACCTTCATCACTGAAACCATGGGGTCAACGTCATCTTGCAGAAGTCCAACAACTGAAAGAACTTGACAACAAAAGTAACCGAGCATAAATTTCTTTTCAAGATCAAAGTGATTGCATGAGATGGAACATAATGTCTTAAAGCTTTCATCAAAGATTAATTTCTTAAAGCTCAATACAACAGAAACTAGCAAACGAATCAAGCTGATGAACCAAATATACCCCACTCAGATCTATTTGAGAAAATATCCAACATGAGTGAAACCAATTACCAATTCAAGTTTTGATCAAAGATTCATTTCTTAAAGCTCACCAAGGTGTTCCAATTACAAGCTACAGTGAGAAATCATGAATAAAACCCTGTTATGTAGTAAAGTTTCACAAGATTCTCTCGCATATGATAATTTCCAACCATTAGTTCTACAATGCATCATGTTTAAATCTCATGATTAACTTAACAAAGCATTGACTCTAAGAAAATTAAGAAATTCAGCACAATAGGTCAGCAACCTTTCAGCTAAAGTGATACGCAAATCATTTCCTTTTCACAATTTTCAATAAAAGAAAACCCTAAACCTAAAATCAAAGCCCAAAAAGCTTAAAAGACTTTAATCACCTTATTGTGCATCAAAATAGTACATCTAGGCTCCAATTGGTCCTTATCCACAAACGACAAAACCCCACATAATACTCCGGCCTAACCAATGAGGAAACAATCGCATGGTTCTCACCGATGAGCTCCTCTAAATTACCCACACTCATCGACGACCCTCTCAAATCATCGACTTTAGATCGATCCTCCTCGGCTTTCTCTTCCTGTGGCTTGAGCCGTTCCTGGTTAACAACAAATTCTTCTTCCATCAGCAAATAGTCCTTGATCTGCTCCAGCTTTAACAGCTGAAGCTTGCACTTAGACAGCGATGTTACGGTAGGGAGCCGAGCTACGACTTCTGATCCTTTCTGTTTACGTTGCTTGCGACCCACTCTGGCTGGGGGTGCCGCCGGCTAAAATTTTTTGTCCTTCTTGTCAAAGCCATTGGGTTTCTTGTCCCCTGGAAGACCTTGCCGATTAAGACCGCCCGGTATGCCTTGACCCATGGTTTAGGGTGCTCGGATATGGAGGTGATTGTTTGGGTAGATGATTTGGGGCCTGGGGATTTATGAAATCATTACTTTGGGAACAAGTTACAGATAAATATGATGAGATTTTTCAGTCTTTTTCTTTGATGGCCGCTGTTTGAAAATGGAATGATGGGCTTCAGTCTAATTTCTCCAAATCATTTGGGTCATTTTACAAATGGTAGCTCTTTATGGGCTACTTTCTAACTGGTAAGAGGTTTGAATGGCCGAATGCTAATGCATTGAAGTTTCCACATAACCCGTAATAAGTAAATTGTCCAGTTAACGATTAGGCTAGGCTGCCCATCCCACCCAATTGTTAGTTTTAGACTGTGCTCAGTATTATTTTAAATGTAAAAATAAAAAATAAAAATAAAAAATAAAAAATAAAACCTTAGAATAAACTACACCATTAGTTACTAAATTATAAGTAAATTTTTATTTTTGTCACTTAACTAAAAATTACAATTTGGTTACTAAAGTTTTTCAATTTATTTTTTATTACCTCTTGTGAGACTTTTTAGTTGGTATACTAACAATTTTAGTCGGTATACTAACAATTTTAGTCCTTAGCTTTTATATATATTTTTTCAATTTGGCCTTAATTTTATATAAAATTATAAAAAAACTCAAAATTATTTTAAAATAGAAAATCTCATATAAAACTTGAAGAAAAATAATATTTCAAAAATGTTGTTGCTAAAAACTAGTATTTATGGGAAATAAGAAAATTATCATTTAATAGAATTCAATAACAAAATCAAAAAACTTAAATCATTATATGTTTTCTCAGTATTTCTAAAAATCAAATTAGTAATATCTTCAAGTTAAGTTCCATGCCCTAAAGAACATATAAAACTAATATTACAAAAGCTTACGAAATCAACTTTGATGCCATTTTTTAGCCCAAAAATACAAAATATACCACAATATTTTTTCAGACTCAATTCAAATTTTCAATTCATTTAAATTATTTTTCAAAACCTAAATTGTAAAAAGAAATTATATTATGGATTTTTACATTATTCTAACAAAAAGTCATGTTAAGAAACAAAAAGATACAAAAACAAAAACCAATAATTTTGCTTAATGTTTTTAACTTTTTATGTTTTTTAAAGAACAGTATTGGATATTTCTATGCAGATAATACATAGAGAAAATTAGTAGGTTTTAAAAGATTTTTCCTTATTTTCTTACTTTATCTATTTTTGAAAATTTTATTTTATTTTATTTTTCTTTTTTAAAATTTTTCTAAACTTTTAAATAGAATTTTATTTATTGAATAGTAAGTAAAAATTAGGAAGTATAAACTTTTAACTTTATTTTCTTACTTTATCTCTAGAGGCTCAGTAACCATGGATGCAGTTAAGGTGGAGAGAGTCTTAAGCTGGCCTACCGCTAAGTCTGTGAGGGATTTAAGAGGGTTCCTTGGCTCATTAGGCTACTATAGGAGGTTTATAAGGCATTGTGAAATATTGGTTTGACCCTTGACAGACTTACTTAAGAAGAACACCTTTGGATTTGATCTGAAGCTACTGGCACAACTTTTAAGATGCTTAAACAAGCAATCTATCAAGCACCAATCCTGTCTCTTCTAGACTTTAAAGAGGATTTTTTTTATTGACATTGGTGCTTGTGGCCAGGGTTTAGGAGTAGTGTTGCATCAAAAGGGGAAGCCTACAACATTCTTTAACAAGGGACTAGGGGTGAGACATCAATCACTCTCCATTTATGATAAGGAGATGCTAGTTATTTTGTTAGTGGTAAAAAATGGCATTCTTACCTGGTAAGTAGGAAGTTTCAGATAAGAACAGACCATCAAAGCCTGAAGTTCTTAGTTGATAGATAAGTAATCACACCATTTTAGCAAAAATGGGTAGTGAAAATGCTTGGATATGATTATTATATCACCTACAGAAAACATACTCAAAATAAGGCGGCTAATGCCTTGTCAAGAAGGACACATGAGCAAGAAGGGCAGTTTCTAAAGTGCATAGGTAGTATCTCTTTGACATGAACGCCCCCGCGGATGCTCCGTCAAGACTTGATCGCAAATTACCGTTTAGGCCATTATAAAAAACTTGCAATTGTAACCAATCTTGCAAGCCATGATAAGAGCACTTACGTAGCATCAATTTGAAGCACTCCCACGCTACGTATAACGACTCTCCCTCGAGTTGTTGAAAGTTAGTGATATCTATTCGAAGCTTCATAGTTTTGCTCAGAGGGAAGTATTTGGCCCAAAATCGACTTTCTAGCTCGTCCCAAGTATTGATCGAGTCCACTAGTTGCGTATCTAACAACATAAAAGCAATGTCAGTCAACGATAAAAGGAATAACTAAATATGTATAGCATCATCGGATACCTCGTTATATTTAAAAGTATCACAGATGGTTCAAAAATGCTTAAGATGTTGATTGAAGTCCTCATCATTGATCCACGAAATTGAAGATTCCCTTGGATCATCTGAATTATTACATGTTTGATATCGATGTTGTTAACATTAATAGTCGGGCGATTAATGTTTACTCAGACGACATCGAGGTTAGGCATGGCGTAATCTCATAACATTCTTTCCACCATTGGCCTTTGGTGTTGTGGTGGTGGTTTCTCTACTCTAGCTTTGTCAAATTGTGAGCCTATTAGTAAAGGTTAGGCTCCTCTTGGAACATGCCCTATTCAAGCCTGCATTAGGACTCTTTCCGGTTTCGGTTTGAATGGTACGATCCCATTATCGGTCTGAGTCATACACTGCTCCCTGCAAACAAAAGAAATTAACAAAATCAATGAACTTTACAAAACAAAAGAATAAAATAAAGAGTCGTATCTATAAATTAAGCTTTGGTCACTTATCTCCTTAAAAGCATGAAACAAAACTAAAATCATTTAATCTAGCACCGACTTCCCCGCAACAGCTCTAACAACTTGACTGCTCCCTCGTCATCTTTGCGGACCATGAAGGAAATCAACACAAATAATAACAATCGAATCAGAATAATAATGTGCAGTTTCTACAAGGGTGATAAGTTAGTTGTAATGTTTGTAATGTTATAATGGAATATCAGAGTATTCCAAGGATCGAACCTAAATGAGTTGGCGATTAAGTGAATTCTAGTTACAAATGTACAATAAGAGTCTAAACAACTACTCGCTAAATGTTATAGTACGAAAAACCATAATTAAAGCTTAGTAAAATGAATTAATTACCTAAAAATAGAAAAGGACTAAATTGTAAAGAAAGTAAACTACGAAACTATCAAATACGAGTAAATACAATAACAAAGAGTTGTTGGTTGACTTTAATATGGTTGGTTGACTTTTGAATTATGGATCTAAATTGCGATTACTCCTAAATTGGATTCATTTTACTTTTTGGCCTCAACTTTACCAAATTAGACAAATTGATTAGGCTTATCTGTAACACCCCTAACCCATCTTTGTTGCCAGATTAAGGTTACGAGGTATTAGGACAGTTAACAAGATTGATAATACAGTAACACAATTCAAAAATTAATTTAAAAATCATAAATTAATAAACAATCATCATTCAAAGCATACATTAAAAAATGAGACTCGAATTGAGCATTCAAATCCCTAAAATTAGTTTAGAAACAAATGTGGACGAATCTGAAACAAAACAAAAAAAAATATGACAAAAAATAAAAACAGGGGTCATACGATCATAAGGTTAGGCCGTGTGACAGAGCCCAAACCGTGTGGCTCAAAGACATGGCTGTGTGGCCAAACCATGTAATAACTTGAGTCCCTGCAACTTAGGGTCACACAGCTGTGTCACCAAGCCGTGTAACTCTCTGAGATCATGTGGAAAAACATGTACCAAAAATCAATAAGACTCACGGCCGTGTAGTAGACCGTGTCCTAGGCTATGTGCATCTAAATAGCTTCAAAAACAAGTCATTTCAAAAATCATTTCTTAGATCTCAAGCCAAACCATTTCCAACTATTTTTACCTATTAAAAACACATTTAAACATACCAATATCATTCAATCTAAGTGCATAAATCAAAATGACGATTTCATCGCCAAAGCATAAGACAAGCATACAAGTCAAACATTCCTTACTAATTTAGCTATCAAATTTATCATCATAATATCATGCTCACATTCATAAACTAAGTTCACCAAATAACCAAAACTTATGCACATTTCTTTTTCTAAATAGCATGAACAACACCAAATAGATTTACACCATTACATGTTGAGAAATGTACCCATATTATATTAAACATGTGACTATTTTCTATTTATTTGAAGGATGAATAAATAAATAAAGTTAATTTCACATTTCACTGTTATGTCTTTTGTATTTCTATCTTTTATATTTTCCATGCAAAGTAAAATTGCAACAAGCAAATATTAGCTCATAGATTGTCTAAGTTCAAACTGAAGATAAGTGACATTGTAAGAATGTTTACATTGCGAGAAAGATAACTTACTTCAGTAGATAATCTAAATGAGTTCGTAATCTCGTAAAAGAATCAAAGTGAGCATTTGATTCAAATACCGAGAAAGATTATTTTGTCGTCTACAATTCCAATTAGAGAGATGACTAGTCTTAGCTATCGGAGTAGTTGACTCCACGAGTAGAGAAATAGATGTATTCATTGGTAGAATAATACATTGGGCTAGACCCAATATGAATAAATTCTGAATCCGTTCGTGAATTAATTCACTTGTGATGTTTATGGTGTGATTTACCTAAATCCTGAGTTAGTCACTGATTATGCATATGCAACTCATGTGCTTCGATATAAGCGAAAGCTTATGCTTTAAATATGATCGAGCCCATAACTGGTATGTTGGATACATGACTTGTGTATGGCATGGCTTTACTAGAAACAGTGGAATCCATAGCTCAATTAAAGAGTTAATGATATCCTTTCATTGGCATTGTGTGGATTGATAAATATGGAATGTTGCCACTAGTTTCTCATTCTTGAACAAGCATTTTATCACAGTTATTTGTTGATAGTGGTCATATTAATCATTATGAAGACACAATGGTGACAATAAGATAAAACAAGATTGAATTGAGGGAACAGATTTAACTCAAAGAAATCAAGGATATAATATAAGGGTAACACATATATGACGAGGTCATTGGACAAAGCAGTTAGATGAATTGCTTTTATAAAGTGTATACAATAAGGAGTTTTCAATCATGATACTTCTTGTGGATTGACTCCATGATTAAGTACTTGTGAATTATCGAAACAATGTTTTTTAACATAATTGCAATTACTAGAGCCTAATTGTATATCTATAGTTGGTCCCTCCACTAGCTTGACAAAAGCTCGATCGGATTGCATTTGAATCAGAAGAAAATTCTACGACTTTAAAAATAATTTAATTGAGTAGATTTATTCGATGTAGAATTAAATTAGGTGGTCGTGAGAATTGTTCAATTAGAGAATTTAATTAAAGAATTTTCTTGAAAATTTAATTTGGAAAATCTAAGTGATTTTTGGGAAAATTAATTTTGATTAAGTAAAATTAAATTAATAAAATTAATTAAAATTAATATGATATTTTTGGAAATTAATTTTCAAGTTAGACAATTGGCCCAATGGGTAATTGAACTTAAAAATTGGACTTGAAATCGTAAATTGGGGCCAGGAGCCCAAAAAACTGAGACCAAGACCTAAAACCTGGTCGAACCGGGCCTGGTATGTGAAACCGAGCTAACGGTCCAACCAGTGGCTAGATCAAACTGATTGGGTTGTCATTAACCCAGATCGAACCAGTAGTAATCGAACTGGTACTTGCACCAACTAACACGGCGATGCCGGCGACTGCGATGACGACGTTCTGGTGGCCAGCGGTGGTTGGTCTTTGGGATTCTACCAGAGAATTTGATTTCAGATTAATTATTCCAAAAATAATATTATTTAATAGTTTAATATTAAATTTAATTTAATACTTATCTTAATAGTATTTTATTAATTTAATATTAAAATATTAAAGTGATTATCTTAATATTAAATTAATCTAATATTTATCAAGATAAATATTAGATTAATTTAATATTAAAATGATTAAATTTAATCATAGTTGAACTCTCTAAAGTCTCCCTATATAAAGAGAGCCTTAGGTTATTATTTTACACTTGAAATCATGATAAAGTTGTAGAGAGAAATTCTCTGAAGAGATTATTTCAGAAAATTTCTAGAGATATTTTTCTAATTTACAACTTGACCCAAAAGTTCAGAGAAATTGCGAAATTATCCCACTGGCAATTTTTTTGAATTTTTTTTTTGTTTTGAAGTGAGCCCACACTCGACAGACGTGAGCTTGAGGATAGCAAAGAAGACTACTCGGTCGAAGCGCTTATCCTAAACAAATCGAAAAGGTACAATTTTGATTAAGTGTTTATTACTTTAGATATCACAATCAAGATCTTGTTTTGGAAAATTGTAAAACTCTGGTTTTTCTTTAAATTTATTTTTCGCTGCGTTTTCCAAATCTGTTTTTTTTCTTTTCCAATAATTGGTATCATGAGCCAGGTTGTATTCTATCTATAAGTATAAACATATAATCAAAATAAATTTCTCTTCTTATTGGATGATTTGATTACATAGAAAGTGGCATTCTTTAGATCTTATGCATGTTTTGAGTTATATATGAGAATGAATGCGATATTATATATTTTTTATATAATTTTTTTTACTGTCGAGGTTGCGGTTCTTCGGAAATAGACTGTGGACTATCATCTCCACATAGGGGTATTTTTTTCTAAAAAAAAATCATAGAATTCTTGTGAGCCGGAAATAGACATAGGACTTGAATGTAATTTTTCCAAAAGGAGTTCATGACAAGGAAAAGATGCGATGGTGGTTGAAAACCCAATGAATGCTTTGTGGCATAAAATTATGTAACTTTATTTTCTAGAAATAGAACCATAGAAACCATGGCTAGCAAAATTTTTTAATTACCTATTTCCTTAAATATATGTTTTATAATTGTTTATAATATTTATATAATATAATGTTATAATTGTGATATATATGATATGATCAACAGTTGATCGATTTAAAAAATAAGAAGTATGGTAATGAGAAAAATACATGTGTTGTATTATTCTATTCACTTCTTTAGGTTATTCGATAACTGTGAGAAGTGTGATAATGAGAAGGAGCATATCTAGGATTGACCCTAGCTATGAAAGGCATGGTTTTTAAGCGGTCAAATTTGACTCACCTTCCTTTCCTGGGACCCTACCTGATGTACGGTTCACATCCACTTCTTCGGTTTTTCCCTTAAAAGAAAACTATGGAGAATCAAGCTTTTATGATTGATTGATTATTGTGAATGAATGTGAATATTATAAAATTTCCATAGCATGCTATGCATATTCTTCAAATTTGAGATAAAAAACCTTGCATGTTTTTAAAATGTTAAGTTGGAGAAGGTCTTTAAACATGACCTACGACATCCATTGATGGTCCCTAAGTGATAGTATGATTAAGTTTCGAGCCGGTTCCTACCTTGGCCGCACCCCAAGGTAAACTTTATCATGTGGGTTCACTAGATGGGATTTCCTTTTAAGGACAACTAGTCATGCATGACTTTTAGAGGGATTGTCCCAAGATGACTCACAAATGAGAGCATGTTCATGATAGGTGTTGAGTCAATAGTTAAACACTCAAGATCATATTTTATTAAATAGTTTCCCAATGAACGATATTTAAGCTAGAGATGATGGCCAAACATTAAATAGTCATGAGTTAGTGTGGAGTCTTGAGAATTAAGATTCATGAACTCATTAAATGTTATCCATGTTCTTGCTAGTTAATCATGGGACCCCAAGGCGACATGCTTGATGGGTGTGAGAATGATCGTAGCAACGAAAAATTACTTTCTCAAGGTTTTAATACAAGACACATACATCACAATGCATTCTTGAAATATTGTTGAAATAAAAAATATTTACTTAATACAAAGATAGTAATTAGTGAATATTTTTTTCAGTTCAAAAATGTCTGTTACTCCTCTTATTAGCATTCTTACTGAAAATAAATTAAATAGGGATAACTTTCAAGAATGGAAATGGAACTTGTTGATAGCCTAAGCTGTGAGAAACACAAATTTGTTCTTAACGAAATGTGCCCTCCTGAAGCTCAGCCCAAAGTAAGAAATCGCTAGAGAGATTCTGACTCGATTGTTCGATGTTATATGTTAGTGAGCGTGAGTAGTGTGTTACAAAAGCAACATAAGAATTTTTGTACTACCAAAGAGATCATGACAAATTTGGAGGATTTGATCGGAGGTCAAGTTGCATTGGCTCAAAAATCTGGTACTCCGGTCAAAAACCATATGCTTAAGCTTATGGGATTCTTTAAGGAAGTGGAGAACAATGAGGTTGAACTAGATGTGAACACTCAAAATAAGATAGTGTTCAAATCCTTAACTAAGGAATTTCCTGGTTTTAAGGTCACTTACAACTTGGGGAATAAGACGCTTACCTTGACTCAACTTATGAAGGAATTAAAATTTTTTGAGTTGATGTTGAATGATGGTAAGTTGGTTCAGGAGAAACTTGAAGCAAACTTAGTTATGGGTCCCTCGTCCTCTAAAAGGAAGCAAAAAGCTAAGGGAAAGAAGAAACCGACTAAGTCTTCAGTTCCACCTCATGTGGATAGGAAGAAGACTAAGAAGTTAAAAGATCCTAAAAAGAATGACTGCTTTTTCTACAACAGGAAAGGGCATTTTGGTTTGATAAAGTAGAGATTGATTGTTAATAAAAGCCTTAAATCTTGTCACTCTAATGAAGGGTATTTATGGGACTCAAGACTTGGTCATATTAACCAAGAAAGAATCACTAGAATTGTGAAAGATGGTCCCTTAAGTATGCTTAAGGAAGTTAGTCTTCCACAATGTGAATCTTACTTGGAAGGTAAAATGATTAAGGGGTCTTTTAATATGAAAGGTATAAGAGCCAACCAACCTTTAGAACTTGTGCACATTTGTGTATATGGTCTCATGAGCATCAGTACTTAAGGAAGTCACAATTATTACGTGATTTTTATCAACGACTATTCTCAATATGGATATGTGTATCTAATGCACCACAAAAGTGAAACCTTTGATAAATTTTGAGAGTTTCATGCGAAAGTGGAAAAGTAATTAGGTTTGTCTATAAAGAATCTTCAGTTTAACCGATGTAGGGAATACTTATCTGACGAGTTCTTAGGATACCTCATAGAGAATGGGATTTTATCCCAAATGACTATGTCGGACACTCCATAGCATAATGGCGTAGCTAAGAGAAGGAATAGAACCTTGCTTGACATGGTTCATTCAATCTTAAGCTATTCACGACTTCTTACTTCCTTCTAGAGATATATGATACAAACGACTTGTTATATTTTGAATGATGTGTCAACTAAGTCTACTTGTAAGATACCTTATGAACTGTAGCATGGAAAAAAACCCTCTCTAAATCACTTTAAAATATGGGGTTGTCTAGCACACATTCTGAATAAGTATGTAAAGAAGTTGGATGCACAGACATAATTGTGCATGTTTGTAGGATATCTAAAAGGAACAAAGGAAGGATTATTCTACAGTCTAAAAGATAATACGATTAAAATTTTTACTCATGCTACTTTCCTCAAGGAAAGCTACATGGATAACTTTAAGTCTTAGAGTAAAGTGGTACTCGAGGAACTTTCGGGAGTGGTAGAATAATTACCAAGTTCAGTTCTCGAGGAAATTGTAGAAAGGCCTACAAACGATCAACAACATAGGGGAATCTGTCTTAGTGGGAGAGTTTTTAAGAAACTAGAATTCTTCATCTATGATGGTGGTATTTATAATATGGAAGCTAATCATGAGGATGTTGATCCACTCGCTTACGAAGAGGTTATGCAAGACGTTGATTCTAAGCTCTAGAAATAGGCCATGACTGCCGAGATAGATTCCATAGAATCAAATATGGTGTGGGAACTTGTAGCCTTACCAGTTTAGATTAAACCTATAGGGTGTAAGTGGATCTACAAGAAAAAGAGAAGTACAGAAGGGAAAGTGGAAACATACAAAGCTAGACTTATAGGGAAAGGCTACACACAGAAAGAAGGCATCAATTACGATGAGACCTTCTCCCCGGTAGCCATACTCAAGTCTATCCGCATACTTTTATCCATTGCCACTACTCTCGATTATGAGATCTGGCAAATAGATGTCAAGAAAGCATTCTTGAATGGCTATCTTGATGAGACCATTTGCATGGCTCAACCCACTAGCTATGTTATCAAAGGAAAGTAGCAGAAAGTTTGCAAACTGTAAAGATTCATTTATGGGCTTAAGCAGACATCCCGCTCATGGAATAAAAGATTTGATCAAACAATCAAGACTATTGTATTTGAGTAAAACGCTGATAAACTTTGTGTTTATAAGTATATAATGGACAAAAATGTGTTCTTTCTTGTTTTATATATCGATGATATTCTATTTATCGAAAACGATGTAGGAAAATTGTCATTGGTTAAACTATGGTTAACTCAATAGTTTAGCATGAAAGAATTGGGTGAAGCTAGTTATATTCTTGGAATTCGAATCCTTAGGGATCGAAAGAATAAAATGTTAGCTCTATCTTAAGCTTCATACATCGAAAATGTACTATAACGTTTTGTAATGACCGATGCGAAGCCAGACGTTCAGTCGACTGCATCAGGTTTTCATCTTTCTTTAGATGATTTTCATAAGACAACGGAAGAAAGAGAGCATATGAGTAAGGTTTCATATGCTTTGGTAATTGGAAGTCTTATGTATGCAATTTTTTACATATGTCTCGTATACGTCCAGATATCTATTTTGTGTTTGAAAAAACGGGTTTGGAAAACGTAGCAGACAATAAATTGAGGGAAAAAACCAGAGTTTTAAAAATTTTACCAAAATAAGATCTTGGTTGTGATATCTAAAGTAATAAAAACTTAATCAAAATTGTACATTTTCGATTTATCTAGGAAGTGTTTCGACTGAGTAGTCTTATTCACTATCCTCAAGCTTACGTCTGCCGAGTGCAAGCTCGCTTCGAATTAGAAAAATTTTCACAAAAATTACTTGTGGGTTAATTTCAAAATTTCTATAAACTTTTGGGTCAAGTTGTAAATTAGAAAAATATCACTAAAAATTTTCTGAAATAATCTATTCAGAGAATTTTCTCTCTACAACTTTCTTTTTAAATCAAGTGTATGTAAAATAATGACCCAAGGCTCTCTTTATATAGGGAGAGTTTAGAGATTTCAAGCGTGATTAAATTTAATCACTTTAATATTAAATTAATCTAATATTTATCAAGATAAATATTAGATTAAATTTCATATTAAATCTTATTAAAATAATAGAATGATTGTCTACAAAATAAATATTAAATTTAATTTAATATTAAGATAATCACTTTAATATTAAATTAATAAAATATTTGTATTGAGATAATAACAAGATAGAGAAAGAGCTTGATTGTATTGAGATTAATAGCGAATCCACAAAGTTTGAATGCTTCCACAATACAGATATCTTGAAATAAAAAAGAACAACTGAAATAAATCTAAAACCTAAGAATGAAAGAAAATACAAAACTAAATTTTACACAGAGAATCTAAGCTAAAGGAATGATGTCCATAACAAGTGACAAATGAGCCTATTTATGGCCTTCAGGTGGTCGTCGTCCTTAAACCTAGGTTAGCTGATGTTCTCGAGCTTTAAGTTTGATTATACAGACTAAAATACCCTTACTTCATGTTTAATTTCTTTCACCGAGTCGATGTCACGACACACCAGGACCTGTGTTACGACATAGCAATCAACATACTTCTCTTCAGCTATCTTCAAGGGTATGCCGCGACACCTTCAAGTTGTGTCATGACATCGAAGGCAGTCTTGAGCTTTCTCCATTCTGCTCTATATATTCCGACATCGAGTCATCCGTATTATGACATAATGACCAATATCAATTTAGTACACCTTCTAATGCTCTCTTGCATACTCATAGAGTGCGTTAGCTCACCCTTAGCCCTCATTTGGCCCCTAAGGTTAATAAAATACTCAATTTGTACATTTTATTGAATAAGAATAAAACCAAGAAAACTTAACTAAAATATCACAAAAATGCTTGTATTCAAGCTTCTTAAATGTGAAAACTAGTTTAATCTACTACACCAAATTACGGCGGATCAAATGTCAATGAGAGGATATCATTAACTCTTTAATTGAGCTATGAATTCCATTGTTGCTAGTAAAATCATGCTATACACAAGTCATATACCCAACATACTAGCTATGGGCTCTATAACAGCCCGTTTTTCAATTATGTCGGAAACAGTAGTTTTAGGGCCATTAATTCGACGAGTGAGTCCATAAATATTATTTAATATTTACGAGTAAAAAATAACATTATAATAAATTTTTATTTTATAATTTATGTTGTTTGAACTAAAGTTTAAGTGCAAATGGTTTGTTTCGAAAGTCAAGTGGTTTTGGAAAACAAGGTATCGGGACCTCGTTTCTATGAACCGAGCTCGTAAATATTTCATTAAATATTTATGGAGTGCTATTAGGGTTATATTAAATTTGGTTAAGAAATTTTAATGTTTAGATAGTTAATTAAGTAAAAAGGACTAAATTGTAAAAAGTGCAAAAATCAATCACTTTATTATTTTAGGTCAAATGGGTAAGAAATAAATGTTGCATGGTTTTAAATGGTAAATTGGCCGTATTAACTTATAGTGGACGGTAAGCATTTATTTATTTTGTTTTTTTTATTGTATTTTATATGTTATATAAATTAAATTAATTAATAAGGTTAATAAAATAATAGAAACAAAAAGAAAAAGGGCATTCATCTTTTTCATTCTTTTAATTCCTCAACCGAACCACCATTTTTGCACCAAGGAAGTTTCGGCCAAGCAAGGTTCTTGCATGTAAGCTTAATTTTCACCCCTTTTTCTTTAATTTTATATTTTTGAGATTAATTTAGCTTAATCTAGTTAGTCCGGAGTCAATTTGTAAAATTGTTAAAAGTTTAAGGATTGAATAATTTAAGTGTGTTTGTAAATTTAATTGATAGATTATTAAGCTTGGATGATAAATAGAAGTATTTTGTTAAGTGATTTTAGTAATTTTAATGTTAAAGGATCTATTTATTAAAAGAGTAAAATTCATGGAATTTGATGTGAAAATTTGATGAAAATAGACTGTTTATAAATCCTAAGAAAATAGGTTAATATGGGTTATCTTTTAAAGATGATAAATTTGTAAGTTATGAGTCTATGAACTAAATTGAATAAAAGGAAAAATAATAG
Organism: Gossypium arboreum; assembly: GCF_025698485.1. NCBI lineage: Eukaryota > Viridiplantae > Streptophyta > Magnoliopsida > Malvales > Malvaceae > Gossypium > Gossypium arboreum. Next base: position 61,002,033 of record NC_069076.1, on the reverse strand, counting down.
AGTAATTTTATAAATTCACATTAAAAATGTGTTATAAGCTTGAATTAATTATTTTATGTTATTTGAATTATTTAGTTAAATGAATTTATATTATTTAGATCAAGAAAGGTTACAAACTAAGGTTCTAAACTAATGGCGATTCCTAATTTTAAAATAAAACTCTATTGAAATTTAAATTCCATAGTTTCAATAAATTCACCAAGTTGATTTATAAATTTGAACGGAAAAAGAGACGCGACTTGTGGGTATGTAATGTTGTTGATTCAAAACTTGAGCTTGCATAGGGTATGAGTTAGATTTAAACAAAAGGTAGATCAACATGTAGGTGGAGCAATGGACGCAATCAATGTTGTGTTGAAGAGTGATAACTCTTAACAAAGTAGATTAGATTACACGCCCTAACCTTTTATTAAATTTTACGAATTTTCTTTTATTTATGTTTAGGTTTATTTTTCATTTATTATATGTGTAAATACTTAATTTTGTCTAGGCTTTAGAACTCGCCTTGAATTTCAAAATGATCGATGGGTTATGATTTTTTTTGAAATTATTTCAGTATTGAAATTAAATTGTTGTCCAACGGCTTTAAAAAATTGATTGATGGCTTAATTGATTTGTATTGAAGGAGCCCATATCAGTCCTTTTTTAATTTGTGTGATTTTAAAAGTCCAAAATTGATTTGTTTTAAAAGAGCTCAAATCAGTTTTCTAAACCCAAATTCGTTTTTAAGGCCTGAATCAGTATTAATTTTTCTAAAAGGGACTAATTTGTTTGAGGCTCAAATCAATTTGTATGTTTGTTTGTTTTCCTAAAAGGTCCAAACACGTTTTAAGTGGAAGGCCCAAAGGCCCATTTGTTTGATAACACTAATTTTAAGTGTTAGGGTTTCATAACACTAATTTTAGACGGCCGTCAGTTGGAACACTAGAAAGAACCATTTGTTTGATTTTTAATTTAGTTTTTATTATTAAATCTATTTTAGATTTTGGGTTTTATTTTTTAAGTAAATTATAATTTTAAGTAGTGTTGAGTATTTATGTGTATCTTTTAGGTGGGTGGAGTTTGTATTTATATGATATAATTATTGTTCATTAATGTGATATCTATGTAGGCTCCGTACATACCGGCACATATCTTACTCTAGACTTAACACGTGTTTATATGGTTTCATGTGTGATCTCACATGTGATCTTGCGGAGGTGTAAGTGTCCCTCCTGGGAATACTCAATATCATACGAGTTCTGTCGAAACCATTTTTTAAAGGATGTTTGAAAAATGGGGATCGACTTTTGAAAAACGAAAACGGGAGTCGCCACCAACCTTTTTAGGTGTGATTGGATCACCTTATAAAACGTTTTGGTCTCTGAAAATTAAGAAAACAGTTCGAGTCGGTTACATATGAGGAAGGATTAGCACCTCAACGCCCAAAATTGGTACCAAATTGAATAGTTTTCGTCTTAATGTAAAATTTGAAAGGATTTAAAAATAGGATCCCTTTTTTAAAACCGTAATTATTTAAGTTGAAAAATCGAGATTCCTTAGCTCAGAAAGAATACAAACATCACATCCAAGATGATAGGACACGATATTCTTAAACTCTAAATCGAAATCATCTCGTGATTTACAAAATCTATTTAGAAGGATACTTTAGGCATTTAGACAAACGAGAAATCGTAACCCAACATGTTAGGGCACTATTTCCTAATTCCTAAATCTGAAAACATTGCCTCATTTTAGAAAAACTTTTGGATAAAATATGACAATTAAATGAAATATATATTTTTAAATAATGATTTAAATATAATTTTAAAAAATAATTTACTAAGAGTAATACTAAAAAAATTATTAAAAAATGAAAGAGTTTGATATGATACTAAAATTATTAAAAAAATTAAAATATATAAAAAAAATCATGGAAACATGGATTAAATCAAAATAAAAAGGGTTGAAAAACGAAGATGAACAAAGAATAAAATAAGAACGTAAGAGGGAGAGAAATTTGAGTGAAAGCTCTAAAAAATTTTTATTGTTTCCCAAAACTCCAGTGTGTTTACAATGAAGGGAGAGGCCTCTATTTATAGTTGAACCTTCTCAAATCCAACGGTACAGATCAATTACATCAACGGTTAAGATTAAAAGGTATCTACAAATTAAATCTCTAAGATTACAAAATCATATTTTCTAAGATTGCATATCATATCTAAGATTGCAATCATATCTAAGATTGTATCATATCTAAGATTGCAATCATATATAAGATTGTATCATATCTAAGATTGCATATCATATCTAAGATTGCATATCATTGAAGATTATATTTCCTTATGAGTCAAGCTTGTAGATGGACCTTAAATCTTTTCAAGTAATGGGCCATTCCGATTAGGCCAAATTATATTTGTAATTCTGGACTGAACTTGGACTTCATTTTTTTCTGGGTTTATTATTTTTGTTTTTGGACTTAATCCTAGGCCCGGGCAAAATCGAGTGTCTACAGTTGCCCCTCTTTGTTCATTGCTGTGAAACAGGAATAGTGCAAAGACTATAAAAGGGCCAATTTTGCCCGGGCTCACCGAGTCTTGAGTTCTTGATCTTTGATCTTCTTTAAATGGCCTCTTGACGGCTTCAATCTGCCCCATTGCAACTCAAGAAGGCGATATCTACTATCTTTGATCTGCTCCCCGTCTAACACAGAGTCGCCAAATCTGTTATCTTCGATCTGCTCCCTGTCTAATACAGAGACGCCAAATCTGTTATCTTCGATCTGCTCCCCGTCTAATACAGAGACGGCAAATCTTCTTCTTCAATCTGCTTCCCGTCTAATACATAGATGCCAAATCTGTTATCTCCGATTTGTTCCCCGTCTAATTCAGAGATGCCAAATCTGTCATCTTGAATCTGCTTCGATGTAAACACATGAAGGTCAGATCTGCTATGTCTTCGATCTGCTCCCCGTCTAATACAGAGATGCCAAATCATCTTGGATCTGCTTCAATGAAGGTCCAATCTGTTATGTCTTTGATCCGCTCCCGTCTAATCTGAGATGCCAAATCATCTTGGATCTGCTTCAATGAAGGTCAGATCTGCTGTGTCTTCGATCTGCTCCCCGTCTAATACAGAGATGCCAAATCATCTTGGATCTGCTTCAATGAAGGTCAGATCTGCTATGTCTTCGATCTGCTCTCCGTCGAATATGGAGATGCCAAATCTGTTTCTTCGATTTGTTCTCTGACAGTACAGAGATGCCAAATTTGCTATCTTTGATTTGCTCTTTGACAATACAGAGATACCAAATCTGCTATCTTTGATCTGCTCTCTGATAATACGAGATGCCAAATCTGCTATCTTTGATCTGCTCTCTGACAATACAGAGACGCCAAATCTGCTATCTTCGATCTGCTCTCTGACAATACAGATATGCCAAATCTGCTATCTTCGATCTACTCTCTGACAATACAGAGACGCCAAATATGCTATCTTTGATATGCTCTCTGACAATACAGAGACGCCAAATCTGCTATTTTCGATCTGCTCTCTGACTATACAGAGATGCCAAATCTGCTATCTTCGATCTGCTCTCTGTCTAATACAGATATGCCAAATTTGTTTCTTCGATTTGTTCTCTGACAATACAGAGATGCCAAATCATCTTGGATCTGCTTCAGTGTAAACACGTGAAAGCCAAATCTGCTATGCTTTAGCTTGTTATCCTACTGCTTAGGGGGTTAAGGCACATCAATCTTCATTGTCCCTTGAAGGACATAACCTGTATAATGTGTATGAGTTCATGCCTAATGATTAGGATGCTATGATCGAAGTGAGTCAAATGCTCCTAATTAAACCTGTTATAATGCAAAATGTTTATGAATATGACCCCTATTCCAGACGTCACTCATTCTTTCGTCGAAGTTTATCCTTATTTCTCTCGAAGTATCATTCCTACTCAGCCTATGGGTTTTTACCATTCTTCAAATGCCATGACCCACCAAAAATGTCTATAAGATGATCCTCTCTTAGGATCGAATCGTTTGATTTGTCCAATCATCATTTTGGACTAAAGAAAGAATTTTCTCGAGTTCTTTCAAACTTCACTTACGTGAATTCTTCGAACAATTTTTCTGTTTTAGTTTCTTGTATTCTCTAGAAATTTCTAGAGTAATAAGTAAAACTTCATTTGTGAAAATTATTTAGTTCATCTATCATTATTTTAATGCAACATACTTTAAGAATAATGGAAGATGAATTTAATCTTGAGAATAATTAGATTTGAATAAATTTGTCAAAAATATAAAGGAAATTAATCTGAAAGCCTATCTTTGAGAAGAAAAAGAATCTAAAGATAGAAAACAGGACAAAAGTTAGATGCCCTAGATATCGCCGCTTGGGCGTTTATATGCCAGCTCCATGAAGACTTTCTTGAATTCAACATGTGTTTAAAAGATCCAAAGTACTTTGTTGATGGCCCGATATGCAACGCGCTTCACTCTTCGTTGAATCAGATATAGCGAGATTACCGTGTGCTCTTCAAAATTTGAGCTGCCCTTTCGGGTTTTCAACTCAAAACCCCTTTGGTCACAAGGCACCCTTTGCGAGTTTTCACCTTGGCCTCTCTATTTTTTTTTGAAAACTCAAGGCAACCTTTGCGGGTTTTCACCCTGAATTCTTCTCTCCTTTAGACAAAGTACTTTTTGACTGAGTCTGAATTCACTGGATTGGGAAAACTCTTCCCAACCATTTCCGTTAAGATCAATGCACCCCCAAAGAAGGCATTCTTTACGACATACGGCCCTTCCCAATTTGGCATCCATTTTCCTCTAAAGTCCTTCTGAATAGGGAGAATCTTTTTCAGCATAAGATCCCCCTCATGGAATTATCTTGGTCACACTTTCTTGTCGTAAGCTCGCATCATTCGCTTCTGATACATCTGACCATGACGAATGGCCTTTAGCCTCTTTTCCTCAATCAAGTTCAACTAATCATATCGCGATTGTATCCATTCAACTTCATTCAAATTTATCTCTGACAAGACTCGAAGAGACGGTATTTCCACTTCAATGGGTAACACTATTTCCATCCCATAAACCAACGAGAAAGGAGTTCCCTAGTAGAAGTTCTGACAGACGTTCGGTAAGCTAAGAGTGCAAATGGTAACTTCTCATGCCAGTCTCTGTAGGTTTCAGTCATTTTCCCCACTATCTTCTTGATGTTTTTGTTAGCAGCTTCCACTTCCCCATTCATCTTTGGGCGATACGGCGAAGAGTTATGATGCTTAATCCTGAACTGATTGCAAACTTCTGCTATCATTTTGTTGTTCAAGTTCAGTGCATTGTCTGATATGATCCTTTCAGGCATCCCATATTGACAAGTAATCTCTTTCTTCAAGAATTGACTTACAGCTGACTTAGTAACATTAGCATAAGAAGCAGCCTCTACCCACTTCGTGAAGTAACCAATGACCACAAAAATAAAGCGATGCCCATTTGAAGGTTTTGGTGATATTGGCCCAATAACATCCATGCCCCACATGGAAAAAGGCCATGGAGAAGTCATAACATGTAGAGGTGAAGGTGGTACATGAATCTTGTCTCCATAAATCTGACATTTATGGCATTTCTTGGCGTAGTTGATACAATCCCCTTCCAAAGTAGACCAATAATATCCAAACCTCATGATTTGTCTAGCCATCGTGAAACCATTAGCATGCGTCCCATAAACACCCTCGTGAACTTCTTCGAAGATTAACTTAGCTTCTACAGCGTCAACACATCTCAACAGTACTTGGTCCTTTCTTCTTTTATACAATATGTCCCCATCTAAAACGTAGTCATAGGCTAATCTCCTTAAAGTTCGCTTATCATTTTCAGTTGCCTGTTCTGGGTATTTACGATCTCTCACGTATCGCAATATATCCTGATACCAAGGGTTATCATCCTTTTCTTCTTCCTCAATGTTACAACAGTGAGCTGGAGCCTCAAAGATACTCATCTGAATGAGTCTCATCTCCTCCTCTTTATTTATTTTAATCATTGAAGCCAAGGTTGCTAGAGCATCTGCCATCTGATTTTCGTCTCGTGGGATATAATTGAAAGTGATGTCATCAAACTCCTCAAGTAACCCCAAAACTACCTTTCGATAGTTGATCAATTTAGGATCCCTTGTCTCCTATTCACCTTTAAGTTGGTAAATTACCAACGCGGAGTCTCTATAAACTTCCAAGGTTCTTATTCTTCACTCTATAGCCGCTCGGAGTCCCATAATGCATGCTTCATACTCGGCCATATTGTTTGTGCAATCAAAATCCAACTTGCAAGTGAATGGATACTAATCACCACTTGGGGATACCAAGACTGCCCCAATTCTATTTCCAACTGCATTGGATGCCCCATCAAAGCTCAACTTCCAAGGATAATCCTCTATAGCTACTACACACATCAACTCTTCATTTGGGAAATCAAAATTCAACGGCTCATAGTCTTCTAGAGCTCTACTAGCCAGAAATTCCGCTATCGGACTTCCTTTTATAGCCTTTTGGCTCATATAAACTATGTCAAACTCTGAAAGCAGAATTTGCCACCTCGCCATTCTTCCATTCAAAGCTATTGACTCCATCATATACTTCAGAGGATTAAGTTTTGAAATAAGCCAAGTAGTATGATACAACATATATTGCCCCAACCTTCGAGTCGTCCAGATTAAAGCACAACACAATTTCTTAATTGGCGAATATCTCATCTCACACTCTGTGAATTTCTTGCTGAGGTAGTATATCGCTTTCTCCTTTCTTCCCGACTTGTCATGTTGGCCAAGCACACATCCCATAGAATTGCTAAACGCTGATAAGTACAGAATTAATGGTCTACCTAGATTAGGTAGAGATAACATAAGAGCATTTAACAAGTATTGCTTAACCTTATCGAAAGCACTCTGGCATTCCTCATTCCAAGTACCTTGGTTGTGTTTTCTAAAGAGGCGAAATATAGGGTCACATTTCTCAGTTAATTATGAAATAAACCGAGCAATATAATTTAACCTTCCAAGAAAACCCCGAACTTCTTTCTGAATACGCGGTGAAGGCAAATCTTGTATGGCTCTAACTTTGTCTGAATCAACTTCTATTCATTTTTCACTGACTATAAAACCTAGTAACTTCCCTGACCTGGCTCCGAAAGTGCATTTTGCCGGATTACGTTTTAACTAAAACTTTCTTAATCTCAAGAATAGTTTCTTTAAAACCTCAATATGTTCCTCCTCTGTTCGAGATTTGACAATCATATTATCAACATACACCTCAATTTCCTTGTGCATCATATCGTGAAATAAGGTCACCATAGCCTTTTGGTATGTTGCCCCTGCATTCTTTAGCCCAAAGGGCATTACCTTGTAACAGAAAGTACCCCACAAGGTTATGTGGTTTTGTCCATGTCTTTAGGATGCATCTTTATCTAATTGTACCCTAAAAAACCATCCATGAAGGAGAACAACGAATATCCCGCTGTGTTGTCTACCAAAGTGTCTATGTAAGGCAGAGGGAAATTATCTTTTGGGCTAGCTTTATTCAGATCCCTGTAATCAACACACATTTGTACCTTCCCATCCTTCTTAGGAACTGGTACAATGTTAGCTACCCATTCAGAATACTTCACCTCTTGTAAGAATCCTGCATCGAACTGTTTCTTGACTTCATCCTTTATTTTTAATACGATATCTAGTCTCATTCTTCGCAACTTCTGTTGAACTGGTTTACAATCCTGTCTTATTGGAAGACGATGCACCACAATATCAGTATTTAACCCTGGCATATCTTGATAAGACCATGCGAAGATATCCTTGAACTCACGTAACAACTCAATCAATCCTTGCCTTATATCATCAGCAATATGCGTGCCAATTTTCACCTCTTTCCCTTCCTCTAGGGCTACATTCTCTACTGCCTCTTTCTTATGTGGCATGATTTGTTTCTCCTCTTGTTTCACCATCCTCAAAAGATCTAGAGACACATCACAATCCTGGACATCTTCAAAATCTTGTGATTCCTCTAAACACATGTCTTGCTCACAAGAGAAATAAGGATTTATAATATCAATGCTCATGTCATTGATATCTAGGGATCTGTGAAATATAAAGAATATACAAAGAATGAATGAATTTAAGAATGATTATTTATGTGCTATGAATGAAAGAATAAGAATTGCCAAAATTTAACGGAATATTGGTTGATAAAAATGAAACAATACTCGTTCAAATTGATAAAAGTTATGCTTTATTAAAAAATAATAGATGATTGTAAGCCCATTTCACAAATAAAATCCTATTACTCCTAGGCTCTAGAGTAACAAGAATGTTTCGAGAATTACTCTGAAAAATTCCTAAAGACTACAGGAAGTTCCTCCACAGTCCAATTGTTCAGAGAGCTTCCTGGTTCGTAAGGGCGAATGCCCTCAAGGTTTCATTGCTCCTTCATTCCTCTCTTTAGAGATTATCATCTCTCTTTTTACCATTTCTTCCCAAATCATCTTCATCGGCGTTCTCACCTCAGCTACGCCTTTCTTTATTCTCCTCTCACTGGTTTCACCAATGGCGTGCACTCCTTGATCGCTATGATTTGGTAATGGGTTTTCAGTATTCGGGGTATTATCGAACTTCACTACCCCCATCTTAATAAGCCTTTTTACGGTCTTCTTAAAACTAGTACAGTTTTTAATTGAATGCCCCGGTATTCCAGCATGGTATTTGCATCTGGCGTTTGCGTCATACCATTTAGGATATGGGGGCTGCAATGGCTTAAGGTGAAAAGGAGAAATAACATGTGCATCATATAAGCTTTGATAGAGCTTACGATACGTTACGGGGATAGGTGTGAATTGCATCTTTTCAGAATTCTGGCTTGTATCTGACTCCTGCCTTTGAGAACTCTGTTGCTCAACCGCAGCTATTTTAGGTTGACCAACTGTGATTGCCCTTGTGTTGAAAGTGCTTGTGTTATTCACTTCACTATCCTTTATCTTTGGGGCTGATATTTTAGTTGTTTCCCCCTCAATTTTGCCACCCCTTATGGCATTCTTAATCATCTCTCCCGCCATGACTATATCCGCAAAGCTTTTGGTGGTGCTCCCAAACATGTGAGTGATGAATGGAGCTTTTAGAGTGTTGATGAACAACATGGTAGTCTCCTTCTCCAACAACGATGGTTGAACTTGCATTGCTACCTCTCTCCATCTCTGTGCATATTGCCTAAAATTTTTATTAGGCTTTTTCTCCATGTTTTACAGCGTGATCTTATCCGGAGTCATGTCAGTCACATGATTGTACTGCTGCATGAAGACCTGTGCAAGATCCCTCCATGAACTTATTCTAGCTCGGCTCAGTTGATTATACCACTTGGCTGCTGCTCCAATTAAACTATCTTAGAAATAGTAAACCAACAATTGATCATTATTCACATACCCAGTCATCCTCCTACAGAACATCGTAATGTGGGCTTCTGGGCAAGTAGTCCCATTGTACTTCTCAAATTCCGGCATCTTGAATTTGTGAGGAAGCACCAAGTCTGGGACCAAGCTTAGATATTTGGCATCAACCCTATGATGCCTATCAGTATTCTCTAAAGCCTTGAACTTTTCCTCCAACCATTTGTAGCGATCTTCCAACTGTCTTACAGCCTCAGTTCTTAGATCCTCTTTGTCAGCCATGTCTAAGTCAGGAATGATAGGATTTGCAGGATTGTCACCCAAATTGAATCCTGAACTAGTTGGGAAATTCATGGGGATCCCAGTATCGACCGACCCTTGTTGGGGCCTTATAGTGACAGATGGCCTCCTAGGAAGTGCCTCGGTTTGTGTAGGCACGAGGGGTGGGGTGAAACCTGGAGGATGATCCTCACCCTCTTCACCAGTAATTGCCATGGGAGCCTTTCCCTTATTAGTGGCCCTCAGAAGTTGGGCCATCTCAGCCATCATGTTCCTTTGTGCCTCCAACATTTGCTCCCTCATGTCGTTTTGCATCTTTGCCAATTGCTCTTGCAATTGGTCCTGCATGTCCTTCTGTAACTGTTCAAATTTTTGGTCCATGTTCTTAGTTTTTGCACGAGTTCCATAGTGATGTGTTGCTTCCAAATTTTCTTTCTCTTACTCTCTTTCTCCCTATTAATTTTAACTAATTAGGGTCTTTCTATAAACTTGAATGCATATGATACAATGAGATGCTATGAAATGCAAATGCACGAATGCAAAAAGATGTCAATTTTGATTCAATTTCATTTTAGAAAACATTAGTTAAGGAACAAAAATCTTTTCATAAAATGGATTACAAATACGCTTTTGCCCGTAGGCCTAGAGTCTTAACCCTATCTAATAACAATGTTAACTTTCGTCCTCTGTCTGACGATGACTCATACATTATACTCAGCGTTCTAGCTTGTACTGCCAAATCTTGCAAGTGTTCAGCAACCTCTCGAATCTGAACTAAGGCTTCTCCCATGAGATAATCCCTATTTCCAACTTGATCCTGAAGATGGTGAAGTTCTCCCTTCCACTGTTCTTCTCTTGCCTCGAGCTGCTCAATTCGTAGCTTACAGCCCTGTAGTGCTACTTCCAACCTTCCGACATCGTGTTTCATTTCCTCGATCTTATTCAAGCTTACCTTTAACTCGATTGCAGGGTTACGACTTCGGTGGTGATGAAGAGATCGTCCAAGTTCAGCCACCTTAGTTTTTAATCCTTGATTTTCCTTTTCTAGGGCCTGATTACGCGACTGCATCTCTTAGAACTTCTTCTCCCAATACTCAGCTTTGGCTCTTTCTTCCTGAATCTCTTGCTACCATTGCACTGGAGATCTCCTATTCCGACCCTTTTCAACGTTACCTGGGCCTTTTTGTAGTGCGTCTTTAAATCATCTCGATCTTCCTCAATCTTTCTCTTTTCCTTTTTCACCTTCTCGACTTCCATCTTTTGAACATCGACGTTGAGACTTAAGCACATTTTTCCTCTTTGAGCTTCTCAATCCTCTTTTCAATCTCCGAATTCTTTCTCTCGAACTCTTGCTTCATAACCTCCAACTCTGATGGAATCACTCGTAAGCTTTCCTCTAATGATCGAGCCATTCCCAAAATTGGCCTAGAGACATTATCATTGACTCTCCTACTAAACCACCCTTTATACTCAAGGATTGATGTCGAGCCTCCGGTCAAGATCTTCATACAGAAAGTCTTTTTCCAAGCCTCAGAAATCTCTCACATCTTCTTCTTATGGTGATCTCCTTTATAAGAGAAATCACTTTGAGCTAGACCCTGTGTAACCGGTATGAACTGCCTCGCTCTATATTGCCTTAGAACAAGCAATGGTGCATATCCAACAACTCCCCAAATTCCTAGCAAAGGGACCTAATCAAAACTGCCACAGTGGTAAAGGACTTTACTAGGAACCAACCAAGGAGCCTTCCGCATAACATCTTCCTCTCGAAGATTCTAAAGAATGTCTATCCACCTCTCCTCTGAAATGTCATCTCTCCTCGGCATGTCTACTACTTGTTTTAAGGGAGAATAACCCTCAAAGAATACTCGGCAAGGAACCTTATCAAGCTTCCAAAAATGACTGTGGAACCAAACCAACAGCAACTGTGCACATCCAATAAATCTACCTTCGCCAGCTCCCCGACATGCACTCAAAGATCTAAATGTCTCAGTTAGGATTGTTGGTACCGGTGTATTCTGCTTACCACCGCGATCGAACAAATCTGCAACTGTCTCATCTATGTGCCTCAACACCTTTGGGAAAATCACCATGCCGTAAATACTCAAAGCTAGGATGTCGACCCTTTTTTTTACGTCTGGATGTGTCGATATCAAATCCCTCAAAATGGCCCATGGAACGCACTTACTATCACCCTTTTGCTGTATACAAGCTACAGCCCACTGCTCACTCATCCTAGAAATCATCACCAACTTCTTTGCAAAAGTTGGAAGACTAGCAGGCCTAACATAAGCCTTGTGACCCTGAATCGTCGGGCAACGCAGTAAAGTCGTATACTCCTCCAAAGTAGGTGTAAGATCAACATCACCAAATGTAAAGCAACTACAAGCAGGGTTCCAGAACTGTACCATAGCTCGAAAAAAGTGCCTATCTACTTTGACGTCTAGCAAATACAGAAGGTCTCCATAATTCTAATAGAAAAGCTGCTTAGCCTCGTCATCCTATTGGCCCCAAATGTTTCTCAGCTCCTAAAACTCATTCTGCGTCGAATTAATACGGGTGAAGTCCCATAACTCTGACGTATATCCCTCAGTGACATTATCTCCTTTCTCTAACTGGGTTTTCTCTGACCAGGTACAGATAGAAGCATTGTCCTCCACTTTATCAAGGTATTCATTCCTCATTACAAAACTTTCTAATCAAGAAATCGAGCCGTGAATCGACACCTTTAAATGCTAAATGACATGTAATGACAGCAAAATAAAAATAGGTCAGTATCATAAAAACAAGTACTTATAAGGGTAGCTTACTAAAGGCTATCACTATCTTTCCTAGGGTAAGCTCTTTAAAGTTCACTATGTGAGTTTTAGTTCTAAAGTAAGGGTACCTGAACCAGCAGATTCTTTGGTTTTTACCCATTATAGGCTCATATAGACCAAGTTCAGTTCAGGGGGACACATTTCCCTATGGCCATACGGAGATGAAAATCTCACGAAGACATAGGCAATCCACTAGCTCATACGAAGGTGAAAACCTTACGAAAGCATAGCTTCTCACTCCCACTTAAGGGTGTGACCACAACGGTCATGCAAATGCAATGTACAGCAATAAGGTAACAAACATATGCAGCAAACACATGTAAAAAAGGATCCAATTTTAAATTTTCCAAACTTCCGACATTAAGACAGAAAATACTCAATTTCTTGGCTTGACTCTCTTAAGTCCCCAGTGGAGTCGCTAAGCTGTCGAAACCATTTTTTAAAGGATGTTTGAAAAATGGGGATCGACTTTTGAAAAACAAAAACGGGAGTCGCCACCAACCTTTTTAGGTGTGATTGGATACCTTATAAAACGTTTTGGTCTACGAAAATTAAGAAAACAGGTTCGGGAGTCGATTACGTACGAGGAAGGATTAGCACCCTCGCAACGCCCAAAATTGGTACCAAATTGAATAGTTTTCTGTCTTAATGTCAAAAATTTGAAAGGATTTAAAAATATGATCCATTTTTTAAAATCAGAATTATTTAAGTTGAAAAATCGAGATTCCTTAGCTCCGAAAGAATACAAACATCACATCTAGCATGATAGGACACGATATTCTTAAACTCTCGTAACTGAAATCATCTCGTGATTTACAAAATCTATTTAGAAGGATACTTTAGGCATTTAGACAAACGGGAAATCGCAACCCAACATGTTAGGGCACTATTTCCCGAATTCCTAAATACGAAAAACATTGCCTCATTTTAGAAAAACTTTTGGATAAAATATTACAATTAAATGAAATATATTTTTTTGTAAAATAATGATTTGAATAAAATTTTTAAAAATAATTTACTAAGAGTAATACTAAAAAAATTATTAAAAAAATGAAAGAGTTTGATATGATACTAAAATTATTAAAAAAATTAAAAAATATAAAAAAAACAGAGAAACATGGATTAAATCAAAATAAAAAGGGTTGAAAAACGAAGATGAACAAAGAATAAAATAAGAACAAACCGTAGAAAATAAGTACGTAAGAGGGAGAGAAATTTAAGTGAAAGCTCTCAAAAATTTTTATTGTTTCCCAAAACTCTAGTGTGTTTACACCTCTATTTATAGTTGAACCTCCTCAAATCCAACGGTACAGATCAATTACATCAACGGTTAAGATTAAAAGGTATCTACAAATTAAATCTCTAAGATTACAAAATCATATCTTCTAAGATTGCATATCATATCTAAGATTGCAATCATATCTAAGATTGTATCATATCTAAGATTGCATATTATATCTAAGATTGCATATCATTGAAGATTATATTTCCATATGAGTCAAGCTTGTAGATGGACCTTAAATCTTTTCAAGTAATGGGCCATTTCGATCGGGCCAAATTATATTTGTAATTTTGGACTGAACTTGGACTTCGTTTTTTTTTTGGGTTTATTATTTTTGTTTTTGGACTTATTTCTGGGCCCGGGCAAAATTGAGTGTCTACAAGTTCGATATGTGAGTTCAATATGTGAACAGCGTAGAGTTCGACTCGGATCCATTCACGTTGTAGGTCAATAATAGTAAATATCATAACAATTTGTTCCACGCCTAGTTCGAAAAAGAGCTATAAAGTGATTGTAACACTCCAAACCCAGCCTAGGCGTTATGGTCGAACCTCAAAAGTTACATTAAAACTATTGAAAAACATTTACTTGTTGAATATAACTAGGTTTTAGTTGTTTTTGAAAAATACTTATTATAACATGAATATTTGAAAAAAACAACATGTTATCGTAACACCGTTTTAAGTTATTAAAACAAGAAATTTGCAATTAAATATTTCTTAAAAATGATTTTTGGGTAAAAACCTTTCGCAGCAGACTTTCAAAAATACTTAAAAAAATCACAAATTTATAATCATGTTTAAAACCAAGTAAAATTATAAATATTTTAAATAAACTCAATAATTTAATGTATTTGAAATCTCATCAAGCATGCATGCATAGCAGTTTAAAGTTGTAAAATAAAGAAACAGCCCAATAAAATGTCCAATTTCCAAAGTCCAAAATCTCAATAGTTTATAAACTCATTAAAATCCATCCGAGAGGCTCCACCGAATGCCGAATCCAAGCCTTAAGTTCGAGTATTACCTGAAAGGTTATGAAACTAAAGGAGTGAGTTTTTTAAGCCTAGTTTTAACAAATAAAAATCAATAAATATATAATCATTATACAAAATAATCAATTCTCTTTACGCACATGATCATGGCAATGCGATTTTTAAAAAATAGTTATGCAGATTTATTTTAAAACATCCTATTTATCGCTGCTACACTCCAAAATTAAATTCCCTAGAACTCGTCCATCCAAACGCTTCAATTTGTAGGCAAGCCACCAATAATGCAAGCAAGCTGCCAGTAATGTGGTCAAGTCACCAATAGTGCAGACAGGCTGACAGTATTGCAAATAAACTACCAGTAATGCAGACAAGTTGCCAGTAATGTGGTCAAGCCACTAGTGTTGCAGATAAACTACCAGTACTTCCTCCTTACACATGTCCCACCCCATGCATGTGATATGGCTACAATAAACACATTTTCATTTTGTTACAAAATTTCACCTTTAGGCATGTGGATCATGCTCATCCAATCTTTTAAATAGTAACACATAGGCATGTTTTGACATACAATTTACACATTATCCCAATGAATCAAAACATCACTTTTTACCAATCATATACAATATTTATGTCATAATGTAACATAACATGAGAATGAAAACAACATGTTTTTTAAATCAGTAATAAACTCAACCACACAACATGCTTTGAAAAAATAGTTGGTTCGAAAACACTTACTTGTATAGTCGTTTTGATGGATTTTAATCTCCCATTTTAGAATATTTAAACTATTTGTACAAAACATAAATCAAGCAATAATATTTTATTTAGGCATTTTTAATGATATATATAACTTGTATCAAGTTAGACCCACACCTAATAGTAGATCCTGTAACACCCCTCACCCGTATCCAACTCCGGGACAGGGTTCGAGGCGTTACCAGACTTAAACATTCACAAACGTACAAAACTGGGTTACCAAATTTCGCCCAAAATTAAAAATTTTCTAAACATATGCATATTGTCCCTTATACAGGCATTCGAAGCCTATAACATACATCGGGGTGGTTCGGGACTAAACCAAGAACTTTCGAAAGTCTTTGGGCAACTTAACAATTTTCTAGCTTTTGAGAGTCACACGCCAGTGTTGGTTAGGCCGTGTGGTCGCACAAGTCCTTATGGCTTGGGACATGCCCATGTCCTCAGCCCTTGTAACTCTCTATTTATAACGCCAGCAACTGTTTAAGGGCACACGGCCAAGGTATACACCCGTGGCCAGAGGCTGTGTCCTCCACACGGCTAAGACACACGGCCATGTCTCTACCCGTGTGGTCAAGACTTAGGCTAATTTCCAAGCCTTTTTGTCATCTTTACATACACACACATACACAATTTCAATGGCATTCATCATGTACATATGCCATATACTTCTCATACATAGTGAACAAGCACAATCACATAACCACATCACAAGACATTAACACATATCATGGATAAATAGGCTTACAAGCCAAAATCATTATAAGCCATATCTCATGGCTATAAACAACAAATAAATATAAACCAATACCTTTGGCTAATTACAACAACAGTCATCATATAAAACTAAGTCCCTATACATGCCTCTAATTTGAAAACATTTAACATACACATATCAATACTCCACGGATAATGGCTCGATAGTGTGATGCTGCCTCCGACGATCTCCAACCCCGAGCTGACCTGACAAAACTAAAAGAAATGGAAAGGAGGGAGCAAGCTTTACGCTTAGGAAGCTCGCATGAAAATAATAAGCAATGAGATAACATGCTATTTTCATTTTTTTTCTATTTATTCAAATTCCAGCTAAGTTGTTTTCCCGAGTCATAGTCATTAAATTATTTATATATGGAGCTACGGAACTCCAAATTAAGATACGTTAATTTTCCTAGAAACTATACTCATATATATTCTTATCATAAAAGTTTAAAATTTTTTTGTCTAGCCAATAAGTATAGTTTATTTTCAAAGTCTCCCCTATTTTGCTGTTTGACAGCTTCGACCTTTCTTCACCAAAATTTATTTATCTCATAGTACGAGACTTAGATAATGTTCCCATCTCTTTCTCCTAAAAGTAGACTCATTAAGGATATCATTAATATAAATTTTAACTCATAATTTTTTTTGTAAAATTTCTAGTGATTTTCCAAAGTTGAGACAGGGGAGTCTGGAATCATTCCGACTCTGTCTCACAAGAATTCAAATATCTCATGATACAGAATTCTTTTGCTTTCACCGTTTGTGAAACTAGACTCATTAATATTTAATTTAATATTTTATTAAGCTTCTAAATCAATTTCAACTATTTTTAGTGAATTTTCAAAGTTGGACCAATGCTGCTGTCCAAATCTGTTTTGGTACAATATAATAATCACTATCATAAGATCATTTCCAACTATAATGAAGTTACCATTTCATGGATCCCTTACTCATTTTTTTCACAATGGAGCTCAATATAAAAGTTATTATTTCTCATGGGCACACTTAGTCATACATTCCAAGTATAGGATAATTCCTTATGACAAGCACTCAATCGTCAAATACAATGCACCATGTAAATTTGTCTTAGAAGAGCTCATCATTTATCATTTCATTGATATACATCATATTAATCCCGTTGAGTTTCTAGGAAATTCCGATGGATTATCCATTTACCATCAATTCAAAAGAATGATCATTTCATGTATGCACTCCTGCGAACCTCTCATTTTACGGCGGGATTACCAGTTCAGGCTAAATCCTCCATATCGTAAACTCATAAGGTGATGTCGGGATTACCAGTCCAGGCTAAATCCCTTATTGCGACAAACACCCTTACTGAGTTTGGATCTAAATTGACAGTCCAGGCTAAATTCAGACCCTAATCGGATTGCCTTTCCGGGCTAAATCCAATGCACATATATTCTTCAGGAGGCTCGATCATCCAAAGGAACACCCGTCCGGGCTAGATCCTTTTTATAATTGAGATCAGCGGATTACCCGTCTGGGCTAAATCCTTTTCTTTAACACATGCAGGATCTCATTACACATGTAACATATGGTTTATCCATCGAATTCCCTTTTTAACCTCAACTGAGACATTTTTCGGCAAATCATTTTCAAAGATGCATTTTATGTAATTTCATGCCATCAATAAATGCACTTATCATGCACTCATAAATCATACAATTAGGCATGTTAGGAGTTTACTTTAAGTTATCCGAACTTACTTGTCAAAATCTCATCAAGTATTACCGTGTAGCAATTCAAACAACCCAGGTAATAATAATTTAACACTCAATTCATGTAACAATAATTTGCCATTCAATTTCACATGACACAACAAGCATTACATTTTTCCATATCATACACACCATCCATCAACTTCTCTTAAACATATTAAATCATACAATTTATGCCATATCAATAGAGAATTACAATTCATGCATGGTATTGCATTATTATTAACACACAAACTTACCTCAATCCAGAAACGACAATTTACCATTTTAGTCCTTAACCTGTATTTTCCTAATTTAAGCCCGAATCTCAATTTTCTTGATCTATAATATCACATTTAGCCTAATAATTAGTCACATTATTCATAGGGGTCAAAAAATCATACTTTTGCAAATTTTCATTTTGACCCCTAAACTTTTGCATATTTTCACTTTTGCCCCAAGGCTCGGAAATTAAACTTCATCCTATTTTATTATGTTTATGACATGTTGATCATTTCCCCCTTCTATGGCAACATCAAATTCTCACTCTAACATGTACTTATGAACATTAGGTATTTTTACCAATTATGTCATTTTACTCCTTTTCACGTAAAATCGCTTAGCAAAAGTTGTTTAACACAATTTCAAGCTTCATATTCTACCATTAAACACCAAAATACATGAATATAATTCATGGGAAAATTTTTAAACACAAACCCTAGCTCAAATAAATGGTAGAAATAGCTAGAACATGTTACCGGGACTTTAAAAATGTAAAGAACATTAAAAACGGGGCTCGAAATCACTTACAAATGAGCTTGGAAAGCTTAAAAACCCTAGTCATGGTGTTTTTCATGAGACATTTGGCCATGAGAAAGAAGATGAGCAAAATTGGCTTATTTTGGCATTTTTAATTCATTTAATTACCAATTTACTAAAATGCCCTTAATGAAAAACTTTTAAAAACTTATCATACCATGTCCATTTTTGTCCACAAACTTCAAAATGGTCTAATTATCATTTAAGGACCTTTAATTTAAAAAATCATTACAATTAGACACTTCTAATATGTAGAACTCAACTTTTGCACTTTTTACAATTTAGTCCTTTTGACCAAATTGAGTGCCCAAACGTCGAAATTTTCGAACGAAGTTTTCATGAAATCATTTGGTGAAATCGTAAACCATAAAAATATAATAAAAATAAAATTTTCCTCATCGAATTTGTGGTCTCAAAACTACTCTTCCGACTAGGCCCAAAATCAGGTTGTTACATTTCTCCCCCCTTTAGGGATTTTCGTCCCCGAAAATCTTACCAGGAAAGTGGTTTTGTTTTTTCACTTGGATTCCTCAATCATATAATCGATGTCAAAGAACTTTCACTCAAGCTGAGCTTTTACTGCTTATCTCTTTAAATTCCACATACAAAAATCAGAATGGTATTCACTTTACAATACTTTCACCGAAACTTAATCTGTACCAGAAAGCCCATGTACTCAAATGTCTGATCCATACCATCATGTTACATATACATTGGTACCCCAATATTTTTGGATTCTTATAGCGAAACTAGTCAGTTCATCTCGGCCTCATACTCTTTATAATTCCACACAGTCCAATTCAACTCTTAGTTACCTTTCATTTCAAAGCCTCCTCTGGCTTTCCCAAGAAATCATGCTATGAATCCCGGATCTCAATTCGATTAGTGGATATTAAAATTCCATGATATCCAACATTCATAAAGACATGAAATCCTATGAATCTGGTGAGTAGACATTTGGGTATACCAGCATAATTTACACATCTCATAACGTTTAACAACACTACATATTACTTTCCTCTTTCAAAGACAGGAACGATCCAGATAAGAAAATCCACATTAACCTTTTCTATTTTCATTCTAATTCTTAAATGGCAAAAATAATTATGATGATTCTTACTATACGTCTTTAAACTTTCAACATTTCAAGAATTTGTACTCAAAGATAAACGATGATCATTTCAGTATTTTTAAATACCCATATTATCTTCACATTATCAATATAAAATCTTCTTATTGCATGCGATTCTTCTAGGAAACATACACTTCTTAATTAGACTATTCATCTTTTTACTCGTGAAGAAATAAAATTTTATTTTCAAGCATGAACATTTTATTAGATTCTAAACATATATTCCATACAGATTGAACAATCAAGTCGACCTTATTCATCCGTAATTGATATTTCAAGAAATTCTCTCTTCTAGTCAATAAAATGATTCAACATGCATCATTCTAAATTCACTCATCATGCCAATCGAAGACCATAACATATGCATTAGCATAAATAATATTGATACCTCAACTGAGTACATTAACCCTAATTAACTTGAGAAAGGAAATCCACCATACATATTGGGACTTGAAATTTCACCACATTATTAGGATCAATTCAGAGGTATAGTCATATTTGTTCTTTATATACATTAATTACAAGCTGAAGGTCATGCTCTAAATGCAAGCCATGATCAACAAGTTACAAGATAAAATATCAAGAAAACCCAAGATAGAGAAATCTGAAACAGAGAAGCCCAGAATAAAGAAATCCAAGATAAAGAAATCCATGATAAGGAAATCTAATTTACAGCACTGCATCAGAAGATCGAAAACTAGACTCATAAAAATATGAAAGACCCTAATGGTTTTTCAAAGAAAAGAAATCCAGAATAACATCATTCCAAACCACTAACAACAAATACGACCGGAACTATATGCTTCTCATATATATATGAAATCAAACAGAGTAATGATCGGTAGAAATAGAATCATGGCACCATACACAATTTCTCATCGATTCCCAACAGGCGGAATATAACACAATACTAGAGAAAAACAGAACCATGTAGATTATAATCCAATCAGACTAACAACACATTCGTCAAACGTTAAGATCAGGGAACATTTACATATTTCGAACATTATTCCTTTAACTATTTCTGCCGTCCCAAATTCCATAATATTCCCTTCACTAAGAAAACCAGTTCATGGGGGAATTTCAATCAATACATTTCTCGACATCATACCAGGATAGATCGTTTTACCAAAATTAACCTTTTTTGCTAACTACGATGTTGCGAAAGTTAAACATTCTTTCGGTCAATCCGATATATTTCTAGCTCATGTTTGTACTTATCAACCCATTCTCAATCTCTAATCATACTTATAACCATTCCACCATTGAAATCTTTGGTTTCTCACCTGGAAACTCATTCAACATAAATCTTAGGAATTTCTATTATAAAACACCACTTTGGTAAGGTGGAGGGGGTCGTAGGGCCTTTGACTCAACTCTTATATACATATACATGTAACACAGTTTTCATCATAACAATCATATCTCAATCATGCCATTCATTTCGAGTAACTAACATTCATATTGATTTAATGCCCACTTTCCAGTTATCTCATTTAGTCAAGTATAATTATGCATGCATTCCATGTTCTCTGGATAACTTTACTTATCTATTCATTTAATCATATAAGTCATGCACATGATATCATACATGGGCCAACAAACACAGATAAGTTTATCACAATCCATACTTTTACCTCGTACACTATCATTTAGACATATCGTTACAATCATATGAATCAGTCCAAGCAATTTAAAACATTTACTTAAGCTATAAAAGCTTATCAACCATGATTTTTCATATAAGCGTACGTGAATGTTCATTCCATCTATATCTTTGGTAACTTATCTAAATACATGTATTCACTCAAGCAAATCGACCATTTACGTTATAGAATTATCTATTAATCATAGATAAGCTCATTTCACCATGTACACATTTCATGATTCCTTATTCGTAACTTTCCAAGTTTCAATTCGTCATGACTATACTTTACTCTAATATTTTAGCATCACATTCAACATGGTCGGTGTAGCTCGGTTGGAGAATACCTTTGTCTAAACAAAGTGGCTCTCATACACGTCGAGAGACATCACACTATCACGAATCAGTGGCATGTATAGCTGGACTCTGATACATATGCTAGGTTAGTCTGAGAAATGACTAAACCATAGCTCTGATACCACTAAATTAACACCCCTCACCTGTATCCAACTCCGGGACAGGGTTCGACGTGTTACCGGACTTAAACATTCACAAATATACAAAACTGGGTTACCAAATTTCACCCAAAATTAAAAAATTTCAAAACACATGCATATTGTCCCTTATACAGGCCTTCGAAGCCTATAACATACATTGGGGTGGTTCGGGACTAAACCGAGAACTTTCGAAAGTCTTTAGGCAATTTAACAATTTTCTAGCTTTGGAGAGTCATACGCCCGTATGGGTTGGGCCGTGTGGTCGCACACGTCCATGTGGCTTGGGACACCCCTGTGTCGTCAGCCCTTGTAACTCTCTGTTTATGACGTCAGCAACCGTTTAGAGGCACATGGCCAAGGCACACACCCGTGACCAGAGGCTGTGTCCTCCACACGGCTGAGACACACGGCCATGTCTCTACCCGTGTGGTCAAGACTTAGGCTAATTTCCAAGCCTTTTTGTCATCTTTACATACACACACATACACGATTTCAATGGCATTCATCATGTACATATGCCATATACTTCTCATAAATAGTGAACAAGCACAATCACATAACCACATCACAAGACATTAACACATATCATGGATAAATAGGCTTACAAGCCAAAATCATTATAAGCCATATCTCATGGCTATAAACAACAAATAAATATAAACCAATACCTTTGGCTAATTACAACAACAGTCATCATATAAAAACTAAGTCCCTATACATGCCTCTAATTTGAAAACATTTAACATACACATATCAATACTCCACGGATAATGGCTCGATAGTATGATGCTGCCTCTGACGATCTCCAACCCCGAGCTGACCTGACAAAACTAAAAGAAATGGAAAGGAGGGAGTAAGCTTTACGCTTAGGAAGCTCGCATGAAAATAATAAGCAATGAGATAACATGCTATTTTCATTTTTTTTCTATTTATTCAAATTCCAGCTAAGTTGTTTTCCCGAGTCACAGTCATTAAATTATTTATATATGGAGCTACGGAACTCCAAATTAAGATACGTTAATTTTTCTAGAAACTATTCTCATATCTCTTCTTATCATAAAAGTTTCAGAATTTTTTGTCTAGCCAATAAGTATAGTTTATTATTCAAAGTCTCCCTATTTTACTATTTGACAGCTTCGACCTCTCTTCACCAAAAGTTATTTATCTCATAGTAAGAGACTCGGATAATGTTCCTGTCTCTTTATACTAAAATTAGACTCATTAAGGATTTCATTCATATAAATTTTAACTCATAATTATTTTTTTTATAATTTCTAGTGATTTTTCAAAGTTGAGACAGGGGAGTCTGGAATCATTCCGACTCTATCTCACAAGAATTCAAATATGTCATGATACAGAATTCTTTTACTTTCACTATTTCCTTTATGTGAAACTAGACTCATTAATATTTAATTTCATATTTTATTAAGCTTCTAAATCAATTTCCATTATTTTTAGTGAATTTTCAAAGTCGGACCAATGCTGTTGTCCAAATCTATTTTGGTACAATATAATGATCACTATCATAAGATCATTTCCAACTATCATGAAGTTACCATTTCATGGATCCCTTACTCATTTTTTTCATAATGGAGCTCAATATAAAAGTTATTATTTCTCATGGGCACACTTAGTTTGGTACAATATAATGATCACTATCATAAGATCATTTCCAACTATCATGAAGTTACCATTTCATGGATCCCTTACTCATTTTTTTCATAATGGAGCTCAATATAAAAGTTATTATTTCTCATGGGCACACTTAGTTATACATTCCAAGTAAAGGATAATTCCTTATGACAAGCACTCAATCGTCAAATACAATGCACCATGTAAATTTGTCTTAGAAGAGCTCATCATTTATCATTTCATTGATATACATCATATTAATCCTGTTGAGTTTCTAGGAAATTCCGATGGATTATCCATTTATCGTCAATTGATAAGAATGATCATTTCATGTATGCACTATCGCGAACCTCACATCTTACGGCGGGATTACCAGTCTAGGCTAAATTCCCCGTATCGTAAACTCATAAGGTGATGTTGGGATTACCAGTCCAGGCTAAATCCCTTATTGCGAAAAAGACCCTTACTGAGTTCGAATCTGAATTGCCAGTCCAGGCTAAATTCAAACCCTAATCGGATTACCCGTCTGGGCTAAATCCAATGTATATATATTCTTCGGGAGGCTTGATCATCCAAAAGAACACCCATCCAGGCTAGATCCTTTTTATAATTGAGATCAGCGGATTACCCGTCCATGCTAAATCTTTTTCTGCAACACATGCAGGATCTCATTACACATGTAACACATGGTTTATCCATCGAATTCCCTTTTTAACCTCAACCGAGACATTTTTCGACAAATCATTTTCAAAGATGCATTTCATGTAATTTCATGCTATCAATAAATGCACTTATCATGCACTCATAAATCATACAATTAGGCATGTTAGGAGTTTACTTTAAGTTATCCGAACTTACTTGTCAAAATCTCATCAAGTACAACCGTGTAGCAATTCATACAACCCAGGTAATAGTAATTTAACACTCAATTCATGTAACAATAATTTCCCATTCAATTTCACATGACACAACAAGCATTACATTTTTCCATATCATACACACCATCCTCAACTTCTCTTAAACATATTAAATCATACAATTTATGCCATATCAATAAAGAATTACAATTCATGCATGGTATTTCATTATTATTAACACACGAACTTACCTCGATTCAGAAACAACAATTTACCATTTTAGTCCATAACCTTGTATTTTCCCGATTTAAGCCTGAATCTCGATTTCCTTGATCTATAATATCACATTTAGCCTACTAATTAGTCACATTATTCATATGGGTCCAAAAATCATACTTTTACAAATTTGCATTTTGACCCCTAAACTTTTGCATATTTTCACTTTTGCCCCAAGGCTCAGAAATTAAAATTCATCCTATTTTCTAATGTTTTATGTCATTCTGATCATTTTCCCCTTCTATGGAAACATCAAATTCTCACTCTAACATGTACTTATGAACATTAGGTATTTTTACCGATTATGTCATTTTACTCGTTTTCACGTAAAATCGCTTAGCAAAAGTTGTTTAACACAATTTCAAGCTTCATATTCTACCATTAAACATAAAAATACATTCATATCATTCATGGGTAAATTTTTAAACACAAACCCTAGCTCAAATAAAAGGTAGAAATAGCTAGAACATTAAAAATGGGGCTCGAGATCACTTACAAATGAGATTTGAAAGCTTGAAAACCCTAGCCATGGTTTTTTTCATGAGACATTCAGCCATGAGGAAGAAGATGAGCAAATTTGGCTTATTTTGGCATTTTCAATTATTTAATTTCCAATTTAGTAAAATGCCCTTAATGAAAAACTGTTAAAAACCTATCATACCATGTCCATTTTTGTCCACAAATTTCAAAATGGTCTAATTACCATTTAAGGACCTTTAATTTAAAAACTCATAACAATTAGACACTTCTAATATGTATAACTCAACTTTTGCACTTTTTATAATTTAGTCCTTTTGACCAAATTGAGTGCCCAAACGTCTAAATTTTCGAACAAAATTTTCACGAAATCATTCCGTGAAATCATAGACCATAAAAATATAATAAAAATAAAATTTTCCACATTGAATTTGTGGTCTCGAAACCGCTGTTCCGACTAGGCTTAAAATCAAGATGTTACAGATCTAATGCGAAACACCATTCTAATAAATGTCCACACTCAGATCTTAACCAATGGAGTACCAATCTATTATCAAAGTGACTTTCTATTAAAAATTGTCTTTTTAAACATTTGTTTTATTACTCACTTAAACCAAATCATCCATTTAGGACATACCCTAATAAATAATCATTTATACGATGGTTTCGTTCCTAAACTAGGAGCTATCCGGAATGATATCGATCAACCTTTAACTCAATTGAATAGAGACGTTTGATGGATCACCAGGATCTTGAGTTGGAAGGGAAGTCGAATTTATAAAACTGGTCAACTAAAATAGTAAGTCAAAAGTACAATATTTAAATAAAATAATTTAAAACTAATGGAGATAGGGATTTAAGATTTTTTTTATTACTAAAGAGGATGATTGAGATTCGAAAATGGTGAAAAAAAGAGAAAGATCACCAAAGCTAGTGGAGGAGTCACGGTGGTTCGATGAGAACTCGACGGAGGAGGAAGGGAGAAGGGTGTTGCGGCACAAGGGGAAATAATGAGAGAATGAGAAGGGAAAAAGAAATAAAGAAGAAGAAGAACAAAGATATAAAAAGAGAATTATTTTCGATGGTGGTGCACAATGGTGGTGGCCACATTGGTGAACGGTGGTGCTAGGGCGATAGTGCAATAATACAAAAAGGGAGGAGGGACAGCGAAGGGGAGGTTTGGCGATGGTTCGAATTGTAAGGAAGTGGTGGATAGAAGGAGGAAAATTGTGTAAAAGTGGTTGATGACTAAAATAAAAGAAGAAAAATGGAGAGAAAGGGAGGAGCTAGAGAGAGGGACAATAATAGGGGAATTAGTGTAATGAAAAATGATTCAAAAGATATGACTCACTTGTCTAGGTGTATTGAATCAACACACATGGTAAAGATATTGAAAAATGTTTGTTGAGGGGACAATGGATAAAAAAGGGGATCATGTTTATAAATATATGGGATGTTGACTTGTTAAGAAAGGAAAGAAATCCTCCAATGCAAGACAACAAGTGGATGAAAATGGGGTATTGACCATTCAATTTTGGCAAAGAAAATAAATAAAAATATGGAGAGTATGGAGACTTAAACCTAAGACCCTTAGGAATTTATTTAAGCTCCTAACCACTAAGCCAACTTACTTCTTTGTTCACACTCCTACAACAACTATTTTAAAAACATGGTGTGACATTTACTAAGGTTTGAAATAAAATTGTACCAAATAATGTGAGGGAAGAGATTCGACCTCAGATAATGAAGGACAACTCCACCACTATTTAATCATTAGACTAGATACTTATTTATTGAAAAAAGTACTAAGGTCATCTAAAACAAAATCGGCGTGATGACTCTCGATCCGTTAATCCAATTTTTACTAACTCAGTTTTAGAATGTGACAGTGACTTTTCTTGAAACTGGGTTCTATAAGTTAAAAAAATAATATAAAGAAAAACTTGTTGAGTACATTTTACATTTTAATTTGCAATGTATACTTCGCCACGTATGAAGAAAGAATAAAATTATGTGTAGTTGATTGTGTCCTCATTATTGGTAATATGAATCATTAACTTATGAAACAAAAACCTTTTAAAAAGGGGTTACTAAAGCCCTAGAAAATCTCACTATTTGAATATGAAACTTTGAAGGAAAAAATTATTGTTGAGAAGAGCAATTTCAGAAGTAATCTCTTTCAAATTCCCATCGTATTTTCCATTTTTCTTTCTAGTTTTGCTAGTCATCCATAGCCAGAACCAGAGGAAGTGGTCACATGGTTCTAAATAATCCTTTGTGACATTGTGAAGTGAGAAGTCTAGTAGAAGCTTAGGCTTACGTTTGTTCTACAAAGGTGGAAGAAATGAATCGAGCCTTGGCTTTGTGAGGAATTCAAGTACCAAACTTCATTTATGATTTTTCAATCCCCGAGGGACCATATCATTGGAGTGACACCAACTACGGTAGCTTTTTACTCTCTCTGTATGTGATAGAAGTAGGATTTCATTTACCACTTCACCCTTTTTTCTGTCATCTTCTCAATGAATATGGAATAGCTCCCGGGCAGTTGTCGAGTTTTTCTTATTGGATCATGATGATGTACTTTATTGAATGCAGTTGGCATGATGAAGTGTCGTTGACCACCGTTTTTTAAAATTTGTATCAACTAAAGGCCTACAACCAAGGGGATTCATTAGGTTTATTTTACTTCACTCCTTATAAAGACGTGGAATCTATTATTACGAAATGGTGTCCTAACTTTTGTCTAAACCACTGCAAGTATATATGAGTTAAATACAATCTCAACAGTGGTTTTGAATTTCCAACCAAGTGGTCAATACCTAGCAAAGATATGTGTTCAAGAAAATGAGATATTATAACAAAAATAGGTTAGGGACAATATTATATACTTTTCTAGGGTTGTGTGCTAGACTTGAAGGAAATACTGACTATGAGAAATCTTTCAGTATTACCTTTTAAATCTGAGCCGTAATGGATGGAGGCAAGTTGATGCTGAGGATAGAGCGAACATTGTTAGGCCACTACCTGAACAGTTCGCATGGCCACATGAAGCTACTGAAGAATTGAGGCTCATATTTTTGGGAAATAGAGATGAGCCTAGAAATTAGTTTTTCAATTTTTGTAAATTAAAGCATCGTCAGTGGTCTTCGATATCTTCAAGGAATATTAAGAGTGGTGCAAACCCTCTTATGCTAATTGATGGTGTTGATATTACACTTGTTGGTGGTGCAGGCACAACTCGTGACATTGAAGAAAATCCTGAGGAATCCGCCAAATTATCTAAAGAAATTGACAAATACATAGATGTGCGATCTTATATGCAGAGTGTGTGAGAAGGTCCTTCTAGTATTGTTATTGGGAGGGTAGTGTGAGCAGTAAAAAGAAACAAAAGACTACTATAAGAGTTGCTAACAGTACATGAAGTAGAAAAGATGAAGGTAGCCCAGTGAGGGAAGTTTTTCAAAAGAAAGGAAAAATCACATTGAAATATCTGGTAACGTAGCTTCTATTACTGAAGTTCTTGCTACAAGTCCATCTCCCCTAATCTCTCCTGTTAATTGTCCACCGGTACCAAAGGCGAAAACTGACAACATCTTTGGAGTTGTTATTGATCATGGCCTCTAGTGATTCCATGAAGTTCACTACTTCTGGTCGTGAAAGAAAGACTTTATTTCCATGGCAAGAGCATCTCAGTATGTAGAAGTTTCCCTTTAATCGTAATGAGGTGAGGAAACAATATAACAATTGTATCTCAGAAGAAGCCAAGAAACACATTTTCTCATCTGAGTCATCCAACGGTACAAGTAAACATTCATTTTAAGAGTTAGCACTCTCTTTGCAAGTGCTCTTAGTTGAGGCTGGTATGGTCAGCATAGGGCTCGCTGAGGGCATTAACAATGCAAAGATTAAAAAGGGAGAAACTAAAAATGTTCACTAATCTACCCTAGGGTTGCTAGAGAGAGCTTTCAAGCTTCATGAAAACAGGGTTAAAGATAATAGGAAATTATTAGAGTAGACCAAAAGGTTATAGGAGCATTTTTCCCTTTCTGAAAAAGACATTGAAAAATTACATGGGGATATCACAAGTGAGCGAGCTGAAAAAAATGTGTTGGAGGTTGCCTTAAAAAGCATGGATGAACAACACAAAACTGCTATGGCTAACTTGGTTAAAAGCCATGGGGAATCTTTAGAGAAGTATAAAAGGGATACTATGCAAAGCTTCCAAGATTACTTGTAACAGCCTGATTTTGGGCCTGGTCGGAATAGTGGTCTCAGGACCACAAATTCAGAGTCGAATAAATTATTCCATTATTATTTTGATGTTATAGCATGATTATATGAATGCATGGAATATTTGGTGAAGTAATTTCAACGTTTGTGAGCCCAATTGTGAAAAAATGGCTAAAGCGAATAAAGTGCAAAAGTCCTAAATTGATAGCTAAAGGTTTCAAATAGCTAGGAAATAAATATCTGGGGCCTTTAAAGGGCAATTAGACCCTTAGAAATAGGGTGGCCGGCCATAGGGGATAATGGATTGAAATTTTTCAAAGTTAGGTAATTGATTTTTGACTTTTTGACTAAAGTAGAAATATAATAATCAAAGGATGATATCATCTCTTTCACCTCTCCTTCTTCACCAATTTTACCAGGAAAAATAGGGCTTTGGGAGCTTGAAATTTTAGCTACTTAATTGACTCACAATAAGTGATTTCCATACCCTTTATTGATGATTTTTGCATTTTTGAGACCCTTAAAGCATAAGCTTTCAAATGAGGGTACTATTTTGCTAAATGATTAAGATTTTACGGTTTTGGCATGAAATGATTTGTAATGTTTGCTGAGTTTTTATGGAAGAAAATGAGTCTTGGGTGTCTTATAAACAACTTTTGTTAAATGTGTTAGCATGAAAACACCTAAAAGGACCATTTTGCATAAGTTGTAAAATAGATGTTAAATATGTGAAATAGTGGGGATTTGGAGTTTCTATAAGAGTAAAAATGGTTCGGCTAAGCTTAAGATACGAAGGAATTTGATAAAAATCAATTTTCAAACCTAGGGATAAAATGATCATTTTGTCAAAGTCTAGGGGAAAAATGGTCATTTCACCGAAGAAGTGAAATTTTGATTGCCTAATTTTATTTAGTGTCTAAATAAGTGCATTTTTTTATATTAGATCAAGAAATATTGAATCCGAACCTAGATTGAGGGAAAGCCAAGCAAATCGACTAAACCGACTAGTCGCCACATTTTGTAATCCGAGGTAAGTTGTATATAAATAATACAACTAAATTGATAATATATATGTTTGAATTGTATTGAAATTATTATAGCATGAATTTCTTGATTGTGGAAATGAGAGAACGTGATGAAAATAGAGATAGTAGAATCCCTTAATGAACCTTAAAAAATAAATCAGATATCCATGCCATGACGTTCGGATCACTTGTGTGAGCTAGTGTAAGACATGTCTGGGACATGCATCGGCCACGTTATGAGAGCCAGTGTAAGACCATGTCTGGGACATGGCATCAGTATTAAGACGAGTGCTAGTGTAAGACATGTCTGGGACATGCATCGGCCTCGAGACGTAAGCCAGTGTAAGACATGTCTGGGACATTCATCGACTACGAGATGTGTCAGTGTAAGACCATGTCTAGTACATGGCATCGGCACAGATATGCTAGAACTTATGTAAGACCATGTTTGGGACATGGCATCGGCACCTGACCCCATGTTTGCGGCTAAATAAGTATCCGATAATGTTTCAAATGGTTCAACGGTGAAAGTATGATTTCAAGTTAACAAGGAAAGTATAACCATGTTATGAGTGGCACAGGTACCTATATGGTATGTATGAAATGTGAGCTAAATATATGCTATATGAGGTCAATTGGATATTGATGAGTAAGTGTTGCTTATGCCACTTGTGTACCATGATACTTGCTAATGAATGGTAAGGTTATGTTGTATATTTATTTATGTGCAACTTCCTAAGCTTTATGCTTATTCCCTCTACTTTTTCATTTTCTTATAGTGCCGCCTATCTAGCTCAAGGTCCAAAAGAAGTTAGAGATATTGATCACACTATCAATCGAAGTATTCGGTATAGTTTGATTTATATTTTTGAATATGGCAAGTATAGGGCTTAGACTTTACTATTTTTGTGTCATTGAGAACTGGCCAAATGTGTTGGCTTGGGTTGGAACCCTTAATTTTGTATTAAGCCTTGAATGATGGTTAATATTCATTTTGATTTATGTGCAAATATGTTATTTTCATGGATGAGTAAAATGCACAAATGGAATGTTGTTTATTGTGGCTATTTTGGTTGCATGAGATAGCCTTATATTGGTTTTGGTTGCCATTGAGCAGGTGGTGTAAATAAGGGTGGCTAAAAGGCTTGGTAAATAGCCTTATATTGTCCACACGGGTAGACACACGGGAGTGTATCTAGGCCGTGTGTGACACATGGTTTGCCTTATGGGTAAGTGGTCCGCCCATGTGTCCCCTGTACATAAAATTTTTGAGTTAGTATGCATGGTAGTAAACACACGGACAGAGACACGACTGTGTGTCTCAGCCGTATGAAAGACACGGCCTAGCACACGGGCGTGTGTCAGGCCATGTGAAAACCCTTGTATGTATGTATTTAGAATTAATTCCACACGGGTGGAGGACATGAGCGTGTTGCCCTTCTACACGGGCGTGTGCCCTGCTTCAAAGTCAAATTTTCCATAGATGGTTTAAGGATCCGGGTTTACACTGAATAGATTTCAATGGTCGATTTGGGGCTCGTAGGCCCATAATAAGAAGTTTAAAGTAGAAATTGAAAAAGTTCTAAAATGGTCCAAGTCTTGGTGACTTGGGGAACATTTGTGTGTATGAGATCGAGTTAGGTAATGCCTCGTATTCCATTCTGGCTTGAGTTACGGGTATGGGGTGTTAAATTTAGTGGTGTTAGAGCTATGGTTTAGTCAATTCTGGGACTAACCTAGCAAGAGTACGAGTCTAGCTATACATGCCATAACTGTATATTGATAGTGTGACGACTTCTGACGATTATAAATTGTATTTTTTATATAGTAAATGGATCCTGATAGAGCCACAACAGATGACGTGGAGAGTAACAAGCTGGATCCCGCCGAAGGGACCGCGCCAGTTGAGAGTGAGCCCGTGA
Organism: Gossypium arboreum; assembly: GCF_025698485.1. Classification (NCBI taxonomy): domain Eukaryota; kingdom Viridiplantae; phylum Streptophyta; class Magnoliopsida; order Malvales; family Malvaceae; genus Gossypium; species Gossypium arboreum. The sequence goes on along the minus strand of NC_069076.1, from coordinate 60,969,501 downwards.
CTATGGGCCAAGGTGGAGGGGCTAGAGAAGCCTATCTCTGAATGATGGATGTTTGGTATATAGAGGTCGTTTTTGTGAATCCAAACACTCCACCTCCCGCATCTCCTCCGATTCCTCAGTATGCCCCGGTAACTCCGCAAGGCTTGGACTTGATTAGGAGAGAGAAGCCTTTGGTAGACAAGGTTCAGAAGCAAGGGGCTGAGGAATTCTAGGCTAACATAGATGACGACCCAGAGAAAGCAGAGTTTTGGCTAGAAAATGCCATAAGGGTATTTGATGAACTGTCGTGCACGCTTGAGGAGTGCATGAAATGTGTAGTATCGCTCTTGAGAGATTCGGCCTACCAATGGTGGAACACTCTCATGTCTGTGGTTTCACGAGAGAGAGAGTAACTTGGGAATTCTTCTAGGAAGAGTTCTGAAAGAAGTATATTAGCCAGAGGTTTATAGATCAAAAGAGGAAGGAATTTCTAGAGTTGAAGCAGGGTAGTAAGACTGTGACAGAGTATGAACGTGAGTTTGTGAAAGTCAGCAAATACGCATGGGAGTGCGTGTCCTCAGAAGCCACCATGTGTAAAAGGTTTGAGGATGGTCTAAATGAGGATATCCAAGTATTTTTTGGCATTTTAGAGTTAAGAGAATTTATGGTAATTGTTGAGAGAGCATGCAAAACGGAAGAGTTGGTTAAAGAGAGGAGGAAGGCGACTATTGAGTTGTGGGATTCAAAAAACAAGACAGATAGGGAAATCGTATCAGTCCTCATCTAAGAAATCTAAGGAATTCTCTACCCGATTGAATGTTTCGGTGGGGTTCTCGAACAGGAACAAGAACCAGCAGAACACGGCCTCTAAAGCCCAGGCCAGCTCTATCGCAAGTGTTGGCAGTGCTCAGCCAAATAGGCTAGAATGTTCGTAGTGTGGTAGACGCCATTTTGGCGAGTGCCGAGGTAAAGAAAAATGGTGCTTCAAATGTGGGTAACTGGACACTTCATCTGAGACTGTCCCGAAATGGAAGAGAGAGAGAAAAAGCAAGAAGTGAAGGAAAGTAATGCTCCTTTGAGGGGTAGACCACAAAAGAACCCTGGAAGTGGGGCTACCAGCAGAGGTGTGCCAAGAGATGCTGCAGTGAGGTCAGAGGGTAGAGCGCTTGCAAGGACTTACGCTATTTGTGCCGGTGAAGAGGCAGAATCTCCCTACGTGATCACGGGTACTTTTTCTATCCATGAAATATCTATTGTTGCTTTAATTGACCCGGGGTCTACCCACTTTTATATTTGTATGGAATTGATACCTCGTATGAACATGAAAGTAGAGTCCGCTGAGTTTGTGGTAAAAGTTTCCAACCTTTTAGGCAGACATGTGCTACTAGACCAAGTATGTAGAAATTGTCCTTTGACAATTAGAGATCATTGTTTTCCGGCCAACTTAATGTTGTTGTCTTTTAATGAATTTGATGTAATCCTTGGGATGGATTGGTTGACTTCTCATAGTGTTGTAGTGGACTGTGGGAGAAAAGTTATTGAACTGAAATGTGAAGACCGGAATATTCTTTGGGTTAGGCCAATGAATCGAATAATTTACCCGTGATAATATCGTCGTTGATTGCTGAGAAATATTTGAGGAAAGGATATGAGGCTTATCTCGCTTTTGTCCTGAATACTCAAGTGTCTGAATCGAAGGTAGAATCGATACCAGCGGTTTGTAAGTTTATAGATGTGTTTCTAGAAGAATTACCTGGAGTACCTCTAATGAAGGAAGTCGAGTTTGGAATCGAGTTGGTACCCGACACGACACCCATTTCTATTGCTCCGTATAGGATAGCTCCGACGGAATTAAAGGAGTTAAAGGCTCATCTTCAAGAATTGATGGATAAAGGTTTAGCGAGACCTAGTTATTCACCTTGGGCCGCACCAGTGTTATTTGTGAAAAAGAAAGATGGTTCGATGAGACTATGTATTGACTACTGACAACTGAACAAGATGATGATAAAGAATAAGTATCCTCTACCAAGGATCGATGATTTGTTTGATCAATTGAAGGGAGCCACGGTGTTCTCCAAGATTGATTTGAGATCTGGCTATTATCAGTTAAGGGTTAAAGAGCAAGATTTAATTAAAAATGCATTTCGGACGAGATATGGGCATTATGAGTTCCTCGTCATGCCTTTTGGTTTGACAAATGCCCTGGCGGTATTTGTGGTCCTGATGAACCGCATTTTTCAACCGTATCTAGATAAGTTCATCGTTGTATTTATCGATGACATACTAGTTTACTCGCGTGGTGAGGGTGAACACGCAGGGCATTTGAGAACTGTGTTACAGATCTTGAGAGGCAAGAAATTGTATGCCGAGTTTGGTAAGAGTGAATTTTGGCTTAGAGAAGTCAGATTTTTGGGGCATATTGTATCTGGTGATGGGATCCGAGTTGATCTGAGTAAGATTTCAGCCATTGTTGAATGGAAACCGCAAAGAATGTGACAGAAGTCCGAAGCTTTTTGGGATTGGCCGGATACTATAGGCGGTTTGTAAATAGATTCTCTATGATAGCTACCCCGATGACAAGACTACTGCAAAAAGATGTCAACTTCGAATGGACAGAAAAATGCCAACAGAGTTTCGAGCAATTAAAGGCTTTGTTGACCAAAGCCCCAATGTTAGTGCAACCGGAGTCGGGTAAGGAATTTGTGATATATAGCGATGCCTCCTTGAATGGTTTGGGGTGCGTTCTTATGCAAGAAGGCAAGGTTATAGCTTATACCTCAAGATAGCTAAAGTCACACGAGAAAAATTACCCAACACACGATCTAGAGTTGGCCGCCATCGTGTTCGCATTGAAGATTTGGAGGCACCATCTATATGGAAAAAGATACCGAGTATTCACTGATCACAAAAGTCTCAAGTATTTGATGACTTAAAAAGAATTGAATCTATGGCAACGAAGGTGGCTAGAGATGATAAAGGATTACGAATTGGTAATTGACTATCACTCGGGAAAGGCGAATGTAGTCGCGGACGCTTTGAATAGAAATTCATTGTTCACTTTAAGAGCCATGAATACTCAGTTGACTGTGTGACAGCCCAAAATTGACCCTAGTCGGAAGGTGGTCTCGGGACCACAAAACCGAGGCATAAAAATAATTAAAAATTTATTTTGATGCCTATAATATGTGTGTGCTCATGTATGACATTTTATGATGATTGATTTAGTGTTATAAGGGTGAATTCCACAAGAAAGGACTTAGTAATGAACTTTGAAAGTATGATAGGGAAATGTGTGATGACTAATTAAAGCATGCATGCAAAATAATGGACTTGCATGTCAAATTCCCCTTTATAGGTGGTGGCCGGCCATGACAAGGGGATGGGCTAAACATGTCATGAAACATGTTTTGTTGGTGCATTAGGGTGAAATAATAAACAAAGGTGTATGGGTGATAAAAAATGAAAAAAAATGTGTGTGAGTGTGGTAATCCCCCCATTGCCGTGAGTTGTAGAGGAGGAAAGAAAAAATTTTGTTCATCCTTTCTTTGAGCCAAAACTAAGGAAGAAGGAGGATTTTTGCTTCATGCTTGGTTTGGAAGAGATCTAGAAGGAGATTTGGCTAAGTTTGCATCAAGATTAAGGTATGTATGAGGTTGTGTTAGGAGTTTCATGCATGTTTTGGTTGCTAACTTGATGTGCATGTTAGCCATGGCTCAAATCTTTGTTAAGCCATGGAAATGGTATTTGGCCAAAGTTGTTATGGTGATAAAGCCATTGCATGCTAAGTGTGAAGCTTGATGATGATGCATGCAATGATGGATTGTCTACTCTTGAGTAAGATTTTGAGCTTTCTTTTGTTTTATCATGATTGAAGTTGAAAAGGAGCATGATTGTCATATTCGCCATGATGCATTCATGAGCATGGTTCATGCTTCTTGCATGTTAGTTAAAATTTGTGTTTTGGATGGCTATGGACACCTTGAAATTCGGCCATGCTCATATATGTATATATATGTTTGCACATGATGTTTTGGTTATGAAGGAAGTGATGAATAAGTTTGTTTAAAGAAGAAGATGTTGAAGAATAATTGTGAAATTGTAAGCACATTCTGCCTAGCACACATATGAGTGCCTGATGCTATATTGTAAGTTTTGAGCTACAATATGCAAAGCATTAACTAGTAAAATGCATGCTGTTTTGTGTGGTATTAAGTGCATAATTGGCCTCAACATGGACAAGTATATTCGGCCTTGGGTAGCCTATTGAAGGCCTTAGCTTTTCCTTGATGCTCGAATAAATTGTATTGAATTGCTTGATGTAGTATAAAATGTGCATGACCATTGTGTATTCAAGCTAAAGGGTGGCCATATGACCATTTAAATTCCTTGTCATATTCGCCATAAGCTAGCACAATGAGGTTTTGATAAATTGAATTTGTTTGAATTAGCTCAAGAGCTAAGAGGGCCACAATTGGACAAGGGAAGGAAAAAGTAATCGAATAGCCGTAAAAGCCGTTCGACAACATCCGAGGTAAGTCCTCAAGAAGTGACCTTACTTGAATTATGTGGAATGAAATATGGATGTATTGATTATGGATTTATGTGTGTATGAGTATTCGAATAATACCCGGGCTAAGTCCCGAAGGCGATTATGCTAGTGATTAAAATTGTGTTTGAGCCTTAGTAACGAAAATGAAATATGTATGTCCAATGATTATTGATGTATGTGTGCATGAGAAATTGAATGATATCCGGCTAAGCCTCAAGACAATTATGCTGGAAATTATAACCGGTTAAGACCAAGGCAATTGTGCTAGTAGCTATATCCGGCTAAGACCAAGGCATTCGTGCAAGTTGTTAAATTCGGGCTAAGACCCGAAGGCATTTGTGCAAATCGTGATATCCGGGTTAAGTCCCGTAGGCCTTGGTGCGGGTTACCATAACCGGGCTATGTCCCGAAGGCGATTGAACGAGTAGCGACATCCGGTTAAACTCCGAAGGTATGTGATTTGAAAATTATAAGCTTGCTGGAAAATTTCAGCTAATGCACTTGTGAAATTTCCCAATGACAAGGTAAGTGCGGTGTGTGCTTATGCGCTAGGAGTAAGAGCGTGTGAATATCCGCTCCTATGATGGAATGAGTTATCGGCCTTAATGAAGCCGTTATTTGTGTATGAACATAAGAGTTGGGATGGTGAAGTAAGTATGATTATGTGAATGTGCATTAATGAAATGATGCATTTAACTATGTGAATGTATTGCTGTAATTAGAGTTGATTATATTCCTTGAGACTTACTAAGCATAAAATGCTTACTCATTGCTTTGGCTCTCGCTTTTCTAGATTTCGCCGATAGCAATCGGATTCGGGATCATTGAAGTCAAGTCATCCACACTATCAAGCCCCATTTTGGTATAAATTCTTGGTTGAACTTGAAATGGCATGTATAGGACTACCCTTGTTGGTTTAAATATGTTATGATGTATATGTATACGGCCATGCGAAAATGGCTCGTAATAGTGAAGTATCAACTTAAACTATTTGCGGTTTGTATATATATATATGGTGTCATGATGTGACTATGAATTGGAAATGGGAATGTTGGTCACATGATCAGCCATTGGCATGGTTAAAATGATCATATGTGGACCTATGTAAGGCAAGACTAGTTGGTTCATGGAGACTACAAAATAGGTAAGACCTACCTTAAAACAGATGCTGCCAGCTGCAGTAACGTGAATGTGAAAAATCACCAAAATTTGTAGGAATGGTATTAAATAGTGAATCAGCTATGTAAATGAACATTGATGAGTCTATTTTCATATGGAAGAAACGAAATGGTCATAGGAGTTACATGTTAAGAGATATTAAAGCTATTGTGAGACAGGGCCAGAACGGTTTCTGGGTTCCCTGTCACAACTTTAAAAATTTACTATAAATTATCCAGAAAGAATTAGGAGACATACCTTATATGTACAGATTCCATTTTGAGTCTAGTTTCATTAGAAACAAACGGCACCAGAATTAAAGCCCTGTACAGAGAGATATTCAAGTTATACCGTGCGAAGGTCAGAGTAGTCGATCCCTGTAACATGGGTGACTTTAACTAATAAACTGTACCAATTGGCCCGACCAAAATTCTAGAAATAAATCCATGGATGGATATATGAGTCTAAATTCAGGAAAATTTACGAAATCAGTTTCCGAGTTTTGAAACTCGAGATATGATTTTAAGGCGACAGTGACGCAGTTTTTCCAGCCTGACTGGAAATGTCCAATGGATGGGCAAAACAAGTGAACTTGGCTTGCTAACGCTTCGTGTCCGACACCGGCGATGGTCTCGGGTTCGGGTGTTACAATTTTATTGGTATCGAGCCACGGTTTAGTCGATTCTAGGACTACCGTGAGGTGTTTGGGGTCTAGCTATACATGCCATTAAATGATGAATCGATAGTGTGGTGATTTCGACAATTTGACTTTGAGTTTGTTTATAGCAATGGATCCCGATCCCAACCGAGCAATAGCTGATGATGTGGAGAGTGTGGCGCTGCTCCCGCACAAGGGACAGCGCCGGACTCTCAACCTATGGCCAGCAATCCGAATGATGAGGCTAGGCAAGCCTTTTATAGTGTGATGAACGAATGGTTTAATCAATACATTCGAACTAACACGGCTGTCCCACAACCTCCATTCCCGACAAATGCAACCCCAGACCTACAATACCTCCGAATCGACCAAATAAGGTCAAGTAAGCCCCAAATCGATAGGATTCAAAACATGGGGCCACTGAATTTAAAGCTACGGATGATGATGATGCCGAACGAGCTGAATTTTGGTTGGACAACACTATCCGGTGCTCGATGAGCTATCTTGTACACCGATGAGTGCTTAAAGTGTACCATCTCCTTGCTACGTGATTCCACCTACTATTGGTGGAGTACTCGACTTCGTGGTACCTAGAGAGCAAGTGACTTGGGAATTCTTTCAAACCAAGTTCAAAAAAAAAAGTAGTATATCGATCGAGATTCATCGACCAAAAGCGAAGGAATTTCTTGATCTTAAGCAAGGTTCTATGTCAGTTACCGACTACGAACGAAAATTTGTGAGGCTTAGCCGGTACACGCGAGAATGCATTTCGTCCGAAGCTATTATGTGTAAACGCTTCGAGGATGGGTTGAATGATGATATAAGGATGTTCGTTGGCATTCTCGAAATACGAGAGATCGTAGTACTTGTTGAGCGAGCTTGTAAAGTCGAAGAGCTTAGAAAGGAGAAACAAAAGTGATGTGGGAACCGGAGAATTCGAAGAGGTCCTCGGAAAGTCTCTTCAACAGCAATCAAGAGATTTCGAGATGATGTGAACAGTCTAGAGGCGCTTTGGGCTTTTCTAGACGAGGACGCGATCGACCCCTGTGACCACACGAGTCACTTCGATCGCTAATGGTGGAAATGATCGCCGAGAAAGGGCGAGTGTCAACATTGTGGCAAATGGCATTCGGGGAGCTGTTGGTTTCGTGATCGCTCTGCTATAAGTGTGGATCGGCCGACCACTTTAGGAAGGATTGCCCGAGGATGCTTGAACAGAATGTGAGTCGAGTGGAAACTCGGGTGCTACCATCGCCGAGGTAGGCCACCTAGAAATATGGGCAATGTCGTGGCGGTCGAGAGGATCTAGAGATGCTACCATCGATCCGAGGCTCGTGCTCTGCGAGGACTTATGCCATACGCGCACGCCGAGGATGCCGCCTCTCGGATGTCATTACGTGCTTGTCAACAAAGTGTGCAAGAAAAGTCCCCTAGTGTTCCGAGGTTCTTGTTTCCCGGTGGACTTGATGCTTTTGCCGTTCGATGAATTCGACGTTATTCTTGGTTTGGATGGGTTGACCATGCACGATGCGGTCGTAAATTGCAAAAGCAAGACTATCGATTTGAGGTGCGCGAATAACGAGATAATTCGGGTTAAGTCTACGGACTTAAATGGGTTGCCACCGTAATATCGCAATGTTGGCCCGAAAATATGTAAGAAAGGAGTGCGGCGTACCTTGCGACGTGCTCGATGACAAGGAATCGAAAAGAAACCCGAATCTGTGCTCGTGGTTTGTGAATACCGGATGTTTTCCTCAAGAATTGCCGGGTTTACCACTGTTCGGAAATAGAATTTGGCATCGAATTGGTACCTGGTACCACTTCAATTTCAATAGCTCCGTATCGTATGGCACCAATGGAATTAAAGGAGTTGGAAGCTCAGTTGCAAGAATTGGTGGATAGAGATTTTGCTCGCTCGAGTTTTTCGCCTTGGGGTGCGCCAGTGTTGTTCGTGAAAAAGAAGGATGGAACCATGCGGTGTGCATCGATTATCGTCGACTTAATAAAGCGACAATAAAGAACAAATATCCGCTGCCACGTATCGATGACTTGTTCGATCAACTAAAGGGAGCCTCGGTGTTCTCGAAAATAGATTTGAGATCGGGCTATTATCAATTACGAATCCGAGATTGGACGTACCCAAGACGCCTTGAGCGAGATATGGTCACTATAAGTTCCTAGTGATGTCGTTTGGGCTCACTAATGCCCTGCGGTATTTATGGATTTAATGAATCGGATCTTTAGACCATATTTGGATCGATTCGTAGTCGTGTTCATTGATGACATCTTGGTCTATTCAAGAAATGAGACCGAACATGCTTGAACACCGCGGTTAGTGCTTGCAAATTTTACGGGATAAGCAATTATATGCTAAGTTCAAAGAAGTGTGAGTTCGGTTAAGAGAGGTTAGCTTCTTGGGTCATGTGGTATCTGATCGGTATTCGAGTCGAATTCAATAAAATTTCAGCCATACTTAATTGGAAGCCTCAGAAATATTAACGAGGTTCGAGCTTTTTGGGCTTCTTAGGTTATTACCGACGATTTGTAAAAGGCTTCTCAACGATAGCCACGCCGATGACGAAGCTACTCCAAAAGGATGTTAAGTTCGAATGGACGGAGAAATGCCAAAAAAGTTTCGATCAACTGAAAACTTATTTGACTGAAGCCCCAATTCTAGTGCAACCCGAGTCCAGAAAAGAGTTTGTCATCTATAGCGATGCCTCTCTACTTGGGTTAGGTTGCGTATTAATGCAAGAAGGTCGAGTTGTGGCCTATGCGTCGAGGCAATTAAAGCCGCATGAGAAAAATTATCCGACTCATGATCTCGAATTGGCCGCCATCGTATTCGCCTTAAAGATTTGGCGACATTACTTATTTGGTGAAAGGTGCCATGTATACTCGGATCACAAAAGTCTCAAATATTTGATGATCCAAAGAGACTTAAATCTGCGACAAAGACGTTGGCTCGAGCTGTTAAAGGATTACGAGCTGGTCATTGACTATCACCCGGGAAAGGCGAATGTGGTTGCGGATGCCTTGAGTCGTAAATCATTATTCTCTTTACGAGCGATGAATGTGCACTTGTCTGTTCGATCCGATAGTGTGTTAGTAGCTGAATTGAAAGCCAAACCACTATTGATACATCAAATTCGAGAAGCTCAGAAAGTCGACGATGAGTTCGCTGCAAAACGGGCTGAGTGTGTTCCGAACAAGGATTCAGAGTTTCAAATCGATGATGACGATTGTTTGAGGTTCAAAAGTCGTCTGTGTGTTCCAAAGAATTCGGAACTCATTTCGATAATTCTAAATGAAGCCCATTGTAGCCGAATGGCAATCCACCCGGGGAGTACGAAGATGTACAATGATTTGAAACGTCGGTTTTGGTGGCATGGTATGAAGCGAGACATCTCCGACTTTGTTTGAGATGTTTAATATGTCAACAAGTGAAAGCGGAACATCGGTGCCTTGAGTTACTTCACCAATCACGATACCCGAGTGGAAATGGGATCGAGTCACAATAGACTTTGTATCCGGACCGCCATTGTCGACAAGTAAGAAGGATGCGGTTTGGGTCGTGGTAGATCGATTGACTAAGTCGGCCCACTTTGTCCCCGTCGTCTGGATTTTTCAATTGACAAATTAGCTGAATTGTACGTTTCTCGATTGTGAGATTACACGGGTGCCTATTTCCATCGTGTCGGATAGAGATCCGAGATTTACCTCGCGATTTTGGAAAAAGTTGCAAGAAGCTTTGGGTACCAAGTTGCATTTCAACCGCCTTTCACCCCAAACCGATGGTCAATCTGGCGGATAATTCGAGATACTTGAGGATATGTTAAGATGTTGCGTCCTTGAGTTTATTGGTTTATGGGAGCGGTATTTGCCGTTGATTGAATTCGCTTACAACAACGACTTTCAATCAAGTATTAAGATGGCACCCTACGAGGCCTTGTACGGTCGTAAATGCCGTACACCATTGTTTTGGACCGAGCTCGGTGAAAGCAAGATTTTCGGTGGATATGATTAGGGATGCTTTGAATGAGAAGTGAAAGTAATCCGTGAAAGTCTGAAGATAGCCTCCGATCGTCGAAAGTCGACGCGGACTGAAGCGTAAGGATATCGAGTATCGTGGGTGATAAAGTGTTTCTCAAGGTATCGCCTTGGAAAAAGATACTCAGATTCGGCCGTAAGGGCAAGTTGAGCCCGAGGTTCGTTGGGCCATATGAGATATCCGAGCGAGTCGATCCAATGGCATATCGTTTGATTTTGCCCCCTGAACTCGAAAAGATTCACGATGTCTTTCACGTTTCGATGCTTCGATGCTATAGATCCGATCCATCGCACGTGATTAGTCCATCAGAAATTGAAATTCAAGCTAATATGAGTTATGAGGAAGAACCGATTCGTATCCTATCACGAAAGTGAAAGAGTTGTGAAACAAGCGGGTTCGCTAGTAAAAGTGTTATGGCTCAAGCACGGGATAGAAGAAGCTACTTGGGAGACCGAGAACTCTATGAAAGAGCGATATCCAAACCTATTTACCGGTAAGATTTTTGGGGACGAAAATTTCTTAAGTGGGGAGAGTTGTGACACCCAAAATTGACCCTAGTAGGAAGGTGGTCTCGGGACCACAAAACCGAGGCATAAAAATAATTAAAATTTATTTTGATGCCTATAATATGTGTGTGCTCATGTATGACATTTTATGATGATTGATTTAGTGTTATAAGGGTGAATTCCACAAGAAAGGACTTAGTAATGAACTTTGAAAGTATGATAGGAAATGTGTGATGACTAATTAAAGCATGCATGCAAAATAATGGACTTGCATGTCAAATTCCCCTTTTATAGGTGGTGGCCGGCCATGACAAGGGGATGGGCTAAACATGTCATGAAACATGTTTTGTTGGTGCATTAGGGTGAAATAATAAACAAAGGTGTATGGGTGATAAAAAATGAAAAAAAAATGTGTGAGTGTGGTAATCCCCCATTGCCGTGAGTTGTAGAGGAGGAAAGAAAAAATTTTGTTCATCCTTTCTTTGAACCAAAACTAAGGAAGAAGGAGGATTTTTGCTTCATGCTTGGTTTGGAAGAGATCTAGAAGGAGATTTGGCTAAGTTTGCATCAAGATTAAGGTATGTATGAGGTTGTGTTAGGAGTTTCATGCATGTTTTGGTTGCTAACTTGATGTGCATGTTAGCCATGGCTCAAATCTTTGTTAAGCCATGGAAATGGTATTTGGCCAAAGTTGTTATGGTGATAAAGCCATTGCATGCTAAGTGTGAAGCTTGATGATGATGCATGCAATGATGGATTGTCTACTCTTGAGTAAGATTTTGAGCTTTCTTTTGTTTTATCATGATTGAAGTTGAAAAGGAGCATGATTGTCATATTCGGCCATGATGCATTCATGAGCATGGTTCATGCTTCTTGCATGTTAGTTAAAATTTGTGTTTTGGATGGCTATGGACACCTTGAAATTGCCATGCTCATATATGTATATATATGTTTGCACATGATGTTTTGGTTATGAAGGAAGTGATGAATAAGTTTGTTTAAAGAAGAAGATGTTGAAGAATAATTGTGAAATTGTAAGCACATTCGGCCTAGCACACATATGAGTGCCTGATGCTATATTGTAAGTTTTGAGCTACAATATGCAAAGCATTAACTAGTAAAATGCATGCTGTTTTTGTGTGGTATTAAGTGCATAATTGGCCTCAACATGGACAAGTATATTCGGCCTTGGGTAGCCTATTGAAGGCCTTAGCTTTTCCTTGATGCTCGAATAAATTGTATTGAATTGCTTGATGTAGTATAAAATGTGCATGACCATTGTGTATTCAAGCTAAAGGGTGGCCATATGACCATTTAAATTCCTTGTCATATTCGGCCATAAGCTAGCACAATGAGGTTTTGATAAATTGAATTTGTTTGAATTAGCTCAAGAGCTAAGAGGGCCACAATTGGACAAGGGGAAGGAAAAAGTAATCGAATAGCCGTAAAAGCCGTTCGACAACATCCGAGGTAAGTCCTCAAGAAGTGACCTTACTTGAATTATGTGGAATGAAATATGGATGTATTGATTATGGATTTATGTGTGTATGAGTATTCGAATAATACCCGGGCTAAGTCCCGAAGGCGATTATGCTAGTGATTAAAATTGTGTTTGAGCCTTAGTAACGAAAATGAAATATGTATGTCCAATGATTATTGATGTATGTGTGCATGAGAAATTGAATGATATCCGGGCTAAGCCGAAGACAATTATGCTGGAAATTATAACCGGTTAAGACCGAAGGCAATTGTGCTAGTAGCTATATCCGGGCTAAGACCAAGGCATTCGTGCAAGTTGTTATATCCGGCTAAGACCAAGGCATTTGTGCAAATCGTGATATCCGGGTTAAGTCCCGTAGGCCTTGGTGCGGGTTACCATAACCGGCTATGTCCCAAGGCGATTGAACGAGTAGCGACATCCGGTTAAACTTCAAGGTATGTGATTTGAAAATTATAAGCTTGCTGGAAAATTTCAGCTAATGCACTTGTGAAATTTCCCAATGACAAGGTAAGTGCGGTGTGTGCTTTGCGCGCTAGGAGTAAGAGCGTGTGAATATCCGCTCCTATGATGGAATGAGTTATCGGCCTTAATGAAGCCGTTATTTGTGTATGAACATAAGAGTTGGGATGGTGAAGTAAGTATGATTATGTGAATGTGCATTAATGAAATGATGCATTTAACTATGTGAATGTATTGCTGTAATTAGAGTTGATTATATTCCTTGAGACTTACTAAGCATAAAAATGCTTACTCTGCTGCTTTGGCTCTCAGTTTTCTAGATTTCGCTCGATAGCAATCGGATTCGGGATCGTTGAAGTCGAAGTCATCCACACTATCAAGCCCCCATTTTGGTATAAATTCTTGGTTGAACTTGAAATGGCATGTATAGGACTACCCTTGTTGGTTTAAATATGTTATGATGTATATGTATACGGCCATGCGAAAATGGCTCGTAATAGTGAAGTATCAACTTAAACTATTTGCGGTTTGTATATATATATATGGTGTCATGATGTGACTATGAATTGGAAATGGGAATGTTGGTCACATGATCAGCCATTGGCATGGTTAAAATGATCATATGTGGACCTATGTAAGGCAAGACTAGTTGGTTCATGGAGACTACAAAATAGGTAAGACCTACCTTAAAAACAGATGCTGCCAGCTGCAGTAACGTGAATGTGAAAAATCACCAAAATTTGTAGGAATGGTATTAAATAGTGAATCAGCTATGTAAATGAACATTGATGAGTCTATTTTCATATGGAAGAAACGAAATGGTCATAGGAGTTACATGTTAAGAGATATTAAAGCTATTGTGAGACAGGGCCAGAACGGTTTCTGGGTTCCCTGTCGCAACTTTAAAATTTACTATAAATTATCCAGAAAGAATTAGGAGACATACCTTATATGTACAGATTCCATTTTGAGTCTAGTTTCATTAGAAACAAACGGCACCAACATTAAAGCCCTGTACAGAGAGATATTCAAGTTATACCGCGCAAAGGTCAGAGCAGTCGATCCCTGTAACATGGGTGACTTTAACTAATAAACTGTACCAATTTGCCCGACCAAAATTCTAGAAATAAATCCATGGATGGATATATGAGTCTAAATTCAGGAAAATTTACGAAACCAGTTTCGAGTTTTGAAACTCGAGATATGATTTTAAGGCGACAGTGACGCAGTTTTTCCAGCCTGACTGGAAATGTCCAATGGATGGGCAAAACAAGTGAACTTGGCTTGCTAACCCCTCGTGTCCGACACCGGCGATGGTCTCGGGTTCGGGGTGTTACAGACTGTGTCTAGCGATGGTTCAGTTCTAGTAGAGTTAAAAGCTAGGCCGATGTTTCTGCAAGAAATTCGTGAAGCTCAGAACAATGACAAAGATTTGCAAACCAAGAGAACTTAACGTGTGTCGGGGGCCGAATCAGACTTTCGGATTGGTACTGATGGGTGTTTGATGTTTAAGGATAGAGTTTGTATACCCAAGGGCAATGAGCTTATTCAGAAGATTCTGCGAGAGGCACATAATGGTTGTTTGTCCATCCACCCAAGCAGTGTAAAAATGTACAACGACCTGAAGAAAATGTATTGGTGGTCGGGGATGAAAAGAGATATTTCAGAGTTCATTTCCAAGTGTCTTGTGTGTCAGCAAGTGAAGGTTGAACACCAAGTACCTTCGGGTTTACTTCAGCCTATAATGGTCCCAGAGTGGAAGTGGGATCGAATTACCATGGATTTTGTGATGGGTTTGCTGGTGACTCCGAAGAAAAAGGATGTTGTTTAGGTTGTTGTGAATAGGCTAACAAAGTTGGCACATTTTATACCAGTGCATACCGACTACTCCCTTGAGAGATTGGCTGAATTGTATGTTTCTGAGATTGTGAGGCTACATGGGGTGCCTATGTTGATTATTTCAGATAGAGACCTGAGATTTACCTCGAGGTTTTGGAAAAAATTACAAGAGGCTTTGGGAAAAAAATTGAGTTTTAGCACAACATTTCACCCGCAAATCGATGGTCAGTCAGAAAGAGTGATTCAAATTTTAGAAGACATGTTGCAATGTTGTGTTCTAGAATTACAAGGTAGTTGGGAAAGGTACGTGCCATTAGTTGAATTCGCCTACAACAATAGCTATAGTCAAGTTTGAAGATGGTGCCTTATGAGGCTTTATATGGGCGAAAGTGTCGAACACTCTTTTATTGGACCGAGCTTAGAGAGGATTAGATTCACGGGGTCAATTTAGTCAAAGAGATCGAAGAGAAAGTTAAGGTGATTCACGATTGTTTGAAGACCACTTCGAATAGGCAAAAATCTTACGCAGATTTGAAAGGGAAAGAGATTGAATTTCAAGTCGGTGATCAAGTGTTTTTAAAAGTATCCCTGTGGAAGAAAGTACTCAAATTTGGTAGAAAAGGCAAGTTGAGTCCTTGTTTCATAGGACCCTATGAGGTTACCAAGAGAGTAGGGCTAGTTGCCTATCGATTGGCTTTGCCACCGAAATTGGAAAAGATTCACGACATGTTTCATGTATCCATGCTACATCGATATAGATCAGACGATTCGCATGTGATTACGCCAACAGAGGTCGAGATTCATTCGGACATGACTTATGGTGAAGAACCGGTCAAGATTTTAGCTCGTGAAGTCAAACAGTTAAAGAATAAGAGTATAACACTCATGAAATTTCTGTGGCATAGACATGGAGTCGAGGAAGCCACATGGGAACCTGAGGGAACTATGAGAGATCAATACCTGAATTTATTCACCGATAACATTATCGTGGACAAAAATCCCTAAGGGGGGAGAAATGTAACAGCTCAATTTTGGGCCTGGTCAGAATATTGGTCTCGGGACCACAAATCCGGAGTGGAATAAATTATTCCATTATTATTTTGAGCCCAATTGCAAAAAAGGACTAAATCGCATAAAGTGAAAAAGTCCTGAATTGATAGCTAAAGGTGTCAAATCATTAGGGAATAAATATTGAGGGCCTTTAAAGGGCAATTAGACCCTTAGAAATAGGGTGGTCGGCCATAAGGGACAATGAATTGAAAATTTTCAATGTTAGGTAATTGATTTTTGACTTCATGACAAAAGTAGAAATAAAATAATCAAAGGATGATATCATCTCTTTCACCTCTCCTTCTTCACCGATTTTACCAGCAAGGGCTTTGGGACTTGAAATTTGAGCTACTTAGTTGACTAACAAGTAAGTGATTTCCATACCCTTTGTTGATGATTTTTGCATTTTTGAGACCCTTAAATCATAAGCTTTCAAATGAGGGTAGTATTTTACAAAATGATTAAGATTTTAGGGTTTTTCCATGAAAGGATTTATAATGTTTGCTGAGTTTTTATGGAAGAAAATGAGTCTTGGGTGTCTTATAAACAACTTTTGTGAAAGGTGTTAGCATGAAAACACCTAAAAGGATCATTTTGCATAAGTTGTAAAATAGATGTTAAATATATGAAATAGTGGGAATTTGGAGTTGCTATAATAGTAAAAAGGGTTCGGCTAAGCTTAAGATACGAAGAAATTTGATAAAATCGATTTTCGAACCTAGGGATAAAATGATCATTTTGTCAAAGTCTAGGGGCAAAATGGTCATTTCACCGAAGAAGTGAAATTTTGATTTCCTAATTTAATTTAGTGTCTAAATAAGTTCATTTTGTTATATTAGATCAAGAAATACCGAATCCGAACCTAGACTGAGGGAAAGCCAAGCAAATCGACTAAATCGACTAGTCGCCACATTTTGTAATCCGAGGTAAGTTGTATGTAAATAATACAACTACCTTGATAATATATATGTTTGAATTGTATTGTAATTATTATAGTGTGAATCACTTGATTGCGGAAATGATAGAATGTGATGAGAATAGAGCTAGTAGAATCCCCAAATGAACTTTAGGAAATAAATCAGATATTCATGCCATGACGTTTGGGTCACTTGTGTGAGCTAGTGTAAGACATGTCTGGGACATGCATCAGCCACATTATGAGAGCCAGTGTAAGACCATGTCTAGGACATGGCATCGACATTGAGACGAGTGCTAGTGTAAGACATGTCTAGGACATGCGTCAGCCTCGAGACATAAGCTAGTGTAAGACATGTCTGGGATATGCATCTGCTACGAGATGTGTCAGTGTAAGACCATGTTTGGAACATGGCATCGGGACAGATATGCTAGAACTTATGTAAGACCATGCCTGGGACATGGCATCGGCACCTGACCCCATGTTTGAGGCTAAATAAGTATCCGATAATGTTCCAAATGGTTCAATGGTGAAAGTATGATTTCAAGTTAACAAGGAAAGTATAATCATGTTGTGAGTGGCACAGGCACCTATATGGTATGTATGAAATGTGAGCTCAATATATGTTATATGAGGTGTATTAAATATTGATGAGTAAGTGTCGCTTATGCCACTTGTGTATTATGATACTTGTTGATGACTGGTAAAGTTATGTTGTATATTTATTTATGTGCAACTTATTAAGCTTTATGCTTACTCCTTCTCCTTTTTCATTTTCTTATAGTGACGCCTATCTAGCTCAAGGTCCAAAAGAAGTTAGAGATATCGATCACACTATCAATCAAAGCATTCGGTATAGTTTGATTTATATTTTTGAATATGGCATGTATAGGGCTTAGACTTTACTATTTTTGTGTCATTGAGAACTGGGCAAATGTGTTGGCTTGGGTTGGAACGCTTCATTTTGTATTAAGCCTTGAATAATGGCTAATATTCATTTTTATTTATGTGCAAATATGTTATTTTCATGGATGAGTAAAATCCACAAATGGAATGTTGTTTATTGTGGCTGTTTTGGTTGCATGAGATAGCCTTATATTGGTTTTGGTTTCCATTGAGCAGGTGGTGTAAATAAGGGTAGCTAAAAGGCTTGGTAAATAGCCTTATGTTGTCCACACGAGTAGACACACGGGCCTGTGTCTAGGCAGTGTGTGACACACGGTCTACCTTATGGGCGTGTGGTCCGACCGTGTGTCCCCTGCACGTAAAATTTTTAAGTTAGTATGCATAGTAGTAAACACACGGGCAGAGACACGACTGTGTGTCTCAACCGTGTGAAAGACACGGCCTAGCACACGAGCGTATGCCTTGGCCTTATGACATTTTGGGGCTGCTGACGTCAGAAACAGAATGTTCATGTTTTTACACACGGGCGTGTCCTAGCCGTGTGATGGACACGGGCCAGGGACACGGTCGTGTGTCAAGCCGTGTGAAAACCCTTGTAGGTGTGTATTTAGAATTAATTCTACACGGGTGGAGGACACGGGTGTGTTACTTTTCTAGACGGTCGTGTACCCTATTTCAAAGTCAAATTTTCCATAGATGGTTTAAGGACCTGGGCTGATCCCGAATAGTTTTCAACGGTTGATTTTTGGATCGTAGGCCCATAATAAGAAGTTTAAAGTAAAAATTAAAAAAGTTCTAAAATGGGCCCAAGTCTTGGTGACTTGGGGAATGTTTGTTTGTATGAGATCGAGTTAGGTAATGTCTCGTATTCCGTTCTAGCGTAGGTTATAGGTATGGGGTGTTACATTACTTGCCCGATTTTAAGTCTAACTTCCTGCTATACGCTCAAGTGGTTGGTGGTCCCTTCAATGCTTGCAGAGTTAACTTTGATGCGATGAGTAAGCTCAGTGGTGCTCAGCTGGGTTTTGATGTCTAATTCCCTTCTATAGCAGCATGGGAAGCATTTGTGGAGAAGTGGAATAGCAATTTGTACTTCGCCAAAGCTCCGGCTGAGACTAGCTTGTCTCTCACAGCTAAGTGTGAAGGTAATGGGAATGAAGGAAAGGATGGAGAATAAGATGAAGCACCTACCAATCCTCAAGAAAGAAATGGTAATTCATAGTTTATCTTTTTTTGTTGTACTTGCTATTACGAAATTGAAATGAAAAAAATCCATGGTTGGTTTAAAGGGTAAACAATGTATTTGAGTTATTAACCTAAATGAACTAAGGAGCAAATTTTGTGAAATCCATTAACTCCAACAAGGTTGTTCTTAATTTTAAATTAATTGGAGTTAGGTTGCAGTCTTAAATTAGCAACCTTAACAATATCAACCGCTATCTTAAATTAGAGAGCTTTTCGAAGTTGCGATCTAAGATCATCTAACTCAAATAAAATTTGTTCATGTTATTAAAACGAATGAACTTAGGTTGCGATATTAAATCAGCAACCTTAACAATATTAGCTGTGATATTAAATCAGCGAGCTGTTTGGAGTTGTTATTGAAATGAACTAAACCAAATAATTTTTTTTCATGTTCTTCAATCAAATAAACTTAGGTTGTGATCTTAAATAAACGAACCTTAACAATATCAACTGCGATCTTAAATCAGTGAGCTTTTTGAAGTTGTGATCTTAGATCAGCTAACTAAAATAAAATTTGTTCATGGTCTTAAATTGAATGAACTTAGGTTGCGATCTTAAATTAACGAACTTTAACAATATCAGCTGCGATATTAAATTAGTGAGCTTTTCAAAATTGCAACTTGAAATCAACTAACTCAAATAAAATTTGTTCTTGATCTTAAATCAAATGAACTTAGGTTACGATCTTAAATCAGTGAACCTTAACAATATCAACGACGATATTAAATTAGAAAGATTTTTGGAGTTGCGATATGAGATCAGTTAACTCAAATAAGTTTTTTTCATTATCATAAATCAAATGAACTTAGGTTGCGATCTTAAATCAACGAACCTTAACAATATTAGTTTCTATCTTAAATCAACGAGATGTTCAGAGTTGCGATTTGGGATCAACTAACTCAAATAAAATTTGTCCATGATCTTGATCGAATGAAATTAGGTTGTGATCTTAAATCAGTGAACATTAATCATATCAGTTATGATATTAAATCAATGAGCTTTTGGAGTTGCGATTGGAGATTAGCTAACTCAAATAAAATTTGTTCATGATCTTAAATTTAATGAACTTAGGTTGCAATCTTAAATATGTGATCTTAAATTAGCGAGCTTTTTAGAGTTTCGATCTGAGATCAACTAATTTAAATATTTTTTTTTCATGATCTAAAATCGAATGAACTTAGGTTGCAATCCTAAATGAGCTAACCTTAACAATAACAACTATGATCTTAAATCAAAAAGATGTTTAGAGTTGCGATCTGAGATATACTAACTCAAATAAAATTTGTTCATGATCTTAAATCGAATGAACTTAGGTTGTGATATTAAATCAGTGAACCTTGAAAATATTAGCTACGATCTTAAATCAACGAGCTGTTCGAAGTTGTGATCTGAAATCAGCTAACTCAAATAAAATTTGTTCATAAAATAAAGTAAATATTATTTTTAAATAACACTTATTTATTGAAATAAAAATAAATCATTCATACATAATACTTCTTTAAGTGGCATGCATTTCATGTTCGTGGAAGAATACGACATTCCATCTTTACTATTCTATAGGCTTCATAGCCTATCTTTTCTACTACTTTGTATAGTCCTTATCAGTTTGGAGCCATTTTCCCTTGCTAGGATGCCAGAAAACTAGCCTCAATATTCCTCAAAACAAGATCATCTACCTGAAATTGTTTATTCATGACTTTGGAATTATAATACCAGGTAACTTATTGAGCTCATGTCATGTTCCTGACTTCTGCTACCTCTCTAATTTCATCAACGAGATCAATTTTGAGTCACATGGCCTCTTGATTAGCATCCTCATCAAAATGGATTGTTCTGTGGGATTCCATACCTATTTCAGCAGAGATGACTGTATTTGTTCCTTACACAAGTGAGAATTTAATCTCTCTAGTTTCCGTGTGAGGGCAAGTTCGTAGGGCCCAAATAATTCTTGTAATTCCTCTAACCACGCACATTTAGCCTTTTTAACCTTTTTCTTTAGAGTTGTTAAAATCTTTTTGTTCATTGCCTCTGGCTGACTATTCGTTTAGGGAGTCTTGGCAGATCAATCTATAGATCTTTGAAAAAAATTAAATTTTCTTTGAAATTGGATTCCATTGTCTGTTATAATTAGGTGCAGAATGCCAAGCCTAAAAACAATGGACTTCCAAAGAAAGGATTTCATTTGCTTCTCCGTAATTATGGTTGAAGCTTTAGCTTCTATCGATTTTGTGAAACAATCTATAACGATCACTATAAACCCTTATATTCTGTAGCTATCAGAAATTAACCGAAAGTATTTATTCCCCAAGTTGCAAACGGCCAAGGGCTTAACATTATTTGCATAGACTCTGCTAATGATTGCTGCAATCGAGCATATCTTTGACAGGCATCGCAAATGTGAACCATATGGTATGTGTCCTTCTGCACAGTTGGCCAATAGTACCCTTTCCTAAGAACTTTTTGTGCCCAGCCTTCCATCTAAGTGATCACTGTAAATTCCCTCGTAAATTTCTCTCATCATATACTCAGCTTCCAAAGGTGCAAGACATCGCAATAGTGGCTAGGAATACCTATTTCTAAAAAGTACACCCTCTAGAAGCGTATACCTAAAATTGTATAATAAAATAAATGATTTTAATTGATCAAAGAATGAATAATTTGCAAATGAATAGGCATTTAAGGTAGAAACAATGATGTCATACCTTGTAGCTTTATGTTTCAACTTGGCGAGCTTCGTTTTATTGAGGTGGTGTTCATATCCTTACAAGGATCGGATAATAAGGGTCATCCATGTTTCGTCTTGGCTCAGATTAAAGATTTGTTCAATTTCATATCTCGGGACATCTCTATATACTTAAACTAGATTTTTTCCTCTTTGCTCAATGACAACAAATGATGCCAACTTTGATAAAACATCTTCCTTAATGTTGTCCCTTCTTGAGAGCTGCTTGACTTGTGCTTTGTCAAACTTTTTAAGTAATTGAGTTGCCATGGAATGATATTTCTTCAAGACTGGTTTTTTCACTTCCTACTCCCCACTCATCTGTTTTGCTACAAGCTGAGAATCTATATGCATGGTTAGTTCTTTTGTTCCTATTTGTAGTGCTAATTGTAATCTCGATATTAGTGTCTTGTACTCTATAGTGTAGTTAGACGCTTGAAAGCCAAAAATAGTCCATATTACCACTCATTTTTATTGGGATCAACTAGAAGAACTCTTACTTCTGACCCTGTCTTTGCTGTGGAGCCATCAACATAGATTGCCCAACACTTTGACTTCATAAATTGAACTTGTTTCCCCTTGTGACGAGTTAACTACTACATTTGCAAGGTCTGATGACTTCTCAAAAGAGCACTCTACTATAAAATTGACTAGGATCTGACCGGTGATCACCGTTCTTAGAGCATATAGAATATCGAAGTTAGCTAATTCAATTCCCCATTTTTTCATTCTTCATGAAGTACCTACTCTAGGCAAAATATCCTTGATAGATTGATTTGTCATGACCCTTGCAGGATGAGCTTGAAAATAAGGACGCAACTTGCGAGCTACTACAATTAGAGCAAAAATGAGTTTTTTTTTTTTTTATCTTTGAATAGCTTTGCTTACCATTCTACAACCTTTGTTGACATAATGCACAAGGAAATGGTGAACTCCTTCTACCATGATTAAAACTACTGATGTTGTCTCATCTGAGGTTGCCAAATAAAGATACAGAGTGTCCCCTATGTGAGGCGACATCCAAAGTGGTGAAGGCGTAAGATACAACATAAGCTTCTCGAAAGCAACCTAACATCCTTCAATCCATGTAAAACAAGTTCTCATGGCTTTAAAGAAGGGTTGTTTATCATTTTGGAGACGAACCTATTAAGTGCAACCACCTTTCCCGTTAGATGTTGGATATCCGTGATAGTCCTCGAGGGAGGCATATCCAAAATAGCTTGAATATTCTCTGGGTTTGCCTTTATTCCCCTCTCTGAACCAAGAAGCCTAGAAATTTGTTTGCTCTTACACCAAAAACACACTTCTTTAGATTCAACTTTATACTGTAAGCTTGCAAAATGACGAAAGCCTCCGAAAAATCTTGAACAAGCCCTCTAAGAGTAGAACTCTTCACAAACATACCATCAACATAAACTTCGACACTATACCTAATTGTTTTTCAAAAAATTTATTAACAAAACTTTAGTAAGTTACACCTGCATTCTTCAAACCAAATGGCATAACTCGATAACAGAATAAGCCTCCTCTATAATAAATGTTGTCTTATCTTGATCTTTTTCCTCATCTACCAATGCGGATGAAATTTTCACCACTCTATCCAAATCATCATAGAAAAATTGCAAGGTTTCTGTGACCTCTACCGTTTCTATCTTCTTAATTCTGTCTTCACCCCTTATGTTCAAACTGTCAAAATTCAAACCTTGACCACCCATTTCTGCCTACTGTGAGTATTTTCCTTGTTGTACATGTTCGCGCATTTGTTTGACTAATAAAATGACACTGTCTCACTGTTCGCTGATCAAATTGCATAAAGCTTATCCCTGTCTTGTAGGAAATTTAATTTTCATGCAAAAAAGTTGCAATTATCATCTTGGCCATTCTCATAAGGGGACGCCCAAAAATGGCATTGTAACCTATTGGGTGGTCAACCGTAAAGAACTGAACATACTCTGTCGTGGTGTACTTGTCATCCTCTAAAGTCATAGGTAAAGTGATACATCCCTTGACCTCAACAAGATGGTTCGTAAAATCATACAATGGGCTTTTTTCAAAACCTTCTCTTTCAATCCTATTTTCTGGTAAGCCTCCCAAGTTAACACCTCCATAGCATTGCCACTATCAACCAATATCTTCTTTACCTCAAAGCCTGCAATAGCCACTAACACAACCATAGAATCATTTCCTTTATCATCACAAATTAATTCCTTGTCTTCATTATTAAATTCCACTTTCCATTTCTCCTATTGACGTAACCTTTTTAGCGAGCTAATTGACATTACGCTTCTAAGGTGAGCTTTTTTTTTTGTTAGAGGTTGCCCAATTTTCTTTTGTACCAATTATTCATATATGGTTCCTCTAACTTTTTGCTTACCCTTGGTTTCGCGTCGTGAACTTTGCTTTGGCTGATTAGCATCCTGAGCTACAAAATCCTTTAGCCATTCCTAACTGCTACCTCAATAGCATCCTTTAGAGATGAGAAATCCTTATTCTTATGTCCCCATCGTTGTAAAAAGCACATTTTTCCCTCAAGTTTGATCTCCTTACATTATGTATCCTAGGTGGAAGACTTGGCAAGATATCTAGACATTTTACTTGACTAAGAATATAGACATGTTTAGCATTTAAAAGAGTGTAAGTTTCAAATCTACCATGAGGAACGTACCTTCTTACATGCTCAAGTTGAGATCTTTGAAATGTTCTGCATGACTTGTTCCTCGATTGACCCTTCTACTGTCCTCCACCCTGTATACGTAGAGCTTGAAAAGGTGGACCCTGACGACCGTGAGCTCCCTCTCAGTTTTTAGACTGTCTATAATATTTTTGGATATACTGCGAGGTGCTTTATTAATTTATTCTGCTTCAACAAACTTGGAGGCCCTCTCATACAAATCTACCAAACTTTGTAGTCTATTATTAGTAAACGATGCTCATTTTGAACACCCATAAAAAAGCATCAATTGCCCACTGATCCTCCAAGTTATTTATATTTAATGTCACTGCATGACAACGCTTGATATAATCCTACAAGGATTCTCCCTTTCTCTGCTTTATAGACATCAAACCTATAGGAGTGCTCATTATTTTTCTATAAGCTCGAAATCTTCCCAAGAATATTTGACCTGATTGCAAAAAACTCTAAATGGAACCTTATGGGAGAGATAAATATCAATATTTTGCACTTCCCTTAAGGGCTATCGAAAAGGCCTTGGACTTCACTGTGTTAGAGGCCATCAACACATTCATATAACCATTGTACTGCATGAGATGTGCTAAAGGATCCCTTCTTCCTTCAAACATCTCATTCAAAACTTTAAACTCATACTGGTAAGCTTATAGTTGCCACCTCAATGGCCAATGGATTGTTAGAAAAAAAATAACCAATTCATATCCTGAACATGAAGATGTAAAATCCATACATCCCTATGCAAAACATCCATCTCGTTCTGGCATGGTTTTACATGTGCCCAACATTCTCTTCCTGGGTGAACATGGAATTACCCTAATGATTGGAATTATCAGACTGTGTTTTCCTCTTCAACTCTTCATTTTGCCTTAGCAATTCTTGCTAAAATGTTTGCTGCTACTCGAACCTAGTACTCTATAGAGTCATCTGCTCCCTTATCAACCTCAACTGCTCCTGCAGAGCAAATAACTATTACGGGGATGCCTCTTGATCAGAAGGAAATGACAATCTTTGACCAGAAGGAATATTCAAATCAAAAGAATTTGAAACCCTTGTATGGGCTGAGTTACCCAGATTTTCTGGTTGATCAGCAAACCAACTAGCAAATAGGTCCATCTCACTAGATTGGTTGCTAGTGCTAGAACATCTAGCTTGTCTTGTCAAAAAATTTATAGGGAAATTCTCATTGGGGTGAGCCATTTTGGTTTTTCACAAATTGAAAATCTAAAGATCGAAAGTTGATGCTTACCACATCAAATTCTTGAGTACTTTTGTGTATCCTTTAGGTGGGTGGAGTTGTGCATTTATATGATATGATTATTGTTCATTAATGTGATATCTACTGTTCATTGATGTAATATCTAGGTAGGCTCTATGCATGCATCCTACTCTAGACTTAACACGTATTTATATAGTCCCATGTACGATCTCACATGTGATATCATAGGAGGGTGTTAGTGCCCGTCGTGCAAACACTCAATATCATGCGAGCTCAATAAGCGAACTTGATATGCGAGCTTAATATGTGAACTGCGTAGAGTCCAACCCAGATCCATTTGAGTTATGGGTTAGTAACAGTAAATATAATAATAAGTAGATTTCAAATTTTAAGTTTAACTAGATTTTAAATATTAATTTCAATTAGATTTAGTTTAAATTTTAAGATTAAATTAGATTTTATATTTTTTAAGGGTACTTAGATTTTCAACCTAAATTAGATTTTAGAATTAATTTTTAGAGTTATAAGGTAGAATTTATATTTAAGGTTTTGATTTTAGCTCGATTAGATTGTGAGTTTATTAGGGTTAGATTTTGGATTTTTGAATTAGATTTCTTTTTAATCTAGATTTGAGTTAGATTTAGATTTTTGAATAAATCGACCCTTAGATTTAGAAATTTTAAGTTAAATTTTTTTAGGATCTAAAAGTTGATAAGTCTAATTAGAATTTTAAATTTAGAATTTTGAGTCCATTTTACTCCTTAGATTGAAAAAAAAAGGGTAAATTACACCTTTAGTCACTTTAAATAGATATCATTTCTATTTTGGCCACCCAAAAAAGAAATTGATCAAATTGGTCACTCCACTATTAAATAGTAACAGAAGGCTAATTTTGGAATGACAAAAATAGCAACAACCCCTATTTAGAGTGACTGGCGTGTAGTTTATCCTAATTTTAGAGTAACTAACATGGAAATGCACTGTTAGTCTTCCATTACCATTTAACAGTGGAGTGACCAATTTCTATTTTTAAGTGACTGAATTAATAAAAAAATTATGGTGACTAAAATAAAAATGACTCATATTTTCAATGACTAACGGGGTAGTTTACCTTTATATAAAAAGGGTTAGGATAGATTTGGTTAGACATTGGATTTAGATTTTTATTTTTCTTTAGTTCCAAATAGTTTAAGATTTGCTTTTGCTTTTGTTTTTAGATTTTTAGTATTAGATTTTAAATTCTTTAAGTTTAGAAATTCAAGTTTTTTTAGCTTCAATTTTAAAATTTCAAATTCAAAAACGTTAAGAGTTGAATTAGAATTAGTTATGTTTTAAACTTAATTTAGTTTTCTTTTGAAATTAGAACTTTTTGGAGTCAAGACTAATATTTTAGTTAGGAAACCCTAGATACCAAATCATGTAGAACTATCTTTGGATAGGCATTGTAGGCGTGCTATAACCTTTGCTACGTGTAACCATACTCCCGAACCCATATTTGATAAAGAGACCAAGCAATAGTTTTAAGATTAATTCCTTAGATTCTTCTTAGTTTTAAGAATTTAAGCAATAAATGGCTAACCGAACTACCTCAAACGGTTAGTTGAACGCTCCTCATTTATCTTTTTGTGTCTAGCTTGTTAGGTTCTCAATCTAGCACGTTATGAAAGTATGTGAAACAAAGAATGGAAATTATAAAGCTCATTGTCATGCAAGGAAAAGATTTTTCCACTCCAACAGATTTTACCTTTGGTGGAGCATGCATCTTATGTGACATTTTAGCAACCAATTTTCCGTTTCAACAGTGAATATTGTCCGTTGGAGTGGTGTGATTACAAGGCTTATTTTTAGGATTTCCTATTTTAAAGGCCTTAGGGAAAAGGTTACAAAATGTAAAGGAGGGTATGTGAAAAACGAAAAGGAGACACCAAAACTTTCAAGTATCAAGAATTGATGAAATTTAATAATAATGTTTGATTTTTTTTTCTCTTTTCTTCCTTGATTTTATTTCAATTATCAATTCTTGTTTTTATTTGAGATGTTTTTCAACTTTTCAATGAACTAAATTTATTTTCTAGAATTACAATAGATTTCATGTTTGACTCATTGAAATTTTCATATTTCCATTATATTTTATTCTTGTTTTTTATTGATAATAACCGTATCAACAATTCATCTGACAAAACCTAAAGAAAATGAATAACTTTTGGCCTAATTTAGATGAGTTAGATTTTGATTTGTAATTAGGATAAGAATATACCTGATAGTGAGTTTTAAATCCAAAAATAAAAAATAAAAAATACCCCACCAAAACAAACTTGTAAATAGTAGGGAGCAGAGTCGTATCCATGTGAATTGGTAAAAATTTATTTCTTCAGTAAAACAAAATAAAATACAAATAAAAGGAGATTTTTAATTAAAAACTAAAACTAAAATTAAATAAAGAAAATATAAAAAAAGTTTGAGAAATCAATATAATGGAAATCCAATCAAAGACAAAATTTCAATTTCCTTTATGGGTTTGATTATAGAT
The DNA here is from genome assembly GCF_025698485.1 of Gossypium arboreum. NCBI lineage: Eukaryota > Viridiplantae > Streptophyta > Magnoliopsida > Malvales > Malvaceae > Gossypium > Gossypium arboreum. The sequence continues at coordinate 60,941,527 of NC_069076.1, read as the reverse complement.
GAAAGAAAACTATAATATTCATCAATAAATTGGTTAAAGTTTCTAACGTCAAGCCCAACAATCAATCTCTCTTTATCTTTTTAATAACTAAGAGGAAGCTTGTTGAAGTTATTTTTCTTTTAATAAACAACCTTATAATGTAGCACCTAATATTTAATTTATTATTAACATAAAAATTAAAAACCTCAATTCTTACCAACAAACACACATAAGTAAGGTTCATTTAGATTAGATTGCATACCCACATAATAATATATTGCAAACTACGACATACACAACAATACTATTCATCATGCGTATAAAAATAATTAAATAATTGAGGATTTAACTATTTTAATTAATAAAGCAAATATTATAAGATATCAAATAGTTCCTTATATTCAAAAACTTAATTATTTGAATTAAGAAAAATATGAGTAAATACCAAAAAAAGAAAGAAAGAAAACCAATGAGATCTCATGAATTTGTATAATTAAAACTTAGAAGTTCCTTTAACTAGAATTATGCCTTCCAAGTGTGCTACTTGTGTGACCTAGAAAGCACTTTATTATTTTATTATATTTGGACAAATGATTTGTGGATATAAGAAATATTATCCATTCAAAGTTTAAGAGTGCAAAAAATTCTCAAATTTAAAAAATAATAATTAAACCTAATTGGGCATTTAAATCGTTGAAATTGTAACAGTCCGTTTTTAGTCAAATCAGAACAATGGTTTCAGGACCACAAATCTTAGATTGGAATAATTATTTTATTATTATTTTAATTTTTATAGCATGATAGTATGTTTGTGTGAAAATTTCGTTAAGAAATTTTATTGTTTGAATGCTCAATTAAATAAAAAGGACTAAATCGCGTAAAGTGCAAAATTGGAGATCTATAAGCTAAAAGGATTTAATAGCTATGAAATTAAATGTTTGAAGGGTTTATGTTGTAATTAGACCATTATTTATTTGAGTGGACAAAGATGGACATGGTTAGGTAAATTTTAATTGTTATATATTAAGGTTAGTTAAGTAATTTAGTAATAAATGTTAACAAATTAAAGAAGAACAAATGCATTATTTTGGTTATCATCATCTTCACCAATTTTGGAAGAAAGAAAAAGTCATTTTTAGGGCTTGGAAGTTCGACTATCATCTATTGCTTGCATAGTACAATTTTTTATCTTGTTTTTAATAATTTCTATGTTTTTGATATCGTTGCAGCATAGTCTAACTAGCCCAGGGACTATTTTGTAAAATTGTTAAAGGTTTAGGGTTTTTCCATTGATAAATCTATGTGTGTTTTAATGTTTAATGATAGAAAATGCATATTTTTTGTTTGATAAATAACATTTGTTAAGTGATTTTTAGTAAAATGTTCAATTAGGGATTAAATTGTGAAATGTGTAAATTTTGTGGTTAAATTGTGAAATATATGAAAAATATGGACTGATAGGGACTTAATTGAAATTTGGCTAGCATGGGTTTTGGTTGAATTGCATAAATTTGTGATTTTATGAAATAAGGACTAAATTGTAAAAATGTGAAATATTAGGGGCAGAAGTGTAAAGTGGCTTTAAAGTGTACTTTCGACTAAATTGAATAGAGAGATTATTAAATAAGCTAAATTTGATATTATATAGATTAAGAAAAGTGAAATACGGACTTAGATCGGGGAAAAATAAGGTTTTGGATTAATTTCCTCGTTTTACCGTTTTTGCATCTAGGGTAAGTTCATATGTAATAAGCATTGTTATAATTGTATTTTAAATGTTTTGGTATTGCATAAATTGTTAATACGACCTTATGGCCAGGTTCAACGATAATTCGACAAGTGTGAAGTCCCAGCTGAACCTTAGGAATAGTTTAGGATACAAATGACATGTCATTAGGGGTTATTATTATTTTGGGTGTTGGTCCGTACGTCCTACCAATGGCTGAATTATCCAACATGTGTTACGGATTCTCGTCAGTTTGTGTGAGCAGCACTATGTAGCTACGTCATGACCGTCAGCTTATGTGAGCAGACCCGTTGATAGCTCGAGAGTGAGCATTATTGAGATAAAATATTGAAATAGCTTCAGCTATGTATTGGCACTTTGGTGCAAGATTTATTGAGATTGCTTCGGCTATATATATACATTGGCACTTATGGTACGAGATTCCCGAGTATCTTATATTATTCCAAATGGTTCAATAGGTATATTGAAGATACAAAATAGTGAGAAATAGATACCTAACAGTACATGTATGTACGAAAACTATGTGTACATCAAATTTATGGAAGTTATAAGTTCATGGCTATAGTTGTGATTGAATACAAGTTAACATTTTGATTTGAATGTTTTGTAACATATTATGTTTATATTATTTGAGTGTGAATAAATGGTGAGCTTGCTTATTAATTCATACGAGCTTACTAAGCTTTATAACTTACATCATTTATTTTTCTATGTTTTATAGTGAAATCAAGCTAGCTAGGATTTGGGGACTGTTGGAGATTTCATCACACTATTCTACTATTACTTTGGTACTTTCGAACTTAAATATTTGAAGTATATGGCATGTATAAGATTATGGTCATTTTGGTTATGGATTGATATTGAATTTAGCCATTTGAATTGGCTTGTAAATGTCTAAAGTTTAGTTTTTGTATATAGTCATAGAGTTGGCTTATTTTGATATAGTTGTGTATGTATATATATGTGCATATGGCTTATGATGTGTGTTTGAGAATGGCTTTGTGATGCTTGTTAATAATAGATGATATGGATAGCAAATGATTGAGTTATAAATATTGATATGCTAGTGAACTTAGACAAATAATGCATATTTGGAATTGGTTATTTTGTTGTATTGTAAAAGTGAGTTTTGGTAAGAAATTGATTGGTGTGTTATGGTAATTGTGTGACTTGAAATGGTTGATATTGAAATGGTATGTATTTGTGACAGCCCTAAAATGACCCTAGTCGGAAAGTGGTTTCGGGACCGCTAAACCGAGTCACCAAATTATTTGAATATGATATCTATTGTCTAAAATATGTGAATATGAATGTGTGAAAGTTTTAAGCTTCGATTTAGTCGATTGCATGTGAATTTAGTAATAGGACTTATGTGTGACACTTTTGGAATGCGATAGGTTAATCTATAAGGACCTATTAATGCATGTTGTATAAAAGAAGGGTTTGCATGTCAAATTAGCCAAAAATCTAGATGGTGGCCGGCCATGCTATGGGGTAAGACATATTATAGACATTTTGTGCTAAAATGTGTGGGAAGAATAATAAAAAAGAGGGAGTGGGAGGAGAAACCAAAGTTGTCTCCCCCTCCATTGCCGTGAATGGAAGAAAGAAAGACTTCAACTTTTATTTTTCTATCTTGCTTCCTTGTCTCTTGCAAATGAAGCTAGAGAGGAGAGGCCGGCTGCATGTAGTGGAAAACCATGAAATTTGTTTGCTTATAAGTTGAAATTTTCAAGGAGAAGGCTAAAAAGGTGGGAGAAGGCTGTAGTGGAAAAGGGGAGGAGCAAATTGAATAGGTAGAATCGGTGTTGGGAACCTTGGTGAGTTTTCCTTGAACTTTTATTTTCTTGTGTTTGATAATTGTTGAAACCGTTAAATTGTTGTCCGAATTTTACCTTGTTGGTATTGTTAATTGCTGCCCTGTTCATGCTATCTAAATATTGTACTATTAATGCTGTCCGAATCAGCCTCCGAATGTGATATATTACAGCAATTAAGCCAAGTGTTGCGGGTCCTCTTAGGCTGCCCACAACGCAACCTTTCAATACTAATGTTACCATGAATTAACCTTCAATTGATGGTGTGGTGTATGATTTATATTAGGGCAACCCCTTTTTTTTTTTGGTTGCATTTTTGAGTAATTACATAATAGTTGGTGAGTGTGATTGAATGAAGGATGTATCTTCTTGTGATGGTAAACCACGAGATTTTAAAATTGAAAGGGAATGTAAAGTCCTCGTTGTTAAGTCCTCCTTGGTGCTAGTTGAGAAGAATCGGTCACTATATTGGAGGCCATTGCGAATATGAATTTAGTATAGAGATGTGACTGAATTGTTGTTATGTGAATAAATATTTGTTTGATGATATATATATACATGTATTCGCAATGGGATAAAATGTGTATTAAGGTAAGTTTCATGGTGATTATGCTTGTGATGTTGGGTTGATATTCGACATTGAGTAATGTGGGGTAAGGTGATTAATCGGCTATGAAATTAGCTAAATTGAATAGGTATGTTTAATGATATGCTTAGTATAATGTATGATCTTATAACTTGGTTTGGTATTGAGATAAAGATTAAATGAAATGTGATTGTTAAGTGAATAATATTAGTTAAGTACTTAAGCAAATCTATTGTTTTACTTAAGCTTAAGAGCAAAGAGGATCAAAGTCGGATAGGGGAAAAGAGAAAGTAAACGAATAGCCGTGGACATCTAATCGTCGACCACTTCCGAGGTAAGTTTTAAGTGATTAAACGTTGAGTAAATTCAATCATAATAGAACATAATGAGTTGATTTAATAAGATATGATGTGGCCATGATATGTCTTAAACTCAAATGGTAAGTTCATATGTGTTTGGACTTGGAAATTTAAGAGCAAATTGTAATAATTTGCTTGGACAGCAGCAGAATGTGATTTTAGAAAATCACTATAAATTGTTGGTGTGGAATTATAGGCTGAATAAAATATGTAATCAAAGCTTAGTTGGTCTAGTTTCCTATAAAAGAGACCATGGAAGCAAAGAAATTTCATACAAAGAGATATTTAAAGTTGTGTGGGACAGGGTCAGAATGACTCCGAAATCCCCTGTTCTGTTTTAAGAAAATCACTATAATTTGTACAAAAATGGTTACAAGATAAAATTTATATGCTTAGACTCCTTAATGAGTCTAGTTTCAAATGAAATCAAATAGAACATACTTTGAATTCTGTACAATGAGAATTTTGATCCGTAGTGAAGACTGGTCAGGTTAGTCAAACAGTGAAACAGGGGAAATTTTAAGAAAAATCTGGTATTGATTGGCCAAACCTAAAATTCTGAAAAATTTATGAATGGAAGATATACGAGTCTATATTCAGGGAAAATTAACGGTAAGTGATTCGGAGCCTTGTAGCTCCGGTTATAAATAATTTAGTGACCATTGCTCAGGAAAAACAGCTCGTAGTGAATATGTGATTTTGTTGTAAACATGGATAAAACTTGTTTTAGTTGCTCATAAGCTATTGATTAAACCCATACTTGAATTCTAATTCGTGATATTGTAAAATGATATATGAGTGTTAGATGGATCTTTGATATTAAAATTTGTGAAAGTGTATATATACGCGATAAGGCCTAATGGCCGATGTGATGAATGTGAAAGTGTATATATGTGATATGGCCTAATGGCCGATGTGATGAATGTGAAGGTGTATATATATGTGATAAGGCCTAATGGCCGATGTGATGAATGTGAAAGTGTATATATGTGATAAGGCCTAATGGCCGATGTGATGAATGTGAAGGTGTATATATATGTGATAAGGCCTAATGGCCGATGTGATGAGTGTGAAGGTGTGTATATATGTGATAAGGCCTAATGGCCGATGTGATGAATGTGAAGGTGTATATATATGTGATAAGGCCTAATGGCCAATGTGATGAATGTGAAAGTGTATATATGTGATAGGGCCGAGTGGCCAACGTGATGGATGTGGAAGTGTATAAATGTGATAAGTCCCGAAGGGCATTTGTGTCAGTACTATATCCGGGTTAAAACCCCGCAGGCTTTATGCGAGAATATTATCACTGATTAATGACCGTAGGCTTCGTGCTCGTACTATATCCGAGCTCTAATGACCCGATGACTACGTGTGGAGATTTTGTCCGGGTAAGCCCCGAACTAAAGGTTTTGCTGAAGATTCAAGTAAAGCGTAAGATTATGCGACTTCACAGTGACAATTAGTAATAAATACGTTCAATGCGTTAAGTTGGTCAGGTATGTATTTTGAGATTATATTTAAGTTTGATTTAGACTAAATCACAAGGTCGTTATGTGATGCACATGTGAGTAAAGCAATAAGACTGTTCTATGATTATTGTGCATTTGGTCGATGTGGAAAGTCAGATAAAAATATGTAATGTACCTATGATCATAAGAGGTCACCATCAAGTGAGAATTTATCTGCCTATTACATATGATGAGACGTGCATATTCGGAAAAGGGGATGGTATGCCCGAAGGAAGAGTGAAATAAAAATACGAACAACTATGTTATAATTTGATTGTTATCTGTTGACACTGCTTAAAACTTGCTAAGCATTGTAATGCTTACTCCGTGTACTTTGTTTCCTCTGTTTTATAGATCTCATTGGGAAGCTACAGGCTCGGGGATCGTCGACAACTAGTCACATTATCACCATCCACTGTTTGGTACTGCTCGTTTTGGAATATCTTATGGCATGTATAGAATATACTAGTAGTGAGAGGATATTTTGGTTAATGTATAGGACTACCCTTTTGTTGTAGGTCATGTACCTTTCGGTTTTGTGTAAATTTGGATAGCCATGCGAAAATGGCTTAAGTATACTTTGATCATAGCATTATAATCGTTTTGTATGTCGTCCGTCGAGAGGTATGGAAATGTTGGTAACGGTTAGTCATGGGAATGGTTATTCATGATCACTTTTGGTATATGTATGGCAAACTCTAGTTGATCCATGGAGGATCATGAAATAGGTAAAGTTTACCTTAAAAATAGATGCTGGCAGCAGCAGTGATGTGGATGTAAAAAATCTCTAAAAATAGTAGGAATGGAATTAAATAGCGAGTAAATTATGTAATCGAACCTTGATGAATCTATTTTCATAGGAAAGTAACGAAACATTCATATGAATAGTATATTATGAGATGTTAAAGTTTTCGTGAGACAGGGCTAGAACGGTTTCTGGATCCCCTGATCTGATTTTGGAAATTCATTATAAATTAACCAGAGACATTTAGAAGTCATGCCATATATGTATAGATTCCTTTTTGAGTCTAGTTTCTATAGAAATAAACGGTATCAGTATTTAAGCCCTGTACAGGGAGATATCCAAATCGTAATTCATGAAGGTCAGTGTAGTCGCACCCTGTAATAGGGGAGGCTTTAACTAATAAACTGTACTAATTGGCCTGACCAAAAATTCTAGAAAAAAAATATGTAGATGGATATATGAGTCTAGTTTCGGGGAAAAATTTCAAAACTGATTTTCGAGTTGTGGAACTCAAGTTATGATTTTTAAGGTGACAGTGACGCAGTCAGCCAGTCGTCTGGAAAATTTTTAAATGGACTGTGAGAGTAAATGAATTAAGTCGGTTAGCACCTCGTGTTCTACTCCGGAAACGGTCTCGGGTACGGGGTGTTACAATTATATTGGTATCAGAGCTACGGTTTAGTCGATTCTAGGACTAACGTAGCACGCGTGAGTCTATTTATACATGCCATAAAGTGATAAAATGATAGTGTGATAATTTTTTACTATTAAAATGTGGTTGCTGTATTGTAATGAATCTTGATCCCGATCTAGCTGTAGCAAGCTTCTGACTATGAGAATTTGCTATATAACTTCACTTAGATATGCCTAAATTATTAAGTTGATCAGGTACGTATCATGTACTCGTATTTGAATTTCGATTTGGATTGAATTAAGGGTATAAGTGATGCAATTTTGAAAGAGTGTTATGACTATAAATGTGATTTTTGTATGTGGCTATGGAACTGGAAGTTGAATGGTCGATAAGCATGTTGTGTTTGTATTCAAGTAACATAAATGATATACTAATGTGTATTGCTATATGTGTATATGTACATGAGAATTGAGAGTGATATATCCGGACTAAGTTCCGAAGAGCATTCGTGCTAGTGATGTATCCGGACTAAGTTCCGAAGAGCATTCGTGCTAGTGATGCAACCGGACTAAGTCCCGAAGAGCATTCGTGCTAGTGATGTATCCGGCTAGGTCCCAGAGCAATCATGCTTTGGTGGCGTGTATTCGACCTTCGTGCCTAGTAGGCTTCGTCTTGCGTAATTTGAGCGAAGTTTAAGTGTTCATTACTATACTAATTCAAATTTAAATGAGATGATATGTTTAAAAGTGTACATACATGATGTTTATCGACTTGGTTAAGTCATTTCAATGTGTAATAACGAATGAATAAGAGCACTATGGGTGTGAATGATTAGAGGCACCGTGTGTGTACGAATTCCTTTAAACGAGCACTATGAGTGCGAGATCGGTCGATGGGCACTAAGTGTGTGAAGTGGAATTCATGTAAGACCTCGTGGGACGAAGGCATTGATTTGAGATAGTGTGTAAGACCATATGCGGGACATGGCATCGGCTCGATATGTGAGAATATGTAAGACCATATCTAGGATATGGCATTGTAAGAGCTATATGTGCTTAATGAGTATCCGTAATGATTTGAATGATTCAACGGGTATATTTAAGATGATAAATTAAGTAAGATCGAATAAGTGATATGGTATGTACGGAAGGTATGAGAAAATCAGATGAAAGCAAAAAGATGGTGGATATGTTGTTAAGAAATGAATTCAAGTTATAAATGTGTTACGGATTTAGTCTATGGAATGCTTGGTATATGAAGTCATATGTGCTATTGCTAAATGACCCCTATTTTTTTTGTTAATCATATTCAAGAAATTATTTCGATTAAGTTTGACATTTGAAAGTCTTTAAGAATTTGTGATGAATGCTGATAATTTTGGATATATGGGTTACGTGCTAACATAAATCCCATGCCGATGTACTATACGAGGCTTTATGCCTAGTCGACTGTATACGGGTAGCATTAACGGTGATTGAATATGCTGAATGAATTAAATGTTCAGGTGTGTGGAAGTTGAATTTTCTGTTGGAAATAAGTTAAGTTGAATATTGAGATACGATGGAGTTATAAAGGATATTTATTGGGGTGTTTGAGTATGTGTGTACTTTCGGTCAGGTTACAGCTTATACATGAATGAATATGTGGGTTGATGATGTGAATTATACATGTTAAAATGTGCTTAATATGTGTTTGAAATGCATTGTGAATTAAATTAAGTGATTATTGCTTATGAAATCAAGAAAATGAGATATAGGTGCGTACTTGTAGAAATGTTTATGTATTTGTTTTAAGATAAGAAAATGATTTTATAGCTCGATGCGAAATCAATAATGAATTACAATTGCTATCAATGAGCTAATGTTTATATGAATATAATTCAATAAGAGGACGTTATCCTAAACTATGCATCGGTAGAAATTTTCGGGGACGAAAATTTCTTAAGTGGGGGAGAGTTGTGACAGCCCTAAAATGACCCTAGTCGGAAAGCGGTTTCGGGACCGCTAAACTGAGTCACCAAATTATTTGAATATGATATCTATTGTTTAAAATATGTGAATATGAATGTGTGAAAGTTTTAAGCTTTGATTTAGTCGATTGCATGTGAACTTAGTAATAGGACTTATGTGTGACACTTTTGGAATGCGATAGGTTAATCTATAAGGACCTATTAATGCATGTTGTATAAAAGAAGGGTTTGCATGTCAAATTAGCCAAAAATCTAGATGGTGGCCGGCCATGCTATGGGGTAAGACATATTATAGACATTTTGTGCTAAAATGTGTGGGAAGAATAATAAAAAAGAGGGAGTGGGAGGAGAAACCAAGTTGTCTCCCCCTCCATTGCCGTGAATGGAAGAAAGAAAGACTTCAACTTTTATTTTTCTATCTTGCTTCCTTGTCTCTTGCAAATGAAGCTAGAGAGGAGAGGCGGCTGCATGTAGTGGAAAACCATGAAATTTGTTTGCTTATAAGTTGAAATTTTCAAGTAGAAGGCTAAAAGGTGGGAGAAGGTCAGTAGTGGAAAGGGGAGGAGCAAATTGAATAGATAGAATCGGTGTTGGGAACCTTGGTGAGTTTTCCTTGAACTTTTATTTTCTTGTGTTTGATAATTGTTGAAACCGTTAAATTGTTGTCCGAATTTTACCTTGTTGGTATTGTTAATTGCTGCCTGTTCATCTTGTCTAAATATTGTACTATTAATGCTGTCCGAATCAGCCTCCAATGTGATATATTACAGCAATTAAGCCAAGTGTTGCGGGTCCTCTTAGGCTGCCTACAACGCAACCTTTCAATACTAATGTTACCATGAATTAACCTTCAATTGATGGTGTGGTGTATGATTTATGTTAGGGCAACCCTTTTTTTTGGTTGCATTTTGAGTAATTACATAATAGTTGGTGAGTGTGATTGAATGAAGGATGTATCTTCTTGTGATGGTAAACCACGAGATTTTAAAATTGAAAGGGAATGTAAAGTCCTCGTTGTTAAGTCCTCCTTGGTGCTAGTTGAGAAGAATCGGTCACTATATTGGAGGCCATTGCGAATATGAATTTAGTATAGAGATGTGACTGAATTGTTGTTATGTGAATAAATATTTGTTTGATGATATATATATACATGTATTCGCAATGGGATAAAATGTGTATTAAGGTAAGTTTCATGGTGATTATGCTTGTGATGTTGGGTTGATATTCGGCATTGAGTAATGTGGGGTAAGGTGATTAATCGGCTATGAAATTAGCTAAATTGAATAGGTATGTTTAATGATATGCTTAGTATAATGTATGATCTTATAACTCGGTTTGGTATTGAGATAAAGATTAAATGAAATGTGATTGTTAAGTGAATAATATTAGTTAAGTACTTAAGCAAATCTATTGTTTTACTTAAGCTTAAGAGCAAAGAGGATCAAAGTCGGATAGGGAAAAGAGAAAGTAAGCGAATAGCCGTGGACATCTAATCGTCGACCACTTCCGAGGTAAGTTTTAAGTGATTAAACGTTGAGTAAATTCAATCATAATAGGACATAATGAGTTGATTTAATAAGATATGATGTGGCCATGATATGTCTTAAACTCAAATGGTAAGTTCATATGTGTTTGGACTTGGAAATTTAAGAGCAAATTGTAATAATTTGCTTGGACAGCAACAGTAATGTGATTTTAGAAAATCACTATAAATTGTTGGTGTGGAATTATAGGCTGAATAAAATATGTAATCAAAGCTTAGTTGGTCTAGTTTCCTATAAAAGAGACCGTGGAAGCAAAGAAATTTCCTATAAAGAGATATTTAAAGTTGTGTGGGACAGGGTCAGAATGACTCCGAAATCCCCTGTTCTGTTTTAAGAAAATCACTATAATTTGTACAAAAATGGTTACAAGATAAAATTTATATGCTTAGACTCCTTAATGAGTCTAGTTTCAAATGAAATCAAATAGAACATACTTTGAATTCTGTACAATTAGAATTTTGATTCGTATTGAAGACTGGTCAGGTTAGTCAAACAGTGAAACAGGGGAAATTTTAAGAAAAATCTGGTATTGATTGGCCAAACCTAAAATTCTGAAAAATTTATGGATGGAAGATATACGAGTCTATAGTCATGTAAAATTAACGGCAAGTGATTCGAGCCTTGTAGCTCGGTTATAAATAATTTAGTGACCATTGCTCAGGAAAAACAGCTCGTAGTGAATATGTGATTTTGTTGTAAACATGGATAAAACTTGTTTTAGTTGCTCATAAGCTATTGATTAAACCCATACTTGAATTCTAATTCGTGATATTGTAAAATGATATATGAGTGTTAGATGGATCTTTGATATTAAAATTTGTGAAAGTGTATATATACGCGATAAGGCCTAATGGCCGATGTGATGAATGTGAAAGTGTGTATATGTGATAAGGCCTAATGGCCGATGTGATGAATGTGAAGGTGTATATATATGTGATAAGGCCTAATGGCCGATGTGATGAATGTGAAAGTGTATATATGTGATAAGGCCTAATGGCCGGATGTGATGAATGTGAAGGTGTGTATATATGTGATAAGGCCTAATGGCCGATGTGATGAATGTGAAGGTGTGTATATATGTGATAAGGCCTAATGGCCGATGTGATGAATGTGAAGGTGTATATATATGTGATAAGGCCTAATGGCCAATGTGATGAATGTGAAAGTGTATATATGTGATAGGGCCGAGTGGCCAACGTGATGGATGTGGAAGTGTATAAATGTGATAAGTCCCGAAGGGCATTTGTGTCGATACTATATCAGGGTTAAAACCCCGAGCTTTATGCGAGAATATTATCACTGATTAATGACCGTAGGATTCGTGCTCGTACTATATCCGAGCTCTAATGACCCGATGACTACGTGTGGAGATTTTGTCCGGGTAAGCCCCGAACTAAAGGTTTTGCTGAAGATTCAAGTAAAGCGTAAGATTATGCGACTTCACGGTGACAATTAGTAATAAATCGTTCAATGCGTTAAGTTGGTCGGTATGTATTTTGAGATTATATTTAAGTTTGATTTAGACTAAATCACAAGGTCGTTATGTGATGCACATGTGAGTAAAGCAATAAGACTGTTCTATGATTATTGTGCATTTGGTCGATGTGGAAAGTCAGATAAAAATATGTAATGTACCTATGATCATAAGAGGTCACCATCAAGTGAGAATTTATCTGCCTATTACATATGATGAGACGTGCATATTCGGAAAAGGGGATGGTATGCCCGAAGGAAGAGTGAAATAAAAATACGAACAACTATGTTATAATTTGATTGTTATCTGTTGACACTGCTTAAAACTTGCTAAGCATTGTAATGCTTACTCCGTGTACTTTGTTTCCTCTGTTTTATAGATCTCATTGGGAAGCTACAGGCTCGGGGATCGTCAGCAACTAGTCACATTATCACCATCCACTGTTTGGTACTGCTACGTTTTGGAATATCTTATGGCATGTATAGAATATACTAGTAGTGAGAGGATATTTTGGTTAATGTATAGGACTACCCTTTTGTTGTAGGTCATGTACCTTTCGGTTTTGTGTAAATTTGGATAGCCATGCGAAAATGGCTTAAGTATACTTTGATCATAGCATTATAATCGTTTTGTATGTCGTCCGTCGAGAGGTATGGAAATGTTGGTAACGGTTAGTCATGGGAATGGTTATTCATGATCACTTTTGGTATATGTATGACAAACTCTAGTTGATCCATGGAGGATCATGAAATAGGTAAAGTTTACCTTAAAATAGATGCTGGCAGCAGCAGTGATGTGGATGTGAAAATCTCTAAAAATAGTAGGAATGGAATTAAATAGCGAGTAAATTATGTAATCGAACCTTGATGAATCTATTTTCATAGGAAAGTAACGAAACGTTCATATGAACAGTATATTATGAGATGTTAAAGTTTTCGTGAGACAGGGCCAGAACGGTTTCTGGATCCCCTGATCTGATTTTGGAAATTCATTATAAATTAACCAGAGACATTTAGAAGTCATGCCATATATGTATAGATTCCTTTTTGAGTCTAGTTTCTATAGAAATAAACGGTATCAGTATTTAAGCCCTGTACAGGGAGATATCCAAATCGTAATTCATGAAGGTCAGTGTAGTCGCACCCTGTAACAGGGGAGGCTTTAACTAATAAACTGTACTAATTGGCCTGACCAAAAATTCTAGAAAAAAAATATGTAGATGGATATATGAGTCTAGTTTCGGGGAAAAATTTCAAAACTGATTTTCGAGTTGTGGAACTCAAGTTATGATTTTTAAGGTGACAGTGACGCAGTCAGCCAGTCGTCTGGAAAATTTTTAAATGGACTGTGAGAGTAAATGAATTAAGTCGGTTAGCACCTCATGTTCGACTCCGGAAACGGTCTCGGGTACAGGGTGTTACAATTATATTGGTATCAGAGCTACAGTTTAGTCGATTCTAGGACTAACGTAGCACGCGTGAGTCTATTTATACATGCCATAAAGTGATAAAATGATAGTGTGATAATTTTTTACTATTAAAATGTGGTTCTTTGTATTGTAATGAATCTTGATCCCGATCTAGTCAGTAGCAAGCTTGACTATGAGAATTTGCTATATAACTTCACTTAGATATGCCTAAATTATTAAGTTGATCAGGTACGTATCATGTACTCGTATTTGAATTTCGATTTGGATTGAATTAAGGGTATAAGTGATGCAATTTTGAAAGAGTGTTATGACTATAAATGTGATTTTTGTATGTGGCTATGGGCTGGAAGTTGAATGGTCGATAAGCATGTTGTGTTTGTATTCAAGTAACATAAATGATATACTAATGTGTATTGCTATATGTGTATATGTACATGAGAATTGAGAGTGATATATCCGGACTAAGTTCCGAAGAGCATTCGTGCTAGTGATGTATCCGGACTAAGTTCCGAAGAGCATTCGTGCTAGTGATGCAACCGGACTAAGTCCCGAAGAGCATTCGTGCTAGTGATGTATCCGGGCTAGGTCCCGAAGAGCAATCATGCTGGTGGCGTGTATTCGCCGCCGTGCCTAGTAGGCTTCGTCTTGGTAATTTGAGCGAAGTTTAAGTGTTCATTACTATACTAATTCAAATTTAAATGAGATGATATGTTTAAAAGTGTACATACATGATGTTTATCGACTTGGTTAAGTCATTTCAATGTGTAATAACGAATGAATAAGAGCACTATGGGTGTGAATGATTAGAGGCACTTTGTGTGTGCGAATTCCTTTAAGCGAGCACTATGAGTGCGAGATCGGTCGATGGGCACTAAGTGTGTGAAGTGGAATTCATGTAAGACCTCGTCTGGGACGAAGGCATTGATTTGAGATAGTGTGTAAGACCATATGCGGGACATGGCATCGGCTCGATATGTGAGAATATGTAAGACCATATCTAGGATATGGCATTGTAAGAGCTATATGTGCTTAATGAGTATCCGTAATGATTTGAATGATTCAACGGGTATATTTAAGATGATAAATTAAGTAAGATCAGAATAAGTGATACAGGTATGTACGGAAGGTATGAGAAAATCAGATGAAAGTAAAAAGATGGTGGATATGTTGTTAAGAAATGAATTCAAGTTATAAATGTGTTACTGGATTTAGTCTATGGAATGCTTGGTATATGAAGTCATATGTGCTATTGCTAAATGACCCTATTTTTTTTGTTAATCATATTCAAGAAATTATTTCGATTAAGTTTGACATTTGAAAGTCTGTAAGAATTTGTGATGAATGCTGATAATTTTGGATATATGGGTTACGTGCTAACATAAATCCCATGCCGATGTACTATACGAGGCTTTATGCCTAATCATTTGTATACGGGTAGCATTAACGGTGATTGAATATGCTGAATGAATTAAATGTTCAGGTGTGTGGAAGTTGAATTTTCTGTTGGAAATAAGTTAAGTTGAATATTGAGATACGATGGAGTTATAAAGGATATTTATTGGGGTGTTTGAGTATGTGTGTACTTTCGGTCAAATTCTGACTTATACATGAATGAATATGTGGGTTGATGATGTGAATTATACATGTTAAAATGTGCTTAATATGTGTTTGAAATGCATTGTGAATTAAATTAAGTGATTATTGCTTATGAAATCAAGAAAATGAGATATAGGTGCGTACTTGTAGAAATGTTTATGTATTTGTTTTAAGATAAGAAAATGATTTTATAGCTCGATCTGAAATCAATAATGAATTACAATTGCTATCAATGAGCTAATGTTTATATGAATATAATTCAATAAGAGGACGTTATCCTAAACTATGCATCGGTAGAAATTTTCGGGACGAAAATTTCTTAAGTGAGGAGAGTTGTGACACCCTAAAATGACCCTAGTCGGAAAGCGGTTTGGGACCGCTAAACCGAATCACCAAATTATTTGAATATGATATCTATTGTTTAAAATATGTGAATATGAATGTGTGAAAGTTTTAAGCTTTGATTTAGTCGATTGCATGTGAACTTAGTAATAGGACTTATGTGTGACACTTTTGGAATGCGATAGGTTAATCTATAAGGACCTATTAATGCATGTTGTATAAAAGAAGGGTTTGCATGTCAAATTAGCCAAAAATCTAGATGGTGGCCGGCCATGCTATGGGGTAAGACATATTATAGACATTTTGTGCTAAAATGTGTGGGAAGAATAATAAAAAAAGAGGGGAGTGGGAGGAGAAACCAAAGTTGTCTCCCCCCCCCTCCATTGCCGTGAATGGAAGAAAGAAAGACTTCAACTTTTATTTTTCTATCTTGCTTCCTTGTCTCTTGCAAATGAAGCTAGAGAGGAGAGGCCGGCTGCATGTAGTGGAAAACCATGAAATTTGTTTGCTTATAAGTTGAAATTTTCAAGTAGAAGGCTAAAAAGGTGGGAGAAGGCTGTAGTGGAAAAGGGGAGGAGCAAATTGAATAGATAGAATCAGTGTTGGGAACCTTGGTGAGTTTTCCTTGAACTTTTATTTTCTTGTGTTTGATAATTGTTGAAACCGTTAAATTGTTGTCCGAATTTTACCTTGTTGGTATTGTTAATTGTCGCCTGTTCATCTTGTCTAAATATTGTACTATTAATGCTGTCCGAATCAGCCTCCGAATGTGATATATTACAGCAATTAAGCCAAGTGTTGCGGGTCCTCTTAGGCTGCCCACAACGCAACCTTTCAATACTAATGTTACCATGAATTAACCTTCAATTGATGGTGTGGTGTATGATTTATGTTAGGGCAACCCTTTTTTTGGTTGCATTTTGAGTAATTACATAATAGTTGGTGAGTGTGATTGAATGAAGGATGTATCTTCTTGTGATGGTAAACCCGAGATTTTAAAATTGAAAGGGAATGTAAAGTCCTCGTTGTTAAGTCCTCCTTGGTGCTAGTTGAGAAGAATCGGTCACTATATTGGAGGCCATTGCCGAATATGAATTTAGTATAGAGATGTGACTGAATTGTTGTTATGTGAATAAATATTTGTTTGATGATATATATATACATGTATTCGGCAATGGGATAAAATGTGTATTAAGGTAAGTTTCATGGTGATTATGCTTGTGATGTTGGGTTGATATTCGGCATTGAGTAATGTGGGGTAAGGTGATTAATCGGCTATGAAATTAGCTAAATTGAATAGGTATGTTTAATGATATGCTTAGTATAATGTATGATCTTATAACTCGGTTTGGTATTGAGATAAAGATTAAATGAAATGTGATTGTTAAGTGAATAATATTAGTTAAGTACTTAAGCAAATCTATTGTTTTACTTAAGCTTAAGAGCAAAGAGGATCAAAGTCGGATAGGGAAAAGAGAAAGTAAGCGAATAGCCGTGGACATCTAATCGTCGACCACTTCGAGGTAAGTTTTAAGTGATTAAACGTTGAGTAAATTCAATCATAATAGGACATAATGAGTTGATTTAATAAGATATGATGTGGCCATGATATGTCTTAAACTCAAATGGTAAGTTCATATGTGTTTGGACTTGGAAATTTAAGAGCAAATTGTAATAATTTGCTTGGACAGCAACAGTAATGTGATTTTAGAAAATCACTATAAATTGTTGGTGTGGAATTATAGGCTGAATAAAATATGTAATCAAAGCTTAGTTGGTCTAGTTTCCTATAAAAGAGACCGTGGAAGCAAAGAAATTTCCTATAAAGAGATATTTAAAGTTGTGTGGGACAGGGTCAGAATGACTCAAAATCCCTGTTCTGTTTTAAGAAAATCACTATAATTTGTACAAAAATGGTTACAAGATAAAATTTATATGCTTAGACTCCTTAATGAGTCTAGTTTCAAATGAAATCAAATAGAACATACTTTGAATTCTGTACAATTAGAATTTTGATTCGTATTGAAGACTGGTCAGGTTAGTCAAACAGTGAAACAGGGGAAATTTTAAGAAAAATCTGGTATTGATTGGCCAAACCTAAAATTCTGAAAAATTTATGGATGGAAGATATACGAGTCTATAGTCATGTAAAATTAACGGCAAGTGATTCGGAGCCTTGTAGCTCCGGTTATAAATAATTTAGTGACCATTGCTCAGGAAAAACAGCTCGTAGTGAATATGTGATTTTGTTGTAAACATGGATAAAACTTGTTTTAGTTGCTCATAAGCTATTGATTAAACCCATACTTGAATTCTAATTCGTGATATTGTAAAATGATATATGAGTGTTAGATGGATCTTTGATATTAAAATTTGTGAAAGTGTATATATACGCGATAAGGCCTAATGGCCGATGTGATGAATGTGAAAGTGTGTATATGTGATAAGGCCTAATGGCCGATGTGATGAATGTGAAGGTGTATATATATGTGATAAGGCCTAATGGCCGATGTGATGAATGTGAAAGTGTATATATGTGATAAGGCCTAATGGCCGATGTGATGAATGTGAAGGTGTGTATATATGTGATAAGGCCTAATGGCCGATGTGATGAATGTGAAGGTGTGTATATATGTGATAAGGCCTAATGGCCGATGTGATGAATGTGAAGGTGTATATATATGTGATAAGGCCTAATGGCCAATGTGATGAATGTGAAAGTGTATATATGTGATAGGGCCGAGTGGCCAACGTGATGGATGTGGAAGTGTATAAATGTGATAAGTCCCGAAGGGCATTTGTGTCGATACTATATCAGGTTAAAACCCCGAGCTTTATGCGAGAATATTATCAGCGATTAATGATCGTGAGGCTTCGTGCTCGTACTATATCCGAGCTCTAATGACCCGATGACTACGTGTGGAGATTTTGTCCGGGTAAGCCCCGAACTAAAGGTTTTGCTGAAGATTCAAGTAAAGCGTAAGATTATGCGACTTCACAGTGACAATTAGTAATAAATACGTTCAATGTGTTAAGTTGGTCAGGTAAGTATTTTGAGATTATATTTAAGTTTGATTTAGACTAAATCACAAGGTCGTTATGTGATGCACATGTGAGTAAAGCAATAAGACTGTTCTATGATTATTGTGCATTTGGTCGATGTGGAAAGTCAGGTAAAAATATGTAATGTACCTATGATCATAAGAGGTCACCATCAAGTGAGAATTTATCTGCCTATTACATATGATGAGACGTGCATATTCGGAAAAGGGGATGGTATGCCCGAAGGAAGAGTGAAATAAAAATACGAACAACTATGTTATAATTTGATTGTTATCTGTTGACCTTTGCTTAAAACTTGCTAAGCATTGTAATGCTTACTCAGTGTACTTTGTTTCCTCTGTTTTGTAGATCTCATTTGGAAGCTACAGGCTCGGGATCATCGACAACTAGTCACATTATCACCATCCACCGTTTGGTACTGCTACGTTTTGGAATATCTTATGGCATGTATAGAATATACTAGTAGTGAGAGGATATTTTGGTTAATGTATAGGACTACCCTTTTGTTGTAGGTCATGTACCTTTCGGTTTTGTGTAAATTTGGATAGCCATGCGAAAATGGCTTAAGTATACTTTGATCATAGCATTATAATCGTTTTGTATGTCGTCCGTCGAGAGGTATGGAAATGTTGGTAACGGTTAGTCATGGGAATGGTTATTCATGATCACTTTTGGTATATGTATGACAAACTCTAGTTGATCCATGGAGGATCATGAAATAGGTAAAGTTTACCTTAAAAATAGATGCTGGCAGCAGCAGTGATGTGGATGTGAAAAATCTCTAAAAATAGTAGGAATGGAATTAAATAGCGAGTAAATTATGTAATCGAACCTTGATGAATCTATTTTCATAGGAAAGTAACGAAACGTTGATATGAAGAGTATATTATGAGATGTTGAAGTTTTTGTGAGATAGGGCCAGAACGGTTTCTGGATCCCCTGATCTGATTTTGGAAATTCATTATAAATTAACCAGAGACATTTAGAAGTCATGCCATATATGTATAGATTCCTTTTTGAGTCTAGTTTCTATAGAAATAAACAGTATCAGTATTTAAGCCCTGTACAGGGAGATATCCAAATCGTAATGCATGAAGGTCAGTGTAGTCGCACCCTGTAACAGGGGAGGCTTTAACTAATAAACTGTACTAATTGGCCTGACCAAAAATTCTAGAAAAAAAATCTGTAGATGGATATATGAGTCTAGTTTCGGGGAAAAATTTCAAAACTGATTTTCAAGTTGTGTAACTCAAGTTATGATTTTTAAGGTGACAGTGAAGCAGTCAGCTAGTCGTCTGGAAAATTTTTAAATGGACTGTGAGAGTAAATGAATTAAGTCGGTTAGCACCTCGTGTTCGACTTCGGCAACGGTCTCGGGTACGGGGTGTTACAGTATTGGTATGAATGGAGTTTAATTGGAGTTGATTTAAATGCCTAGTTATGCTATGTTTTGTGCCATTTGGGTTGATGTAGGTATATGCAAATTTGGGTAGCAAATTCGCTTGGTAAATAGACTATTTTTGTCCACACGGGCAGAGACACGGGCGTGTGTCTCAGCCGTGTGTGACACACAATTATGTTGCATGGCCGTGTGTCCCCTGGTGTTGATTTAAAAATCAAGTCAGTATGCTTCACACGGCTGAGCACATGGGCATATGACAAGGCTGTGTGGTATAAGTCAGTATACCCTACAGGTTTGGTATGGCCTAGCACACGGCATGGCACACGGGCGTTTGTGGCCATAGCCTAGGGCACACGGGCTAGCCACATGGGCATGTGTGGCCATAGCCTAGGGCACACGGGCGTGTGTGTTGGCCATGTGACTCAAGTCAGAGAGTTACACGGGGTCGGACACGGGCTGAGAAACGACCATGTGATCCCATTGCAAATATCCACACAGCCTGTGACACGGGGGTGTCTTTGGTCGTGTGAGACACATGGCCGAGCCACACGGGTGTGTGCGCCCTGTATTTTAAAAAAATTTCTATGTTTCCTGAAAGTTTCTTGAGTTATCAGTTTAGTCCCTAACCACCCCGAATGCATGTTTTAGGCCTTGTAAGCTCATATTAGGGACAATGTGAATGATTTGAATGCTGATTATTTGGTTATGATGAATGTATGAAAAATATTTGTTTAACTGTGTAATAAGTCCGGTAATGCTCTGTAACCCTATTCTGACATTGAATACGGCTGAAGAGTGTTACATTTATTGGTATCAGAGCTACAGTTTAGTCGATTCTCAGACTAATGTAGCGTATGTGAGAGTCTAGCTATACATGCCATATATAACCTGTGATAGTGTGATATCTCCTGACAATTTAAATCGTGTTTTCGTATAATAAATTGATCCCAATTGAGTTGTAGCTGATGATGTCAAAAGTAATGCGTCTGCCTCCATTCATGGAGTAGCACAATCAGAGTCGAGACCCGTATAGGGTAGCCAAGAAGGAGAGGCTAAAGAAGCCTTCTTCCATATGATGAATAAGTGGTTTACGGAGTTTGTTCGAACAAATCCGACTGCTCAACAACCTCCACCCCATCTAATCCCCAACCGGTTCCCGTAGCTCCTCAAGGTGTGGAACTTCTACAATTGAATAAACCGCCAATTGATAAGATTTGAAAACATGGAGCCGAAGAGTTCAGATCTACTGTTGACAACGATCCTGAAAGAGCCAAATTTTGGCTTGAAAATACGATTCAGGTATTTGATGAACTTTCTTGCACACCTGTAGAGTGTTTAAAATGTGCCATATCACTTTTGAGAGACACAGCGTATCAATGGTGGAATACTTTGGTGTCCGTGGTACCGAGAGAAAGAGTTACTTGGGAATTCTTTCAAGCTGACTTCAGAAAGGAATATATCAGTCAACGGTTTATTGATCAGAAGCGCAAAGAGTTTCTGGAGCTGAAACAGGCTCGTATGTCTATAACGGAGTATGAGCGAGAATTTGTGAGACTTAGTAAATATGCTCAGGAATATGTTTCAACTGAAGCAATTATGTGTAAAAGGTTCGAAAGTGGATTGAACGAAAACATCAGGCTATTGGTCGGAATTCTAAAATTGAAAGAAATTGTTGTTCTAGTTGACTGAGCTTGCAAAGCGGTAGAATTGGGCAAAGAAAAGAGAAAAGCTTATGTCAAAGCTAGAGATTTGAGAAAGAGATCGATGAGCAAACCATATCTCCTCATCAAAGAAATCACGAGATTCATATACTCGTTCGAATGCTTCCATTAGGTATCCAAACAGAGATCATGGAAAGTAATACTCAAGTCCTAAAACTCAAGCTACATCAATATCGAGTGTTGGCAGTGTGAGAAACAACATACCCGAGTGTCAACAATATGGTTGACGACATTTTGGTGAGTGTTGGATGAATAATAGAGGCTGTTTTAAATGTGGCTTGCAAGATCATTTCATTAGAGTTGCCCTGAGTTAGCCGAGAAAGATAAGTTCTAGAATGCAAGACTGAACAATCCAGCTACTAGATGAAGGCCACCTAGAAATGTGGGGAATGTGACTAGTAGTAGAGGAATGAAAAAAGACTCCACTGTGAGATTCGAGGCCAAAGCACCTTCTAGAGCTTACGCTATTCGTGCTTGCGAAGATGCGTCACCACCCGATGTCATCACCTGTACATTTTTCCTCTATGACACTAAAGTAATTGCATTGATTGATCCTGGATCGACTCATTCATATATTGTATGAATTTAATGTCTAGTAAGAGTTTGCCTGTTGAGTCTATCGATGTAACAGCCTAATTTCGGTGAAATCGGAACAGTGGTCTCGAGACCACAAATCTGTGGCAAAAAATAAAATTTATTTTTATTTTATTATATGATCCGTATTATGAAAGATATGTCATGTGAAAATTTTGATAAGAAAATATGATCGATTAAGTGTTTAATTATGAGAAGAATCAAATAGCTATGGAATTCAAAAATTAAGGTCCTTATATGATAATTAGACCATTAATAAAAAGTATGTAGATATTTGTGGATGATTCATCTATGGAAAATTAGAGAACGACTAGGGACTAAATTGGAAACTAAAATTATTAAAGATGATAAATTAATTAAATAGAAATAAAAATCATTTTTATCATCTTCTTCCTGAAACTAATACATGGAAACCCTATTGACCTCATGATATGTAATTTACCAAAATGAATGAGGTCCAGCATTTGTTGCGGACGGGATTTAGCTCGAACGAGTAATCCTATTGACCTCATGATAAAAAGGATTAAGCTTGGACAGGTAATCCTGATATAAGTCCTCTCGAGCATATTTTATAGATTGGATTTAGCCCGGACGGGTAATCTAGATCAAACTCCTTAAAGCATATTTCATAAAAAAAGTTTTAGCCTGGACTGGTAATCCTGTTGTATATATGTATGGCTCGAGAGTTTACTATCTAAAATAGTACCCTTTGGGTACCATTGAATATGAATTGACGGATCCTAATTTGTACACCACAAGTATACCACCTGTGTATCCATCGATATTTTAGATAAATTCAACGGGTAAAAGTTCTTGACATGAGAAGATATGAATAAAAAATGAGCTATTACACATATTGGTTTGAAATACATGATAATGACGATACATGATAATTGATATATGGAAATATGAAATGACGATATTGTACATGGAATTTATTTGATGAATATGTACATACTTGATTATAGACTTGAGTGTACTAATCGTGACCTTGATATAATGAGTAATATGAGTAAAGTTCTGATATGAAATGATCTAAACTCAAAATGAACTAGTATGAAATTATACTTGTAATAATGAGATATTTTATGCATGTTTAATGAATACATGTTGTGAAAAGCATATGTGCTTGGAATCTTGATTGTTGTTGAGCCCATATATGTTTGATGATATTATGGAATATATGACTAACAAAGGGCAATGAGAATGTGTGTAGGGCTTGAGGTAAAATTGATTGATTATGCCTTGCATAGTTACCTTAAAATAGAATGAATGGTAAGTTACATACCATGTTATACGAACTTACTAAGCATTTTATGCTTACTTAGTTTTATTTTCCTGTTTTAGAGTAAATCAAAAGCTTGTTGGATTGGAAGCTCGGCGGAGATCACTCACACTATCCATCAGCCACGTCGGTACAATATGGTAAATCAATTATGGTTGTAATGGCATCTATAAGATATGTTGGCCATATTGGCATGTAAATGTAAATGATGCTTGTAATCTAGCCATTGGAATGGCTAGTAATGGTTTGTTTTGATATATTTGTAATATCATACTATGGTAGCTACATATGTGTTAAGTAGTTGATCTATTATGTCTAACATATGGACTAAACTAAGGCAATATTATGAACGGGTATGCATGTAATGGTATGCCATGTTGAATGATAGAATTTGTTTAACTTGAATGCTTGGAATGGTTGGTATTGGATGTGTGTTTCAAGTGTAGGCATGACTGTGATTTTGGGTGAGAAATGAAGCTAAAAATGGCTTTATTTTTTCCACACGGATGTGTGTTTAAACCGTGTGTGACACACGGCCAGGTACATGGGTGTGTAGTTAGGCCGTGTGTCCTCTGCGCCTTAAATTTTGAGAAACAGAATGCTCAGAATTGAGCACACGAGCAGAGACATGGGCGTGTGTCTCAGCCGTGTGTGCTACATGGCTTAAAACACAAGTGTGTGTCTTGGCCATGTGAAACATGCACCTATATTTTGAAAAAAATTAATTGACCATACGTCCTAGTACATGGGCGTGTGGCATGGCTGTGTACACAAGTCAGAAAGTTACACAGGGTCGAACAAGGCCTGCAGTACGGGCGTGCCCTAGGGTCACACGGGCATGTGAGTCTTGTAACTTAGAAAAATTTTGAAAATTTCACGAAAATTCTTAAGGTTCCTGATTAAGTCTCAATTCGAATTTAATGTTCATATTGGGCCTTAAGGGTCCATTCTTAGGGTTTTTCCCTGGGGTGCACCAGTGTTGTTCGTAAAGAAGAAAGACAGATCAATGAGACTTTGTATTGATTACCGTCAGCTTAATAAGGTTACAATAAAGAACAAGTATCCTTTACTAAGAATTGATGATTTATTCGATCAGTTGAAAGGGGCAACGGTGTTTTCGAAGATTGATTTGAGATCTGGCTATTATCAGTTGCGAGTGAAAGATTCGGATGTGCCGAAAATTATATTTAGAACAAGGTACGGGCATTATGAATTTCTTATTTTGGCTTTCAGATTAACTAATGCTCCTGCAGTTTTTATGGATTCGATGAATCGAATCTTTAGATTGTATTTAGATAGATTTGTGATTGTATTCATTGAACGATATTCCGATCTATTCACGAGATGAGTCTAAGCATGTCGAGTATTTGAGGATTGTGTTACAAACCTTGAGAGATAAACAACTATTCACTAAATTCAGCAAATGTAAGTTTTGGCTCCGAGAGGTTGGATTCTTGGCACATATTGTTTCAGAAAAGGGTATACAAGTTGACCCGAGCAAGATTTCTATAGTTGTTGACTGAAAACCACCAAGAAATGTGTCCGAAGTCAGAAGCTTTTTGGAATTAGCTGGCTATTATTGACGTTTGGTAAAAGGGTTCTTGATGGTTGATAAACCGATGACCTAATTGCTATAGAAAGATGTGAAATTCGAGTGGTCTGAAAAATGTTAGCAGGGTTTTGAATAGTTAAAAGCACTGTTAATTGAAGCACCAGTTTGGTTCAACCTAAGCCGGGTATAGAATTTGTGATTTTCAAAGACACATCATTGAATGGTTTAGGTTGTATTTTGATGCAAGAAGGAAAAGTGATAGCTTATGCTTCCAGACAGTTGAAACCGCATGAAAAGAATTATTCAGTGCACGATTTAGAATTAGCCGCTATTGTGTTTGGATTGAAAATTTGGCGACATCATTTATATGGTGAAAAGTGTCATATCTTTACCGATCACAAGAGCTTGAAGTATATAATGACTCAGAAAGATTTAAATTTGCGACAACGAAGATGGATTTAGTTGTTAAAAGACTATGAGTTGGTGATTGATTATCATCCGAGAAAAGCAAATGTGGTCGCGAATGCTTTGAGTAGAAAATCATTCTTGGCTTTATGAGCGATAAATACACAGTTAAGTTTGTCTGATGATGGTTCAATTTTAGCTGAGATAAAAGCTAAACCGTTATTTCTTCAGCAAATTTGTGACGCTCAAAAGTGTGATAATAAATTGCAAGCCAAAAGAGTGCAATGTGAGTTGACTAGTGATTCAGACTATCAGATTAGATCTGATGATTGTTTAATGTTCTGAGATAGAATTTGTGTACCAAAAAAATCCTAAGCTTATTCAGAAAATTTTACGCGAACCACACAATGGTTGTTTATCCATACTTCCGGGGAGTACTAAAATGTACAATGATTTGAAACAGTTGTATTGGTGGTCGGGCATGAAACAAGACATTTCAGATTTTGTGTTGAGATGTTTGGTTTGTCAGCAAGTTAAAGTTGAACATCAAGTGCCTTCGGGATTGCTACAACCTGTGATGATACTAGAATGGAAATGGGATAGAGTTGTGATGGATTTCATATCAGGATTACCCCTATCTCCGAAGAAGAAAGATGTTATTTGGGTTGTCATTGATCGACTGAAGAAATCTGCATATTTCATTCTAGTACATATTGACTATTCGCTTGATAAATTGGCTGAATTGTACATTTTTGAGATTGTTAGATTGCACAGGGTGCCAGTTTCGATTATTTCGGATAGAGATTCGAGGTTTACTCATGATTTTGGAAGAAATTGCAAGAAGCTCTAGGTACGAGGTTGAATTTTAGTACCACATTTCATCCGCAAACTGACGGTCAGTCTGAGAGAGTAATTCAAATTCTCAAAGATATGCTTTGTTGTTGTGTTTTAGAATTTGAAGGCAATTGGGAGAAATATTTTCCATTGGTTGAATTTGCGTATAACAATAGTTTTCAATCAAGTATAAAGATGGCACCCTACGAAGCTTTGTATGGTCGCAAATGCAGAACTCCATTGTACTGGACTGAGCTTAGTGAGAAAAAGATTCTCATGATTGATTTGATCAGAGAGATTGAAGAGAAAGTAAAAGTAATTCGCAACAATTTGAAAGCAGCTTCAGATCGACAGAAATTGTACACGGATTTGAAACGAAAAGACATTGAATTTCAGATCGGTGACAAAGTATTTTTGAAAGTATCTTCGTGGAAGAAAATTCTTCGTTTTGGTCGCAAATGTAAATTGAGTCCGCAATTCATCGAGCAGTATGAGATCATTGAAAGAATAGGACCAGTGGCATATTGGCTAGCTTTACTATCAGAATTAGAAAGATCCACAATGTATTTCATGTATCGATGTTATGTCGATATAGGTTAGATCCATCACATGTAATTTCCCCGTCAGAGATTGAAATTCAACCTGATATGACATATAATGAAGAACTTATCAAAATTTTAGCTCGAGAGGTTAAAGAATTGAGAAATAAACGTATAGCTTTAGTGAAGGTTTTGTGGCAATGACATGGTGTCGAAGAGGCTACGTGGAAACCTGAGGAAGCTATGAGATAACAGTACACTAACCTCTTTTCTGGTAAAATTTTCGGGGACGAAAATTCCTAAGGGGGAGAGTTGTAATAGCTCGTTTTTAGTCAAATCGGAACAGTGGTTTTGGGCCAACAAATCCAAGGTCAAAATAATTATTTTATTATTATTTTAATGTTTACAGCATGATAGTATGTTTGTGTGAAAATTTCGTTAAGAAATTTTATTATTTGAATACTCAATTTAATAAAAAGGACTAAATCACGTAAAGTGCAAAATTGGAGTTCTATAACCTAAATGGAAGGGTTTTATTGTAATTAGACTATTATTTATTTGAGTGGACAAAGATGGACATGGTTAGGTCAATGTTAATTGTTATATATTAAGGTTATTTAATTAATTTAGTAATAAATGTTAACAAATTAAAGAAAAACAAATCCATTATGTTGGTTATCATCATCTTGATCAATTTTGGAAGAAAGAAAAAGCCATTGTTAGGGCTTGGAAGTTCGGCTATCATCTATTGCTTGCATGGTATAATTTTTGATCCTTTTTTAATGATTTCTATGTTTTTGAGATCGTTGCAGCTTAATCTAGCTAGTCTAAGGACTATTTTGCAAAATTGTTAAAGGTTTAGGGTTTTTCCATTGATGAATCTATGTGTGTTTTGATGTTTAATGACAGAAAAATGCATGTTTGTTGTTTGATAAACAACATTTGTTAAGTGATTTTTAGTAAAATGTTCAATTAGGGATTAAATTGTGAAATGTGTAAATTTTGTGGTTAAATTGTGAAATAAATGAAAAATATGGACTGCTAGGGACCTAATTGAAATTCGACTAACATGGGTTTTGGTTGAATTGCATGAGTTTATGATTTTATGAAATAAGGACTAAATTGTAAAAATGTGAAATATTAGGGGAAAAAGTGTAAAAGGGCTTTAAAGTGTACTTTGGACTAAATTGAATAGAGAGATTATTAAATAAGCTAAATTTGATAATATATAGATCAAGAAAAGTGAAATACAGACTTAGATCAGGGAAAGAACAAGGTTTTGGATTAATCAACTCGTTTCGCCATTTTTGCATCCGAGGTAAGTTTGTATGTAATAAGCATTGTTATAATTGTATTTTAAATGCTTTGATATTGCATAAATTGTTAATACGACATTACGAACACATTCGATGATAATTCAGCAAGTGTGAAGTCCCAATTAAACCTTAGGAATAGTTTAGGATACAAATGACATGTCATTAGGGGTTATTATTGTTTTGGGTGCTGGTCCGTACGTCCTACCTATGGCTGAGTTATCCAGCATGTGTTGCGGGTTCTCGTCAGCTTGTATAAGCAGCACCGTGTAGCTACGTCATGACCATCAACTTGTGTGAGCAGACTCGTTGGTAGCTCGAGAGTGAGCATTATTGAGATATAATATTGGGATACCTTCGGCTATGTATTGGCACTTTGGTGCAAGATTTATTGAGATAGCTTTGGCTATATATATATTGGCACTTAGGGTGCGAGATTTCCAAGTATCCTGTATTATTCCAAATGGTTCAACGGGTATATTGAAGATTCAAAATAGTGAGAAATAGATACGTAACAGTACAGATATGTACAGAAACTATGTGAACATCGAATTTATGAAAGTTATAAGTTCATGGCTATATTTGTGATTAAATACAAGTTAACATTTTGATTTGAATGTTTTGTAGCATATTATGCTTATATTATTTGATTGTGAATAAATGGTGAGTTTTATTATTAATTCATAAGAGCTTACTAAGTTTTATAGCCTATATCATTTATTTTTTTGTGTTTTATAGTGAAATCAAGCTAGCTCGGATTCGGGGACCGTTGGACATTTCATCACACTATCCTACTATCTCTTTGGTACTTTTGAACTTAAGTATTTTAAGTATATGGCATGTATAGGATTATGGTCATTTTTATTATAGATTGATAATGAATTTAGCCATTTGAATTGGCTTGTAAATGTCTAAAGTTTAGTTTTGTATATAGCCATGTAGTTGGCTTATTTTTATATAGTTGTGTATGTATATATATGTGCATAGGCTTATGATGTGTGTTTGAGAATAGCTTTGTGATGCTTGTTAATAATAGATGATATGGATAGCAAATGATTGTTTTATAAATATTGATATGCTAGCGAATTTAGACAAATAATGCATATTTGGAATTGGTTATTTTGTTGTATTGTAAAAGTGAGTTTTTGTATGAAATTGATTGGTGTTTTATGGTAATTGTGTTACTTGAAATGGTTGATATTGAAATGGTATGAATTGAGTTTAATTGGAGTTGATTTAAATGCCTAGTTATGCCATGTTTTGTATCATTTGGGTTGATGTAGGTATATACAAATTTGGGTGGCAAATTGGCTTGGTAAATAGCCTATTTTTGTCCACACAGGCAGAGACACGGTCTCAACCGTGTGTCACACACGACTATGTTGCATGGCCGTGTGTCCCCTGGTGTTGATTTAAAAATCAAGTCATATGCTCCACATGGGCATGTGACAAGGCCATGTGGCATAAGTTAGTATACCTTACAGGTTTGGTACAGCCTAGCACATGGCATGGCACACGGGCGTGTATGGCCATAGCCTAGGGCACATGGGCGTGTGTGTTGGCCGTGTGACCCAAGTTAGAGAGTTACACGGGGTCAGACACGGGTTGGGACACGGCCATGTGAACCCATTTTGAATGACCACATAGCCTGTGACACGGGTGTGTCCTTGGTCGTATGTGTAACACCCAAACCCGGCCTAGATGTTATGAATCTGGCGATGTCACATGGAATGGAATTTGAAACTCATTTCTGTTTAGCTTCTAAAACCTCTCATTAATTTCAAACCATGTCCTCGTTTACTTGATTCATTAAAACCCTATCATGCAGCAGAAGCTTTTAGAAATCAATTACTTTTGTAACATCCCGATTTTGGGCCTAGTCGGAATAGTAGTTTCGAGACTACAAATTCGATGAGAAAAATTTTATTTTTATTATATTTTTATGGTCTACAATTTCATGGAATGATTTCGTGAAAATTTCGCTCGAAAATTTTGACGTTTGGGCACTCAATTTAGTCAAAAGGACTAAATCGTAAAAAGTGAAAAAGTTGAGTTCTACATCTAGAGGTGTCCAATTGTTATGAAATTTTAAATTGGAGGTCCTTATATAGTAATTAGACCATTGGTTAAGTTGTTGGACAAAAATGCACATGGTTAGGCATGTTTCCAAAGTTTTTCATTAAGGGCATGTTGGTCATTTAGTTATTAAAATGAATTAAAAACAAAATTAAAAGCCAATTTTTGTCCATCTTCAACCTATTCACCGAAACTTGCATGGAGAAACCATGGCTAGGATTTTTCAAGCTTCCAAGCTCGATTGTAAGTCGTTCTAGCCTCGTTTTTAATGATTTTTACGTTTTTGCAATCCCTGTAATAAGATCTATCTATTTCTACCATTAATTTGAGCTAGGGTTCATGTTTAAAAATTGACTCAAGTGTAACATGCATTCATTTTTATTTCTAATGGTAGAAAATGAGTGTTGGATGTTAAATAAACAACTTTTACTAAGCAATTTTCGATGAAAACGTCTAAAAGGACCATTTTGTAAAAGTTGTAAAAATTATGACTCGTCCACGGTTGCAATTAATTAATTATTTAAGTTTTATGCCTGATTGAGTAGTTACCAAAAACTGGGTCCACAACCCCTTACTAAACACTAACAGATCCATACTTATTTATTTGGCCCCTTTAAGCCCAATCTCATTCATATGGCCCATCGGGCCCAATCACATTCATATGGCCCATCGGGCCCAATCACTTTCATATGGTCCGTCAGGCCCAATCACATTCATAGTCATGCAATCATATGATTTTTCATCACATAGTATCAAATTGCCAATTTTGCCTATTATGGGCCCTACAGCCCATCGTGCCCATTTAGCCCATTCTGTCCCGGTTGGCCAATTCATGGCCTAAGTCCATGGAATAGCTCATGGGGCCTTTGATAACCTATCGGCTTCTCTCTTGCAAGTGTTCGCGCACTCGCAAGACTATTGTAGCCAAACTTCCGGCTTTTCGGTATTTTGGGATTTGTCGGTCTACTGTGTGTGTGCAGTGTATGTACACACCTGGTACTAAAACATGCCGCGATCTCCTTAGCCACGAACCTACAGACGATGTCACTCAATGATTAATCACACACTTATCAAATACGATCACCAAAAATCGAAAATCTCATCTTTGCCTTACCTTGAACGACAAGCTTTAATAGCCCTTTCTTGATCACTAATCATGAGTATTTCTTAAATATACATCAATCTTAATCATTAAGAACCAAACAACAAGTGACTCACAATCATCTTAAGTCACTCTTAAATCATCCATGACCATTCGGCCAACCTTAACCAATAAAAGAGGAATACTTACCCAAAACCCCAAAACACCTAAGGAGCAATTAGGCAGAGATCTGAAATTTGAGATTCGATAATGATCCCCTACCAAACTGATTTAGAAAGAATGAGGGAGAGAAGAAATTGGTACTAGGAAGACCAACTAAAAGAAAGTAAAGCACTTACACAAGAATCGATTGGCCAACGTTGAAGAAAAAGTGGCGGCACAACAAGATTTTGGCCAAAAGATATTCGGCTTTAGAGAAAGTAACTAGGAGCGAGAAAGAAAAGAGTTTGATGAGAAAGGAAGGGAATAAATCGGCACAAACTAAAAGAGAAAGAATAAGGGATTTCGGCTTTTAGATATTTGAAGAGAAAAATGTTTTCGGTAAAAAGAAAGGAAAAATTCGGCATTTGCCTTGAATTCTCAAAATCGGCACCTATATATACTATAGCCGAATTTACCTATCCCCAAATTCCCAATTTGGCTCCACTTCTCTACCCCCCATCTCTTAACTTTTCTCCCTGATAACTCCTTAATCCCTTCCTTAAATTTCTCCTCTAATCACTCCCTTCAAAGTTCACATCCAACGCCACTACTGGCCATTTATTGAGAAAAAATAAACCATTCTTTTGAGCAAGGAGGGATTCGAACCCCAAACCTCCTTGCCATGCATGTGACGCCACCTCTAAGCCCCACATATGACGCTACTTGCCACTCCAACATAGGGCTCTTTGTGTCCAATTCCTCTTTCATTTATTTAAAAACCAAACTACTTGCCACCAAGGTTCTTTTAATTATTAAACTATAATTTCCTTCACCCCTAAGTTTGAACTCATAACTTAACCAAGACCTATTATCACATAAATAACACTTGACTAGGAATATTAAGCACACATTTTATCAAAACCGATAAAAAAAAAGTTCGGGATTTTTGGGGCGTTACACTTCATCTCACCAACACTCCACTTATCCACCTGACCATCAGGCCCATTCTAACATAAGCTTATCAATAATTAAATAAAAGCCTATTGACCAAAGATTGGACTTTATTCATAGAAATACCAAAATTTGCCCAAGTCATGGGTTGAACTTGGGACCTCTCACACACACCCAGAACACTTAACCACTAAAGAAGATATATAGTTGTGTTACATATTCGCAAAAACAAAATTTTAAATTTTGGAGCGTTACAGTGTGAGACACATGGTCGGGCCACACGGGCGTATGTCTCCTGTATTTTGAAAAATTTTCTAAGTTTTCCGAAAGTTTCTTGAGTTATCAGTTTAGTCCCGAACCACCCCGTATGCATATTTTGGGCCTCGTAGGCTCGTATTAGGGACGATGTGAATGATTTGAATGATGATTATTTGGTTATGATGAATGTATGAAAAATATTTGTTTAATTGTGTAATAAGCCCGGTAATACTTCGTAACCCTATTCCGACGTTGAATATAAGTGAGGGGTGTTACAAAAATACATTAAAAATAACTTTTGACATTACCTCCCCCCCTTTTTGAGATATCTCCACATGTCATATTGTCGTTGTGACACATGATAAAAAAAATGGATTTTAATAAAAAATATAAAATCTTTCAAAAATTATAGAAAATATATAAAATTTAAAAATATATTATAAAATATAAAAATATAAAAATATATATATAAAGAGAGAAAATAGTAAAATTTTAAAAATTTTAAACTTTTAAAATATGTATAAACATAAAAATTGAAAGACTTGAAAATTATAATTTAATCATCTCAAACGTTCGAAAACAGTGACATAATCTAATTGGCATATGGTTACTCCTCCATCATGACCATTTTTAAAATTATTATTCAACGGTGGGGTAGGCTTCAATATAGGTCTCATGATGTTTGTTTCTAACTATTTTGACATCAACAAAGGACAACAACTCCTCTCTTTAATATTCTTGTTGAAACCAAGCTGAACAGAAACAACTATAAAGATGAAAATGAAACCTTTACATTGTACTGAGCTGTGCACAACTTTGTGCTTGATGTTGCATCCCTTTTGGAAAACCAACATAAGGCTAGGGTTCGTTATAGAGATTCGAATAAAATAGCTCACTGTTATATACTTTCTAGCATAATTACCAGTACTTTGCAAAAGTAGCATTCATTAGAAAGATCATGGAAATTTTGGAGGAGATGTTCAGAGGCCAAGTTTCCTTGACTCAACAATCTGCTATAACAAGTTTGACAAACTCTAAGAAAAAGCTCGGTACTCTTGTCAGAGAACAAATGCTAGCTCTTGTAGGATTTTTTTTGCAAAAGCAAAGGACATTGGGGTTAAACTGGATCATAACACCTAGATTAAGATGGTACTTAAATCTCTGTTTAAGGACTTTGCTGCTGGCTTTAGGCCTGTTTATATCTTAGGAAACAAAGAGCTCACTCTTACACAACTCATGAAAGAGTTACTCTTATGAATTAATGTTGAATGTTGGGAGGCCAATCCAAAGTAAAGTATAAACAAACTTAGTCGTTGCTTCTTCCAGCTCTAAAGGGAAGGCAAAGTGAACTAAGGGTAAACAAAAGGCTAGGACTTCAGTTATGCTTAAAGACGATAAGAAGAAGCCTAAAAAACCTAAAGACTTGTCTAAGTTTAAATGTTTCTCTTACAACAAGAAAGGGTATTTCAAAATAGACTGTAAAGAGTACAAGGACTACCAAGCCTCAAAAAGGAAAGGTAAGAAACTCTTATTCATTAAACCTTGTTTAGTGGAAAATTCAAAAGATCATCGAGTCATTAATTTTGAAGGTGCTAATCATGTTGTGTTTTTTTTTTTTTTCTACAATGGTTCAAGGAAACGAGAAATCTACAAGATAGAAATCTCTCGTTGTGAACCAGAGATGAGAGCAATTTGCTAGCAGAAGAAATGAGATAAGTACATCTCTATTTTGATAGTTTTAGGAAGATTATTTTGAAAGATTTTTTTTATATACCTAATTTAAAAAAAATTAATTTTTATTGTATATTTATTTCATGATGGATATTTTATGATATTTAATAAAAGAATTGCAATTTATAAAAATAGTTCTCTTATCTATCATGGATGGATGAAAAATAATATTTATTTTATTAAACTAAAGATGTATTCATAACTAGAAACTAAACTTGTAAATAAAAACTTAAAACTTCACATTCTAATGAGAAGTAAGTGTGGCATTTAAGACTTGGCCATATTAATAAAAATAGAACCAGTAGACTTGTGAAAGATGAAACTTTTAAGTTTACTTAAAAAGGTTTAATTTTCACCATGTGAATCTAACTTGGAAGGTAAAATAATCAAGAGACCCTTTACTGTAAAAGGTACAAAGGCCACTCAACTCCTAGAATTTGTGCACACTAATATATGCAATCCCATGAACATTAGTGCGAGAGGAGGTTATGATTATTACATAATATTCATATGAGATTATTTCATATTTGAATATTTTTCCTTAAATGCATTGCAAGAGTGATATTTTTGATAAATTTCAAGAATTTTGTACGAAAGCGAATAAGCAATTAGGCTTATCCATTAAAATACTTCGATTTGATCGTGGTTGGGATTATTTTAGATGAGTTCTTAAGATACTTCATAAAGAATGAAATCCTATCACAATTTTAAATTCAAAAATATATTTTTAAATTTAGAATATAAAAATATTAAATTTAACTATCAAAACTATTTTTAAATAAATAAATAAATAACATATATACATCACTGATCGTAAATATAAAATATATACTTTATTATATTAAATATATATGATTAGAAAAAGAAATTTGAAAAGAAAAATTAAATCAATCTTACCACTCATGTTAGACGAAATCAAATTTAAAAATAACAACACAAATTAAATTCCCGCCCTATTTTGAAAAAAAAATCCAAAAATAACCGCAATAGACGCATGAATATGTCGTCATACATCGGTTATGCGTTACCATTAATGCTTTGTTCATTATAATTGAATACTTACTCTTTCCAACATAACTCTCACTATAATTAATACAATCATTTTTAAAGTCCTTATTAAGATTAAGATATATATATATATATATATATATACAAGTTATCTATAAAAAAATTAGTTTAATCGATTGAATTTTAGTATGATTACATTAATATTGTTGTCATTGTAAGAGTACGTAAGCTTGAGGGCGATGAAACCTATTAATTTTTTATTTAAAAGTTGGAGGGACTTCAAAGTTTATTTTAACACACATGAACTATGTCAACCAGTAAAAACATAGAAAATTTTATATAATTTCTAAGAAATAAGATAGAAAGTTACCTTCTAAATTAAAATTTAAGATAAATTATATGATTAGTATATTATTATTTTTATTTTTGTCATCTCAATTCTTTTTGTTAATTTGATTATTCAAAAAATATTAAATTGGACATTTCACTGTCAAATGGTAATAGAAAATTAACTATGTATTTGCATGAAAAAATTTTGATAGCCACAATAAAAATAACCTCAACTTATATGAAAATACTAATTTCATCAATTTTTATTTTGAGTGATCAAATTAATAAAAGGTTAAGATAACCAAAATAAGTATTTAAAGTAATTAACGAATGGTTAATCTAAATTTTATTAAAAGCATTTATATATTTGAAGCATTGAGTGGAGATAAAAAGAAAAGGCTGGGAAGGAATAAGTTTTTTAATTACTATTATATATTGGGAATCCGAATGCATAGCCTATTTACTAAAAATTTTCAAACAAAATCTTCTGGCTATTTGACTTTCAAAACAAAACAAAATTTAAACTCCGAATTAGAATTTTTCTATTAAACAAAATTTCCCTCCACAAAATTTTTTATTGAAATTTCAATTTTATAAAATTTATTTTCTTTCGTAGAAATATAATTGGTTTCTTTAGAAGGATGGTACAGTTTATTTTTAATTTAATATTAATTTTTTAAAAGAATTGATGACACAAAAAATTGAAATTGAAATACTATTATTTTGTTCCACATCTTTTACTTTATACGGTAAAGAGATAATTTTTTATTTATATATTAAGGAGATAATTTCTGAATTATTTTTATAGATTAATATAATTTTTATATATTTGTAAAGGAGATAATATAATAATTTTAATATGTAAAAATTATCATTATAATTTAAATTATTTAAGAAAATATATAAATTAAAGTTTTAAATTCAAAATTGCTAACCTATGTATCTCTTTAAAAATTTAATTAATAAATTTTAAAATTTATTTAATATTTTTAAAAATATTTAAAAATATATAATTTGAAAATAAAAATTACAAAAGAGTGATTTTTAAGGGTTTTTTTTCATATTTTTGAAAACTTTTATATATTTTCATTTTCTGACCTAAAACATTTACATAAATTTTTGAAATCTTATCTAAATTTTATTTAAGAATTTTTAGTAAAATTGTGTTTTGAACTTAGTTTATTCCTAACTTGGATTCTAAGAATTTAAATTTTATTTATATAAAAATGTAATAATTTAAACATAAAAGTTACCCATGTGTCATTAAAATAAATTGTCCACACCAACTTTGACATTTGACCTTGTAATATATATTATTTATTAAGTCTCTCTTTCCAATGAACCTCACTCAACACCTCTCAAACCAACTTACTTCTTCTCTATATAAACCCACATTTTTAGTTTTTACAACTCTAATATAAATTGTATAATTTCTCACTTTGAATATTCTCTTTTTCATCTTTTTCTCTCCCCTTCATTTTCTTCCTTTATAAACACAAGTCTTTTTTTTTCTTTACAAATATTATTTGACAAATTCAAAACTATTTTTTCCATTTAATATTCTAAAAAATATTTTCTAAACAAAATAACTATAAACATTAACATCTTAAAGATAATGAAATTTGATTTTTTTAATTTTAAAATTTTCTCACTGAAAACAATGTATGAGTGCAATATTTTCAATTGAAATAATTAAAATAAAAATAAATATGGGATTTAATCTTATATTACTATAATTGGCCAATTTTGACCTGGGCCCAAAAAAATTTAAACCAAATAAACAGTCTAGGGCCAAAATTACAACCCAAATTACAATAGTCCACAGCCCAACAACAAAATATGGCCCAAATTAATAAAAACCCTAGACCCAAAAATACGAGGCCCAAATGGCCCAAAAATTAAAACATTCTTAGAAACCCTAGGGACCCCTTTGCACCGCAACCAGCCTCCAGCACCTTCAACACTGTACGACACCTCCGTACCCTCTACGTCCACGTGCCAGCATGCCACTCCAGCTTTCGTCCGCACCAGCAAACCAAAGAAAATAGAACACGACAACAAAAACTTTGTATTTCTCTTTTTGTTTTTTTTTCCTCTCTTTCGGCTATAAAGGCCAACGAGAATGGATGTAAATTTTTTTACGAACAAACACACAATAAAAAAAAAAAAAGAAATAGAATTGAAGTTAAAAAGGTGTTTGCTTTTGTTTTTTCTTCTCTCGTTTTTTCGTTTTCTGTTTATCTTTTTTATTTTTTACGAATCTATTTTAATAAAAGAAACATAGAATAAAAAGAAGGAGCTCACCGTCGATTCATCTTTTCGTCACCGCTGAGGAGAGCTTCGACAACCCTTCGTGATCTATTTCTTTTTGTTGTGTGTTTTGTTTTAAAAACCTAGATCTAGTTTTCAAAAGTTTTTTTAAAACAAAAAAAATGGGTCTTAAAAAGGGTTAAAGAAAACAAACAAACAAACTTTTGGTACCCTCGGCCACCGTCTACGACGGAGATGTGGTAGGGGCATGGTAGAGGCAAGGTGGCCCCATGGCCGGTCTTTGGGCGTGTAAAAAAGGGGTTTGAGACAAAAGAGGAACCCTTTTAAAACTTTTTTTTAAAAACAGTGGCAGAAATGAGTATAAAGAATTTTTTTTTTTATTTTTATAAGGGTATAAAATGGCGCCGTTTTGGGCCCAAACCATAAATGCCAAAGCGACGCCGTTTAGAGGCTCAACCCGCGCGATTCGACTCGTTGGCGAAAGATTCTCGTGTTTCTAAAGCCAAATGGGTTATTTTCTACTTTAATCCCTTTGTTTTTCTTGTGCTTTTCAACCTGATCCTATGATTGTTTTATATATACAAAATTTGTCCGCATAATTTGTTTTTGGGTTTCATTTCGGTCCTTTACAAAACAACGTAGTCGAAGGCTGGGAATAATTTCCCATTTAGCCCTAATTCCTCTACACACATTTCACTTGTGCCCCAACTCTTTTTTTCTTTTTTAGATTTTGCTGTCAATTTTATTTTATTTTTAATTGGGCCTCTCAATTCGCTAGACAACGTGGTGTGCAGGGAATTTTGTGAATACTTTCCCCTTTAGCCCTTGTGTACTTTCGCGCATTATATTTTAGTCCTTATATTATTATAATTTTTACCTTTAACTTCATTTTTATTCTGATTTAATCCCTAGCCCATTTGATTTCACCCTTTTTTTTCATAAATTTCTCATCTATTTATTTATTCGTGTTTGGTTATTTATTTATTATTAATTCGTCATCATTTTGCATTTAAAAATATACTTTATTTGCAATCCTTTAAGTATGCATTTTAATTAGCGTGTTATTATTTTCGTATGTATCATTTCATCGTTTCATTCATTTGTAAACATTTTTATGTTATGTTTCCTTTTTATTCATGCATTTACCATCGTATTGTCTTACTTATTTATTATTGCGACTTGATAATTAATGTCATATTCATCTTTGTAATTACACCATTGTTATTATAATATTTTTATTGTATGTCATATATTATTTTAAATATCACATTTACTTTCACCCAAATCCATAAAAGGAAAATTTTTAAAATTGATAATATGTTGCATTTTGGAGATTCGAGAAATCGTAACTTAACTTACGGGGTTTTGATTTTCTCGTTAAACCCAAATAGCTGAATATTTTTTTAGTTTTGAGTTTTAAATACTAAAGGCAATATTCTTGGTTTAGAAACTCGAGAAGATTGTAACCTAACTCATGAGGTTTCAATTTTTCTCACTGGATTTAAATAACCGAATATCCTTTTAAAACTTAAAGCACGAGTTTTAAAATAAATATTCAGAAGGCAAGCTTGTTTTCGAGGGTTCGAATGTCGTGTCCTAACTTACGAGATGTGACATTTGGTTATGTCGAGACGGGAGAGCCTTTAATGCTCGTTTCAATTCATTCAAGCTTTTTCAACATTAATAACAAAGGATCATATTTTTAAAATCTTTTCAAATTCTCAATTCTCAACACTAAGATATTAATTAATCAATTAGGTACCAATTTTGGGTGTTACGAGGGTGCTAATCCTTCCTCGTACGTAATTGACTCCTGAACTCGTTTTCTCGAATTTCGTAGACCAAAATTGTTGTTTTAGTAAATCAAAACATTTTATTAAAACGACCAAATCATAAGGTGACCCGATCACACCTTATAAAAAAGGATTGGTGGCAACTCCCATTGTTCATTTTCATTTTCAAACACCAAGTCGACCCCTTTTCAAAAATTTAAAAAATGGTTTCGACAGCTTGGCGACTCCACTAGGAGGCTAAAAAAGAGAGTCAAGCCAATAGTTGATTACTTTTTATCGAAAATTGAAAACTTGGTTTAAATGTATGATCCTTTCGTTGCATTTCATCCGTCTTTGTTACGATCTTCATCATTATGGTTTATAATTGCTGTGTTGGTTTGAGTTATGGTATCTTTCTGCACATTGCATTGCATGATCGGTCGATCTTACCCTTTTAAGTGGGAGTGAGAAACTGTTCTTTCGTGAGGTTTGCACCTCTGCATAGGATAGTGGATCACTTTCGGGATACATCCGTACCTATGTCTTCGTGAGATTTTCATCTCCGTGTAGCCATAAGGAAATTTATTCCCCTGAACTGAACTTAGTCCATATGAGCCTATAATGGGTGAGGATCGAGGAATCTGCCAGTTTAGGTACCTTTACCATAAAACCGAACCGCATATAGTGAGCCCTAAGAGCCTGCCCTAGGTAAAACTACACCAAACCCTAGTAGTCACCCGAATAGGTGCTCTATTTGTTGTTTATTTCTTCTATACTGACATGTTTTGTTTTGTTTTGTTTTGTTTATGATTGCATTGCATTGCATCATCATAAAAAAGAAGTGTTAATTCACATTTAGTTACTAAATAGAAAGCTTATCATGGAAAATAAATTTCCTGATAAAGTGGAATATAATACGACTGTCCGAATATGGTCTGAGTAAACACAACGAGAGAAGGGTGATAGTCCGTGGAGGAATACACGACTTTGTTTCGTTGCTCCAGGATTCAAGCCAACCAAGATTATTCGAGAGCCGTCAACGTCTCGACTTTCTTAAAGAAGCTAACGAGCATTGCAGGGATAAGTGAGCAATGGGTCGCTGCCCGGATGAAGCAAAAAGGAGATAATAGAGACATCTTTTGGAAGATCTGCAAGATTCGATCTTAACATCTGTATATGAAGAAAATGATCGATGTCTTCGCCTGGAGTATGAGGGCAAGGCCATATATGTATCCATTTTATGTAAAGATATATGTCTTCTAGTAAAGTTGTTCTAATAGAATTGAATCAGAATCAACGTCTTTTTTTGTATTCATCCCATGCATTTGCATTACATTGCATCATATGCATTAAATTTCATGAAGAGACCCTAATTAGTTAAAAACTATTTCAATTAATTTGGAAACCGACAAAAATCTACCAACTAAACATCGTTACGGTACTCGTGCTAAGACAAAAGTTATGGATCAAAGATTGGAAAGACTAGAATAGCTCCAAAGAGAAATGCAAGAGCAGTTACAAGCACAAATGCAACAACAATTGTCCAAAATCCAGTAAGATATGAGTGATCAGATGCTAGAATCCCAAAGGAATATGATGAACCAATTAACTCAATTACTGACTGGTACGCTAGAAAAAGGAAAGAACCCTGTGGTCAATGCTGGAGATGATAATAAAGATCCTCTTTACCCTCCGGGGTTTACCTCGAAAAATTTTCAGCCACAACTCAAGGTGTACTCACAAAGGCTATCTGTTACAATCAGACCCCAACAATTTCAGGTCAGTGTTTCAACGCCGATGAACTACCAAGCCAGCTCAGGCTCTAATCGGGGGATAACTTAACCAATCCTATTGTCCTCGACCTCAATGATGTGGTAGAAACAGAAAAGGCAAGGGTAAAGCTCCCGAAACAACTTGAAGATCGGTGTAGATGGTTAGAAGAAAAATTTAAAGAAATGGAAAACGCCGACTATCATGGTGGAATCGATGCTAAAGATTTGAGCTTGGTTCCGGACCTAGTGCTCCCCCCTAAGTTTAAAACTTTGGAGTTTAAAAAGTATAACGGGATTAGCTGTCCCAAAGCTTACATCGCCATTTTCTGTAGACGAATGACAGGCTATGTCAATAATGACCAACTATTGATTCACTGTTTCCAAGAAAGTTTGGTTAGGGCAGCATCTAAATGGTACAACCAATTGAGTCGTACCAAGATCAATTCATGGAAGGATCTAGCGCAAGCTTTCATGAAGTAGTATAGTCACATGATGAATATGACCCCTGATAGAATCACTTTGCAGAACATGGAGAAGAAACAAAATGAGAGCTTCATACAATATGCCCAAAGATGGAGGAAAGTTGCCATACAAGTTCAGCCACCTCTCCTAGAAAAAGAAACTACAATACTTTTCATCAACACTTTAAAAGCTCCATTCATCACTCATATATTGGTAAGTGCCACTAAAAGCTTCTCGGACATAGTAATGACCAGCGAAATGATTGAAAATGTAGTAAGGAGTGGTAAGATAGATGCAGGGGAAAGAACCAAAAGATCGGCCCCAAGAAAAAGGGAGAATAAGGTGAATAACATGAGCACATACATCAAGGGTCATTCCAAGTCAATTACTGTGAGCTAGCCAAAGACAGTAACCACCAATCATCAGGGCCCCTGAGACAAGAATCCAATACAAGGACGAATAAAGAAAGGCTATAGTTCACACCTATATCCATAACATATAGGGAGTTGTATCAAAACTTATTTGATGCACTCGTGGTGTCCCCTTTCTATCTAAAGCCGATGCAACCCCCATTTCCCAAATGGTATGACGCAAACGCTCAGTGCGAATACCACGCTGGAATTACTGGACATTCAATTAAAAATTGCACCGCGTTTAAAAAGTTGATTGAAAGGTTTATAAAAATGAGAATTGTAAAGTTTGACG
Organism: Gossypium arboreum; assembly: GCF_025698485.1. NCBI lineage: Eukaryota > Viridiplantae > Streptophyta > Magnoliopsida > Malvales > Malvaceae > Gossypium > Gossypium arboreum. The sequence goes on along the minus strand of NC_069076.1, from coordinate 60,898,508 downwards.
ACCCGTCAAGATCGGATGTAGCAGGAAACCCACTACCCAATCATGCTGACCAAGGGGTAAATAGGATAAACGAAGGTGGGAGTAAGAAAGTCAAATGTGAGGTTGCAAACATCAAAACCCCATTAAGATGGGTTTGAAAAGAGATGGTAAAAGGGGATTAATTGTATTGGATCTAGAGAATAGATCTAAAGAGAAGAGGAACTACTGTGAGTTCTATAATGGAGAGGGGCACGAGATCCAAGAATGTACCGAGTTCAGGGCCCTAGTGCAAGACCTGATGGATAATAAAGAAATTAAATTTTATAAAGAGATCGAAGGTCTAGAAGGAATATTGGGGAATCTGAACATTAACGACGTATCTGAAGAGGGAACTGGGGATAGAATTTTCCATACATATGCCCTTACATACTTGGGAGTGTTTTGAACAATAGAACTGTGGAAGAGATCTCTGTATTTCTTATAGCCAATTTAGAGTAATATTCAAAACAAGCTTGTTACTTTAAGCCTAGAAGCAATAAGATTCCTTTTGTGACATAGGCTTATGTCCAAAATCTTTATTTTAATAAAAATACATCTTTGCTATCATTTCGAGTAAATATTCTTTTATTCTATACAAACAAATACTCTTAGATTCTTTTGTTCTTTGGACTTTCTTTCAAATATTCTTTTATTCTTCATTCATGATCATGCCATACAAAAAATTATTCTTAGGTTCATTTATTCTTTAGAATATTCCTTCGCACCTACAATAGGTTTCTAGATATCAACGACATAAGCGACACTGTTACTGACCCAAAATTTCCTTTTGAGCAAGATATGTGTCTAGAAGGATCTCAGGGCTTTGAAGATGATAGAGATTGTAGCCTATCTCCTGATTTGTTAAGGATGGTAGAATAAGATGAGAACCAGATCCTACCTTACAAAGGGCCAATGGACATCGCAAGCCTAGGAGAAGAGAAAGAGGTGAAGATCAGAGCCTATATCACTACAGAGATAAAGCGAGACGTCATTGAGTTATTTCAAGAATTTAAAGATGTTTTCGTATGATCCTATCAAGATACACCTGGACTACTAAGACGTGTGAATGCTGTTAAGGCTAAGAAAATATTAGAAGAGGTCTATAAGGCTGTTTGAAGAACACATGCTAATGGTTTTATAATGGCCAGGCAAATCATGAGGTTCGGCTACTGCTAGTCTACCATGGAAGGGGATCGCATCAGTTATGCCGTAAATGCCAAATTTATAAAGACAAGATTCATGTGCCTCCTTCATTTCTTTATAGACTTTCTCTATGTGGGGCATGGATATTATTGGGCTGATCTTGCTAGCAGACACCGTCATCTTTGTGGTTGTTAATTACTTCACTAAATGGGTGAAAGTCACTTCACATGCCAATGTTACAAAGTCGACAGTCATTAAATTAAAAAAAAAAAGAGATCATTTACAGATAAGAAATGCTGGAAAGGATCATATCTAATAATGCATAATAGCAGAATATCAAAAGTTTGCAGTCTGTTTAAGATCAGATGCCATATCACCCCAAAATGAATGGTACAGTAGAGGCATCCAAAAAAAGAAAAAAATATAAAAATATAAAAAAAAAAGATAGTGGGGAAAATGACCGAGACTTATAAATATTGTCATAAGAAGTCACCATTTACCCTCTATGCTTATCGAACGTCGGCCAAGACTTTTGCCAAGGCAATATCTTTCACATTGTTTATGGAATGGAAGTGATTTTGCCTATCAAAGTCGAGATTCCTTCTTTCCAAGCTTCGATTGAGTCAAGAATTAGATGAAGCAGAATGGGTCCAGTTTCAATATGATCAAGTGAACTTGATTAAAGAAAATAGTTTAAAAATATCCATCATGGTCAAATGTATCAAAAACGAATGATGCGAGTTTATGGTAAGAAGGCTTGCCCCAGAGAATTCCATGAGAAGGACTTCGTTTTGAAAATGATCCTTCATATACAAAAGGACTTCATTGGAAAGTGGATGACGAATTAAGAAGGACCTTATGTGATAAAGAAGGCCTTCTCTAGAAAAGCGTTGATATTAACCGAGATGGATGGCAAGAACCTGCCTAATCTCATAAATTTAAATTCAGTCAAAAAGTTTCCAAAAATAAAAAGGAAGAGAAAAGAAAAAAGAGAGGCCAGGGCGAAAACTCGCAAAGGGCGCCTTAAGACTAAAGGGGTTTTGAATTGAAAACCCGTAAAGAGCAATTCAAATTTTGATAAAAAGTGGGGCATGCAGTAGTCTTGCTATGCTTGAATTAATAAGTAGGAGGTATGCTACATATTGGGGCATCGACAAAGTACTCTAGATCCCCTAAACACATATCGAGCTTAAAATAGTCCTCAAGAAGTTCGTGCAGAGAAGCTTAAGCTACGATATCTGAGGTACCTAGTCTTCATCTTACCCATATTGAATTTACTATCTTTGATTACTTTATTCGTTTCAAAATACACTCCCAATTAATTTCCTTCTTGTCCATTGTTATGATCTTTTTCAAGCATTTTGCATTGAAACAATGATTAATGGACTAATAATACTTTAACAAAAGAAGTTCTGCATATTACTCTGGAAGCTTCTAAATAGTACAAGAACTTGAAACAGGACTATTGTTTAGAACTCACCAAACCTAAGGGTTGGAAATGTTTGAGAAAGAAGAGCCCAAATTGTGATTATTTCTTCAAGTTTCCTGTCAAAGATACCAGCTAAGCAAGAAGGCAACGTAATACATCAGTGATAAAACCTCGATGAACAAAGAGTAATGTCAACCCAAGCATTAAAAGGGGATCATTCTAAAAAAAATGATGATATTCTGCATTCATGCAAATATCATGCATACACATCTGGTCATGATACCCAGAGAATGGTGTAACATATTAAATTGAATGAAGAAGCCACAAACCCTATACCCCTGAGTTGCAGTGGGATGGATTGAAGAAGATACAGATCATATACCCCTAAATTGTAGTAGGAAGATACAAATCCTATACCCTGAACTGTAGTGGGATGGATTGAAGATGGTATAAATCTTATACCCCCAAGTTGCAGTGGGATGGATGGAAGAAACCACAAATTTTATCTCCCTGAAGTTGCAGTGGAGCAAACCAATTGAGCAAATAGTGATTATTTTTTTTGAATTTTCTGTCAAAGATACCAGCTAAGCAAAGAAGGCAGGAAAACACATCAGTGACAGAACCTTAATGAACATCGGGCAATGACAACCCAAATATTAAAAAGGGATCATTCTCATGACATTTTGCATTTCATGCAAATATCATTCATACACACCTAGTTAGGAGCATTTGACTCATTCTGATCATGATATCCTAATCATTTGGCATAAGCATAGGTCCATAAAATCGATTCTACAGGTCATGTCCCCTAGAGGACAGTGTAACAACATCGGTAAATCTACAAATCTCATCTCCTTGAAATAGTAGTGGAGCAGATTGAAGTCGTAGATCTTATCTCCTTGAAGTTGCAAATGGCAGATCTTATCTTCCTGAAGTTGCAGTGAAGTAGATTGAAGCCACCAGCCTTATCTCGTTGAAGTTGCAGTGGAGCAGACTGAAGACAGCGAATCTTATTTCCTTGACGTTGCAGTGGAACAGATTAAAGCTATAAATTATGGCAAATCTTATCTTCCTAAAGTTGCAATGGAGCATATTGAAGCCACCAGCCTTATCTTCCTGAAGTTGCAGCGTAACAGACTGACGACAGTAAATCTTATTTCCCTGACGTTTTAGTGGAATAGATTAAAGCTAAAAATCACAAATCTTATCTTCCTGAAGTTGCAGTGAAGAAGATTCAATATACAAGTCTCATCTCCTTAAAGTTCCAGCGGAGTAGATCGAAGCTACAAATCTCTTCTCCTTGAAATTACATTGGACCAGATCTAAGCCACAATCCTTATCTCTCTGAAGTTGTAGTAGAGTAGCATAAAAATACACAAATCTTATCTCCTTGAAGTTGCAGTGGAGCAGGTTGAAATTACCAATTCTTATCTCTTTGAAGATTTAGCGAAGTAGATCGAAGCTACAAATCTCTTTTCCCTAAAATTGCATTGGAGTGGATCGAAGCACCAATTTTTATACCTCTGAAGATATAGTGGACTGGAACGAGGTCACTTGAAGAAGAAAAAAAGAAGCACCGAGACTCAGAAGGTCCAGGCAAAATTGGCCCTTTTGTAGTTTTTGCTCTATTCTCGTTACACGACAATGAGCAAATAGAGGCAGCTGTAATAGGCCAATTTTGGCCTGGGCCCAAAAAAAATTAAACCAAATAAACAACCCAAATTACAATAGTTCACAGCCTAACAAAAAAATATGACCCAAATTAATAAAAACCCTAAACCTAAAAATACAAGGCCAAAATGGTCTAAAAATTAAAACATTCTCAGAAACCTTAGGGACCCCTTTGTGCCCCAACCAGCTTCCAGCACTTCCAGCACTGTACGCCACCTTCGTACCCTCTACGGCCGTATGCCATCATGCCACTCCAACTTTTGTCCGCTCCTACAAACCAAAGAAAATAGAACACGACAGTAAAAACTTTGAATTTCTCTTTTTTTTCTCTCTCTTTCGGCTATAAAGGCCAACAGTAATGGATGTAAATTTTTTTACGAACAAACACACAATAGAATAAAAAAAGAAACAGAATTGAAGTTAAAAATGTGTTTGCTTTTTTTCTTCTCTCATTTTTTCATTTTCTGTTTATCCTTTTTATTTTTTACAAATCTATTGTAATAAAAGAAATATAGAATAAAAAGAAGGAGCTCATCGTCAATTCATCTTTTCGTCACTGTCGAGGAGAGCTCCGGCAACCCTTCGCGATCTATTTCTTTCTGTTGTGTGTTTTATTTTAAAAACCTAGATCTAGTTTTCAAAAGTTTTTTTAAAAAAAAAAAACTTTTGGTATCCCTCTCCACCATCTACAACAGAGATGCGACGGGGGCATGGTAGAGGCACGATGGCCCCATGGTCGGCCTTTGGGTGTGTAAAAAAGGGTTTGAGAGAAAAGAGGAACCCTTATAAAACTTTTTTTTAGAAAAATACAATGGCAAAAATGAGTAAAAAGAAAAAAAAAATGATTTTTATAAGGGTATAAAACGGTGCCGTTTTGGGCCCAAACCATAAATGCCAAAACGACGCCGTTTAGAGGCTCAACTCACGTGACCCGACTCGTTGGCTGCAGATCTACGTGTTTCTAAATCCAAATAGGTTATTTTTTACTTTAATCCCTTCATTTTTCTTGTGTTTTTCAATCCAATCCTATGATTGTTTTATATATCAGAAATTTGTCCGCATAATTTGTTTCTGGGTTTCATTTCGGTCCTTTATGAAACGACGTAGTCGAAGGCTGGGAATAATTTCCCATTTAACCCTAATTCCTTTACATGCATTTCACCTGGGCCCCAATTCTTTTTTTATTTTTTAGATTTGGCAGTCAATTTTATTTTATTTTTAATTGGGCCCCTCGATTCGCTAGACAACGTGGTGCGCAGGGAATTTCGTGAATAATGTCCCCTTTAACCCTTGTGTACTTTTGCGCCTTGTATTTTAATCCTTATATTATTATAATTTTTACCTTTAACTTCATTTTTATTCTGATTTAATCCTTAGCCAATTTGGTTTCACCTTTTTTTTTTCACAAATTTCTCATCTATTAATTTATTTATTTATTTGTGTTTGGTTATTCGTCATCATTTTGCACTTAAAAATATACCTTATTTGCAATCCTTTAAGTATGCATTTTTATTATCCTGTTATTATTTTCGTACGTATCATTTCATCGTTTCATTCATTTGTAAACACTTTTATGTTACGTTTCCCTTTTTTATTCATGCATTTACCATTGTATTGTCTTACTTATTTATTATTGCGACTTGATAATTAATGTCATATTCATCTTTGTAATTACACCATTGTTATTATAATATTTTTATTGTATGTCATATATTATTTTAAATATCACATTTACTTTCACCCAAATCCATAAAAAGGAAAATTTTTAAAATCGGTAATATGTTGCATTTTGGAGATTCGAGAAATCGTACCCTAACTTACGGGGTTTTGATTTTCTCATTAAACCCCAAATAGCCGAATATTTTTTTAGTTTTTGAGTTTTAAATACTAAAGGTAATATTCCTTGTTTAGAAACTTGAGAAGATCGTACCCTAACTCACGGGGTTTCAATTTTTCTCGTTGGATTTAAACAACTGAATATCCTTTTAAAAATTAAAGCACGAGTTTTAAAATAAATATTTAGAAGGCAAGCTTATTTCGAGGGTTCGAATGTCGTGTCCTAACTTACGGGATGTGACATTTAGTTATCTCGAGACGGGAGAGCCTTTAATGGTCGTTTCAATTCGTTCAAGCTTTTTCAACATTAATAACAAAGGATTGTATTTTTAAAATCTTTTCAAATTCTCAGTTCTCAACACTAAGACATTAACTAATCAATTAGGTATCAATTTTGGGTGTTACGAGGGTGCTAATCCTTCCTCGTACGTAACCGATTCCCGAACCCATTTTCTTGAATTTCGTAGACCAAAATTGTTATTTTAGTAAATCAAAACGTTTTATTAAAACGACTAAATCATAAGGTGACTCGATCACACCTCATAAAAAAAGATTGGTGGCGACTCCCATTATTCATTTTCATTTTCAAACACCAAGTCGACCCCTTTTTCAAAAATTTAAAAAATAGTTTCGATAATTATTATTATTATTTTAATATTAAAATGTCTATTAATAAAACTTTAAATTCATTGATAAAATAATTTTAAAATAAAAATATATTACTCTAAGTTAACTTTATAAATACTCATTAAATTCATTATTGCTTTACATTACTCAATGTAGCTACACTATAATTTTTTACTAATAATTTTATTTTAATATTATATAGCATATTAATTTATTTATTAAAACAATTTAGTATATCTATGATATATATATGATATTCATTAGTATATATCCTGAAGGTTTGTGAAAACGCATAATTAGAGAAAACAAATTGTGGGTTTTTACTTATATAATAAAAACAAATATTGAAATGACATGTTCTAAAAATTATGTAGCAAAATGGTACATTCAAAGGGTGAAGGGTGGTGCATAGGAGGCACCACCTTGGATTCTGACAGAATTTAGTTAAAAAAATAATATTTTAGTAGTGGTGCCAAAGTGATAGGTGACACCCCTTTGTCCAGCCAAACTGGTAAGCAACACCACTTAGTCCATTCTGATATATACACGGTATAAAAATACGGAAGGGGTATGGGAGTATGGTGCCTATCTGATAGGCGGCACACCTAGCATTTACCCTCCCCCCACACTCCCCCATCCTGCTCAATTTTAAAGTATCAGTTAAAAAAAAAAGGCAGAACCAGAGAGGGAGAAGAGAAGAAAAAAAGAAAAAAGAAGAAAGAAAAAGGTATTATTATTTTTATTGTTATTTTCAAATTGAATAGATTATGATAAGAAAAAATTATTTTGTTAGTATTATTTAGTTTGTTTAGTGTTATTTTTATGTTTTGTTTTAAAGTTATTTTGTTTATTTTGATTTGTTAGTAAGTTTTGTGTTTAAATTAATGGCATGTTTATTATGAATGTTATGTTTTAAATTTTTTAATATATTTGAAAGTTTTATGTTAATAACTATTATAAAGTAATTGTTAGTTAGTGATAACAACAGGAAAAAATAGATAAATACTAAAATATTTTTATCACAGATATTGTTAGAAATGACATAAATTTGATATTGTTAGAAATGGTCTCTTTTCATTCATTAAATTTTTATGTTAGTATTTTTATGATGTTCAAATTGTTTTAAGAATTTTTATTTATTTTTTAATAGAATGAGTATTGAAGATGGATAATCAGTTTTTCATATGCGTTTATTTCGATGGAATCATCTTGACAATAACCATTGGATGTATATTTGAATATCAGCAACAAATATCAATGATATTTAATAGAAATGTCTCATTCGATGATATGAAGGAAAGGATTAGTGCAAAAATTGTTAGACGTTGTGGAAGAAGGATCTCGAAAATTTTCTACAAGTTTCCAGTTTCGACATATCCCATCAAATTCACCGAAATGGAACTTGTAGACAATGAAGACGTGGAGACAATGATCGCTCTTTATTGTGGAAATCGGAGTGATCAAAATGCACCGATTCACTTATTTGCTGAGTTAGCTGGCATGGAGCCAACTGAAGATCTCACTGCATATGGTGAAGAACTTGGAGCTCAAAAACCGTATATGGTGGCTTCAATATCATACATTGATAGTGAATCGACTATACGCTGGATCGATATCAATTTTAATGTTGCATCCGATATTGATGTGGTTGGTGATGATGGATACGATAGTAGTAATCATTATGATCAAGAGGTCTATAGTGATAGTGATCCTGATGTGGACGAGATTCTCGATGATATTGACGACAAAGACGTGAATGACGATGGAAACATTAACACGTCTTCAGTCGAGAACCAGATTCGACGTATTGTGATACACAATATCCTGGGCCACGCATATTACTCATAGACCACGACGTGATGCAAGTAGCCGAGTTCTTGGAGTACCATGAAATACTACCTACTCACAAGCTGGCCGTAAATTCTGATCCTGAGGAGTTATTCGTATGCCAAATATTCAAAAGTAAGGAAGAGTGTGTATTTTCTATTAAGTGGTATAGCATGAATATATCAGTGGACAATAAATTCGTAGTGTCTAAACTGACATTATATATTGGGGAGTGTTGGAATTCGGCGGAAGGCTGCAATTGATGGATACGAGTTGCATTTATTAAAAATTCGCAGATGTGGGAGATACGAAAATTTTTTGGGCCTCACACATGCACATCAACACGTATGACAGAAGATCATTGAAAACTTGATTCCAAAACTATTTGTATGTGTATCATGCCAATGGTGAAGGACATGCCGACCATTAAAGTTTCGGTACTGATTACCGAAATGCAAGCACGATTCCAATATTGAGTATTACACCAAAAGGCGTGGATAGCTAAACAGATGAAAATGGAGCAATTGTATTGGGATTTCGATGCATCGTACAATGAGCTACATGGATGGATAATCACTATACAGGAGTACGTACCGGGGACTGTCATTGAGTTACAGATACAACCTTATTTCGACTCGAATGACCAACTACAACTGGGAAAAAGAATTTTCCATCAGATGCTCTAGACGTTTGATCCATGTGTGTATATATTTTCCCACTGCAAGCTGTTTGTGCAAGATGAGACCTGGCTACACAGAAAATATACATAGATCCTACTTCTTACGGTTGCTCAAGATGGCAACAAGAACGTGCTCTCTATAGCATTTGCCATCGTAGATAAGGAGAACATGGAATCGTGAGAATTCTTCCTTACTAACCTGCGAAAGTATGTTATTAACAATGATAATGTTTGCATCATCTCCGATAGAGGCAAAGGATTAATTGCCGCCATTAGGCGTTCCGGTTTGCCGTAGAGATCTGTTTACTATATCCTGCATATCGCGACTAACTTCGATCGAGATTATAAGAATGCAGACTGATGGAGACAACTTGTGAAAATGGGTAAAGGATAACCTTTTCTTCTCAATATAAATTTTAATGTTTTAGGGTAATACTGTAACTTATCTTGGGTAATACTGTAACTTATCTTTTTTTAATACATATATAGTGCACAAGATAAAGCCATGCATTTTCGCCAAAGAATGACTCGACTTAAGAGTGACATGGAAGGTCAAACGAACACATCTTTTTTATAATGGCTAAGTACCATGGAGTCGTGGCAATGAGTTTAAAGTTTTGGTGAGGGCTTTCGTTATGGTCAAATGACCACAAACTTAGTGGAGGGGATCAACGTTGTGTTGTTGAAAACATGTCATCTTCCGATTTCATCTGTCTTCTTAGCTACATTTTACAAGTTGGCTACCTTGATGCTAATAATGGGTTAGCAACAAGTCAACCAGATGGAGGCGGAACATGTGTTTGTTGAAGATGTCAGGGATGCAATGGTTGCAAATCACCGAATGGCGAGGTCGATAAATGTTGAAGTATATTCACGACATCCTGAAATGTTTCAAGTTATGGAGACCATCGGTCGTCGACCCGGTATACCACTTAGGTCTTATGGAGTTGATCTCCGAAATATACGGTGCACTTGCAGAAGGTTCCAAACGCTTCATTATCCATGTGCGCATGTCGTGGCAGCGTGTGCTAAAGTCTTGCACAATGTTGAACAATTTTTTGATGATGTGTACACCCTCGAGCGCATATTGCGTGTTTGGGAGAATGAGTTCCCTATCTTGCCTGACCTGTCTATATGGGAGGTACCTCCGACGAATTTCGAGCTTGTCCCAGACAAAGGGTTGCGTAGAAATCCGAAAGGTCGTCTGCAATCATCCAGAATCCATAATGAAATGGACATTAGGGAGAAATTCGATGGTAAGCGATGTGAATTATGCAGATTATCTGGTCATAATCGGAGTAAATGCTCGCAGCGAAACTACCATATTGGACAACCATCACGATTGAGTATGAATTGAGCTTATGTAATCCAATGTACCTAATTTATATTACAAAGTTTGTTCCAATTTTTAATGATGTAATGTATTTAATTTATATAACAAAATATATATTTCAAAGTTTGTTCCAATTTTTATGTTGTAATGTATTTAATTTATATTACAAAGTTTGATCCAAGTTTTAGTGTTTTAATGTTGTAATGTTGCAATTAATCTAATTTTTTACCACAAAGTTTGTTCCAAGTTTTAATGTTGCAATTAATCTAATTAATTAAATACAAAGATTGTATTTTTCTTGATTTAGGCTCATTCTTGTCATCCTTTCACATAGGACTAAACTTAATCGGGTAGTGCATCTTGTGGGTTGATTCTAAAACAACAAAAATTTTAATGATGCGATTCGAATTCCAGACCTTAAACTCAACTGCAAAACACAGAACCACAGATACAGAATTTAATTACTGCAAGTTTTCACAAACAAGTTCTTAAGATTTTGGGGTGTTACAATTTACAAAATCTTAGTACTACTACAAAATTTTAGTATTAGTATTGTATTAGAATCACTATCATTCATATCAATAGTATATAAATAACTTTAAATTACAGGTCATAAGATATATATATATATATATATATATATATATATATATAAAACTTTAAACTACAAGCTCTCTTTCATAAATTTCTTCAAATGAACAAATTCTAAAGAGCTTACGAAAATAGTGAAGAGATTATCACTTATCTATTAAATATATAAAAACAAGAGTTCGAAAAAACTTTTGAGTGACAAGAATACCCATTATTTTCCACCATATTACTAAATCACATTTAAAAAAATTATAATATTTAATTTATAATTATTAGTTAAAAACTTGAAATAAAATATAAATTGTGGTAATTATACATTTTAGAATAATTATAATTTAATTGAAGTGGTGATAATTACACATTTAAAAATAATCAAAAATCAAATTACAATTATTAATTTAAAAAGGTTGTGATAATTATAATTTATTAATGTTAGTCAAAAGTTGTGCTAATTTTATTGATGTAAAAACAATTATTAATTGAATATAATTTAAGCATCTTAATTATCTAATATTAAAGTTAATTATATTAATTAGCTAGTATTTTGAAGAATGTTACTTTGCTTTAATTTCCTAAAGTAAAACTATATTGTATGTTGAATTTATTAAAATTGCTTTAATTATGATTTGAAAATTCTCTATTATAAGAAAATTGAATCTTAACTTGATTGGTAGGGGCATTGTTGCCAATGCAAGAGGACGTAGGTTCGAGTTCGCTAAAGTGTATTATTCTCCTATTTATGGGTTGGGGAGGGACTATGGATAGTTTTAGGCATTGTGTCAAAAAGAGCAAATATGATCAGAACTTATAATGAGATTGTTAAAAAATCTCTATTATAATATTTGAATTGATAAGTTAATGTATTTTAATTATATTCAATAATTTAAATAAAAATATTATTTTACACTAGTTGCAAATAAAAACATAATATTTAAAAAACTAATTAAATACTAAATGTGAAAAATCACATACAATGCATATGATATTGAAGCTAGTTTATGAGGTAAGTGTAAACATGGGAGCCTTCTTTAGACAATGCGAGATTAAAATTATTTTTTAAGGGATTAAAATTAATTTTTAATGAAAACAGTGAAGAAGTGAGCTATTGGAGTATCCTCTAGTTAATATGAAATTAAAATTAATCTTTTAATGAAATAGTGATGAAGTGAGTTATGGGAGTATTCTCTGGTCAATGTGGGATTAAAATTAAAATTTTAATGAAAATAGTGAAGAAATCGTCACTTATTTATAAGGTAAATTTGAGATATGAGTGCATTTTCTAGTCCAAAATTAACTTATTAACGAAAATAGTAAAGAAATTTACACTTATTTGTAAGGTAAATTTAAGATATGGGAGTGTTCTCTAGTTAATATGGGATTGAAGTTAACTTTTTAATGAAAATAATGAAGAAATCGACATTTATTTATTTTTAAAGTAAATGTGAGCATGTGTGTGTTACTCTAGCCAATGTGGTATTAAAATTAACTTTTTAAGGGATTAAAATTAATTTTTAATGAGAATATTGATCGAAGTGAGCTATGTGAGTATTCTCTAATGAATGTGAGACTAAATTAACTTTGTTATAAAAATAGTGAAGAAGTGAGCTATGAGAATATTCTCTAGCCAATATGAGATTAAAATTAACTTTTTAATAAAAATAATTAAGAAATTAACACTTATTATAGGGAGAATGTGAGCTTAAGAGTGTCCTCTAACCAATATGGGATTAATGTAACCTCTCTAACTCGACTAGACGTTGTGAACGAATTCTGAAGGCTACATTGGCCACCGGAATGGCCTAATAAAACTATCACAGTTTATAAATCAATCTTTTTAAAACATTTGCTTACTGCAGTATGAAAAACTTATTGTATTTCCAAAAGGTACAATTTCTTTAAAAAACCGGCTGTAACACCCCATACCCGGCCTAGACGTTATGGTCAAATCTGGCAATGTCACATGGAATAGGTTTTAGAAACTACTAACACAATAAACTAATTCGAACGTGCAAACTTTAGTTGCATAGAATTATTATCAAAACGTTCGTTCCTGTTTAATTAACTTGCTTTAAAAGTGTTTAAAAGCGGAAGCTTACGAAAAACCATTGTAATCAATTAAAACTGTTTGTGATTTTAGAAAACATTTGCTTTTGGTAAAATCCTGGTTTTTATCAAGTTTTGCAGTTATAAGATTATAAACACAGTAAAAACCCAAGTTTAAGAAAAACAGTCTATAAAGTCCCAATTACAAAAGAAATACTCAACAAATTAAAATGAAACCATAAAACAAAAGTAAATCAACGTTTAAGAAGAGTGGTCACCGTCAAGTCCACCGCTACACCGATCCGCCTAACTCTGTGGATTACCTGTACAGAACAGACAGAAGAAAGGGTGAGTTTACGTAAACTCAGTGTGTAACCCCACAAAATAATAGATATCAATCAGATACAATCTTGGGCCCAAGCCCATTATAGATTCAGATGCAGATTTGAGCCTTAGCCCATCTCAATTACAAATACAGATATACAGTCAGAAACAGAAATCAGGATCCTACCCCCAGCCTCTACACAACATCTCCAACCATCCCTACACACCATGTGCGGTTTAAAACACCCACCCAGCCCTACACACCGTGCAATACCGAATGCAACACATATCAGATATATTACAATTGAGTTTCTAGATAGTAGGCGTAAACGCCTCTTAGAACACTTCCTCTAATATATTATCATCCCCAACCCCAAAACAGATACAGTAAATGTAGAACCAAACTCACAGAATAACCATTCTTATGTACATAATTATAGATAAAGATTTATGTAATAGATCAGTCGAATATGCATGATAATAACATGCTCAGAACACAATATCAGTCATACAGATCATACAAGTTAGGGACTAATTACCCCTTACCGATTCTACAGCAGACTCACAGTCATTTGGGACAAGCCGTGCAACCTTAGGAAAGATTTTAGTTAAATGGGCTCACAGGCCTATGTGGCTAGCTCGTGTGGGCCCACACGGCCTGGCCTAGATGCCATACACTTGTGTGGCCCACACGGCCACACCCTGGCATCACACAGCTGTGCCATGTGCATGGCTTGGCCTTCGTCAATCACACGGCCGTGTCGTCGTACACGGCCTACCACACGGTCGTGTGGAGTCGACAGAAGTTTTTCGGCTTTCACTGAAACCCATTTTTCTGTATTTTGGGTACACACCTGGTACTGTTTCGTAGTGAAAAGACCCTCGAGTCTCCCGAAACCTACCGAATGATGGCAATTCCACGCACTTCAATACCGTTTGGAAGAACTTCATCCCCTTAATCCTTTTGTAATGCAAAACAACCCCCTTCAATAACAATTTACTAACCAACATAAAGAATCATGTTATCCATACTTACCAGAATACTCGAAGAACACTGACAGAAACTAGACCCTACTAGCAACGCAAAGAAAAGTGATAGAGGCAAAAAGGAAAAACGGAGAAGGAGAAACTAGTAAAAGGGGGAAATCGACAGAGATGTGGACAAGGAATGGAACGTCAAAATTGGGGAAGAAAACAGAGAAAATTCACAAAAGGAAAAATAAAATCCATATTTGATAACCCCTAAATCCCTTAATGATCTCCACTATCCCACTACTCAGAATTCTAATTCCATCCAAATTCTCTCACAAAATCGAACAAAAACAAATACCCACGCTCACGCCGATGTTCGAACTCAAGACCTCCAGCACACTAACTCCCTTACCACTTGAACCAGCAGGCTCATTTTGACATGGTATTATAGGCAATTTAATATAAGCCCATTGAACAGAGATATGGCTAATTCCAAAATAACAAAAATTGCTAAAGCTAAAGCTTGAACTTAAGACCTCACACACACACCTAGAACACTTAACCACTAAAGCAAATACAGATTTATGTCAATTATTTGCAGAAACAGAAATATAATATTTAGGGTGTTACACCGGTTGATCTTAATGATGACCATTTTTATATGCTTTTTCAAATTTCATTTACATAATAATGCAGCGAAAAAGTGATATTTAACATAGTTTTAATTAAAAGCCATATTTCATGTATCATAAATTTATATCCAAGTTTCAAAAATCTAAACAATTATAATGCCATGCATGTCAAAATTAACGTAAAAATTAAGTCCGCTGCAAACCATAGTAAGAGTTCCTTAAAACTCATCCATCCCTAAACATTATGTCGTGAATAAACTACCACTAATTTGTAAATAAACTGCCAGTAAAAATTGTGGGTAAACCACCGGTATTTTTAGATAAAAAGTTTGCAAGTAAACTATCACTAAGTTGTGGATGCACCACCAGTATTTCTAGATTATTAAACTACCACTACTTCCTATGTTCATATCGTCCCATCCTATGCAATGCATTATGACATGCTTGTAACCGGACAGTGTATAAGTAGTAGACATGTTTAACGAGTATTTAGTTGAACAGTAGTAGTAGATATACTTAACATGTACTCAGTAGGGCAGAAGCAATAATAGCAACAACAGTTTATCAGAATTATGGTAATAATAAAGATGTAATATTAACATATCATACAATATAACAGTAGCAATTCAGTCATTAAATCATAGATTCTAGAATAAACATAATATCAGGGACTCAATTGAGTGAATAACAACTCTTAAAAATAAATTAGGGGCTATATAAGGACTAAACTGAACAATTCAAATTTTTTTGGGTAAAACTATAAAATAGGGGTCACACGACTGTATGGAAGGGTTGAGATTGTGTGGAAGGGGTACACGACCGTGTGGCTAGGTCGTATAATAACCTAATGTTGTGTGAAAAATCATAAATTATCCTACAATAAGGACACAATTGTGTAACAGGCTGAGGCTATGATGAAGACGAACTACCCTATGATTTATAGGGTACATGACCGCGTGGTCCACGCGCTCATGTGGGAGATCATGTGGCCCTAACCCTACAAATGATCACCACCGATTCACTTGGAAAAGACAAGCACCTTTCACCATCGGTTCACTTGGCATTCCTCATGATCAATTTTGGTCCGATTCACCTGGATTTGGTCCTTCAATGAAAAATATGCATGGATTAAAAATTGGTATTAAGATTTTGATAAGTTTATAAAAGATTTGGCAATAGCCATAAAAGATTGATTAATGAAACGAAAGGTTGGCGTCAGATAGTAACATTATGAAAATACAAGATCTAATCATCAAAATGAGATGTACTTACTGTTTCCTAGTAAAGATAAAGATGCTATTTATGACAATACCTATAGAAATTAAATGAATGGGAAACGTCGTAGGGGAAAGAAAAATAATTAACAACATAAAAAAGGAAATCAGGTGCAAGAATGAGAGAAAAGAAGAGAAAAAGAAGATGGAGAGCAAATTTTATTAGGATTTTGAGAAGGGGCAAGATGTAAATTCTAATTAGGAAAAGATTGGTTAAACTCCAAGGGTTTATTCCCCTAGCCTTACCGAAATTGAAAAAATGAAAAGGAAAGAGAGGGCTTGAGCTTAGGATCTCTAAGGAGTACTAATGCTTAACCATTGAGTCTATTGATCATTTTCTTGCCTAGTTTATACATTAAATCGTACATATAATTT
Organism: Gossypium arboreum; assembly: GCF_025698485.1. Classification (NCBI taxonomy): domain Eukaryota; kingdom Viridiplantae; phylum Streptophyta; class Magnoliopsida; order Malvales; family Malvaceae; genus Gossypium; species Gossypium arboreum. The sequence continues at coordinate 60,881,734 of NC_069076.1, read as the reverse complement.
GGGGTGTTATGACTAAAATTAAATAAAAACGAAAGGGGAAGGAGGGGATCAAACCTAGGACTTCTATGTAACAGCCCGTTATTAGTCAAATCAGAATAGTGGTTTCGGGACCACAAATATAAGGTCAAAATATTTATTTTATTATTATTTTCATGTTTACAGCATGATTGAATGGTTGTGTGAAAGTTCCGTTTAAATATTTTATCGTTTGATTAGTCAATTTGATAAAAAGGACTTAACCGCGTTAAGTGCAAAATTTGTGTTCTATTAGTTAAAGGTGTTAAATAGCTTGGTTTTTAACTATGGTGGCATTAAATGGTAATTAAACCATTTGAAATTTTAGGTGGACATTTATGGGAATGGTTAGGTTAAATTTTAATGATTTTATGAAGGTTAATAATGTAATTTGGTAATTAAATGATGAATTAATTAAATAAAAACAATGTATCATCTTGTTTCTTCTTCATCTAGCCAAAATTTGGGAAACAAAACACCATTAAAAGAGCTTCTAAGGTTCGTCCATCAATCTTGGTACATGTAAGTTTAATTTTGTCCTATTTTTAATGATTTCTACATTTTTGAGATCGTTGCAGCTAGGTCTAGCTAGCCCAAGGACTATTTTGCAAAACTATTAAAGATTTTGAATGTTTCCATTGATGAATACATGTGTGTTTTGATGTTTGATGATAGATTATGAATGTTTGTTATGAATTATACAAGTTTTATAAAGTGATTTTTAGTGAAAATGCAAATTAGAGATTAAATTGTGAAATATGGAAACATAGTGGTTAAATGTGAAATAAATGAAAAATATGGGCTTGTATGATTACTAGAGAAATTTGGCTAGCATGGGTTAGTCTTGAAATTCATAAATTTATGATTTTGTGAAATAAGGACTAAATTATAAAGTGGTGAAACAATAGGGGCAAATGTGTAAAAGTGCTTTTCAGTGTATCTTGGACTAAATTGAATAGGGAGATAAATAAATAAGCTTAATTTGATATTTTATAGATCAAGAAAATTGAAATACGGGCTTAGATAGGGGAAAGAACAAAGTCTCGGATTAGTTGACCCATGTCGTCGTTCCTACGTCCAAGGTAAGTTCATATGTAATAAGCATTGATATAATTATGCTTTAAATGCTTTGATATTGTATGAATTGTGAATTCGACTCTATGGATACGTTTGACGAAGATTCAGCATTGAAAATCCTAGTTGAACCTTAGGAATAGATTAGGATACTAGTGACATGTCATTAGGGAATTCATTGATTTAGCTTCGGGCTATGATATTGGCACATTGAGTGTGAGCTTCATTGATTTGGCTTCGAGCCATGATATCTGCACTTCAGGTGCGAGCTTTATTGATTTGGCTTTGGGCCATGATATTAGCACTTTGGGTGCGAGATACATTGAGTTGGCTTCAGGCCATGATTTGAGAACTTAGTGTCCAGGACTCCTGAGTATCCGAGTTCTATTTTGAATGGTTCAACAGGTATACTGAAGATGTGAATTAGTGAGAAATAGGTACGTACCGGTACAAGTATGTATGAAAAACTATTTAAGCAATGAATCAAAGGAAGTTGCGAGCTTATGATCAATTATGGGGTTAAACTCCATGTTAACTTGGGGTTTAATGTTTTGATGCAATTTGAGTTGCTTACTGAAAATGTAAATGAATGGTGAAATTTGCTTAATTATTTTATACGAATTTACTAAGCTATAAAGCGTTCTTTGTTTATTTTCCATGTTTTATGGTGACTTCAAAGCTAGCTCAGATTCGGGGATCATCGGAGACTTCGTCACACTATCCTACTATCACTTTGGTACTTTTTGTGCTTATGTTTTGAGTATATGGCATGTATAGGAACTTTGGTCATTTTGGTTATGTGTTCAAAGTGAATTTAGCCATTTGAATTGGCTTATAAATGTCTATGTTTTGGTTTGCTCGGAAAATTAGGCTAAATGATGCATATTTGGAAGTGTATAATTAATTGAATTGTAAATGTGAATTTGGTATAAATGGTAGGACATGTTTTGTGATTAATGTGTCTAGAAAATGAAAGTATTGAATGTGCATGATTTATGTTTGATTTGCTTGAATTGAAATGCCTATTGATGTTATGTATTGGTGCTTTTGAGTTTAATGTAGGTGAGCACAAGTTTGGGTGGCAAAATGGCTTGGTAAATAGCTTAGTTTTGTCCACAGAGCAGAGACACGGGCCTGTGTCTCAGCCGTGTGTGACACACGGTTATGTTACAGGTCCGTTTGTCCTCTGGTGTTGAAATTGAAATCAAATCAGTATGCTCCACATGGCCTTACACACGGGCGTGTGACTTGGTGGTGTGGTATACACGACGTGTATGGACATTTTTAGGGCACACGGGCTAGCCACACGGGCGTGTGTGTTGGCCGTGTGACCTAAGTCAGAGAGTTACATGAGGTTGAACATGGGCTAGGACACGGCCATGTGCTCCCATTTCAAATGTTCGCACGACTTGTTTCACGGGCGTGTCTGCTGGCTGTGTGAGACACACTGTAGGGCCACACCGGCTTGTGTCCCCTGTTTTGAGAAAAATTTTCTAAGTGTTCTATGAGTTTTCAAAGTTATCAGTTTAATCCCAAACCACTCTCATTGTATGTTTAGGGACTCGTGGCTCGTATTAATGACATATTGATTGTGATTAAATGATAATTGTATGAAATGTGAAAATGTATGCAAAGTGAATGTTCAATTGTTTTATAAGTCCGGAAATGCCCTATAACCATATTCTAGCATTGAATACGTGTGAGGAGTGTTAACTTATTGGTATTAGAGCTATATTTTAGTCGATTTTCAGACTAATGTAGTGAGTGTGAGAGTCTAGTTATACATGTCATATATAACATGTGATAGTGTGATGACTCCTAACAATTTAAAATGTATTTCCGTATAGTAAATGGATCCCAATCGAGCTATAGCTAACGATGTAGAGAGTAACGCGCCAACTTTCACTCAAGGGGCTGCGCCGTCTGTTTCTAGACCTACGTCGAGTAGTCACGGGGGAGAGGCTAAAGAAGCCTTTTTTCAAATGATGAATGAATGGTTTACGCAATTTGCTAGAACCAATCCGGTTGCTCAATAACCTACACCCCTATCTAATCCTTAACCTGTTCCGTAGCCCTTCAAGTTGTGGAACTTCAATGATTAAATAAGCCTCCAGTTGATAAGATTCGTAAAACCAGGTCCAAAGAGTTCAGAGATACCATTGATGATGATCCCGAGAGAGCTGAATTTTGGCTTGAAAACATTATTTGGGTATTTGATGAACTATCATGTACTCTAGCCGAGTGTTTAAAATGTTCCATATCGTTATTGAGGGACATTGCATACCAATGGTAGAATACTCTAGTATCAGTGGTACCAGGAGAAAGAGTGACTTGGGATTTCTTTTAGACTGAGTTTCGGAAGAAATACATAAGTCAGAGATTTCTCGATCAAAAGCACAAAGAGTTTCTAGAATTGAAATAGGGTCCAATAACTGTGACTGAGTACGAAAGAGAATTTATACGATTGAGTGAGTATGCTTGGGAGTATGTCTCTACTGAAGAAATCATGTGCCAGCAGTGCATTGATGGGTTGATCGAGGATATTAAACTTCTAGTCAGAATTCTAAAATTGGAACAATTTGTTATCCTAGTTGATAGAGCTTGCAAAGCCGAGGAGCTTAGCAAAGAAAAGAGAAAAGCAGATTCAGAGGCTAGAGACTCGAGAAAAAGATCAATGAGTAAGCCATATCAATCTTTGTCAAAGAAATCCAAAGATTTATTCACTCGACCAAATGCTTCAATCGAGTATTCGAGCAGAGATCATGGAAAACAATACTCAAGTCCTAAAGCTCAAGTTACATTAATATCATGTGTTGGCAGTGTGAGAAACAATAAACCTGAGTGTCAACATTGTGGGAGGCGACATTTTGGAGAATTCTGGAACAAAAGTAATAAAGCTTGCTATAGATGTGGTTCACCAGATCATTTTTTTGGGATTATCATGAGTTAGCTAAGAAAGACCAATTCCAAAATGTAAGACCGAGTAACACAACCATTAGAGGGAGGCCACCGAGAAATACTGGAGATGTGACCAGTAGTAGAGGCGCGACAAACAATTCGACTATGAGATTTGAAGCGAAAGAACCTGCTAGAGCTTACGCCATTCGTGCTCGCGAAGAGGCGTCGTCACCTGTTGTTATAACTGGTACCTTTTCTCTTTACGACACTAATATGATTGCTTTAGTTGATCCTAGATTGACACATTCGTCTTTTTGTGAGAATTTAGTGTCTAGAAAGAAATTGCCAATTAAATTTACTGAGTTTATGATTAAAGTATCGAACCCCTTAGGTAAGTATGTTTTAGTTGATAAAGTTTGCAAGAACTGTCCTTTAATGACTCGGGGTTACTATTTTCTGGTGGATTGAATGTTATTGCCATTTGATGAATTCGACATAATTTTGAGTACGGATTGGTTGACTCTGTACGATTCCATTGTAAATTGTAGATGAAAGATTATTGAACTGAAATGTCAGAAAGGTGAAATCCTTCGAATTAAATCAGATGAGTCGAGTGGATTACCTATAGTGATTTCATCTATGTTAGCTAAAAAATGTGTGAAAAAAAGTTATGAAGCTTATCTTGCTTATATACTGGATACAAAAGTATCTGAATCGAAGATTGAATTAGTGCCGATAGTATGTGAATTTTCAGATGTGTTTCCAGAAGAGTTGCCTAGATTACCACCGATCAGGGAGGTTGAGTTTGCTATTGAGTTAGTACTAGGAACTTCACCAATTCGATAGCACTATACAGAATGGCTCCGACAGAATTGAAAGAATTGAAATCTCAGTTGCTAGAATTAACGGATAGAGGTTTTGCACGACCTAGTTTTTCACCCTGGGGTGCGCTAGTATTGTTTGTAAAGAAGAAAGACAGGCTAATGAGAATGTGTATTGACTATTGGCAGCTCAACAAGGTTACAATAAAGAAGAAGTATCTATTACTGAGAATTGATGATTTTTTTGTTCAGCTGAAAGGGCCAACAGTGTTTTCGAAGATTGACTTAAGATCTAGCTATTACCAGTTGTGAGTTAAAGACTCAGATGTGCTGAAAATTGCATTTAGAATGAGGTACGAATATTATGAATTTCTTGTTATTCCTTTTGGAATGACTAATGCTCCTGAAGTCTTTATAGATTTGATGAATCAGATATTTAGACCGTATTTAGAAAGATTCGTTGTTGTATTCATTAATGACATTCTGATCTATTCATGAGATGAGTCTCAGCATGCTGAGCATTTGAGAATTGTGTTACAAACCTTGAGAGGTGAGCAACTATATGGTAAATTCAGTAAATGTGAGTTTTGGGTCAGAGAAGTCTGATTTTTGGGGTACATTATTTCAGCGGAAGGTATTAGAGTTGATCTGAGCAAAACTTTCTGGGGTTAGCTAGTTATTATTGACATTTTGTTAAAGGATTTTCGATGATTGCTACACCGATGACCATATTACTACAAAAAGATGTGAAGTTTGAATGGTTCGAGAAATGTCAATAGAGTTTCAATCAGTCGAAAGCATTGTTAACTGAGGCACTGGTATTGGTTCAACTTGAGTCGGGTAAAGAATTTGTGATTTACAGTGACGCATTATTGAACGATTTAGGTTGCATGTTGATGCAAGAGGGAAAAGTGATAGCTTATGCCTCGAGATGGTTGAAGCCACATGAAAAGAACTATCTGACGCACGATTTAGAGTTGGCTGATATTGTTTTCGCATTGAAAATTTGGGAACATCATTTGTACGGTGAAAAATGTCACATCTTTACCGATCATAAAAGCTTAAAGTGTACTATGACTCAGAAAGATCTAAACTTGCAACAACAGAGATGGCTCAATCTACTAAAAGACTATAAGTTAGTAATCGATTATCATCCTGGGAAAGTGATCGCAGATGCTTTGAGTAGAAAGTCTCTGTTTGCTTTGAGAGCGATGAATACAAGACTGACTTTCTCTGATGATGGTTCGATATTAGATGAATTGAAGGTTAAACCAGTTTTTCTTCAGCAAATTTGTAGCTCAAAAGTGTGATACCGAGTTGCAAGCTAAAAGAGTGCAATGTGAATCGAATAGTGATTCAGAACATCATATTTGAGCCGACGATTGTTTAATGTTCCGAAACAGAATTTGTGTACCAAAGAATTCTGAGCTTATTCAGAAAATATTGCACGAAGCACATAGTGGTTGTCTATCTGTTCACCTGGGGAGTACCAAAATGTATAACGATTTGAAACAATTGTATTGGTGGTCGGGTATGAAACGAGACATTCCTGAGTTTGTATCTGTAACACCCTAAACCCGACCCAGACGTTATGACCGAATTCTGTGTGTCACATTAAAGTGTTTTAGCGAAAACCGTGTTTTCATTGAAAGCCCTTCTTAAAATAATAGAAACTAGAAAACAACCTTTCAGTTGCGAAAACCTTTTTTAAAACATTTGATTTAAGAAAACTTATCATTTAAAAATTTAATTGCGGAAATGTAGAAAGCATACTATAATTTAAGAAACCCATGTTCAACTTCATGTGATTACAATGAAAATAATAACAATAATTCAAGTAAACATAATGAAAACCTTATTACAATCTGATCTGAAACATGCTTAATGAAATAAAAACTTATATGCTTAAAAACAACAAGTCCAATTTATCTTGCTAGCTGGCCACCCAGAGTCCCTTCAGACATCGAACCTTCTACAGAGCGTCACCTGAAAATAAAATAAAAGAGGGGGTGAGTTTTCGCAAACTCAAGGTGCACAACCCTCGACAAAAACAAGCATTCAAAAAAAAAAACATCATTCATCAACCATGCAATGCAATCCCATCCAAATTCTCCATCTCCTACACACTAGCTCTGTCCCCCGTCACACCATGTGGGGATATAAATATCGACCCACCCATCCCACACACCATGGTAGCCCGGTTGCGGAACTACCTTCATTTACATATTGGGCTTTAGAGGCTGTCTGTGGATCCACAATTGTCAGGAAACCATGCGATCCTCATATACTTCCTCCGTTCCATAGTTCCCACCCCATATGCAACTTAAGAAGAACATCATATGTATGCATGTCACATCCATAAAACTTATATTCAACACCTAGGGGCATTTTGGTAATTTTCACTCTTAGAGGCATTTCGGTAATTTTCCCCTAATTACAGTTTTCACTTACCTTGGCCCGTTAACGAGTCTCATGAGCTAAGATAAATGAACACTATGCACCAGGTAGGATTCCAAAGAAGAGGAGGTGAGTCATTAAGACCGCTTAAGTACCAAGCTCTCCCTAGATCCAATCCTAGACATGCATATACCCATTGCCACACCTTAACCCTTTGACTTATCCACGGTCACAATATATTAATTAAGTCTTATGTGGATATCATATACTAGGACCAAAACCCCTTACAAAGCCCAAACAATTTCACATACCAGTATTTGGCCCATTAAGCCCAATCATATTATATGGCCCATTAGGCCCAAATCACCTGTATATGGCCCATTAGGCCCAAATCACATTTATATGGCACGTTAGGCCCAGTCACATTCATATTCATGCTCACATACAAGTTCCTATCACATAGCATCAACATTCAGCTTTTGCCTATTATGGGCCCAACAGCCCATCGGGCCCATTTAGCCCATTTCGGCCCATATGGCCAAATCACAACCTAAGTCCATGGACTAGCCCGTACGCCTCAGGCAACCTATCGATCTCCCCCTTACGAGTGCTCGCGCACTTGCAAGACTACCGTAGCCAAACTTTTAACTTTTCGGCATTTCGACTTTTTGGCATTTCGGCTTTTGCCGATACATAATGTGTGTGCAGTGTATGTACACACCTGGTAAGCAACCGTAATGCGATCTCCTTAGCCCAAACCTACAATCGATATCACTCAAAGATTAATCACACGTACTTATCGATTACTTTACCAAAAGCTGGCTTCTCACCTTAACCTTACCTGAATGCCAAGCCTTTACTAGCTTTTACTTTGATCAATAAACACGCATATTTCTCAGATCTGAAGAGCAAATCGGCAAGAATACAAAATCGAGATCTGATACTAATTCCCTACCAGAGTCGATTAGAAAGAAGTGCGGGACCGAATACTCGATACTTTTCAAAAACCAATTGGGAGAGCGAACATTTACACTAGAATCGACTGGGTAGAAAGAGTAGTGGTAGCACCAAGGGTATTCGGCTCTTAGAGATTTGAATGGAAACAATTGATTACTCAGCACCAAAAAAGAGAGGAAGAAGAATTGGCTAAAGCAAAGAAAATATTAACTAGAGGAGGGATAAGAACTCAGCACAAAGAAAGAAAAGAGAAAAAAAAAGTTTGGCTTTTTTTGAGAGAAGAGTTTCTGGCACAAAGTGAAAGGAAATTCTTCATTAGCTTTTCAACCCTCCCATTCGGCACCTACTTATAGCCCTATAGCCGAATTCTTCAAGCCTAAGTTCCCAATTTGGCTCCACTTACTCCTCACTTCTCATTTCCTTGTTTTTCTCCCTGATAACCCCTTGATCCTTTCCTTAATTTTCTCTTCTGAACACTCCCATTGGAGTCCATCTTCACGCCACTTCCATCCTTCTAGAAGGCCTATATTAAACTCTAAACATACTAAGCTAAGATTCGAACCTTGGACCCCCTTGCTAGCTACTAACGCCACCTCACTACACCTTATGTGGCGTCACTTAGCCACTCAACCATAGGCTCTTTTCATGTCCAATTGTTTCTTCATTTATTTAAAAGCCCACCTACTTGTCAGCACTGATTCTTTCAATAATTAAATTATAATTTCTTCTACCCCTTAATTCGAACTCAAACTTTGACCAATACCTACCTTTGCATAATTAGCACTTAACTGGAATTATTAAGCACAAAAAGAAAAATTCAAGATTTCGGGATTTTTGGGGCGTTACAACTCTACCCCCTAAAAGAAATTTCGTCCTCGAAATTTCCAACTACTAACATAGACTACCAGACCACACTTCCGCTGCGCACTCTAATTCCAACTTAGGTAAATAGCACACTATGGGTAAGTACGTACCATTAGTCACCTCTAGAGCGTCTCCATCCTCTTGACGACGTGTTGCATTGACCAAAACTGGCTGCCTCGCCTTAGCATGATCAGTACCTCTGTCTAGTGCTCCACGACCCAAACCGTTTCCACCCCTAGCCTGATCACGACCTCTCTTTGGTAGCTGACCACCCCTCGGTGGCTGTACACCACCTCGGTCCACGACTAGCACCTGAGCTGACATTCTAAGGCAATTCCTAATCCTATGCTCCATAGATCCACAAGCTAGACAAGCACCCGTCCTCTTCCAACACTCGCCTACATAACCTTTCCCACAATCAGCAAAAAGTGGCACCCCTGGATTAACAGCAGGGGGCCTTGCTCTATCTGGCCCATTAACTCTAGCCCTAGCACTAGGCATTTGTCTTACACTAAGAGTCTCAGCCTCTCTCTTCTTCCTACCCATTTTTTTCTCCCGATTTAAGTACTCAGTGTGCTTTACCTCCTCCGTTATCTTTTCTTTCTCCACCAACTTAAAGAAAACTCGCTCCCTTTGTGGAGCTATCAGTACCCTGAGCTATCCCCAAGTCCATCTCCAAACCTAACGCAATGCTCATAGTCCGTTGCCACAATTACTCTTGCATACCTACTAAGGCATAAAAACTCCGCTTCATACTCCGCCATCGATTTGTTTCCTTGGGTCAAATTCAGGAACTCCTTCCTTCTAGCATCCACATAGCTTGCACCCACATACTTCCCTTAGAATGCAACTTTGAAAAACTCCCAATTGACCCACTCCAGTTTGGTGCCCTCTTTCACTGTCAGCCACCACTAGTAGGCTTCTTCCCTAAGCAGTGACACTGCTCCTTTCAACTTTTGCTCAGGTGAGCAGTCCAGGTCCTCCATTATCCTTTCAGTGGCCTCCAACCAATATTCTGCCACATTAGGAGCCACGCCAGCCACAGCTTTAAGGATCTCAGCCCCGTTCAAATGAAGTTGCTCCGAAATGGACCCCCGATTTTCGGTGCCATTATTGGGCCCAGCGACCCTTTCCAAAATTCTCAGCATTACCTGCAACAATGCATCTTCTCCCGCGGCTCGATCATACTGTCCATTTCCAGCCATAGGTGAGGCCGAAGCCTTTTCTACTCCAACATTGGGCATATGGCCCGATGCCGACAATTCAGCCCTAAAACTTCTGCGGCCACGGCCCCTTGCACATTTTCTAACACTCATCGTCGATTCACGTATTATTTGGATTAGAAATTTTATGGAGTCTTAGTTAGTTTCAATAATTAACCCGATGTTTTATGGAAGTAATTAAAGAGAAGATTGTTTTCGAAAATCCTCTACAGTTTCAAGTTCATGTAGGCTTTGGTTCCATTCTAACAAAATCATCTAGAGTAGCCCTCTAACTGTTTACTGTATAATAATTTAAACAAATTTAAGAGTAAAAGTACTTACTTGGTTCGACGTCGGCCCATATGGCCAAATCACAACCCAAGTCAACAGAATCACCCATGGGCCTCAGGCAACCTATCGGTCTCCACCATACGAGTGCTCGCGCACTCACAAGACTACCGCAGCCAAACTTTCAGCTTTTCGGCATTTCTGCTTTTGCCGATACATAATATGTGTGCAGTATATGTAAACACTTGGTAAGCAAGCGTGATGCGATCTCCTTGGCCCAAACATACAATCGATATCAATCAAAGATTAATCACACGTACTTATCGATTACTTTACCAAAACCCAGAATCTCACCTTAACCTTACCTGAACGCTAAGCCTTTACTAGCTTTTACTTTGATCACTAAACACGCATATTTCTCAGATTTGAAGAGCAAATCGATAGGAATCCAAAATCAAAATTTGACACTAATTCCCTACCAAAGTTGATTAGAAAGAAGTAAGAGACCGAATACTCGATACGTTTCAAAAACCGATTGGGAGAGAGAACACTTACACTAGAATCGACTGGGTGGAAAGAGTAGTGGCAGCACCAAGGGTATTCGGCTCTTAGAGATTTGAATGGAAACAATTGATTACTCAGCACCGAAGAAGAGAGGAAGAATAATCGACTAAAGAAAAGAAAATATTGAGTAGAGGAGGGATAAGAATTCGGCACAAAGAAAGAAAAGAGAAAAAAAAGTTTTTCAGCTTTTTTTGAGAGAAGGGTTTCTGGCACAAAGTGAAGGGAAATTCGTCATTAGCTTTTCAACCCTCCCATTCAGCACCTATTTATAGCCCTATAACCGAATTCTTCAAGCCTAAGTTCCCAATTTGGCGTCACTTACTCCTCACTTCTCATCTACTCGTTTTTCTCCCTGATAACCCCTTGATCATTTCCTTAATTTTCTCTTCTGAACACTCCCCTTGGAGTCCATCTTCACGCCACTTCCATCATTCTAGAAGGCTAAAATTAAACTCTAAAAATACTAAGCTAGGATTCAAACCTTGGACCCCCTTGCTAGCTACTAACGCCACCTCACTACACCTTATGTGGCGTCACTCAGCCACTCCACCACAGGCTCTTTTTGTGTCCAATTGTTTCTTCATTTATTCAAAAGCCCATCTACTTGTTAGCCTTGATTCTTTCAATAATTAAATTATAATTTCTTCTACCCCTTAATTCAAACTTAAACCTTGACCAAGACCTACCTTTGCGTAATTAGCACTTAATCGGAATTATTAAGCACAAAAAAATTCAAGATTTCGGGATTTTTGGGGTGTTACAATATCGAAGTGTTTGATTTGTCAACAAGTTAAAGTTGAACATCAAGTGCCTTTGGGATTGCTACAACTTGTGATGATACCAAAATGGAAATGGGATAGAGTTATGATGGATTTCGTATTGGGATTACCCCTGTCTCCGAAGAAAAAAAATGCTATTTGGATTATCATTGATTGACTGACGAAGTGTGCACATTTTATTCTGGTACGTACTGATTATTCGCTTGATAAATTAGCTGAATTATACATATCTGAGATTGTTAGATTGCACGGGGTGCTAGTTTCGATTATTTCGGATAGAGATCTGAGGTTTACATCGCAGTTTTGGAAGAAACTACAATAAGCTCTTAGCATGAGGTTGAATTTTAGTATAGCATTTCATCTGCAAACCAATGGTTAGCTTGAGAGAGTAATTCAGATTCTCAAAGATATGCTTCGTTGTTGTGTATTGGAATTTGAAGGAAATTGGGAGAAATTTTTACCTTTGGTTGAATTTGTGTATAACAACAACTTTCAATCGAGCATAAAGATGGCACTGTACGAAGCTTTGTATGGTCGTAAATGCCAAACTCCATTGTACTGGACTAAGTTGAGTGAGAAAAAGATTCACGGGGTTGATTTGATCTGAGAAATAGAAGAAAAAGTGAAAGTAATTCACGATAGTTTGAAAGCAACTTCAGATCGACAGAAATCGTATGCGGATTTGAAACAAAAATTCATTAAATTTCAGATCAGTGATAAAGTGTTTCTGAAAGTATCTCTGTGGAAGAAAATCCTTAGATTTGGTCTCAAAGGCAAGTTGTGTCCGTATTTCATCGGGCCATATGAGATCATCGAAAGAATAGGGCCAGTAGCATATCAGCTAGCTTTACCGTCTGAGTTAGAAAAGATCCACAATGTGTTTCATGTGTCAATGTTGCTTCAATATAGATCGGATCTTTCACATGTAATTTCTCCAAAAGAGATTGAAATTTAACCTGATATGTCATACAACGAAGGACCGATCAGAATTTTGGCTTAAGAAACTAAAAAGTTGAGAAATAAATGAATAGCTCTAGTAAAGGTTTTGTGGCAATGACATGGTGTCGAAGAAGCCACGTGGGAACCCGAAGAAGCTATGAGAAAATAGTACCCTAACCTATTCACTGGTAAGATTTTCGGGGGTGAAAATCCCTAAGGGGGAGAGTTGTAACAACCCGTTTTTAATCAAATCAGAATAATGGTTTTAGGACCAAAAATCCGAGGTCAAAATATTTATTTTATTATTATTTTTATGTTTACAGTATGATTGGATGGTTGTGTGCAAGTTTCGTATAAAAATTTTATCGTTTGATTAGTCAATTTGATAAAAAGCACTTAATCACGTAAAGTGCAAAATTTGTGTTTTATTAGTTAAAGGTTTTAAATAGCTTGGTTTTTAAATATGGTCGCCTTAATTGGTAATTAAACCATTTGAAATTTTGAGTGGACATTTATGGGCATGGTTAGGTGAAATTTTCATGATTTTATGAAGGTTAATAATGTAATTTGGTAATTAAATGATGAATTAATTAAAAAAAAAGGCATCATCTTGTTTCTTCTTCATCTAGCCAAAATTGGGGAAACAAACACCATTAAAAGAGCTTCTAAGGTTCGGCCATCAATCTTGGTGCATGTAAGTCTAATTTTTTCCTGTTTTTAATGATTTCTACGTTTTTGAGATCGTTATAGCTAGGTCTAGCTAGCCTAGAGACTATTTTGCAAAATTGTTAAAGATTTTGAATGTTTCTATTGATGAATACATATGTGTTTTGATATTTGATGATAGATTATGAATGTTTGTTATGAATTATACAAGTTTTATAAAGTGATTTTTAGTGAAATTACAAATTAGGGATTAAATTGTGAAATATGGAAACTTAGTGGTTAAAATGTGAAATAAATGAAAAATATGGGCTTGTATGATTACTAGGGAAATTCGGCTAGCATGGGTTAGTCTTGAAATTCATGAATTTATGATTTTGTGAAATAAGGACTAAATTGTAAAAGTGGTGAAATAATAGGGGCAAATGTGTAAAAGTGTGTATTTTGGACTAAATTGAATAAGGAGATAAATAAATAAGCTGAATTTGATATTTTATAGATCAAGAAAAGTGAAATATAGGCTTAGATCAGTGAAAGAACAAAGTCTCGAATTAGTTGACCCGTGTATTTGTTTCTACGTCCGAGGTAAGTTCGTATGTAATAAGCATTGATATAATTATGATTTAAATGCTTTGATATTGCATGAATTGTGAATTCGACTCTACGGATACATTTGACAAAGATTCGACATTGAAAATCCCAGTTGAACCTTAGGAATAGATTAAGATATTAGTGACATGTCATTAAGGATATTGATTTGGCTTCGGGCGCAAGCTTTATTGATTTGGCTTCGGGCCATGATATCGGCACTTCGGGTGTGAGCTTCATTGATTTGGCTTCGGGCCATGATATTAGCAGTTGGCTTTGGGTCATTATTTGAGCACTTAATGTGCGATACTCCTGAGTATTCGGCTTCTATTCTAAATGGTTCAACTGGTATACTAAAGATGTGAATTTGTGAGAAATAGATATGTATTGGTACAGGTATGGAGGGAAAACTATTTAAGCAATGAATCAAAGGAAGTTGTGAGCTTATGACCAATTACTTGGTTAAACTCCATGTTAACTTGGTGTTTAATGTTTTGATGCAATTTGAGTTACTTATTGAAAATGTAAATGAATGGTGAAATTTGCTTAATTATTTCATACGAGCTTACTAAGCTATAAAGCTTACTTTGTTTATTTTCCATGTTTTATAGTGACTTCAAAGCTAGCTTGGATTCGGGAATCGTCGGAGACTTTTTCACACTATCCTACAATCACATTGGTACTTTTTGTGCTTATGTTTTGAGTATATGGCATGTATAGGAACTTTGGTCATTTTGGTTATGCGTTGGAAGTGAATTTAGCCATTTGAATTGGTTTGTAAATGTATATGTTTTGGTTTGCTTGGAAAATTAGGCTAAATGATGCATATTTGGAAGTATATAATTAATTGAATTGTAAATTTGAATTTGGTATAAATGGTAGGACATGTTTTGTGATTAGTATGTCTAGAAAATGGGAGTATTGAATGTGCATGATTTATGTTTGAATTGGTTGAATTGAAATGCCTATTGATGCTATGTATTGGTGCCTTTGAGTTTAATGTAGGTGAACACAAGTTTGGGTGGCAAAATGTGTAACACCCCAAATCCAGCCCAGACGTTATGGCCGAATCTAGCGTGTCACATTGAAGTGTTTTAGCGAAAATCGTATTTTCATTGAAAACCCTTCTTAAACAAAAAAAAAACCTTAATTAACTTAAAAATAAACACACCTTTCAGTTGCGAAAGCCTTGTTTAAAACATTTGATTTAAGAAAACTTTATCATTTAAAAATTAAGTTGCGGAAACATAGAGAACATACTATAATTTAGGAATCCCATATCCAACTTCTCATAATTACAATGAAAATAATAATAATCCAAATAATAATAATAAGGAAGCCTTATTACATTCCGGTCCGAAAAAAATACTTAATAAAATAAAGAACTTATATACTTTTAAAAGAGAAACAAGTCCAAGTTGTCTTGCCAGCTGACCACCCAGAGTCCCTTCAAACATCGAACCTTCTACTGAGCATCACCTGAAAATAAAATAAAAGAGGGACGTGAGTTTTCACAAACTCATTGTGTACAACCCTGACGGAAAACAGGCATTCGAACAAAACATCATTCACCTATCACGCAATGCAATCCCATCCAAATTATCCATCCGCTACACACCAGCTCCGTTCCCCATCACACCATGTGGGGATATAAATATCGACCCACCCAGCCCACACACAATGGTAGCCCAGTTGCGGAACTACCTTCATTTACATATTGGGCTTTAAAAGTCGTCAGTGAATCAACGATTGTCAAGCAACCATGCGATCCTCATATACTTCCTCTGTTCCATAATTCCCACCCATATGCAACCTAAGCAGAATATCATATGTATGCATGTCACATCCATAAAACTTACATTCTACACCTAGGGGTATTTTGGTCATTTTCGCCCTTAGGGGTATTTCGATAATTTTCTCTTAATTACGGTTTTCACTTACCTTGGCCCATTACCGAGTCCCGTGAGCTAAGATGAACGAACACTATGCACGAGGTAGGATTCCAGAGAATAGGAGGTGAGTCATTAAGACCGCTTAAGTACCAAGCTCTCCCTAGATCCAATCCTAAACATGCATATACCCGTTGCCACACCTTAACCCTTTGACTCGTCCACGGTCGCAATATATTAATTAAGTCTTATGTGGATATCATATACTAGGCCCAAAACCCCTTACCAAGCCCAAACAATTTCACATACCTGTATCTAGCCCATTAGGCCCAAATCACATTTATATAGCCCATTAGGCCCAGTCACATTCATAATCATGCTCACATACAAGTTCCTATCACATAATATCAACATTCAATTTTTGCCTATTATGGGCCTAAAAGCCCATCAGGCCCATTTAGACCATTCCGACCCATATGGCCGAATCACAACCTAAGTCGACAAAATCGCCCGTGGGTCTCAGGCAACCTATCGGTCTCCTCCTTACGAATGTTCTCGCACTCGCAAGACTACCGTAGCCAAACGTTCGACTTTTCGGCATTTCGGCATTTCGGGTTTTACCGATACATAATGTTTGTGCAGTGTATGTACACACTTGGTAAGCAAGCGTGATGCGATCTCCTTAGCCCAAACCTACAATCGATATCACTCAAAGATTAATCTTACATACTTATCGAATACTTTACCAAAAGCCATAATCTCACCTTAACCTTACCTTGCGCAATAAGTATAACAAGCCCTTCACTAACTACGATCAACTCCTAGATCTGCACCAATCGTAACTATTAAAACCAGAATAATAGGTGACTAGTATCCAACACAAGTCCACTTACCTTACTATGGCTATTCGGCCAACCTTAGCCAATGGATAAGGAATACTTACCAAAATCGCAAACACCTAAAGAGCAATTCGACAGAGAGCTAAGATCTGAGATCTGATACAAATTCCCTACCAAAGTTGATTGAAAGAGTGAGGGACAATAATCGATACCTAGCAAAGAAAACTGATTGAAAGAGTAACATTTACACTAGATTCGGTCAAAGAGTATTCAGCCATTGGGAGATTCGACTTTTCTGCTTTTCAAACTTAGTACGGTGAATAAGGTTTATTTGGTACAGATTAAAGAAGAAGAGTAGAAGAAGAAATCGGCTAAGTGAAACAAAGAAAATTGTGTAGAGAAGAATAGAAATTGGCAGGAAGAAAAGAAAGAAAAACAAAAGGGTTTTCGGCTTTTTGAATCTTGAAAAGAAAAGGGTTTTTAGCTTTTGGAGAAAGGGGTTTCTGGCAACAAGGTGAAGAAGAATTTCGACAGTAGCCTGGCAACCCTGTATTCGGCCCCTATTTATAGCGCTTATAGTTGAATTTTCCATGCCCAATTCCCAATTCGGTTCCATCACTTCTCCCTTCTCATCTCCTCGTTTTTCTCCCTGATAACCCCTTGATCTTTTCTTTAATTTTCTCTTCTGAACACTCCCCTTAGAGTCCATTTTCACGCCACTTTCATCCTTCTAGAAGGCCAAAATTAAACTTCTAAAAATACTAAGCTAGGATTCGAACCTTGGATTTCCTTGCTAGCTACTAATGCCACCTTCCTACTCCCTAAGTGGCGTCACTTAGCCACTCCGCCACAAGACTTTTTGATGCTATTTTCCCCCTATTTTTATTTAAAAGCCCAACTACTTACCAACCCTGATTCTTTTAATAATTAAACTATAATTTCATTTATTCCTAGGTTCGAACTCAAACATTAATTAAGACCTACTATAATTATCACATGGCAAGGAACATAAAACACAACTTTTATCAAAACTGAAAACAAAGAAAGTTTAGGATTTCAGGATTTTTGGGTTTCAAAATTTTTGGGGCGTTACAACTCTACCCCCTGAAAGAAATTTCGTCCTAAAAATTTCCAACTACTAAAACAAATTACCACACCACACTTCCGCTACGCACTCTAATTCTAACTTAGGTAAATGGCACACTATGGGTAAGTACGTACCATTATTCACTTCTGGAGCGTCTCCATCCTCTTAACAATGTGCTGCATAGACAAAGCTGGCTACCTCGCCTCAGCATGATCAGCACCTCTGCTTGGTGCTCCACGACCCAAACCGTTTCCACCTTTAGCCTGATCACAGCCTCTCGGCGGTAGCTGACCACCCCTCGGTGGCTGTACACCACCTCGGTCCACGATTGGAACCTGAGCTGACATTCTAGGGCAATTCCTGATCCTATGCTCCATAGATCCACAAGCTAGACAAGCTCCCGTCCTCTGCCAACACTCGCCTACATGACCTTTCCCACAATCAGCACAAAGTGGCACCCCTAGATTAATAGCAAAGGGCCCTGCTCTATTTGGCCCATTAACTCTGGCCCTAACCCTAGGCATCTGTCCAACACTAGGAGTCTCAGCATCCCTTTTAATCTTACCCCTTTCTTTTTCTCGATTTAAGCACTCAGTGCGCTTTACCTCGTCTGCTATCTTTGCTTTCTCCACCAACTCAAAGAAAACTCGCTCCCTTTGTGGAGCTATCAGTACCCTTGAGGCTAGCTCTAAGTCCATCTTCAAACCTAACACAATGCTCATAGTCCGTTGCCACCATTACTCTTGCATACCTACTAAGACGTAGAAACTCCGCTTCATACTCCGCCACCGATTTATTTCCTTGGGTCAAATTTAGGAACTCCTTCCTTCTAGCATCCACATAGCTTGCACCCACATACTTCCCTTGGAAAGCAGCTTTGAAGAACTCCCAAGTGACCCGCTCCGGTTGGGTGCCCTTTTTCACTGTCAACCACCACTGGTAGGCTTCTTCCCTTAATAGTGACACAGTTCCTTTCAGCTTTTGTTCCGGTGAGCAATCCAAATCTTCCATTATTCTTTCAGTGGCCTCCAACCAATATTCAGCCACGTTAAGAGCCATGCCAGCCACGCCTTTAAAGATCTTAGCCCCGTTCGATCGAAGCCGCTCCGGAATGGACCCCTGATTTTTGCTGCCATTATTGGACCCAACGACCCTTTCCAAAATTCTCAGCATTGCTTGGGATAGTGTATCTTCTCCCGCGGCCCGATCATCTGTCCATTTCCAGCCACAGGTGAGGCCAGAGCCTCTTCTACTCTAATATCGGCCGTATGGCCCGATGCCAACGATTCAACCCTAGCACTTTCGCGGCCTCGGCCACGGCCCCTTGCACCTCTTCTAGCACTCATCGCCGATTTGTGTATTATCTGGATTAAAAATTTTATGAAGGTTTAGTTAGTTTAATAATTAACCTATTTTTTTATGGAAGTAATTTAAGAGAAGATTGTTTTCAAAAATCCTCTACAGTTTCAGGATCCTACGGGCTTCAGTTCCATTCTAACATAATCATCTAAAGTAGCCTTCCAACTATCTACTGTATAACAATTTAAACAGGCTTAAGAATAAGAATACTTAATTGGTTTGACGTCGAAAACTCGGTGTGCCACTTAGCAAGACTTCCCTTTTTTTGAAACATTGTGATGCAAAATATATTTTTTAAGACACAAAAAAACCAAGTAATAAAGCCCAATTCACAGCCTGAGTTTTGTAACATGGGCTCTGATACCACTAAATGTAACACCTCAAACCTGACCCAGACGTTATGTCCGAATCTGGCGTGTCACATTGAAGTGTTTTAGCGAAAATTGTATTTTCATTGAAAACCCTTCTTAAACAAAAGAAACCTTAATTAACTTAAAAATAAACACACCTTTCAGTTGCGAAAGCCTTGTTTAAAACATTTAATTTAAGAAAACTTTATCATTTAAAAATTAAGTTGCGGAAACATAGAAAACATACTATAATTTAGGAATCCCATGTTCAACTTCTCGTAATTACAATGAAAATAATAATAATCCAAATAATAATAAGATGGAAGCCTTATTACATTCCAGTCCGAAAAAAATACTTAATAAAATAAAGAATTTATATGCTTTTAAAAGAGCAACAAGTCCAAGTTGTCTTGCTAGATGGCCACCCAGAGTCCCTCCAAACATCGAACCTTCTACTGAGCATCACCTGAAAATAAAATAAAAGAAGGGGGTGAGTTTTCGCAAACTCAGTGTGTACAACCCTCGACGGAAAACAAGCATTAAAAAAAAACATCATTCATCAATCGTACAATGCAATCCCATCCAAATTAACCATCCGCTACACACCAGCTTCGTCCCCCATCACACCATGTGGGGATATAAATATCGACCCACCCAGCCCACACACCATGGTAGCCCAGTTGCGGAACTACCTTCATTTACATATTGGGCTTTAAAAGCCGTCGGTGAATCCACGATTGCCTATCAACCATGCGATCCTCATATACTTCCTCCGTTCCATAATTCCCACCCATATTCAACCTAAGCAGAATATCATATGTATGCTTGTCACATCCATAAAACTTACATTCTACACCTAGGGGTATTTTGGTCATTTTCACCCTTAGAGGCATTTTGGTAATTTTCTCTTAATTACGGTTTTCACTTACCTTGGCTAGTTAACGAGTCCCGTGAGCTAAGATGAACGAACACTATGCACGAGGTAGGATTCCAGAGAATAGGAGGTGAGTCATTAAGACCGCTTAAGTATCAAGCTCTCCCTAGATCCAATCCTAAACATGCATATACCCGTTGCCACACCTTAACCCTTTGACTTGTCCACGGTCCCAGTATATTAATTAAGTCTTATGTGGATATCATATACT
Source organism: Gossypium arboreum (assembly GCF_025698485.1). Classification (NCBI taxonomy): domain Eukaryota; kingdom Viridiplantae; phylum Streptophyta; class Magnoliopsida; order Malvales; family Malvaceae; genus Gossypium; species Gossypium arboreum. Next base: position 60,861,016 of record NC_069076.1, on the reverse strand, counting down.
AGGCCCAAAACCCCTTACAAAGCCCAAAGAATTTCACATACCTGTATTTGGCCCATTAGGCCCAATCATATTCATATGGCCCATTAGGCCCAAATCACATTTATATGGCCCGTTAGGCCCAGTCACATTCATAATCATACTCATATACAAGTTCCTATCACATAGCATCAACATTCAGTTTTTGCCTATTAGGGGCCCAAAAGCCTATCGGGCCTATTTATCCCATTCCAGCCCATATGGTCGAATCACAACTCAAGTCCACGAAATCGCTCGTGGTCCTCAGGCAACCTATCGGTCTCCCCCTTACGAGTGTTCACGCACTCGCAAAACTATCGTAGCCAAACTTTCAGCCTTTCGGCATTTCGGGTTTTGCCGATACATAATGTGTGTGCAGTGTATGTACACACCTGGTAAGTAAGCGTGATGCGATCTCCTTAGCCCAAACCTACAATCGATATCACCCAAAGATTAATCTTACATACATATCGAATACTTTACTAAAAGCCAGAATCTCACCTTAACCTTACCTTGCGCGATAAGTATAACAACTCCTTCACTAACTACTATCAACTCCTAGATCTGCACCAATCGTAACTATTAAAACCAAAATAATAGGTGACTCGTATCCAACACAAGTCCCCTCACCTTACTATGGCTATTTGGCCAACCTTAACCAATGGATGATGAATACTTACCAAAATCGCAAACACCTAAAGAGTAATTCGGCAGAGAGCTAATATTCGAGATCCGATACTAATTTCCTACCAAATTTGATTGAAAGAGTGAGGGACAATAATCGATACCTAGCAAAGAAAATCGATTGGAAGAGCAACACTCACACTAGATTCGGTCAAAGAGTATTCAGCCCTTGGGAGATTTGGCTTTTCGGCTTTTCAAACTTAGTATAGTGAATAAGGTTTATTTGGTACAGATTAAAGAAGAAGAGTAGAAGAAGAAATCAGCTAAGTGAAACAAAGAAAATTGTGTAGAGAAGAATAGAAATTGGCACGATGAAAAGAAAGAAAAACAAAAGGGTTTTCGGCTTTTTGGATCTTGAAAAGAAAATGGTTTTCGGCTTTTGGAGAAAGGGGTTTCTAGCAACAAGGTGAAGAAGAATTTCGACAGTAGCCTGGAAACCCTATATTCGGCCCCTATTTATAGTCCTTATAGCTGGATTTTCCTTGCCCAATTCCCAATTCGGCTCTATCACCTCTCCCTTCTCATATCCTCGTTTTTTTCCGTGATACCCCCTTAATCTTTTCCTTAATTTTCTCTTCTGAACACTCCCCTTGGAGTCTATCTTCACGCCATTTCCATCCTTTTAGAAGGCTAAAATTCAACTTCTAAAAATACTAAGCTAGGATTCGAACCTTGGATATCCTTGCTAGCTACTAACACCACCTCCCTACTCCCTAAGTGGCGTCACTTAGCCACTCCTCCACAAGGCTTTTTGATGCTATTTTTCTCCTATTTTTATTTAAAAGGCCAACTACTTGCCAACCCTGATTCTTTTAATAATTAAACTATAATTTCATTTATTCCTAGGTTCGAACTCAAACCTTAATTAAGACCTACTATAATTATCACTAGGAACATAAAACACGATTTTTATCAAAACTGAAAACAAAGAAAGTTCAGGATTTCAGGATTTTTGGGTTTCGGAATTTTTGGGGCGTTACAAAATGGCTTGGTAAATAGCCTATTTTTGTTCACACAGGCAGAAACGTAAGCGTGTGTCTCAGCTGTGTGTGACACACGGTTATGTTACAGGGCCATGTGTCCCCTGGTGTTGAAATTGAAATCAAATCATTATGCTCCACCCGGCCTCACACACAAGTGTGTGACTTGGTCATGTGGCATAAGTCAGTATACCCGGCCTGGCACACGGGTGTGTATGGCCATTTTTAGAGCACACGGGTGTGTGTGTTGGTTGTGTGACCTAAGTTAGAGAGTTACACGGGGTCGGACACAGGCTAAGACACAGCCATGTGCTCCCATCTTGAATGTTCACACGGCCTGTGTCACGGGCGTGTCTGTTGGACGTGTGAGACACATGGCCAGGCCACACTGGCGTGTGTCCCCTGTTTTGAGAAAAATTTTCTAAGTGTTCTATGGGTTTTCAAAGTTATCGGTTTAGTTCCAAACCACTCTTATTGTATGTTTAGGGCCTCGTAGGCTCGTATTAGGGACATATTGATTGAGATTAAATGATAATTGTATGAAATGTGAAAATGTATGCAAAGTGAATGTTTAATTGTTTTATAAGTCTTGTAATGCTCCGTAACCCTATTCCGACGTTGAATACGGGTGAGGGGTGTTACATTCTAGGATGGATGCACTTATCACTTAACCATTGAGCCTATAGCTCATTTCTTGTTTAATCTTATTTCTTAACTGTATATAATTCGAGGTGTGACAACTGGATTGTTGAAAATTCTTAAAAAAAGAGAGGGAAGGGGCTCAAACTTGGGATTCTAGCTTGGATTCACTAACATTTAACCATTAGAATAATAACTTATTTATTTACAAACGCACAAAGATAATCTTATAAATTGGGACGTGATCACTCTTGGTTTCACAAACCTAATTCTACTAACCCGGTTTTGGGATGTGACAATCAAAATTAAATTTTAAAAGATTAAAATTAATGTTTAATAAAAATAGTACGAAATTGAGTTATAGGAGTCTTCTCTAGTCAATATGGAATTAAATTTAACTTTTTAATGAAAATAATGAAAAACTAAGCTATGAGAGTATTCTCTAGTCATTGTGGGATTAAAATAAACTTTTAATAAAAATAGTGAAAAATTGTCATTTATTTATTAGAAAAAGTGAGATATTAGAGTGTTTTCTAGTCAATATAGATTGAATTAACTTTTAATGAAAATTATGAAAAAGTGATTTATGAGAATATTCTCTAGTCAATGCGGATTAAAATTATCATTTTAATGAAAATAGTGAAGAAATTGTCACTTATTTATAACTTAAATGTTAAATATGAGAGTGTTCCCTAGTCAATATGTGATTAAAATTCACTTTTTAATTTCTTAAATTATATCTAAAAGTTTGTATTTTTTATATTATTAATTTATTTGTAAATTTTAAAAATAGAAGACGTTTATTAAAGCTTTTAGACTGAAAAAAAAATAAAAGGATAAATAATGTTATTATTTCTCTCTTTCATATAACATATTATTATAGATAAATAATATATAAATAATTTTAAAGTATAAGCACTTTCTCCTAGATTTCTTCAAAACTCTAGAGAATTTATAAAAATATTTAAAAAACTATAATTATTTATAGGGTAAGAGCAAGTTATGAGAATATTTTCTAGTTGATGTGAGATTAAAACTTGATTGTATGAAAAATTATCACATGTCGAAAAATGAGTATGCCACATATCGAAATATTAGGCTTTCATGTCGGCTGCGAGTTTAAAGCCTTGTAATATAATATATATGAAATGATTTACATTTAAAAAATTTATATTTTAGTAAAAATATTTGAAATAATGGTGAATAGCTTTTGTTTTTTCTAATAAATTGAAGTTGTAATGGATAATTTTTTTTGTTAGCGGTAAATTAATAGCGGTAAATTTTTGTCACTAATATAAACAAAAGTTTAATAAATTGACATTTTATATTAATTATATTATGGAAAAATATTTTTACATTTGTTACTTTAGGGAAAGGTGTGATGAGACGGAAAAATTAGAAAGAAAACTACAAATTCTATCTATAAGAACATATTTTTGGGATATATAACAGCTTATTAGACAGTTAAGACATCAAATGACCTCTGTGCCTGCATTTAAGCTCCATTTAATACTCACAACTGTCCCTTCACTGGACCCTTTTTATGCCTTTAAAAGGAGATCTTCAGGATACACTTTAGATGCAGAGATAGAGAGTAAAAGAGAGTGAGAAAGGTTATATTCCTTTGCCTGATTAGAGACATGGAGAAGTGGAGTTTTATGCTAGTTATTGCATTAGTTGTTGTTCACGCTAGTGCAAGAAATGTGCCCACAACTACAACTGTGCCCACTAGCACTACACGCAGTAGTGTACCAAGTGGTGCTAATGGTGTTGGCGACCAAAAGAACTTCCTCACTTACGGTGGCGTTGGGGGCTACTCTGGAATTGGCTCTAATGGCTTGCCATTTGGTGGAGTAGGGGGTCTGGGTGGGATTACTCCCCTCGGTGGTGCAGGTGGACTTGGAGGTGGAGTCGGGGGCATTGGTGGAGTAGGTGGACTTGGAGGAGGTAATGGACTCGGTGGGCTCGGGGGATTTGGTGGCTTGGGTGGCGGCGGTGGTGCTGGTGGTGGAGTTGGAGGTGGAGTCGGAGGTGCTGTTGGCGGTGGAGCTGGTGGTGGTGTTGGCACTGGTGTCCTTCCTTTCCCTTGAAGTATGTTAACCTTAAAATAGTTTAAACTATTTTAATAAAGGTGTAGTTAAGTGTTTATTGTGTGGGAATCAGAAACTCAGAAATCGTCTTACTTTATGTTTTAATTTGGCACATGTTTTTCGTTCATTTTAATTCGAGCTCAACGTCATGTTTTTGTAATAGATATTTTACGTAAATGAATTTAATCTTCTGTTCTATTCGCTATATATAGAGAGGCTTTACTTAAACCTACCGCTCAAGTCCTATACTTTATCCAAAGAGATTTAAACCATTCATGCTGGTGACTAGGATTGAAGTTTCAATTTATACATTAAAATATTCACACATATAAGACTTCTTTTAAGTGAATAAGTCCCATTTAACTTTAAACTTGTTATTTACACTTGATTTAGATCACTGTTTGTAATTTTTATTAAATTACCGATATCACCATGCCACATATTATCAAATTTAAACATCAATTATTTCCTCATTATTTTTTTATATCATTATTGGTAGTAGTGACTAACCCTCTCACCCTTAATGCTCTCTAAAATGTAAACAATTATACTTCAATTATTCCTAGTTATTTTTAAAATATCTTATATCTATAACTTCTTTATTTTTTAATTACAAACAATCATAAAAGATTTTTCCTTTTAATTTGAACCAAATATTCTAAAATAGAAAATAACTATTATTATTATTATTATATACATGCATCCAAAAGTTTCAACAATCATAAATTAGTACCTACCTAATATCTTTAGGTTTAAGTACATATGGATTAGTAAGTCAATGCAACATATTGATTTAAAGTTCACTTAATGGCGTTTTTAATTATTTATGTCCAAAAAGAAAATGTCGGACACACCAAGAGAATCCTAGTAATTGACTAGTTTAGATAATAGGACAGAGAAATATTATTCAAGGAAAATGTTAGTCAATATCCCGTGACCTTTGATTAAAAAACATTTACAACTAATTATAAATTTTTATTGATTTTTTTTTTGAAAAGGTAATTCATGAAAAGTAAAATAATTTTTAAAGACATTAATGTGAAAATGGTTATATAGCAGTCCATGAAACTCAAATTTCAGCCACAAATTTTAATATTTTCTTTTATTATATATTTTTTAGGATTTAAGATTTAATTAGGGTTTATATTTAGGGAAAAGATTGTATGAATCAGTGACGTCACGTCATCTGTATTTCTTTTCAATAGTTTTATGCCCATAAGTATTCTTATCCTGAATTTTAGGATTTTATCTTCAAAAAAATTAAATTCAAATTAAAATCCTGAAATTCAGGATAAAAATACTGATGTGATATAAAACTATTAGAAAGGAATATAGATGACGTGGCGTCACTGTTTTATACAATTCTTTCTCATAATATTTATTGTGAATATATAACATTAATAAAAGCTAAAGCTGGTAGGTAGCCTCTTGTCTGGTGTGGCCAAGGAAAGCAAAGAAGAGCTAAAAGGTAAGGTTTGAAATTGAAGCAAGCAGTCGCTTTGCATTGGTGGGGTGTAATTATAAGCTTAAATAGATTCTAATGGTCCAAAATGATGCACTTTAGTTTTCTTTGGTCCCCAAAACACACCCCATCGTTTCCTTGTATCCATGCATTGCACGTTTCAGTTTCCTTAAAAACATTCAAGTTTCTCATTCCATAGATAACCTTTTTAAAAGTAGAAAATTTAATTTTTTAAGGTATTTTTAATATATACCATATATATATATTTCAAAATTTTATAAATAAATATGGGTGACATTATTTTTAATGAGATGAAATTTTCAATTAAGTATTTTGTTGACAACATTAAGTTAGATGACTCCTCAAAGTAGCAAGTTCCAATGGACTTAAATGTGAAATATCCTCTGCAAATGAGTATAATCACTTAAAGCTTTGGGGTTTAAGATTAATTTAGGAAATGTATTAAAAAATTTATAACTATCGAAAAAATAATTACTTAATTAACAAGGAAAAAAACAAGGAAGTGCTCATTTTGGGTAAATTATATTAAAAGTAATTGAACTAATAGTAAGTTCACGTTTTTTCATTTAATTTCAAAAGTTACAAAATTTCATTGAACTAAAGTTTTTATTTAAGTCACTAAATTATTTGTAAGTTTTTATTAAAGTCACTGGGCTGTTATTTTTCTTTTAAAAGTTTGGCTTGTGAGCTTCAAATGACAATTCAATGATTAGTATAGTAGATTAACACCCTTTGATAAGTAGAAGAACATATCTTAGATCCAAGTTGATCTGACAAGCAGTGTTAGATGTCAGAGAAGAAAGTTGTTAAAATTTTGGTTCACAGATTCATAATGTTTAAAGCTATTTCATAAAAAAAATGTTAAACTGTAAAAGAGAAGGAAAATGAGAGCTTTCTATTGACACAAGTGGTGCGATCATAAAAGGCCATAAAACAAAAAATTTAACAACCCAATGACTTAAATGAAAACTTTTAAATAGTTCAGTGACTATTTTGCAACTTTTTAAAGTTGAGTGACTAAAACATAACCTTACTAATAGTTTAGTGACCATGTGTGTAATTTACCTTTACTTTTTTGTATACGAGTGCTACTAGTTTTCATAAGGATGTAAGTGATAGTTAATGCATTCGAGTAGTATTTGTGGTTTTATACATTATACTGATTTAAAATATTATAAATTTGCATAAAATTTGATACTTTAATAATTTTCAGTTAAAATATGTCATAATTTCTTGTACATTTCGTAAATTTAAAATTTAGTCTTTTTACACTTATTTTAAGAATTTAATAATTTTAGATTTCAATTTTAAAATTCAAGGCCTCTGTTAACATTGTTAAAATTATCTTGGTTAAATTTAAGTTCATTGTAACATTATATTTTAGTTACATTGCTATCAAGTGAGTATTTTTTTTATTTCAAGATGTCATGTCAACAAATTTAACAAATAAATTAACAGTGTTAATATTTAGACCTGAATTTTGAAATCTGAAAAATAGAGTAACTAAATTTTTAAAATAAGAATTGAGATTTTACCATATGTTACATTTATTTATTTATTTAAATATTTTTAAATGCAACGTAAAGACAAATGGAAAGATCGCTTAAAATTTTACTTTAAATAAAATTCATTAACATTCATATACGAGACAAGTGATAGTTGATGAAATTGAATACAATTAATGGGGTAGTTTTTCGTTATAATTATTTGTGGAAGTAAATAAAATTAGAAACCAATCCAGAGCCGAGGTCTCCAACTATGGTGCTGGCTGGTCCATGCCTAGTAAAAGCGATCTGAGAGAAGAGCGAATCACAAGGAAGGGGCGATGCATGACAGATTTTAATGGTACCGTAAATAATTCATTAATGGAGGTGACCTAATGTTAGCAAAGTTGGCAGGCAAAACCTGAAATCCAATTTACTAAGGCCAGATATTAAATGACGGACTTGAATCAGTAGCCCAAGCTGGCAATGCAGAATACGACTTAACCTTACTGCAATCTATGCATGGCTACGGTTGAATAGGTTTGGTTTTCATTTAATTTAGGGTTTACTTGGATATGATGGTTATAGAGAGTCAAAGATCATTTTAATGGCGGACCAAAAACAGCTTCACTTGGACCTTCCTGCCTGTTGTACACTGAAACCACGTAGAAAAATATAGAAATAATGTGTGGTATTGAATAGATCATCGATCAAGGTCTTTTGGTTAACATGGCAGCAAATTTTGTTTTTCTTGGCCCCAGCTACCATTTTTTCACACTACTCTTAACTCATCTTTCTCTAGAAATGTAGTTTATTTTGCTTTGTTTTCTATAATATTTTGGTTAGTGAAGGATACGTAATACTCATTCATTTTACATAATTTTCTAATCATTAGATGAAACTAAATTATGGCTAAATTTAATCTTTTCCAATTTTCTTCAATAAGAAAACACTAAAACTTTCTAAATATACAAAAAAAAAACAATAAAATTGTCCCTTTTAGCTCATTTTAAAATTATCTTCTTCATCACACTGAAACTCTTATTTTAAGGATAAAATTTTCATTAACGTCTCACTTTGTCCTTTTATTTTTATCATCTAATAAATATTCATACAAAACCTATTAAAAGGACTTTTAAAAGTACTGAATTACAAGTTTTTAGTGAACAGCATTATTGTAGCTCGCAATTTTTTTTCATATTTTTAAAATTTGCTTTCTTAGAACATGGGTATAAATTTTAGATATTAGCTATTCCAACATAGATGAAAAAAAAAAGAAAATAATTTTTATAAGTTAAAAATACTCTTACTTGTGAATAATATTGTGTCAATCTAAGTTTACAAAATCAATTTGATATTTTTGCTTTTATTTTTGATCAAGAATACTGTGAAATAATGTTTCTCTTATTTTTATTTTTCTCTTTAAAATAGCTGGAGTTTTGACAAAACAAGACGCTTAAGATATGAGGTCTCGATCTATTCTTTTGGGAGGAGATTTACTATACGTGATAAGAAGGTGGCAAGCAAATACTATTGATTGGTCACTTAGTTGTAAAATCTTTTTATCTAGATATTATATAAATCAAATATTTAATATTGTATAAAAATTGATTTTTTGATCTTTAGAATAATATAATTTTCACAAGTTCAACACATACTTGATGTGGAATTAGAGTTAGCCATTAGACTTGATGAGGAAGAACACCTAATAAATTGATTTCTCCCTCTTGACTTTTTATTTAATTACACAAACCCTAAGTAATGGCGGCTATAATTTTATGTGTAGCTCAAATAGATAGAGAGGATCAATTTATAATGATCAACTTTTATTCATCAAGTAACCAAATGAATGGATAAAATTTAACTTTTATTCAAAGTAAAACTCTTATTCCCTTTAAATTGTGCCACATTATTTCAAACTTAATTGAGTCCACATAATGTTGGAAAAATCTGGTTTGAAAACAGTTTACTTGCACAGCAAAAAATTAAAATTATGAAAATCGACCTGGTTTGTGATATTTATAGCAATAAGCCATTTACTTAAATCACACATGTGTTTTTGGCTAGACGGATCTTTGTCGTTCCCAGTTTTCAACAGAACGACCTTCTCCGCCATTCTCATACCACGAACTGCTTCAAGTGTGGGCTCAAAAAAATTTGAATCAAACACATAATCATCAATTATTTACTTTACTTTCAATGGAAAAACAAATCACTCTTCAATAGAAACCAGTGGAATTGTTATTCCAGAAAATATAATTTATACTTAGAAAATAATTCTCACTATTTCCGTGCAGAATAACAATATCTTAAAGTTGTATATGTAGTCCTATCGGTGTCATCTATTTATAGGGAGAAGAAGTAACACATGATAAAGGCACAACCGTAGTTAAATGTACTAGGGTTTGTCATCCCATATATTTGGCATGAGTGGCTTTTAGACCTTTCCCATATAGGGTCCAATTATAAGTACTTCTTGGACTTTTAACCTAGTATTTTATAATCCAATCCAACCCAATACATGTTTTTCTATTTTCTAAAACAAACATCATAAATTAATTTAAATAAATAAATAAAATTTCCAATTAAATAATTTTCTCAACCCGATTCTAATTCCGTTAAAATCATAACAAATTTCTTGTAAAAGAATATATGATGATATATATTTAATATTTCTACATTCAACGAATTCACCATGACCAATTAATTTAATTCCATTTTCAAACTTCAATTATTTAATTAATTCAATAATAATTCAAAAACCATAAATTAATTTTTCAAGTCGTTTCCATTTAGAGAAAACTACATTCATTTCCAAATGTTTTTCCATTTCTGTAACTTAATCATTTCTATCCATTTTTGTTTATTTAAGTCAACATGCAATTCATTATCAGTTTTAACGAGCTAGTAGAGGGACCAATTAGACATATGTGATTAGAGCTCCAACGATTTATAATTAAATTCCAGCTTTTCATCTATTGATTATAAACTCATCTAGTCACGAAGTCATTCCATTATAGTATCGTGAGTGAGCTCTCCTTAATGACATACCATTATGAAAGTAACTTGATTAGTGCTCGTCCAATGACCTTGTCATAAGTGTATTACCTTCATAAGATATCTTTAGTCTCTTTGGGATAAATCCATTCTCCCAATATGATTCTATTTTATCTAATGGTAACCATTACCTCTTACTTTATGAAAAGTCAATTGCTATAAAATTATAATCAAGCCATTCACCACAAAGATGAACAACTCGTGCCCACATTTACCTTTCATCTACCATGTAATGCCAATGAGAGGATTATTGGATTTGATGCCCTAAGTGTAGTATATTCATTTGTAAAATTGTAATTTTTCGAACAAATTGATTAAAAAAATAATTCATGGATTATATTAATATACTTTCTATAATGTTCTCATGTGGTTTTTGCATGCAAAGTAAAATAAAAGCAAGTATTGGCTCACTAATTATCTAATGTTTAAACTAATACTAAGCAGTATTAGGTGGTCAGATCGTTATACGAAAAAATAACTTATATTAGTATACAAACCTAAACATATCCTTAGTCTAATCAGAAATGAACAAACCAATTAAAATACTAATATGCCGTCTATCTAGTCCAACTGGGGAGATGCCTTATCTTGGGCATCGGAGCGGATGACTCTTAGAAGATAGAGACATAGATGTGACTAATTGGACTGAAAGTACATTGAACTAGACCCAAGGAGAATATATCCTAAATCCATTTATAGATTTATTCACTTGTGATGTTCAAAGTGTGACATACCTTAATCCTGAGTGAATGGTGGACTATGTATGCGTGACTCGTATATTTCGATGTAAGTAAAAGCTTGAGTTCAAATAGATAAGAAATCAAAAGTTGGTGCATTGGGTATATGACTAATGCAGTATGTAGCATCATTCAAAATAATAGAATTTATAGCCCAAGATATGGGTAAATGATATCATCTCATTGGAATTAAATGGTAGATGAAAAGTAAAAATAGCCATGGGTTGTTCGTCTTTGTAATGAATGAATGATTATTATTTAATAGTAATTGACTTTTCTTAAAGGAAGATGTAATGGTTACCATGAGATATAAAATAGGATCATATTGGGAGAACAGATTTATCCCAAAGAGAATAAAGATATCCTATGAGGGTAACACATTTATGACAATGTCATTGGATGAGCACTGATCTAGTTGCTTTCGTAATGATATGTAATTACGGAGAGCTCATTCATGATACTATAGTGGAATGACTTCGTGACTAAATGTGTTTATAATTAACAGGCAAAAATCTAGAATTTAATTATAAATCATTTGTGCCGTAATCACACATGTCCAAGTAGTCCTTCCGCTAGCTTGTTGAAACCGATAATGAATTGCATGTTGAATCAAATGAACATAAATGGATAGAAATGATAAAGTTAGAGAAAGGGGAAAACATTTGGAAATGAATGTGGTTTTATCTAAATGGAAATGACCTGAAAAATCAATATATATTTTTTGAATTATTATTTAATTAATTAAATTATTGAAGTTCAAAAATGAAATTAAATTAATTGGTCAGTGAATCATTGAATGTAGAAATATTAAATATATATCTTCATTTATTCTTTATGATAAAGGTTTCATTAGTTTAATGAAACTAGAATCAGGTTGAGAAAATCATTTAATTGGGAAATTAAGTAATTTAAATTAATTTATGATTATTTTGGAAAATAGAAAAACAAGTATTGAGTTGGATTGAAATGAAAAAGTATCGGGTTAAAAGTCTAGGAAGTACTTATAATGAACTAGATATGGGAGAGGCCCAAAAGCTCCTCATGTTAATGCTAGGGACGACAAACCTTAATATATTAAAATAGGTTTCCACCCCCTAATCCTAGTTATACTAGGATTTAGTTTTTCTATTGAAATATTGTTCTACTAATTCAATAAAGGTTTCACTTCTTCTCCTTATAAATACATGACACTGGTAGCACTAAATACACAACTTTGAGATATTTTTATTCTGTTGTGAAATATTGAGAATTTATTTTCAAAGTATAATTTTTATTTTTTTGGTATAACAATTCTATTAGTTTCTATTAAAGAGAGTTTTGCTTTCTCATTGAAAGTAAAATAAATAATTTCTAGTTCTATGTTTAATTCAAATTTATTTCATCCTACACTTGAAGCAGTTCGCAGTATGAGAATAGCAGAGAATATCACTACTCAAAATTGGACTAACTTAGAAAAACAATTTGGCGAAAGCTTTGTAAAATTATTTCAAAGATATAAATATCAAACATATATTGGATGTTACTATACTAAAGTTTGAATATAATCATTAACAATTGAAAAAAACATTCAAATCATTTGGTGTATAAGTTCAAATATAATAACTTCATTAAACAAAATATAATAAGTCGAAACCAAACATTTAAATTTTAATATAGTTCCATAAAAACATCATCTCGCCAAAGTAGTAGTTCTTTATACAGATAATTTTCAAACTGCATTTACACGCCACTCCCAAGAGTCATGCATGATACAGAACAAAAAAATCAGCTCACAATAGTAGCAACACTCTGGTCTCGTCCTTCAAATAAAAGTCTTTCTTCAGTTAGCAAGCCTGAGAAGGAAAAGATAACGAAGTAAGTTCATATGAACTTAGTGAGTTCCAAAGAGAAACTCATACATATTATTACTTACAACACAGCTGAACCTTTCAGAGGGACTTACTCACAATAATCATAATACGCCAAATAACGTATATTGCATACAGACAGACTTAGTACACCAACTTACTTAACACATGGGTGTATATTTTACGCCAATTTAACACAACTTAGACAACCCATCTTCATGCCATCCACGTACCCAGAATTCAAAATCAGAATCATATGATACAGTCTCAATCACATATATTCTATTTCTTAACTTTTTATATCATTTTTAAATTAGAATAGTATGTTTAACGTGATCTGCCAATCTGGTTTGCAATTTAGTTGTCTTTCCAGAAGTTACACAAACAAATATCCTTTTTCTCTATCACCATAGATCAGATCAGATTTAGAAGAAGATGGTAGTGGCTTAAGCATGAAGGATGACGCTTACTTCATAACACAAACAAATTGTACTCAGGCTGATGACATTTGGATAACTATTATCCATATATACACCTTTTGACTATTAAAGAGGAAGATTACTTACCTCACACTAATTATATAATAATGAAATTTACAACACATGGAAGTAAGAAGGAACTCACTAGAAATTCTAACACAAGTATACAAAGTAGGTCCTTTGCCTTTATCGCTTGGACCTTATTAGCTTGTTGAGCTAAAAGAAAGATAATTACACACATTAGATCATCAATCTATCAAATCTGAACCTGCATGCAAGAATCTACAACTCTTAGTCCAAAATCAGGAAGTTTCCTTCCTCACACACTATCATAACATCTATGCGTACAGTACGAAAGACACACAAATGACCTCGATGATATAACCTAAGAGTTCATCAATAATTACCAGTGAACTGGTACTAACATAAAAGTTAGCTGAATACTGTGAACCTTCACTTTGAAGAAGTTTTCTAAGCTTAGGTTTTTCAAAGAGTTTAAAAAAAAATCAAGAAAGAAGAAGAAAATGTAAATATCTTCAGAAAGACCACCGCTATCCTTTTATACTTAAGCACATATATAATGGTTAGTGGAACAATCATATAGTTCCACTACCTCTCTTGATTCTCGTGTTTAAGAGCACTTAACAGAATTTAGGTCTTACTATCTACAATAGTCTAGTTATAATCTAACAAACACTTAACTTACTAACCAAATTACCATACTAAAATAATAAACAAATCTAATGAACTGTGAACTTAACGAGTTCATTGAAAGCAGCTGAGTTGGACAGATATTTAATAGAAGAATTTTCCAAACCTTAAAGCTTGTTAAACTAAGAGTTCACCATATGACAAATTACACAGAATACTATACTTATCCAAGACAAATACTTTACTTATATCTATCTTTATTTTACAATCTAAATGCCAAACAGTAACCAAATATGGAGACTTTGCTAGGCGGGTTGTTACACGTCTAGTTGAAAACATAGGTGCGATTTTGGTAATGGGTTTATTGTTATAAATATCATAAACCGGCTCAGTTTTTAAAATTTTAATTTTTTTATGAAAGAAAACCATTTTTGAATCGTACTTTTTACAAAAATCATATAATTTACCCATATAACAACTATGAATTCCACTATTTTGAATGACGCTACATACTGCAAAAGTCATATACCCAACGCACCAACTATCGATACCTTATCTATTTGAACTCAGACTTTTACTTACATCAAAGTATATGAGTCACACATACATAGTCTGTCATCCACTCAAGATTAAGATATGTTACAATATGAACATTACAAGTGAATAAATCCATAAACCGATTTAGGAGTCATCTGCTCTGATGCCCAAGATAAGGAATCTCCTCAATTGAACTTGATAGACAACATATTAGTGTTTCAATTAGCTTGCTTATTTCTAATTAAATTAAGGACATGTTTAGGTTTGTCTACTAATATAAGTTATCTTTTTGTATTACAATCCGACCACGTAATACCACTTAGTATTTCCTAAACATTACACAATGAGTGAGCTAACATTTACTTCTATTTTTATTTACATGAAAAAATCCCATAAGGACAATATACAAAGGGTTTTAATATAATTCATGAATAATTTTATTAACCAATCTGGTTGAAAAAATTACAAGGGTATTTATACGATAATACTACACTTAAGGCACTAGATCCAACAATCCTCCACTTGCCCTAGTAAAGTAAATGAGTCATGTTTTGCATTCCTATACCTTCTATATGTTACCCAAAGAACTCTCTAGCTAGTAAAGTTTTGGTAGAACAGATCCTTAGGTTTGTCCTCAGATGCGATATTTGACTACATCACTATTCCATCATACACTATTATCTCCTTTATGATACTTTCTATTAATGTGTTTTGTTCTTATGTGATTTTTTTGGGGTTTAGTCTTATCCGAATTGTTATAGTGCAATAAATTTTCCATACCTCATATTCGACCATTCTTAGTGAAGTTAGTAGTACAACTCTACTTTACACTTTTGCACATAATGGACATTTTACCTAGGACAGAAACACAGTTGGATATCGATTTCCTTGAATCTCGACACATTTGAAAGTCAGAATCGGTATATCAAGTAGGAGTAAGATCTCCTCTGCAATATATAAGCATATAATCCCTCATTCTCCATAAATACTTGAGTATATGCTTAACTACCTGCTAGTGTCTTGGTCCTGAATTCAACTGATATCGACCAACCAACCCTACTAAAAAAAAGATATTTGGACGTGTTCATAACATAACATACATGGAACTTCCTACTAAAAAAACATAAGGAGCCTTTTTCATGTTTGCTCTTTCTTCCGTTTTCTTAGGATAGTCATTCAAAGAAAGAGAAATCTCGATACAAAAGGTTGATTTTCTTCTTCAAATTGGTCATTGAATAACATTACAATATCTTGTCAATATATGAAGCTTGCGATAGTGCTATCACTTTGTTCTTTCAATCCCTTAAGATTCAAAGTCTTAGAAAAAATTAGCTTCTTTGAAATCCTTCATGCTAAACTATTGTGTTAACCTTAGTTTAACTGATTACAATGTCCTCATATCATTCTAAATAAGTAGAATGTCATCGATATATAGAACAAGAAATACCACCTTTCCATCTGCAATACGTTTGTAATACCCTACACCCAACCTGATTGCTAGATCCAAGTATAAAACGACAATTTAAAACAAGCCGAAAGGGCGTACCAAATAAAATTTAACATCTTGAGTTCGGAAAACTATTGTATAAACTATGGTGCTAACCTAAATTGTTAAACGGCATATAAGTTTTAAATGAGTCCTTCTTGTAGTAGTACACTACGTATAAGTAAACAATGTTTAAACAATCATTTGGCGAAAACCCATTTTAATCCTTAAATACAAAATAAATATGCTAACTCTCATTTCAAAGATGAAAAATTAATTGTTGGCTGACCGTCATCATTTAAAATAGTTTGACACATTGCCGAATAATACTGCTCATAAGAGCTCAAAGGTACAAAAATCAATTGTTCAGGTAGAAGCTTTTGAATTTAAAACTAGTAGATTTTAACATTTTCTTATCTCCAGCGATTACATGTTACTAGCAAAAATAAAATATGGCTCACTAAAGTGGCTGCAATTCTAACTAAATATCTTTTAAAAGCTTCAAACTGTATCACTTGAGAATAAGAAAAAGAGACTAAGTATATAAGAACTTAATGAGTTCTGCAAAATTTCAATTTTGCAACAAGTTAACTTAACACGACATGACCAAGACCTAGGCCATTAAAAAAGACACGCCACTACATGCGGATACAATATCCCCTTTTCAAAGTATCTACTGATAGATACAATCCTCAAGAGGATACAGTCCATTGGCGGATACTATTCGCTATCAAATACAAATATTTGACAAACACATGTCACGACAAGTCTGTTGGAATGTCACCCTTGTGAACTAACTTTTACAACCATTTAACGTACTTTTTTTACGCTTCAAGTAAACGTTCATACATTATCTAAACACACTTATGTACCTTTATACTAATACACCCCTTCCTTGTGCTGTCTTTTGATCCTTGTTTTGAAGAACCAATATTTCATTTTCTTTATGCCGCTCTATAAAACCAGTATACCAATTATACCTACCAGACCTCCACAATTCCTCCTTGTTAATTCAAACATGTAAGAGTTTTCCCACAAGGCCAGGTATTCACTAGTCACGGTTTACACCAAAGTGCCATACTAGAGGCAAAATATAATAACGTTTCTCTTTTCTTCTTTTCGCCATCATACGTATCTGCCCTCTGTTATCTACTTACATCGTTCCAGATATAGAGCATATGCACCAATGAAGGAGCTTTCATATCGATGTACATGTAGGACTCATGTCTATGATTTACAGATATCAACAATTCATGCATTGTCTAATTTCCAAATTCCTTTAACAGACAAACTAAAACCAAAGGTGTAACAAACCGTTTTCCAGTGGTGTTAGAAATAGTGATTTTGGGACCACAATTCCAACATGTGAGTTCATAAATATTATTTATTTAATATTTACGAGGTCATTATAATTTTATATTGAAATTTGGTCTAGTAATTTTAACATTTAAATTGTCAATTAAATATAAATGACTAAATTGTAATAGTTGAAAAGTCAATTATTATTAGATTAAAGGAGTGAATTCATTAAAGAAACTTGATTGAAGGTATTAAAAGGTTATTAGACCATAATATTTTAGAATAGATGATTATGGGTTAGTAAATGTTAAGTTTTATATGTTAATTAAGGGTAAATAAGTAAATAAGTAATTAAAACATTAACAAATGAAAACAAACAAGCTAACTTAATTTTTCTTTGTCTTTTCTAAAATTAGAGAAGAAAAATAAACATAGGAAGAGCTTGAATATTTGGTCATTTAAAGTGTTTTCATATCAAGAACAAGTAAATAATCGTGAAAAAGGAAAAGTTGCTGATTAGTCCCTAAAATTTTGCTATCTCTACAGTTTAGCCCTGATAGCGTTTTGTGGAATTAGACAATCGGATCAACTTGAAGATCACACTATCCATATATCTTTTAGTAGATTTTGATACGTTTACTTTTGGGTTATATGACATGTAATAGGTGTGTTTTGTATATGATTTGGATATTTAATATTAGTGGTGTTAGGATCGACCCGATTAAGCAACAAGTAAAAAAAAAATAGCGGAATAAATTGAGAAATTGAACAAACAAATTTAACGTGGAAAAACCCTCCAAAGAGGATAAAAAACCACGGGCAAAGATAATTTTACTATAATAACAAAAGAACGAAGAGTACAAAAGATGGAGATAAAAACTAAACCCCGAAAACCCAAAAACAAAGAACCCTCACAACGTAAACACAAAATTCTCTAAATGTGTTATGAGTTCTAATATCTAATGGGTGTTTTTTCTAAGGTTGTAAAAGAGCCTATTTATAGGCTAAATTCATAGGTCAAATAATAAAAAAATAATCTAAACTAATCAGTGTTTGATTGAAACAAATAAATAGAGTTTAACTGAAAGATTATTTCTCAAATTTGACTAAAAATAGGAGTCATATTTAACAAATCTCCACCTTGACTCATATTTCCACAACGCCATCTTTGCCAAAGCTTGCCATGAGCCTATCTTGAACTATGTAGGGAATTAACTAAGTCAAATTTTTGTTTAGAAATTGGAAGACTTCTAGCCTTCGACTTGTACACTACCAAATGAAAACTAACGAGAGTCTAATTTTCGCAAACACAATGCCCTAACTTTTCAAAACCTACATCCAAAAGAGAACCTCTCTTCAATGAAATGGCCATACCTTTTTCCCTTCTATGACCAAGTTTCCTCTGCTCCAAACGAGTTGACTTCGACTCCATAACGAACGAGGGACGTCCGATTTCACCGGTCACTATAGAACCTTCCAGAATATAAAGACTGCCAGTTCTTTTACCTTTTAACAAAACGAGAACTCCATGAGATACTTTAATGCCGCTCGACTTGATGTTCATTCTGCATCCTTTCAAGTCTAGAATACTCAATGAGATGAGATTCTTTCGTAAACCAGGTATATACCTAACATCTGAGAGTGTCATAATCATCCCGTCGTGTATCCTATTGATAAACCGTAATATATACATATTTTTACCCCATGTTTAATACATTTTATGGATGATTTTCCATTAGAATTGGTGAATTCGATGCTCCTAATGCTTTAATTTCATGTTTTATACTTAGGAGAGCATAGGAGAGCGAAAGAAATGAGGAACGGGCCAAAAATAGAGAAAATGGGCCAAAGTACGAAATCAACACGGCCTGGACCCCCTCACATGGGTAGACCACACGGCCGTGTCAATTTGGCATGCTTGAACACGGCCTGAAGTAATCGAGCATGGGCGTGTTACACGGGTGTGTCTCTGCTGAGCCCAAGTTGAGTCTAATTCAGAAAAGGCCAATTTTGAGGGTTTTGAGGCATTCCAAAGCCTATAAATACACCCTAAAAGAGGAGAAAAGGGGAGGCGGAGAAGTAGGAGTAAGGAATTACTCCAAGGAAGCCGATTGATCCATCTCAAAAGCCAGATTCATTATCAAGACTGAAGATCTCTCCTCAATTCCCCTTCAGGAGTTTTGGGTTTTCTTTATGTTTTGTATTCTTCATTCTTCTGAGATGTTTTCTTATTTAGTTATGAATTAAAACCCCTAAATACCTAAGGGGAATGAAACCTAAGACGAATCTTGTTATTATTTTCTGAATCGTATGATAAATATTTAACTTGTTCTTAATTATGTGTTCTTAATTTTTGTTTTGATATCCCAGGATACTGATTCAAGACATGCTCTTATTCAGAGGAGGAATAGACCCTGTCTAAGAGTACATTTGTCATAATTAAGCGGAGTTGATTGCACGCCTAGAAATAGGGTGACAAGACTTTGCCAGATTAGGGTGAAACCTAATAAGGGGATCCATAGATCGAGTTAATGCAACCCTAGAGTGTTAATTAGAGAAAAGTCTCATTATTCAATCTAGGGATTAGACATTATTAGTCTTGAATAGGGATAATAACATAACTTAGGGATCTCTACGGAACAAGTTGAATGAATAAATCGTTCGATTCTGAGCCAGAATAATAAGTAAAGTCTACGTGGATTTTTCCTTAGGTATTGTCTTAAGTCAATCAATTTTTCCCAAAAGCAATTCCCCAATTCTTTTCTTTGTGAGTTCTTAGTTGAGATAAGTAGTTAATTAAAAAAAAAACCCCATTATTCTTAGGCTAGATAATAAAAAGACGGTCATTACTAGTACTTTTAGTTCCTTTGGGTTCGACAATTCGGTCTTGCTAAAACTATAATACTATTCGATAGGTACACTTGCCTACATCGTGATAATAGTTAGTTCAAGAATGAGTAATTATAAATATTTAAAACCTATCACGAAACCTCGCGATCAAGTTTTTGGCGCCGTTGCCGGGGAACTGAAATATTAGGAACGCTCAATTTTTATTACTTTAGCCATTTATTTTTCTTGTAATTTAATTTAATTTAATTTAATTTTTTTATTATTATTTATTAACCTACTCTTTCTTCCTCTTGGTAGGTTTTCATAGTTTATGACTAGAAGAAACCCGTCAGGGCCACTATTTTTTGACGAAGAAATCGATCGCACAGTTCGTAGAAACCAAAGAGAAATAAGGCGAAGCTTAAGATACATAGAGAACGAGCAAGAAGACGATACTCAACCTCCAACCAAAGAGGTGGTTGAAAACCAAGGCAATCAGCTACCTCCTGTAATTGCGGTTAATCAAAATCCTGCTCCACGTACTATGTATGATTATGCTAAACCTTCTTTAACAGGAACTGAATCTAGCATAGTTAGACCTGCTGTAGCTGCAAATACTTTTGAATTAAAACCTAACACTATTCAGATGATATAGAAATTTGTTCAGTTTGATGGTTTACAGGATGAAGATCCCAACGCTCACTTAGCAAACTTTCTGGAATTTTGCGATACATTTAAAATCAATGGCGTTTCTGATGATGCCATACGTCTTCGGTTGTTTCCCTTTTCATTGAGGAACACAGATAAATAGTGGTTGAACTCGTTACCACGAGGGTCAATTACTACTTGGGAACAAATGACTGAAAAATTTTTACTAAAATATTTTTCGCTGGCTAAAACGACTAAATTATGTAATAATATCTCTTCTTTTGTGCAGATGGATTTAGAAACACTTTACAATGTGTGGGAGAGATACAAGGACCTTTTGAGAAGGTGCCCTCACCATGGGTTACCGCTTTGGCTCTAGGTACAAACATTTCACAATGGTTTGAATCCTTCGACTCGGCAAATGGTTGACGCAGTTGTTGGCGGAACCATCAACAACAAAACAACGGAACTATCAGTCGAAAGTCATAAGGACAAAGCCAATGAAAACAGCTGAAGTTTATAACATCGATTCGGTCACCATGCTCTCTAATCAGGTAGAATTCTTAAATAAAAAGATTGATGGTTTTCTTAATTCTTCACAGGTTCACCCAGTAACGCAGTGCGAAGCAAGTAGTGGTGGAACAAACCATTCGGAATACCAATATTATGGCCACAACATGGATAACGAGTAATTGAACTACATGGCTAATAATCCTCGACCTCAAAACAATCCATACAGTAACACTTACAATAAAGGTTGGGGGAACCACCCCAATTTCTCGTGGGGCAGTCAAGGAAATCAAAGACCACAACATCCTCCGAGCTACCAACAACCACCCTACCAACAGGAAAAGAAGCCAAATCTTGAAGAGAGGCTCTCAAAGTTTATACCAGTGTCAGAAACCCATTTTCAGAACACCGAGACAGCACTTAAGAATCAACAAGCATCAATCCAAGGGCTCGAGACTCAGATAGGCTAGCTTTCCAAACTAATCTCCGAACACCCACAAGGTAGTTTGCCAAGTAATACCGAACCTAACCCAAGGGAACAACTCAACGCAATTAATATTCAAGATGACGAAGGAGTTGTTGAGCCTGAACCAGAACCGAGGCAAGAAACTGTGGTAAGCAAAGGTCAAGGTGAGGTAGATCAAAGTTCAAACAAACCAGTAATTGTCGACTATAAACCTCGTGTGCCATACCCCAACGCGACAAGGAAAGACCACTCAGATGAACAATTTGGTAAATTCCTTAACCTCTTAAAAAAATTACATATTAACTTACCATTTATTGAAGCTCTATAGCAGATGCCAAACGTAATGAAATTTTTAAAGGAGCTTTTAGCAAATAAGAGAAAGTTGGACGAGGCGTCACATGTGGAGCTGAACGCAGTTTGCTCGACCATTCTCTAAAATAAACTACCCAACAAACTAAAAGATCCAGGGAGTTTTATGATTCCTTGCTTAATTGGTAGTTTAGAAGTTAATTATGCATTGGATGATCTAGGGGCTAGTATCAACATCATGCCTTACAAAATGTTTAAGCAACTAAGTCTCGGGAAACCCAAACAGACTAGAATTAACATTCAATTAGCAGATAAAACTATAAGATTCCTCAGAGGTATTATTGAAGATGTGCTAGTCAAAATCGATAAATTTATATTTCCCGTTGACTTTACTATTCTAGACATAGAAGAGGACAGCAACACTCCCTTAATCCTAGGAAGACCCTTTTTAGCAACAGCTAAAACCATCATTGATGTTGGCACAGGTGAACTCACACTCCGTGTGGGAGACGAAACAATCACCCTTCAAGCTCGCAATTCTGGCAACACATCAGGGATTGAAGGTAATTATTTAAACCATCCTACTAAAACTAACTATATGGTGCAACCTACTTTGCAGAAAATGAGTCTGAAGGAAGCACACCAGTCATTCTCAAGCAATAGTAGAGGACCTGTTCATGAAGATCGAAGACTACAAATCAAGGAACTCGATGAATGGCTAACACACAAGGCAAGAACACCCGACAAATCGAAACTACGCCAAAACGAGCCCGATACCTCTCCAAATCAACTTAAGGTTGGTGATAAGGTCTTATTAGATGCCGCGGATCCCCATATTGTCACTACTACACCGAATGAGGAAATCCCTCTTACGGTACTTAGTATTTTTCCATTCGGTATGGTGGAGGTGAGTCATCCCAAGTTCGGCACTTTTAAGGTAAACAACACCCGATTAAAACCCTATTTTGATAAGATTGATAGCAGGAATGAGGAGTATAAACTCCTCAAACCACCATGATTATTCAACGGAGAGGTAAGTCGAGCTTAGACTATAAATAAACGCTTTTTTGAGAGGCAACTCGAGCACTAACAATAGTAATTTTTTTTTAAATTTTGGTATTTAACTCCTAACTTACTAGTAGAAATCTTGAATACAGGTGTTTCTGTAGAGACACGGCCAAGCACACGGGTGTGTGTAAGGCCATGTGAAAACAGGGCAAAAGGTTTTCCCAACATGAGCTATGATTAAACGCCACGGCCGTGCGATATGGCCGTGGTCAAGCCTGCCAAAACAACACGGGCGTGCGACACGCCCGTATGGAAGACCCGTGGTTGAAACTGAGAAACCAGCACAAGCGTGAGACACGCCCGTGTCTAACACCTGTGGTCGAACCTGTTAAATTAACATGTGCGTGGGGCTTGTATACACGGGCGTGGGAGAAGTGAACGATGCTAGACACGGCTATGCGACACGGTCGTGTTCACCAACACGCCTGAGGTACACAGGCATGTGTCGAATTTTAGACGCACCAAAATAGTACAAATGCGAAACACACAGGCAAAAATTGGGGCACATGGTCATGTCCCATGGCCGTGTGTCCCAAAATCTATAAAGAGACTGAACTATTCATTATCTTCCCCACTCAAAAACCCTAACCCTAGCCGCTGCAAGTCCACACGGCCTCCTTGCCACGCCCGTGCACCGCTTCTCACTCCATTTTTGAAGCCAATCTCTCTCCCTTAGTGTTTGTTCACTCTTTTCACCTCTATTCTACTTATTTTTAATGCTTATTCTTAAAATAATTGTTATTTTTATCATACTATGTTCATTTTGTTCCTTATTTCCTGCAATATTAGATTATTTATCATGCATTTTATGTTAATGTAGGTTGTTAGGAAAGCTTCATTCCTTTGTCATTCACATGCCATTATTATGCTCGTCCTCATGATGTCATGAAATTATGGTATCAAAAAGAATTTTGTTGATTGAGTTTGGTTCCTATTTTGGCTGAAATTAGTAGTTTAAATTCATGGCTTTCCAAATTCATGTATTCACTATTATTCTTCTTTACAAATTATAGGTATACGATGTCGTTTTCACGAGGAAAGAAATTCGCTGTCCCCGCTTCAAAGAAAAGAAAATGAGCGTTGTCTTCCTCGGGTCCTACCACGAAAATTCGTCACTCTTTCCTCCAATTCCCCAACGGGCCCCAAGAAGAACTATTTCAAATACTATGGGCCCTGTAACATCCTGATTTTCGGGTTTTTCGTGATTCTTGATATTTTAAGTAAATTTCTAAAATCTGGTAGGTGATGATGGAATTCATAATTTGGGTGTGTAAATGGGCTTATGGAAGGCCCATGAGTTGGCCAAAACCCGGTGGAATTTTTAAATTTTGGACTTAGGAGTTAGGGGTTCGGCTAGGTGCCCTTATATTAAGTTGTGGGTAAAGTGTATCACAAAAGATCCTCCGCAAAGTGGCTAAGTGGCGCCACTAAGGAGCTTTAAAGGTGGCGTGTAAGTGTTGGGGAAGACACAGGATCGATTCCTGTGTTGGCAAATAGGAGTATTTATTTTGTGCAGAAGGGTAAGTGTTGGAACCCGAGTGGATTACGTAAGAGGAGAGAGTTGGATCAAGTCAAATGCATAAATTAAGGAGGGATAAGGGAGAGATTTTAGGGATGTGATATGGAGATAGAGTTGGCGAATAAGGGAGTTTGGAGGGATTTTCAGAGGGGTATTAGGTTAGTAATTTCGGCATTAGGGTCTTAATTGTGCCGATTTTGTTCTTTGGTGTGTAGCTTTTTCTCTCTTTCTTTTCCAGCCGAATCTACCTTCCTTCTACTCAATTTTCTTCCTTTTCTTTCTTTCAAATCAGCCCACTATTTCCTTTCATTCACCATTGTTTTCCTTTATCTCTATTTTTGCAAGTGTCATAAAAAGCGAATCGATGAAGATAGGGGTGCCGATTCTTTGTGACCAGCAACCTTTTCTTCCTTCTCAATAGTTGGCGTTCGATTCCTTTACCTTTTAGGCATCCGGATTCAAGAGGAGAAAGACTGTGGTAAGTGTTCAAACTCTAAACAATTCCTAGTATAGCTTTGGCCAAAAGCCGAAACTCCAAGTTTAGGGAGATGGCCGAATATGGGCATAGACTCTATGGGGTCTTCTTTTAATATTTTTGGATTATTTATTGAAGGAGTAGCAAGGTGTAGTGTCGATTTGGAGTAGCTTGGATCGCCGGAGTAGCTAGGCCTAGTCATCAATCGCGACAAAGGTAAGGTGCCTAAGGCCATTAGGGATGGTGGCCGAATGTGTAAGTGTTAATATTGGAAAGTTCTTAATTTGGTTCAATTATTGCGAGCTGATCTATTTAACAATTGATTATAGGAGAAATCGTGTAGGAGATCTCGTCAAGGAATATCGCAAATCGTGTGTAACGAACCCTTTCATAGCTTAAAGCGATAAGATGTTAGAAAAGCAAAATGCCAAATTCGGCATTTCGAGGACTTGTGAGCAATTAACGCTCACTAGTTAGTTAGAATCGATGAGACGGTGATCGAGAATGATGGAAACGGTAAGAATGTGATTTTGGCGTTCTTGGTAAGTTGGGCCTCGAGGGGCGAAGTGGGGCCCATTGGGCTTTCGCCCATTTGGGTAAAATTGGTAGAAAACGAAATCTGTTAAATTGCATGATAAGACCGTTAAAACCGTTATGGAATATAGGCTAAGTGGGCCTAGATGATGAATTGGCTAAGTAGGGCCCATTAGGGTTTTAGGCCCAATAACTCGATTTCGCTAAAATGGGCCGAAATCACTGTTTGTACCCATGGATTGTTAGTAATCGTTAATGAACATGGAAACCCTAATTTTTGGTAAAATTACGAGATTACCCTTATAATATAAAATGACCGTTTTGCCCCTAGGTAAAATGACCATTATACCCCTAGGGTTTATGTATGATTTTAATACATGGGATTTTGATAAATATGGTATGTATGATATGCACATGAAATGTATGAGATGCACATGATATGTATGATATGCACATGAGGTAATCATAAATGCATTGGGTTGGGTTTTATATGGATGGAGGAAGTGAAAAAGGGCTTATGCCCTGCTTATCAAAAGGGCTTATGCCCCGCTTATCAAAAGGGCTTATGCCCTGCTTATCAAAAGGGCTTATGCCCCGATTATAAAAGGGCTTATGCCCCGCTTATTGAAAGGGCTTTTGCCCCGCTTATTAAAAGAGGCTAGGCCTCCAGTTATATGATAAAGCACTATCTTTGCCAAAGGAGAGTTTGGCGGGGTGGGTCGAGTTAATCCCCACATGGTGTGTTGGTTGGTACGGTGGAGAGTAGCGGATGGTGGGTTGAGTAGTCTCCCAAATGGGTTGCATTCTTTCATTGAAATTATATGTGACATTGAAATGGGCCTAAGGGCCATACCGTTTCTGATAAAAGGCTTCGTCCCAAGAATATGAAATATGAAAAGGCTTCGCCCAAGATATGAAATATGAAATATGAAAAGGGCTACTGCCCAAAGGCATGATTGAGATTGGATTTGGGCTTAGACCCAACAGTCGTTATTGTTTTGGGCTCTGAAGGGGCTTGTTGCACACTGAGTTTCCAAACTCACCCCCTTTCCTTAACCTTGCGTGAGCCTTGATGTGGGGACTTGGGCGGAGGGGATTCAGAGTGGCCACGGTGATCGTCTTGGGCTTTCAATAAAGTGTTGGTTTCCATTTAATTTCCTTTAACTATTATTTATTTTTGGGTTGTAATAAGGCCAATTTTAACTTTTCTTTCATTTCTTTTCGGGATTATTTTAATTTTAATAACTTTAAAAATTGGTTAATAATTATTCAAATGGGCTAGACTTAGGACGTGTTTTCAAAATGATACTTGTTTTCAAAATATCTCAACACCACGATTAATCGATTTATCAAAGACGTCCACTTAAACAAATTTAAACTCGATATAACAAAGTGTGGCTATGGTTGTGGGCATGTCTAGGATTGGATCCAATTAAAGAGCTTGGTACTTAGCGACCTTCATGGCTCACCTCCTCTGTCTCGGATACCTACCTGGTGCCCAGCTTCCATACACTTTGTTAACTCAATAAAATGTATGGTTTTAAAACACTAAAATGGAACGTGGGTTTTCAACTCCAATGTGGCACGTCAGATTCGGCCATAACGTCTGGGCCGGGTTTGGGGTGTTACATTTAGTGGTATCAGAGCCTAGGTTGCAACAACTCGGCTGTGGATCGGGTCCAAAAATGTTTTCGGAAACTTAGGCCTAAGAAGGGTATTTTGGAAATGGTTTCAAAAGTTCATTTTAAAGATTTTTATGGAAAATATATGTTAAAAAGGTACCATCTTTCTGTTGTAATCAAGAGTTCAAAATAAAGGAGTTTTCAAATCAAAGTTTTCAATTTCTATTTTCGATAATCAAAACATGGTTTTTTGAGAAAGAAGTGGCGCATCAATCCCGGCACCAAGTCTGTAAGTATATTTTCCTTACAATATATGATATTGATATGATATTATGAATAGTGCTAAGACCCTATTATGAGACTTTAGCTAGGGTAGAGCTGTAAACGGTAGGAATGAGACTGTAGCTAGGCTACGATGATACGAAAAATCCTTGAACTGCTATATCTACATAAGACATTTTCTTAATAAACAATGGAGCGTTATACTAATTTCATAAAATTAAGTAAATCGATAATTCGATATGAGTACTAGAGGAGCTCAGGGCGAGGCCGCGGACGTGGTCGCGGAAGGGTGCAAGTGAATCTTCATCCTCGGGGCATAGGCGGTGAGGAGCCAGTGTGCCGCAAGCAACGGAGACCGGGTCTTATGATCGGGTGCGGGGATGACGCTTTATCCCAAGCCATGTTAAGGGTTTTAGAAAGAGTGGCTGGAGCTAATCTTGGACGGTGAATAGGGGTCTATATCGGAGCGACTCAAGACCAACGGAGCGAGAGGTATTTAGGGGTGTATCTGGAGTGGCCCGAATGTGGCGTAATATTGGCCGGAGGCTCTGAGCGGATCATGGACGATCTAGACGCTCGGTGGAGCAAAAGCTAAAAGGAGCGTGTCGCCGCTACGTGATTTAAGCATACCGATGGTGGATCACCGTAAGGGAGAGTACCCCAATTGAGCAAGTAACACAGGAATTGTTCAAAGCGCCTTTAAAGGGAGGTATGTTGGAGCAAGCTATGTGGATGCTCGTCGAAAGGAATTCTTGAATCGACTCAAGGTGATAAGACCGTGAAAGGCAGTATGAGGCGAAATTTTGAGGCCGAGTCGATATGCTAGTGGTATAGTGGTAATCGAATCTGCGCAAAGGTCCGCTTCGAGGATGGTCTCCGCGATGAGCTTAGGATATTGATAGCTCCACGGAGGGAGCATGGTTTTGCCGCTTTGGTAGAAAAGGCTAAGATAGCCGAGGAGGTGAAGCTAAGTGAGCGGCAGAATCGTGAGAAGGATCGACCTGATTCAAGAGGGATTTCGGACCCTCGAGTGCCACGAATCAAGTGTTAAAAGAGCAAGGATGGAGTAACTTAGGTTCGAGCAGTTCCAAGAAATACTTATAGACCGCAGCTTGGGGGACTGTGGTAGGGTGCATATGGGGAGTCTTTGAAACGAACTGGAGCATGTTTTCGATGTGGGTCAAAGGAGCATAAGTTCAGAGAGTGTCCTCGGAGGACAGCTCAGGAGCTAGCGGCAGAGCAAAGGGATGTCCAACCACGGCGAGGAGGACCACCACCACAGAGGGGTCGTGGGCAAGGTAGAGGTGGCAATGGTAATGGACGAGGACGTGAGGCACCTGGCAGAGGCGCTGGTCATGCTGAAGCTCGACAACCGGCGTTGGTTTATGCTGCACGACGTCGTGAGGAGGGTGACGCTCCTGATGTTATAACCGGTACGTTCTTCATTCATAGCATGCCTTACACTGCTTTGATTGATGTGGGTTCCACCCACTCGTATGTTGCTTGTGATGTATCGGGGGCTTTGGATGTGCTTCCTGAGAAGACTGTGAGTGGGGTATCAGTAAAAAGTGTGACACCCCTAATGTGACCCTAGTCGGAGAGTGGTTTCGGGACCACGAAACCGAGTCACAAGAATAATTAGGTGTTATATTCCGTGCTTATTGTATGTGGAATTTGTATGCGTAAATATTTCGTGTCTCGATTTTTTATTAATTAGCTGCAAATTTATAAGAAAGGACCCATGTGCTAGGACTTGAAAATGTGATAGGAGTATTTTTAAGTGGCCTAATAATGCATAAAGTGAAATAAATGGAGTTGCATGTCAATTATCCCATTTCCTAAGGTGGATGGCCGGCCATGACAAATTATGGGCAAGGGGAAACATGTTCCCAACATGTTTTACTAATTGATGATGTTAGAAATAATAAAATAAGAGTATGGAAAAAAAATTAATGTTAGTAGGATGAGAAACAAAAAAAAAAAAGTGTTCATCTTTCTCCATAGCCTTGGCCGAATATCCTAAAGAAAGAAAAGAAAAAAAAAATTTGTTCATCTATTTTCACTTCTTGGCCGAAAATACTAAGGAAAAAGGGGGAGGATTTTTGCTTCATGCTTGGGTTGGGAGAGATCTAGAAGGAGATTTGGCTAAGTTTGCATCAAGATTAAGGTATGTATGAGGTTGTGTTAGGAGTTTCATGCATGTTTTGGTTGCTAACTTGATGTGCATGTTAGCCATGGCTCAAATCTTTGTTAAGCCATGGAAATGGTATTTGGCCAAAGTTGTTATGGTGATAAAGCCATTGCATGCTAAGTGTGAAGCTTGATGATGATGCATGCAATGATGGATTGTCTACTCTTGAGTAAGATTTTGAGCTTTCTTTTGTTTTATCATGATTGAAGTTGAAAAGGAGCATGATTGTCATATTCGCCATGATGCATTCATGAGCATGGTTCATGCTTCTTGCATGTTAGTTAAAATTTGTGTTTTGGATGGCTATGGACACCTTGAAATTGCCATGCTCATATATGTATATATATGTTTGCACATGATGTTTTGGTTATGAAGGAAGTGATGAATAAGTTTGTTTAAAGAAGAAGATGTTGAAGAATAATTGTGAAATTGCAAGCACAATTCGCCTAGCACACATATAAGTGCTTGATGCTATATTATAAGTTTTGAGCCACAATATGCAAAGCATTAACTAGTAAAATGCATGCTGTTTTTGTGAGGTATTAAGTGCATAATTGGCCTCAACATGTACATGAATATTCGGCCTTGGGTAGCCTATTGAAGGCCTTAGCATTTCCTTGATGCTCGAATAAATTGTATTGAATTGCTTGATGTAGTATAAAATGTGCATGGCCATTGTGTATTCAAGCTAAAGGGTGGCCATATGACCATTTAAACTCCTTGTCATATTCGCCATAAGCTAGCACAATGAGGTTTTAATAAATTGAATTTGTTTGAATTAGCTCAAGAGCTTAGAGGGCCACAATTGGACAAGGGAAGGAGAAAGTGATCGAATAGCCGAAAAAGCCGTTCGACAACATCCGAGGTAAGTCCTCAAGAAGTGACCCTACTTGAATTATGTGAAATAAAGTATGGATGTGTATTGATTATTGATTATGTGTGTATGAGTATTTGAATTCTACCCGGCTAAGTCCCGAAGGCGAATATGCTTGTGATTATATTTGCGTTTGAGCCTTAGTAACGAAAATGAAATATGTATGTCCAATGATTATTGATGTATGTGTACATGAGAAATTGAATGATATCCGGGCTAAGCCGAAGACAATTATGCTGGAAATTATATCCGGTTAAGACCAAGGCAATTGTGCAAGTGGCTATATCCGGCTAAGACCAAGGCATTCGTGCGAAGTCATTCTATCCGGCTAAGACCAAGGCATTTGTGCACATGGTTATATCCGGTTATATTCAAGAATCTTGGGCTGGAGGTGAGTGTTGGTTGCTGTAATAAATTCAATTAGTACACCAAAAGCCCAAAGAATAAGGTATGCGTTTATATGTGCATTGGACAATCGACACATTTGAGCAACATTCGCTCAATCGACTAATGAATTTCAGTTATTGACTTGATTGATACTTTGTGAAAGTATATAATGATGAAGTGTGAAGTAAGAATGTGTATTAATGAAATGATGCATTTGGCTATGTGAATGTATTGCTGTAATTAGAGTTGATTATATTCCTTGAGACTTACTAAGCATAAAAATGCTTACCCGTTACATTGGCTCTCTGTTTTATAGATTTCGCTCGATAGCAATCGGATTCAGGATCAATAAAGTCAAGTCATCCACACTATCAACGCCTCTATTTTGGTATAAATTTTGTTTGAACTTTGAAATGGCATGTATAGGACTACCCTGTTAGTTTAGAAATGTGGTGATGTATATGTATACTGCCATGCGAAAATGGCTCGTAAAAAGGAAGCATGAACTTAGACTATTTGTGGTTTGTATGTATATATTTGGTGTCATGATGTGGCTATGGATTGGAAATGGGAATGTTGGTCACATGATCAGCCATTGGCATGGTTAAAATGATCATATATGAACCTATGTATGGCAAGACTAGTTGGTTCATGGAGACTACCAAATAGGTAAGACCTACCTTAAAAACAGATGCTGCCAGCTGAAGTGACGTGAATGTGAAAAATCACCAAAATTCGTAGGAATGGTATTAAATAGTGAATAAGCTATGTAAATGAACCTTGATGAGTCTATTTTCATATGGAAGAAACGAAATGGTCATAGGAGTTACATGTTAAGAGATATTGAAGCTATTGTGAAACAGGGCCAGAACGGTTTCTGGGTCCCCTATGGCAACTTTAAAAATTTTCTATAAATTATCCAGAAAGAATTAGGAGACATACCTTATATGTACAGATTCCATTTTGAGTCTAGTTTCATTAGAAGCAAACGGCACCAGCATTAAAGCCCTGTACAGAGAGATATTCAAGTTATACCGCGCGAAGGTCAGAGCAGTCGATCCCTGTAACATGGGTGACTTTAACTAATAAACTGTACCAATTGGCCCAACCAAAAATTCTAGAAATAAATCCATGGATGGATATATGAGTCTAAATTCATGGAAAATTTATGAAACCAGTTTCCGAGTTTTGAAACTCGAGATATGATTTTTAAGGCGAAGGTGACGCAGTCTTCCAGCCTGACTGGAAATGTCAAATTGGTGGGCAAAACATGTGATCTTGGCTTGTTAACCCCTCGTGTCCGACACCGGCGATGGTCTCGGGTTCGGGGTGTTACAATTTTATTGGTATCAGAGCCATGGTTTAGTCGATTCTAGGACTACCGTGATGTGTTTGGGGTCTAGCTATACATGCCATTAAATGATGAATCGATAGTGTGGTGATTTCGACAATTTGACTTTGTGTTTGTTATAGCAATGGATCCCGATCCCAACCGAAGCGATAGCTGATGATGTGGAGAGTGTGGCGCTGCTCCAGCGCAAGGGACAGCGCCGGCGGACTCTCAACCTATGGCCAGCAATCCGAATGACGAGGCTAGGCAAGCCTTTTATAGTGTGATGAACGAATGGTTTAATCAATACATTCGAACTAACACTACTGTTCCACACCTCCATTCCCGACAAATGCAACCCCAAGACCTACAATACCTCCGGTGGTGACCAAATAAGGTCAAGTAAGCCCCCAATCGATAGGATTCAAAAACATGGGGCCACTGAATTTAAGGCTACGGATGATGGTGATGCCGAAGCGAGCTGAATTTTGGTTGGATAACACTATCCGGTGCTCGATGAGCTATCCTGTACACCCGATGAGTGCTTAAAGTGTACAATCTCCTTGCTACGTGAGTCCGCCTACTATTGGTGGAGTACTCGACTTGTGGTGCCTAGAGAGCAAGTGACTTGGGAATTCTTTCAAACCGAGTTCAAAAAGTATATCATCGAGATTCATCGACCAAAAGCGGAGGGAATTTCTTGATCTTAAGCAAGGTTCTATGTCCGTTACCGACTACGAACGAAAGTTTGTGAGGCTTAGCCAGACGCTGTGAGAATGCATTTCGTCCGAAGCTATTATGTGTAAACGCTTGAGGATGGGCTGAATGATGATATAAGGATGTTTGTTGGCATTCTCGAGATACGAGAGTTCGTAGTACTTGTTGAGCGAGCTTGTAAAGTCAAGAGCTTAGAAAGGAGAAACAAAAAGCTGATGTGGGAACCGGAGAATTCGAAGAGGTCCTCGGAAAGTCTCTTCAACAAGCATCGAAGAGATTTCAAGATGATGCGAGCTGGTCTAGAGGCGTTTGGGCTTTTCTAGACGAGGACGCGATCGACCCCTGTGACCACACGAGTCACTTCGATCGCCATGGTGGAAATGATCGCCGAGAGAGGCGGAGTGTCCACATTGTGGCAAATGGCATTCGGGAGCTGTTGGTTTCGTGATCGCTCCCGCTATAAGTGTGGATCGGCCGACCACTTTATGAAGGATTGCCCGAGGATGCTTGAGCGGAATGTGAGTCGAGTGGAAACTCGGGTGCTACCATCGCCGAGGTAGGCCACCTAGAAATATGGGCAATGTCGATGGCGGTCGAGAGGATCTAGAGATGCTACCATCGATCCGAGGCTCGTGCTCCTGCAAGGACTTATGCCATCTGCCGCGTGAGGATGCCGCCTCTCGGATGTCATTATCGGTACTTTCACTCTTTTCAATACAAATGTGATTGCTTTGATTGACCCCGGTTCTACTCATTCATATATATGTGAAACCTTAGCATCCATAAAGACTTTGCCTATTGAGTCTCTCGAGTTTGTAATTCGGTGTCAAACCCTTGGGTCATTACGTGCTTATCAACAAAGTGTGCAAGAAAAGTCCCCTAGTGTTCCGAGGTTCTTGTTTTCCGGCGGACTTGATGCTTTTGCCGTTCGATGAGTTCGACGTTATTCTTGGTTTGGATTGGTTGACCATGCACGATGCGGTTGTAAATTGCAAGAGCAAGACTATCGATTTGAGGTGCGCGAACAATGAAATAATTCGGGTTGAGTCTACGGACTTAAAGGGTTGCCACCGTAATATCGCCGATGTTGGCCCGTAAATATGTAAGAAAAGGGTGCGAAGCGTACCTTGCGTCGTGCTTTCGATGACAAGGAATCAGAAAAGAAACCCGAATCTGTGCCCGTGGTTTGTGAATACCGGATGTTTTCCCCGAAGAATTGCCGGGTTTACCACCTGTTCGGGAAGTAGAATTTGGCATCGAATTGGTACCTGGTACCACTCCAATTTCGATAGCTCCGTGTCGTATGGCACCAACGAATTAAAGGAGTTGAAAGCTCGGTTGCAAGAATTGGTGGATAGAGGTTTTGCTCGCCGAGTTTTTCGCCTTGGGGTGCGCCAGTGTTGTTCGTGAAGAAGAAGGATGGAACCATGCGGCTGTGCATCGACTATCGTCAGCTTAATAAAGTGACGATAAAGAACAAGTATCCGTTGCCACGTATTGATGACTTGTTCGATCAAGCTGAAGGAGCCTCGGTGTTCTCGAAAATAGATTTGAGATCGGGCTATTATCAATTGCGAATCCGAGATTCGGACGTGCCCAAGACGCCTTGAGCGAGATATGGTCACTATGAGTTCCTAGTGATGCCGTTTGGGCTCACTAATGCCCTCGCGGTATTTATGGATTTAATGAATCGGATCTTTAGACCATATTTGGATCGATTCGTAGTCGTGTTCATTGATGACATCTTGGTCTATTCAAGAAATGAGACCGAACATCTTGAACACTGCGGTTAGTCTTGCAAATTTTACGGGATAAGCAATTATATGCTAAGTTCAAAAGTGTGAGTTACGGTTAGAGAGGTTAGCTTCTTGGGTCATGTGGTATCAGATCGGGTATTCGGTTCGACCGAATAAAATTTCAACCATACTTAATTGGAAGCCTCAGAAATATTACGAGGTCCGGAGCTTTTTGGGGCTTGCTTGGTTATTACCGACGATTTGTAAAAGGATTCTCAACGATAGCCACGCCGATGACGGCTACTCCAAAAGGATGTTAAGTTGAATGGACGGAGAAATGTCAAAAAGTTTCGATCAATCGAAAACTTATCCGATTGAAGCCCCAATTCTAGTGCAACCCGAGTCCGCAGAAAGAGTTTGTCATCTATAGCGATGCCTCCCTACTTGGGTTAGGTTGTGTATTGATGCAAGAGGGTCGAGTTGTGGCCTATGCGTCGAGGCAATTAAAGCCACATGAGAAAAATTATCCGACACATGATCTCGAATTGGCCTCCATCGTGTTCGCCTTAAAGATATGGCGACATTACTTATTTGGTGAAAGGTGCCATGTGTACTTGGATCACAAGAGTCTCAAATATCTGATAACCCAAAGAGACTTAAATCTGCGACAAAGACGTTGGCTCGAGCTGTTAAAGGATTATGAGCTGATCATTGACTATCACCCGGGAAAGGCGAATGTGGTTGCGGATGCCTTGAGTCGTAAATCATTATTCGCTTTACGAGCGATGAACGTGCACTTGTCTGTCCAATCCGATAGTGTGTTAGTAGCTGAATTGAAAGCCAAACCACTGTTGATACATCAAATTCGAGAAGCTCAGAAAGTCGACGACGAGTTGGTTGCAAAACGGGCTGAGTGTGTGCCGAACAAGGACTCGAAATTTCAAATCGATGATGACGATTGTTTGAGGTTCAAAAGTCGTCTGTGTGTTCCAAAGAATTCGGAACTCATTTCGATAATTCTGAATGAAGCCCATTGTAGCCGAATGGCAATCCACCCGGGGAGTACGAAGATGTACAATGATTTGAAACGTCGGTTTTGGTGGCATGGTATGAAGCGAGACATCTCCGACTTTGTTTGAGATGTTTAATATGTCAACAAGTGAAAGAGGAACATCGGTGCCTTGAGATTACTTGACCAATCACGATACCCGAGTGGAAATGGGATCGAGTCACAATGGACTTTGTATCCGGACCGCCATTGTCGCAAAGTAAGAGGATGCGGTTTGGGTCGTGGTAGATAGATTGACTAAGTCGGCCCACTTTATCCCGTCGTCGCACGGATTTTCAATGGACAAACTAGCCGAATTATACGTTTCTCGGTTGTGAGATTACACGGGTGCCTATTTCCATCGTGTCGGATAGAGATCCGAGATTTACCTCGCGATTTTGGAAAAAGTTGCAAGAAGCTTTGGGTACCAAGTTGTATTTCAAAGACCGCCTTTCACCCCAAACCGATGGTCAATCCGAGCGGATAATTCGGATACTTGAGGATATGTTAAGATGTTGCGTCCTCGAGTTTGGTGGTTCATGGGAACGGTATTTGCCGTTGATTGAATTCGCTTATAACAATAGCTTTCAATCAAGTATTAAGATGGCACCCTACGAGGCTTTGTACGGTCGTAAATGCCGTACACCATTGTTTTGGACTGAGCTTGGTGAAAGCAAGATTTTCGGGGTGGATTTGATTAGAGATGCTGAACAGAAAGTGAAAGTAATCCGTGAAAGTCTGAAGATAGCCTCCGATCGTCAGAAATTGTACGCGAATCTGAAGCGTAAGGATATCGAGTATCAGGTGGGTGATAAAGTGTTTCTTAAGGTAACGCCTTGGAAAAAGGTACTCAGATTCGACCGTAAGGGCAAGTTGAGCCCGAGGTTCATTGGGCCATATGAGATATCCGAGCGAGTCGGTCCAGTGGCATATCGTTTGATTTTGCCCCCTGAACTCAAAAAGGTTCACGATGTCTTTCACGTTTCGATGCTTCGACGCTATAGATCCGATCCATCGCACGTGATTAGTCCATCAGAAATTGAAATTCAAGCTAATATGAGTTATGAGGAAGAACCGATTCGTATCCTATCACGATAAGTGAAAGAGTTGCGAAACAAGCGGGTTCCGCTAGTGAAAGTGTTATGGCTCAAGCACGGGATTGAAGAAGCTACTTGGGAGACCGAGAACTCTATGAGAGAGCGATATCCAAACCTATTTACGGTAAGATTTTCGGGACGAAAATCTCTTAAGTGAGGGAGAGTTGTGACACCCTAATGTGACCCTAGTCGGAGAGTGGTTTCGGGACCACGAAACCGAGTCACAAGAATAATTAGGTGTTATATTCCGTGCTTATTGTATGTGGAATTTGTATGCGTAAATATTTCGTGTCTCGATTTTTTATTAATTAGGTGCAAATTTATAAGAAAGGACCCATGTGCTAGGACTTGAAAATGTGATAGGAGTATTTTAAGTGGCCTAATAATGCATGAAGTGAAATAAATGGAGTTGCATGTCAATTATCCCATTTCCTAAGGTGGATGGCGGCCATGACAAATTATGGGCAAGGGGAAACATGTTCCCAACATGTTTTACTAATGGATGATGTTAGAAATAATAAAATAAGAGTATGGAAAAAAAATTAATGTTAGTAGGATGAGAAACAAAAAAAAAAAGTGTTCATCTTTCTCCATAGCCTTGGCCGAATATCCTAAAGAAAGAAAAGAAAAAAATTTGTTCATCTATTTTCACTTCTTGGCCGAAAATACTAAGGAAAAAGGGGGAGGATTTTTGCTTCATGCTTGGGTTGGAAGAGATCTAGAAGGAGATTTGGCTAAGTTTGCATCAAGATTAAGGTATGTATGAGGTTGTGTTAGGAGTTTCATGCATGTTTTGGTTGCTAACTTGATGTGCATGTTAGCCATGGCTCAAATCTTTGTTAAGCCATGGAAATGGTATTTGGCCAAAGTTGTTATGGTGATAAAGCCATTGCATGCTAAGTGTGAAGCTTGATGATGATGCATGCAATGATGGATTGTCTACTCTTGAGTAAGATTTTGAGCTTTCTTTTGTTTTATCATGATTGAAGTTGAAAAGGAGCATGATTGTCATATTCGCCATGATGCATTCATGAGCATGGTTCATGCTTCTTGCATGTTAGTTAAAATTTGTGTTTTGGATGGCTATGGACACCTTGAAATTCGCCATGCTCATATATGTATATATATGTTTGCACATGATGTTTTGGTTATGAAGGAAGTGATGAATAAGTTTGTTTAAAGAAGAAGATGTTGAAGAATAATTGTGAAATTGCAAGCACAATTGGCCTAGCACACATATAAGTGCTTGATGCTATATTATAAGTTTTGAGCCACAATATGCAAAGCATTAACTAGTAAAATGCATGCTGTTTTTGTGAGGTATTAAGTGCATAATTGGCCTCAACATGTACATGAATATTCGCCTTGGGTAGCCTATTGAAGGCCTTAGCATTTCCTTGATGCTCGAATAAATTGTATTGAATTGCTTGATGTAGTATAAAATGTGCATGACCATTGTGTATTCAAGCTAAAGGGTGGCCATATGACCATTTAAACTCCTTGTCATATTCGCCATAAGCTAGCACAATGAGGTTTTAATAAATTGAATTTGTTTGAATTAGCTCAAGAGCTTAGAGGGCCACAATTGGACAAGGGAAGGAGAAAGTGATCGAATAGCGAAAAAGCCGTTCAACAACATCCGAGGTAAGTCCTCAAGAAGTGACCCTACTTGAATTATGTGAAATAAAGTATGGATGTGTATTGATTATTGATTATGTGTGTATGAGTATTTGAATTCTACCGGGCTAAGTCCCAAGGCGAATATGCTTGTGATTATATTTGCGTTTGAGCCTTAGTAACGAAAATGAAATATGTATGTCCAATGATTATTGATGTATGTGTACATGAGAAATTGAATGATATCCGGGCTAAGCCGAAGACAATTATGCTGGAAATTATATCCGGGTTAAGACCAAGGCAATTGTGCAAGTGGCTATATCCGGGCTAAGACCAAGGCATTCGTATGAAGTCATTCTATCCGGGCTAAGACCAAGGCATTTGTGCACATGGTTATATCCGGTTATATTCAAGAATCTTGGGCTGGAGGTGAGTGTTGGTTGCTGTAATAAATTCAATTAGTACACCGAAAAGCCCAAAGAATAAGGTACGTTTATATGTGCATTGGACGATCGACACATTTGAGCAACATTCGCTCAATCGACTAATGAATTTCAGTTATTGACTTGATTGATACTTTGTGAAAGTATATAATGATGAAGTGTGAAGTAAGAATGTGTATTAATGAAATGATGCATTTGGCTATGTGAATGTATTGCTGTAATTAGAGTTGATTATATTCCTTGAGACTTACTAAGCATAAAAATGCTTACCCCGTTACATTGGCTCTCTGTTTTATAGATTTCCCGCGATAGCAATCGGATTCGGGATCAATAAAGTCGAAGTCATCCACACTATCAACGCCTCTATTTTGGTATAAATTTTGTTTGAACTTTGAAATGGCATGTATAGGACTACCCTGTTAGTTTAGAAATGTGGTGATGTATATGTATACGGCCATGCGAAAATGGCTCGTAAAAGGAAGCATGAACTTAGACTATTTGTGGTTTGTATGTATATATTTGG
Source organism: Gossypium arboreum (assembly GCF_025698485.1). Lineage (NCBI taxonomy): Eukaryota > Viridiplantae > Streptophyta > Magnoliopsida > Malvales > Malvaceae > Gossypium > Gossypium arboreum. The sequence continues at coordinate 60,821,323 of NC_069076.1, read as the reverse complement.
TGTCATGATGTGGCTATGGATTGGAAATGGGAATGTTGGTCACATGATCAGCCATTGGCATGGTTAAAATGATCATATATGAACCTATGTATGGCAAGACTAGTTGGTTCATGGAGACTACCAAATAGGTAAGACCTACCTTAAAAACAGATGCTGCCAGCTGCAGTGACGTGAATGTGAAAAATCACCAAAATTCGTAGGAATGGTATTAAATAGTGAATAAGCTATGTAAATGAACCTTGATGAGTCTATTTTCATATGGAAGAAACGAAATGGTCATAGGAGTTACATGTTAAGAGATATTGAAGCTATTGTGAAACAGGGCCAGAACGGTTTCTGGGTCCCCTGTGGCAACTTTAAAAATTTTCTATAAATTATCCAGAAATAATTAGGAGACATACCTTATATTTACAGATTCCATTTTGAGTCTAGTTTCATTAGAAGCAAACGGCACCAGCATTAAAGCCCTGTACAGAGAGATATTCAAGTTATACCGCGCGAAGGTCAGAGCAGTCGATCCCTGTAACATGGGTGACTTTAACTAATAAACTGTACCAATTGGCCCGACCAAAAATTCTAGAAATAAATCCATGGATGGATATATGAGTCTAAATTCAGGGAAAATTTACGAAACCAGTTTCCGAGTTTTGAAACTCGAGATATGATTTTTAAGGCGAAGGTGACGCAGTCTTCCAGCCTGACTGGAAATGTCAAATTGGTGGGCAAAACATGTGATCTTGGCTTGTTAACCCCTCGTGTCCGACACCGGCGATGGTCTCGGGTTCGGGGTGTTACAATAAGTCCATTGGGACATTCGATTAAGGTAGATAAAATTTTTAGGGCAGTACCGTTAGTGACACAAGATAAAATCTTTGAAGGAGATTTGATGGAGCTGCCATTTCGGGATTTTGATCTTATTTTGGGAATGGATTGGTTAATTAAGCACAAGGCGACGTTGGATTGTGCTGCAAAGAGGATGGTACTAAGAACTGCCGAAGATGAGGAGATAATGGTCATAGGGGAACGAAGGGATTATTTATCCAATGTTGTTTCGGCGTTAAGAGCCGAGAAGTTGATCCGGAAAGGTTGTGAGGCGTACTTGGCCTTTGTAAGTCAAACGGGACTTGAGGAGATAACGGTGGAGTCGGTTAGGACTATTAGGGAATTTCAGGATGTATTCCCAGATGAACTTCCTGGATTACCCCCGAACAGAGAAGTCGAGTTTGGAATCGACTTACTACCTGGAACAGATCCTGTGTCCATTGCGCCTTATCGGATGGCACCAAAGGAGTTGGTAGAATTGAAAGCTCAGATTCAAGAGCTGCTGGATAGAGGGTTTATAAGACCAAGTGTTTCTCCGTGGGGTGCACCGGTGCTGTTCGTAAAGAAGAAAGATGGGACTATGCGAATGTGTATTGACTATCGGCAGTTGAATAAGCTGACTATCAAGAACAAGTATCCGTTACCAAGAATCGATGATCTGTTCGACCAATTAAAAGGAGCCTCGGTGTTTTCTAAGATCGACCTTCGGTCGGGATATCATCAATTAAGAGTTAAAGAGGGGGATATTTATAAGACGGCGTTCAGGACTCGATACGGACATTACGAGTTTCTGGTAATGCCATTTGGGTTGACTAATGCACCGCATTCATGGATTTGATGAATCGGTGTTCCAACCATACTTGGATCGGTTCGTAGTCGCTTTTATTGACGATATCTTGGTGTATTCGAAGCGGAGGAGAAGCATGATGAGCATCTTCGTGTAGTACTGCAAGTGTTAAGGGAGAAGCAACTTTATGCAAAGTTTAGTAAGTGCGAGTTTTGGCTGAAGGAAGTTACCTTCTTGGGGCATGTTGTGTCTGCTGAAGGGATCAAGGTGGACCCTCGAAAGATTGAAGCCATTTTGGAATGGAAGCCACCGAAGTCGATAATGAAATTGAAGTTTTCGGGGTTGGCGTGTTATTATCGGAGATTCGTGGAAGGATTTTCGTGATGGAAGCACCGTTAATCTAAACTTATAAGGAAGGAGCACCTTTTGTTTGGACGGATAAGCGACAAGAGGCTTTTGAGAAGTTGAAGAAGGTTTTGACTGAAGCGCCAAGATTGATTCACCAGAGGTGGTAAGGATTTCACTTGTGTGCAATGATGCGTCACATGTAGGTTTGGGCTGCGTGTTGATGCAAGAGGGTAAAGTGGTCGCTTATGCTTCACGACGACTTAAGCCACATGAGGTGAACTACCCTACGCATGACTTGGAATTGGCGTGTAATCTTTGCACTTAAGATATGGAGGCATTACGTATGGAGAGAAATGCATCATCTATACAGATCACAAGAGTCTTAAGTACTTGCGACTCAAAAGGAGCTGAATCTTAGGCGTGAAGGTGGATAGAGTTGTTAAAGGACTATGACTGTTCAATTGAGTACCACCTGTAAGGCGAATGTCGTGGTGATCGCTAAGTCGAAGAGTAGGCGGAATTAAAGGCGATGTTTGCTCGTCTAAGTTTGTATCTTGACGGAGTTTGTTGGTAGAGTTACTGGTGAGACCGACTTGGGTAGAAACAGATTAAGAAGCAACAGTTGGAGGACGAGTCGTTGGTTGCTCGGTTTGGCAAGTTGAGAAGGGAGAATCGACTTTGGGTTAAATAGTGAGGGAGTTCTTTGTTTTCGAGGAAGAATTTGTATGCGAAAGACTCCAACTTGAGATTGATGATTTTGAAAGAGGCACATAATGGACCTTGTGCTATGCATCCGGGAGGGAGTAAGTTGTATCGAGACTTGCGAGAGCAATATTGGTGGCCCGGGCTTAGCGAAGTGACCGAATTTGTTGGGAGATGTTTGACATGTCAACAAGTGAAGGTCGAGCATCAACTACCTTCGGATTATTACTGTAGGTAAAGATACCACTTTGGAAGTGGGAAAGGGTAACTATGGACTTTGTAAGTGGGTTGCCGTTGACACCTTCTAAGAAGGATTCGGTTTGGGTGATTGTGGATAGACTCACGAAATCTGCTCATTTCATACCGTCCGAACCGATTACTCACTTGAAGTTGGCGGATTGTATGTGGCGGAAATAGTACTGTTGCATGGTGTGCCAAGATCGATAATTTCGCATCGAGACCCAAGGTTTACATCTCGATTTTGGCGAAGTTGCATGAGGCATTGGGAACGCGATTGGATTTCAAGATCGGCTTTTCACCCTCGATCGGATGGGCGATCGAGAGGGTTATTCAGATTTTAGAGGATATGTTGAGGGGTTGTGCTATTTAGTTTAGAGGCAGCTGGGAGGACCATTTGCCCTTAGCGGAGTTCGCGTATAACAATAGTTACCAAGCAAGTATTCAGATGGCTCCATATGAGGCACTATATGGGCGAAGGTGTCGCTCGCCTACTTGTTGGGCAGAATTGGAGGAAAGGCAAATACTTGGACTAGAGTTGGTGGCAGATATTGAAGACAAGATTAAGGTAATCAGGAAGAGGTTAAAAGAGGCGGCGGATCGACAAAAGTCTTATGCCGATCTGAAGCGTAAGGATATTGAATATGCGGTAGGAGACATGGTCTTTTTGAAAGTTTCGTCTTGGAAGAAGATCTTGAGATTTGGTAAGAAGGGTAAGTTGAGCCCACAGTTTATTGGGCCTTACCGAATCATTAAGCGGATAGGGCCGGTGGCTTATCAGCTAGAGTTACCTCCAGAACTGGATTGCATTCACGATGTCTTCCATGTGTCCATGCTAAGGCGATATCGTTCGACCCAACTCATATCGTGCGATTGCGTAAATTGAGGTACAATGGGATTTGACCTTTGAAGAGGAACCTGTGCAAATACTTGATCGTGATGTCAAAGTGTTGAGAAGGAGATCATTCCCGTTGGTGAAGGTACTTTGGAGGAACCATGGCAAGGAAGAAGCTACTTTGGAGACCGAAGAGGCAATGCATCAATGATAGACCTCAACTGTTTGGACGGAGTAAATTTCGAGGCGAAATTTCTTTAAGGAGGGTAGAGTTGTAACATCCTCGATTTTCGGGTTTTTATGATTCTTGATATTTTAAGTAAATTTCTAAAATCTGGTAGGTGATGATGGAATTCATAATTTGGGTGTGTAAATGGGCTTATGGAAGGCCCATGAGTTGGCCAAAACCTGTGGAATTTTTAAATTTTGGACTTAGGAGTTAGGGGTTACGCTAGGTGCCCTTATATTAAGTTGTGGGTAAAGTGTATCACAAAAGATCCTCCGCAAAGTGGCTAAGTGACGCCACTAGGGAGCTTTAAAGGTGGCATGTAAGTGTTGGGGAAGACACAGGATCGATTCCTGTGTTGGCAAATAGGAGTATTGATTTTTGTGCGGGAAGGGTAAGTGTTGGAACCCGAGTGGATTCTCGTAAGAGGAGAGAGTTGGATCAAGTCAAATGCATAAATTAAGGAGGGATAAGGGAGAGATTTTAGGGATGTGATATGGAGATAGAGTTGGCGAATAAGGGAGTTTGGAGGGGGATTTTCGGCGAGGGGTATTAGGTTAGTAATTTGGCATTAGGGTCTTAGTTGTGCCGATTTTGTTCTTTGGTGTGTAGCTTTTCTCTCTTTCTTTTCCAGCCGAATCTACCTTCTTTCTACTCAATTTTCTTCCTTTTCTTTCTTTCAAATCAGCCCACTATTTCCTTTCATTCACCATTGTTTTCCTTATCTCTATTTTTGCCAAGTGCATAAAAAGCCGAATCGATGAAGATAGGGGTGCCGATTCTTTGTGACCAGCAACCTTTTCTTCCTTCTCAATAGTTGGCGTTCGATTCCCTTACCTTTTAGGCATCTGGATTCAAGAGGAGAAAGACTGTGGTAAGTGTTCAAACTCTAAACAATTCCTAGTGTAGCTTTGGCCAAAAGCCGAAACTCCAAGTTTAGGGAGATGGCCGAATGTGGCCATAGACTCTATGGGGTCTTCTTTTAATATTTTTGGTTTATTTATTGAAGGAGCAGCAAGGTGTAGTGTCGATTTGGAGTAGCTTGGATCGCTGGAGTAGCTAGGCCTACTCATCAATCGCGACAAAGGTAAGGTGCCTAAGGCCATTAGGGATGGTGGCCGAATGTGTAAGTGTTAATATTGGAAAGTTCTTAATTTGGTTCAATTATTGCGAGCTGATCTATTTAACAATTGATTATAGGAGAAATCATGTAGGAGATCTCGTCAAGGAATATCGCAAATCAGGTGTGTAACGAACCCTTTCATAGCTTAAAGCGATAAGATGCCAAAAAGAAATGCCGAAATTCTGGCATTTCGAGGACTTGTGAGCAAGTGAACGCTCACTAGTTAGTTAGAATCGATGAGACGGTGATCGAGAACGATGGAAACGGTAAGAATGTGATTTTTGGCGTTCTTGGTAAGTTGGGCCTCAGGGGGCGAAGTGGGGCCCATTGGGCTTTCGGGCCCATTTGGGTAAAATTGGTAGAAAACGAAATCATTAAATTGCATGATAAGACCGTTAAAACCGTTATGGAATATAGGCTAAGTGGGCCTAGATGATGAAATTGGCTAAGTAGGGCCCATTAGGGTTTTAGGCCCAATAACTCGATTTCGCTAAAATGGGCCGAATCACTGTTTGCACCCATAGATTGTTAGTAATCATTAATGAACATGGAAACCCTAATTTTGGTAAAATTACGAGATTACCCTTATAATATGAAAATGACCGTTTTGCCCCTAGGTAAAATGACCATTATACCCCTAGGGTTTATGTATGATTTTAATACATGGGATTTTGATAAATATGGTATGTATGAAATGCACATGAAATGTATGATATGCATATGATATGTATGATATGCACATGAGGTAATCATAAATGCATTGGGTTGGGTTTTATATGGATGGAGGAAGTGAAAAGGGCTTATGCCCTGCTTATCAAAAGGGCTTATGCCCCGCTTATCAAAAGGGCTTATGCCCTGCTTATCAAAAGGGCTTATGCCCTGATTATTGAAAGGGCTTTTGCCCGATTATTAAAAGAGGCTAGGCCTCCAAGATATGATAAAGCACTATCTTTGCCAATGGAGAGTTTGGCGGGGTGGGTCGAGTTAATCCCACATGGTGTGTTGGTTGGTACGGGTGGAGAGTAGCGGATGGTGGGTTGAGTAGTCTCCCAAATGGGTTGCATTCTTTCATTGAAATTATATGTGACATTGAAATGGGCCTAAGGGCCATACCGTTTCTGATAAAGGCTTGCCCAAGAATATGAAATATGAAAAGGCTTCGCCCAAGATTATGAAATATGAAATATGAAAAGGGCTACTGCCCAGGCATGATTGAGATTGGATTTGGGCTTAGACCCAACAGTCGTTATTGTTTTGGGCTCGAAAGGGCTTGTTGCACATGAGTTTCCAAACTCACCCTCCTTTCCTTAACCTTGCAGTGAGCCTTGATGTGGGGACTTGGGCGGAGGGATTCAGAGTGGCCACGGTGATCGTCTTGGGCTTTAAATAAAGTGTTGGTTTCCATTTAATTTCCTTTAACTATTATTTATTTTTGGGTTGTAATAAGGCCAATTTTAACTTTTCTTTCATTTCTTTTCGGGATTATTTTAATTTTAATAACTTTAAAAATTGGTTAATAATTATTCAAATAGGCTAGACTTAGGACGTGTTTTCAAAATGATACTTGTTTTCAAAATATCTCAACACCACGATTAATCGATTTATCAAAGACGTCCACTTAAACAAATTTAAACTCGATATAACAAAGTGTGGCTATGGTTGTGGGCATGTCTAGGATTGGATCCAATTAAAGAGCTTGGTACTTAAGCAGCCTTCATGGCTCACCTTCTCTGTCTCGGATACCTACCTGGTGCCCAGCTTCCATACACTTTGTTAACTCAATAAAATGTATGGTTTTAAAACACTAAAACGGAACGTGGGTTTTCAAATCCAATGTGGCACGTCAGATTCGGCCATAACGTCTGGGCCGGGTTTGGGGTGTTACAGGCCCGACCTTTAGGAGCGGGCCATTGCATTGACTGGGCTTTGTCGAACAAGTCTAGTTGGCTATCGCGATCCGGGCTCTTCTTACCACTGACCCTTGGGAGCTGTTTTTCAGGATTATCGAGTTGACATACCTTGAGCTTACGATGGAACTATGCTCAACGTTCCGTCTTCAAACCGTAATGACAAGGTACGATGATCCCGAAATGGTTCAATTTCGCCTAGGCGAATTAGTCCGCCAGCTAAGTGTCCCATATTTTGGTGTTGCACTAGGCTTATTTACGAAGGAGTTCAGGGAGGAGAATTAACTACATGCTCTCAATCGCCACATACATTTCTCTCTCTCGAAGTGCTGGCACACTTTGGTCCCTAGCACGACCTCGTACAATCTTAGCTAGTCCAAGGCATTAGTTCTTTCACCATCCCTGAGGTACTTACATGCTATTTTAGCTCATACGATTACAGGGAGGTGTGAGAGCATTGGTGTCGTCAACACCCATAACGTCTACTTCTTATGGTGCATGTCACAAGGCATGTCATCGACCTAGCCTATTTCATCGCCCTTGCGATTCAGCACCAGACGGAGTGGCATCAGAAGGGGGTAATCTCCATTGGCCCCTACATGGCTCGACTGGCGTGACACTTCGAGCTCTTTAACACCCCGACCTAAGAATGATCCCTCACCCTCATCGGCCAGATGTCTCCACAAGGCATCTCGAGCATGCTTAGCATGGATGATAGAGAGGCACCGAGGAACCTACCCTCCCCAGTATCGTCTCACTCAATCTACCGAGGAGGAAGCTTACGAGGACATTACTGATGATGTCCCCTCACAGCACGAGGACCCACCGACTCAGCCACCACCACCCTCTCGTCCAGTTCATGTAGCGGCTTCATATGCTGATATCTCTGAGTGCCTCACTCGATTCGAGCAGCAGTGATTTCAACGATTTGACAATATTGATGCTACTCTACAGCAAATTTGTTAGCACATCCACATCTCATCGCCAGTCCCACCTCGCGAACCATCCAGCGATGAAGATGTTTAGAAACATTTATTTATTATTTTATGTTTTTAATTTTTATTGAAACTACTTTTTATTTTTATTGTTTATTTTAGTATATTTTAGAATTTTATTTTTAATTATCAATTTCGGTTTTTCTTTATGAGTAATTATTCTTCCTAATATCCCCTAAAAAGTTCTTGATTTTATCACAGTTATATAGAGCTCTTAAGCTCATCATTGCATAGGAACTACAACTCCACCGGGAAAGGTTCTCCACGACTGCTGGAAACACAAAAATTTATATACTTTTTCATACCCTTTTTAACTTAAAACCAGGCTATTCCAGTTAAATTCTTGCCAAAAAATAATTAATTATTATAAAATAATTAAATTATGTTAAAAATATTAACATTATGAATTTTAATTAATTTTATAGTTAATTTTGATTAAATTTGGTTATTTTTGACAGAATTACACAATTGGAGAAAAAGGGCCCGATGAACACTACGAGAAGAACAAAATCGAGAGTAATTTGAAGTATCGAGGCCAATTAATTTCCAGCCCAATACGGTCCAGAAATGTGTACTAATTCATAATTAAATTAATTTTAATTTATTTCCTATTTAATTTAGGTTAAATGAATTAATTTTAATTAATTATGAAGAAAGGGCCTAGTGAACCGCACTGGTTGAACCGAATGGAGTGAGCCGAACCAGCCACTAATTGGGCTGACCAGAACTGTCCATTGGCTGACCCAAATCAGAAAATTAGCTGAAAAATATGCTTGTAAAAAGGCCCTTGAAAAACCTCCAAATTATGTTCAAACCCCACCTTTATTTTAGGCTTTGTAGATTTGCCCCAGCCTATTTTTAGCAAGGTTGAAAGCTTCAACCTTGCCATGTGTGTGGCCGGCCATGGGAGGGCTATCTTGGCTGCTGAATTTGCTACTTTTAGCAGCCCTCTTCAGCTATAAAAGCCACCCTATGCTGCCCATTTCAAAGCATCCCACAACATCCCTCATTCCACAACATTCTCTCATCCTCTCTTCACTTCTCTCAAAGTTTCCTCTCAATTTTTCCATCCCATTTTCCCTTCCTATTGTGCCAATTTCCTCTCTTGAGAAAGAGGTGTTCTTCAGCCATCTTGAGCAGCAATCAAGGATTCATAAAAGCCTTCCTCGGCGAAGACAACGGAGACTAAGAATGGAGCAACAGCCAAGCTGCTGATAAACACTGGATTTGCTTTCTGTTCCCTTTCTTTTTGATTTATGTTGTTTTTATGATGAGCATATCTATGAAAAATATTTTTGTTGAAATGGTTATTTTAATCAATTTATCTTGAATTTAATTTGTGTTGGGTTGATTATATTTTGCCTACTTGAATTATTAAATTAGTGTTTATACTGTTATAGGCCTCAGTGAAATGCTTGATTAAGTAAAATCATGCTTAGGTTATCTGGCATTATAATTGTTTAGATAACTAAAGAATTAATTGCTTAAACGGATTGAAATTGCAATTAATGGACTCAACACTTAATCAGTGCATGTTTAATTCTTCTAAGGTAACTAAAAATTAAATCAGCATTGTATTTGGCGATACATATGCCTTGCATAACTTGCAAGATTTTTGTGATTAAATTGTTTCAAGGTATGGCTACTTTGTTACTTCACATAATCTTTTACATGTTTATTAAGTTGAATTAATTGGTTGAATCGACATAGGAATATGAGAAAGATAATTTAATTCAATAAGTATGTATGTGTGATAGCATGTTTACTTTATTAAATCTGTTTAGTCGGTTGAATTGGCATAGGGTTATATTCAAGAGATAAATGGAATTCTTTTAAATAGTAAATATGTTCATAAGTTAGCAAATTACTGGGTTGCCATGAATTTATTCATAACAGCATAAGCACGAATTTAATATTTCTAAGTTAAAAAGGTACAATTAATCCAACACAATTATGTCATCTTGATTAAATCTTAATTGAAATCGTGCACTAGAACTCTTTTATTTTATTTAAATTGTTTGCTTAGTTTTAAAATCTTAGCTTATAAGTCACTCTTTTCAAACCAAAATTATTTTTACCTCACCAAAGTGTTTAAATTAATTTCATAAATATTGCTTTTTACAGTCCCTGTGGGTACGATAACTCGATATTTACTTGCCACCTTATTACTTGTTACGATTGTGTACACTTGCACATTTCCACCATTCCAAGTTTTTGGCGCCATCTCTGGGGACTATTTTAAAAAAAAACATTATTTGTGATTTTATTTTTACATTTTGGTTCTTTTATTTTCTTGTTCGATTTTACTTACTTAATTAATTCTTCTCTGATTATTTCAGGTGTTTATGAGTATTGAATGAATTATCGACTTACTCCCAGTGGACCCTGAAATAGAAAGAACCTTTCACCAACGAAGAAGACAAGCGAACCAGAGAAGGATCGAAGAGATGAATTTCGAGAATATCAATCAAGGAAACAGAGCAAACCTTGCTCAAAATCCTATCCTTATTGCTGATGATAGGGATAGAGCTTTACGACAATATGCCGTGCTAGTTTTTAATGACCTTAATCCAGGTATTAGAAGACCCAAGATCGAGGCACAACAATTCGGGTTGAAGCCAGTTATGTTCCAGATGCTTCAGACAGTGGGCCAGTTCAGTGGAATGCCTACTGAAGATCCTCATCTTCATTTAAGACTGTTTATGGAGGTGAGCGACTCTTTCAAGCTAGCCGAAGTACTCGAAGATGCATTATGATTAAAACTGTTCCCATACTCGCTGAGGGACAAAGCTCGAGCCTAGTTAAACTCACTACCACCGAACTCGATTTCTACATGGCAGGAGTTAGCAGAGAGATTTCTTGTGAAGTATTTCCCGCCTAGCAAGATTGTTAAGCTGAGAAATGAGATTACTACTTTCCAACAAATGGATGATGAGTTTTTGTATGAGGCATGGGAAAGATTCAAAGAGTTATTACGAAAGTGCCCTCATCACGGAATTTCGCATTGCATCCAACTTGAGACATTTTACAATGGTCTCAATGCTCACACAAGGATGGTAGTAGATGCTTCTGCTAACGGTGCTATCTTATCTAAGTCTTACAATGAGGCTTATGAAATGATCGAGAGGATCGCCAGTAACAATTATCAATGGCCAACCAATCGAGCAACGTTAGGAAGATGAGCTGTCGGAATCCATGAAGTGGACGCCCTCACTTTACTTGGATCCCAGGTATCTTTGATATCTTCAATGTTCAAGAATCTTACCACCAATGGGTCTAACAGTTTTGTAGCTCAACTAGCTAACCAATATGAGAATATAGCCTGTGTCTATTGTGGGGAAGGACATGTGTTTGAAAAATGTCCGTCAAACCATAATTCATGTACTACATAGGTAATCAGAACCAGAACCGAGGAAGGCAAGGGCTGCAATCCAAGTTTTACAACCCATCGTGGCGAAATCACCCCAATCTTTCCTGGAGTAACCAAGGGGTTAGAGGCAGTAACAACTATGCCCAACCTAGATCAACCCAACCGACTAGTTTTTCACAGTAAGTTTAGAAACCAGTTCAAGCTGAATTGTCCAATAGCTTAGAAAATTTATTGAAGGCATACATGGCGAAGAATGACGCCACTCTAAGGAATTTGGAGAATCAAGTGAGCCAGCTTGCTACTGAACTTAGGAACCGTCCACAAGGTGCTCTACCTAGCAACACGGAAAATCTGAGAAATCTAGGGAAGGGGCATTGTAAAGCACTAACATTGAGGAGCAGAAAAATGGTAGAGCCCAACATCATTGAAGATGAAAAGGAGCATGCTGAAGCTCAAGATTTGGAAGAAGTTCAATCGAATGTTGAAGTTCTAGTTCCACTAGAACCAGAACCTGCAAGACCTGAAAAGGTAACCTCAGAACTAGCCAACTCTAATCAGCCAACCACTCCGTTAGCAGCAGAATTGCTGCCAAAGACAAATCAACCAGTACCAACTCCAGTGGATAAACCTCCATCACCTTACCCTCAAAGACTCCAAAAGCAAAAGCAGGAGGTCCAATTCAAGAAGTTCCTTGACGTACTCAAGCAACTTCATATCAACATCCTGTTGGTTGAAGCACTTAAACAAATGCCAAATTATGTAAAATTCATGAAAGTTATCCTGTCCAAGAAGCGAAACTTGGAGAATTTGAGACGGTAGCTTTGGCGAAGGAATGCAGTGCATATCTTCAAGACAAATTACCCCATAAGCTGAAGGATCCTGGGTGTTTTACCATACCATGCAACATTGGAGTAGCTTATTGTGGTAAGGCACTATGTGACTTGGGCGCAAGTATTAACTTGATGCCTATGCTGATATTTAAGAAGTTGGGGATAGGTGAAGTTAGACCCACTACGGTTACACTTCAGCTAGCAGATCGATCCTTAGCACATCCAGAAGGAAAAATCGAGGATGTATTGGTACGTGTAGATAAGTTTATATTTCCTGCTGATTTTTTAATTTTAGATTTTGAAGTAGACAAAGAAGTACCAATTATCCTGGGGAGATCGTTCTTAGCAACTGGAAGGACACTTATTGATGTGTGGAAGGGCGAACTTACTATGCGTGTTCAGGACGATCAGGTAACATTTAATGTTTTCAAGTCAATGCGATTTCCTGACACAATAGATGATTGTTCTGCAGTATCTGACTTAGAGGATTTCATAGTGGAGAAGGAACTCAACTCTGTTGAGGATCCTCTGGAAAGAATTTTGACATCAGACCCTCCAAGTGATGAAGAGGAGGATGAAAACTTAGCTTTGCTAGAAGCTAATCAAAAGGGATTTAATCCACAATCCCGTTTTGAATCTTTGGATTTAGAGGAGAGAGATTACACATAGCCAAAAGCGTCAATCGAGGAGCCACCTAAACTAGAACTCAAGGTATTACCTTCTCATTTAAAATATGTTTATTTAGGCGACGCTTCTACTCTGCCTGTGATTGTTTTAGCAGAGTTAACTACTGAGCAAGCAGAGAAACTTATCTTAGTTCTAAAACAATTTAAGAAGGCTATCGGATGGACCATAGCCGTTATTTGCAGCATTAGTCCATCCGTATGCATGCACAAGATCATCCTGAAAGATGGTGAAAAAGGGATGATCGATGGACAACGAAGGCTGAACCCCATCATGAAGGACGTAGTGAAAAAAATAGATTATCAAGTGGTTAGATGTGGGTATTATTTACCCTATTTCAGACAGTTCATGGGTAAGTTCGGTCCAGTGCGTACCAAAGAAAGGAGGTATTATGGTCATAGAGAATGAGAATAACAAGTTGATACCGACTAGAACAGTTACGGGATGGAGAATCTCCATGGATTACCGAAAGTTGAACAAGGCAACTAGGAAGGATCACTTCCCTTTTTCGTTCTTAGACCAGATGCTAGATAGACTCGCGAGGCGAGATTACTACTGTTTTCTCGATGGATACTGGGGGTACAACCAGATTACGGTAGCACCGGAAGATCAACACAAGACCACATTCGCTTGCCCGTACGGTACATTTGCATTTAGACGCATGCCATTTGGTTTATGTAATACACTTGCTACATTTCAAAGATGTATGATGTCTATTTTCACTAACATGGTTGAGAAATTTTTAGAAGTTTTCATGGACGACTTTTCTGTGTTTGGAGATACGTACGATGATTGCTTAGCCAATCTAGCTAAGGTACTTAGGTAATGCGAAGAAATGATGGGAAAAGTGCCATTTTATGGTATGAGAGGGTATCGTTCTAGGGCATCAGATAACAAGACATGGGATCGAGGTAGACAGAGCAAAAGTAGATGTTATTGAGAAACTCCCACCTCCAACATCTGTAAAGGGTGTTAGGAGCTTTTTGGGCCACGCCGGGTTCTATCGAAGATTTATCAAGGACTTCTCCAAAGTTGCAAAACCTTTATGCAAATTATTAGAGAAGGACACGATATTCAAATTTAATAAGGAATGCTTAAAAGCTTTCAATGACTTGAAGAATTGATTAGTCACGACACCCATAATTGTCACACCAGAATGGGACTTTCCATTTGAATTGATGTGTAACGCAAGTGACTTTGCAATAGGAGCTGTCATGGGCTAGCGAAGGAACAAAGTTTTTCATCGCATCTACTATTCAAGCCGAACTCTAACAGGAGCTTAGTTAAACTATACGGTAACAAAAAAAATAGTTACTTGCTATCGTATTTGCTTTCGACAAGTTTCGATCTTATCTTTTAGGTACCAAGGTAACTGTCTATACAGACCACTCGGCAATTAAATATTTACTTTCCAAGAAAGACGCTAAGCCGAGGTTGATCCGATGGATACTTCTACTTCAAGAGTTCGATTTGGAAATTCAAGATTGCAGGGGAGTAGAAAACCAACTAGCATATCACTTGTCCAGATTGGAGCCGTAAGAAGGGAATTCTGCACTTGTACCGATTCAAGAAACATTTCCAGATGAACATATACTGAAGGTAAGTCATGTCCATAATACCCCTTGGTTTGCTGATATTGCTAACTTTTTAGCTTGTGGTTTAATGTCGTATGATAAGACATATCAACAAAGGAGAAAGTTTCTTCACGATGTGAAGTACTATTTTTGGGAGGAACCATATTTGTTTAAAAAGTGTGTAGATAAGATGATTAGGAGATGCGTGGCAGAAGAAGAAATATCGAAAATTCTATACCATCACACTCAAATTTCAAGTGGGGTCATTTCGAGGAACTCGATCGCAGCCAAAGTATTGCAAGCCAGATTCTTTTGGCCAACACTATTCAAGGATCCATATGCATACGTAAAGAGTTGTGACCGATGTCAAAGAGTTGGAAATGTCACCAACAGAAATGAGATGCCTTGAACAAACATCATTGAGGTCGAATTATTTGATGTTTGGGGTATTGATTTTCTTGGGCCCTTCCCTTCGTCTTTTGGTCACAAGTATATACTAGTAGCAGTAGATTATGTGTCCAAGAGGGTCGAGGCAGAGGCATATCTGACAAACGATGCTAGGGTTGTGATGAAGTTTTTGCAAAAACACATGTTCATGAGGTTTGGAACCCCGAGAGCCATCATTAGTGATGAAGGGTCCCACTTTGTGAACAAGTGGTTAAAATGGTTACTAGACAAGCACGGGGTGAAACACAAGGTTGCAACGGCTTACCATCCGCAGACGAATGGACAAACTGAATTGGAAAATAAAGATATCAAGGGCATAGTGGAGAAGGTAGTTTGCCCGAACCGACGAAACTGGTCTAAAAAACTAGATGACGCTTTATGGGCCTACAAGACATCGTACAAGACACCTTTAGGGATGTCACCCTATAGGCTAATTTCCGGTAAAGCATGTCATCTACCCTTGGAGATAGAGCACAAAGCTTACTGGGCTCTTCGACGACTCAACTTAGATCCTAAGCTCGCAAAAGAAAGACGGATGTTCCAACTCAACGAGTAAGAAGAATTTTGAATGTTCTTATATGAAAATGCTAAATTACTCAAAGAGAGACTCAAGAAATGGCATGACAAACACATCCGGGTTCGAGAATTTGAAGCAGGTCAGCAAATATTGTTGTTCAACTCGAGATTGAAGTTCTTTCCAGGTAAGTTAAAATCACGTTGGTCCGGTTCATTTACAATTCACAGAGTCTATCCATACGGAGTTGTTGAACTCCAAGGTAAGAGAGGTAATTTTCAAGTTAATGCTCAGCGTTTGAAACACTATTGGGGGAATAAAACCAAATGGGATAACTTCTCGTTCATTTTATCAGATATTTAATATTTTTTTCGTGTTTTGTTTAATAAATAATTTAAGGTCTATTTTTCGGGTTTAGTATGTTTAAATAAATTATGTCTAGGAGGTTGGAACTTAAGCGGGACCATTTGTGACCCCTTCAATCTTTCCTGGGAATTTATTTTAACATAATTTTCCAAGAAATTTTTCCCTAATCAACAAAATAAATTTTTGTTTTTTAAATAAAAAGGTCAATTTGATCCAATTTTTAATTTGCAACTCAAATTTTAATTTTCATTGAGTATAGGGACTTAAATTGAATATTTTTAAAGTTTGATTGCTCTTTTGTAAATAATGAAAATTAGGTGCCTTTCTTTGTAAATATTTTTTTAAAGGCATCTAGAAGAAATATTTTATTTTTTATTTTTTAACATTATTAATAATTTGATAAACTTTAATATATAATTACATTCACTATAATTTATATATTAATTTTTATCAACTTAGATTAGAATTAGGATTAATTTAATTTCAATTTTTATTTTACGTTTATCTTAATAATTAATAGCAATTGATAATTCTATATGCTTATATTTAATTATTAATTGTCATAAATTTGAGTAGGATTAGAATTAAACTCTTATCTTTAATTATTAAATTAGACTAAGAGTTCTATTTTAAGTTCTATTCCTTATGCTATAAATACCACCTTATACCTCCTATCCATGCATCAACCAAAAACCAAAACATCTTGTGCCGCAACACCCCTAGCTCCAGCAGCCTAGTCGGCAAACACCTAGCAGCATCACGCTGCGCGACTCAATTAGCACCCAGATCCCACTCGTGCTTTCTTTGTTTCGATTCAAGAATGCCTGTGTCGCATTCTCTTTGCTCTAGCGCCCCACCTGCGCGCCTTTGCTGCTGCTGCCCAGGCCACGTTCCAGCTCCCGCACAAGCTCCAGGCCTGTTCGACGAAGTGCCATGCGCTTCTTGCTGCACACCCTTGCGTTCTACTGCTTGTTCTCTAGCCTTGTGCGGCACCCTCTTTGCACACCAAGCCTTAAGCCAAAATTCTTCAACCCTCCTCCTTTTAATTTGCCATCTTTTTCTTGCATTAATTTTCTTTGAGTTCTTATATTTTTGCAAAAAGGTCAATTATGCCTCACAAGAGAACTCGCGCCTCTGCTCAAATCGACGAAACACAAAGCAAGTTCCATTGTATTGAAGCTAAAGTGAGATACGAAAGTACCTACAAAAATCAACAGATGCATCCTAAAAAAGGCTTCACACTGAAGGAGAGCAACTATAGAGACTTCATGGCACGTATTCGTCAAATTGCTGAAGCTCTCAATTGGGAACTGTTTTGTGAAAATAGACCTAGTATGGATGAGGAGCTAGTTCGTGAGTTTTACACGAATTTAACTTCAAGTAAGATGACAGAAGTCCCTGTTCGCCGAATCAAGGTACCTATAAATTCTAATGCTATTAATGAGTTCTTTGAATTGCCTGATTTCGAGAACGATGAGTATTCGTCTTTGATGAGCAATATCAAGCTGGAACTTCTGCAAGAAATTCTCGAGGAGCTTACAGTTGAAGGTTCCAGTTGGACTGTGTCAAAACAAGGAACCCACATGTGTCAAAGAGAATACTTAACACCTATTGCAAAGGTATGGTTTTATTTCATCCGTTTCAGCTTTCTGCCTAGCTCACATGGGACTACAATTTCATTGGACCGAATGGTCTTACTATACTCAATCTTAACGAGTAAGACCATTGATGTTGGAAAGATCATCCTGAAAGAAATTCGAAACTGTGCCGTTAGACGTTTTGGCCCTGCTTACTTCCCCTTTACAAAAACGATTCTATACTTGAAAGTAGAAATTCTTGCTAATGTCAAGAAGACAAGGTACACCCAAGGCACAATTACAGATTGGGACCTCTACCGAGTAGCCAGAGACTCAGTTCTACAACAACGAGTTGAAGAAAGTGAAGAGCCTGAGGAACCTGATGAAGAAAAAGATCCCACGATATAATCATTTGAAGTCCTTGATAAGGTGGACCCAGTAGAGCCAAAAGATGAATCGGATGCTGGAACTCCAATGTTTAGAGCTCAGTCGCCTAGCCCAGACTTTCGAGATGAGTTTTCAAATTTGATAGACTTAATGCAACACATGCAATGGAAGCAACAAGCATACTGGAGATACTAAAAAATAAGGGATGACTCGATTCGAAGTGCTTTCCAGAAAATATACAATGACCCATTTATTTTTGTGCCTGGATTTCTAGATTTCATATTCGAGCCATGGACTCCACTCTCGAAAAATGAGCGAAACGATTCATGCAAAGGCAATAATAATGGAGCAAAAGATGAGTCCAACTTGGAAGGATCTGCAAATAAATAAAAGGGAGGGATCTTGACTCTATTTTTTTATGTTTTTTTTAGGTTATTTTAGGATCAAGTTTAAATTAGGAACTTTTATTTCTGCATAATAAAACAAGAGAAGGAAATCTTGAATAAACATGGACAAGTCATAAAGTATAAAGTGTGGCAATAGGTATATACATGTCTAGGATTGGATTTCAAAAGAGCTTGGTACTTAAGCAGTCACATTGACTCACCTCCTCTTTTCTAAATTCCTACCTGGTGTATAGTATCTATTCACTTTAAACAATGAGGACATTGTTCATTTTAAGTTGGGGGGACCGAAATTTGAAATTATCTTCATCCAGAATAAAAATTTTCTTTTAATTATGATTAGGGTATATTTCTGTTCAATAAAGTTGAATTTTGTTAAGTATGCTAAACTTGAGTATGAATAAAGTTATTTTTTTCAATAAATTATTATGTAGTTTAATGATTACATAAATGTATTTTTAATAAAGCATGCAACTTCATACCATAAAATTTTTATCTCTTTAGGAAAGTTAGGTATGCATGAAAGTTTAAGTCTTTAGAATTGACTTAGTAGTTTCTTGAGGCGAAATCCTAGGAAGCTTGGAACATTGGAAAGATTTAGGCATCTATTGTTTGGACCGTTTGAGCCTTTCAAGCCTACCATGGTAAATTTTATCTTTTGAAACCCAACTTTGAGACTATATGGCCTAATTTTTGGAACCTATACAAATTTAGCCCATCACGTTTCTCTTAATTATCTTTAAATTGCCCCAAACACTAGACTCAGTACTATTCAAGAATATCGTTTGAAAATAAGTTTGGGGAGTTGAAAAGAAATATCTAATGCTAAAAAAAAACACATATATTTGAAAAAGAGCATGTGAAAGTTGGTGATTGAAGGTAAATTTTTTTTTTTGAAAGTTCGATTTACACCGAGTTTAAGGTTTTTAGCCAAAATTTTTCTATCTTTTTACCTACCCCTAAGCCCAGCCACGTTACAACCTTGTTAAAGACCTATTGATTCGAAGTTCCAAAGTTACCTACATTAGTAGAGAGAAATTGCTTTGTTCAACATATGAAGACATAGGTTAAGCTTAATGATTGTGACTTGATCTTGAATAAAGGATTAAAAAATTGAATTGGTAGGAATCATTATGTCTTTATCAAGAAACATTTAGTCCAATTTTGCTATTGTAATAATTGTTGAGATTAATTTGAATAATATGAACACTTGACTAGCAGAATAATCAAATTTCTTATTCTTTGAGCATAAGTATATCAAATTCATAATTTCGAGAAAACTGTTGTTCTGAAGAAGGTTTTCAAAGTGTTTTCGAGAAATTCTTTTCAAAATTTGTGCATTACTCGGGACGAGCAATGAATTAAGTTTGGTGGTGTGGAAACACAAAAATTTATATACTTTTTCATACCCTTTTTAACTTAAAACCAGGCTATTCCGGTTAAATTCTTGTCGAAAAATAATTAAATATTATAAAATAATTAAATTATGTTAAAAATATGAACATTATGAATTTTAATTAATTTTATAGTTAATTTTGATTAAATTTGGTTATTTTTGATAGAATTACACAATTGGAGAAAAAGGGTCCGGTGAACACTGCGAGAAAAACAAAACTGAGAGTAATTTGAAGTATCGAGGCCAATTAATTTCTAGCCCAAGACGGTCCAGAAGTGTGTATTAATTCATAATTAAATTAATTTTAATTTATTTCCTATTTAATTTAGGTTAAATGAATTAATTTTAATTAATTATGAAGAAAGGGTCTAGTGAACTGCACTGGTTGAACCGAATGGAGTGAGCCGAACCAGCCACTAATTGCGCTGACCAGAACTGTCCATTGGCTGACCCAAATCAGAAAATTAGCTGATAAAATATTCTTGCAAAAAGTCCCTTTAAAAACCTCCAAATTACGTTCAAACCCCACCTTTATTTTATGCTTTGTAGATTTGCCCCAGCCTATTTTTAGCAAGGTTGAAAGCTTCAACCTTGCCATGTGTGTGGCTGGCCATGGGAGGGCTCTCTTGGCTGCTGAATTGGCTATTTTTAGCAGCCCTCTTCACCTATAAAAGCCACCCTATGCTGCCCATTTCAAAGCATCCCTCAACATCCTTCATTCCACAACATTCTCTCATCCTCTCTTCACTTCTCTCAAAGTTTCCTCTCCATTTTTCCATCCCATTTTCCCTTCCTCTTGTGCCAATTTCCTCTCTTTAGAAATAGGTGTTCTTCAGCCATCTTGGGAAGCAATCAAGGATTCATAAAAGCCTTGCTCGGTGAAGACAACGGAGACTAAGAACGGAGCAACAGTCAAGCTGCAGAGAAACACTGGATTTGCTTTCTGTTCCCTTTCTTTTTGATTTCTGTTGTTTTTATGATGAGCATATCTATGAAAAATATTGTTGTTGAAATGGTTATTTTAATCAATTTAGCTTGAATTTAATACGTGTTGGGTTGATTATATTTTTCCTACTTGAATTATTAAATTAGTATTTATGCTGTTATAGGCCTCAGTGAAATGCTTGATTAAGTAAAATCATGCTTAGGTTATCTGGCATTATAATTGTTTAGATAACTAAAGAATTAATTGTTTAAATGGATTGAAATTGCAATTAATGGACTCAGTACTTAATCAGTGCATGTTTAATTCTTCTAAGGTAACTGAAAATTAAATTAGCATTGTATTTGGCGATACATATGCCTTGCATAACTTGCAAGATTGTTGTGATTAAATTGTTTCAAGGTATGGCTACTTTGTTACTTCACATAATCTTTTACATGTTTATTAAGTTGAATTAATCGGTTGAATCGACATAGAAATATGCGAGAGATAATTTAATTCAATAAGTATGTATGTGCGATAGCATGTTTACTTTATCAAATCTGTTTAGTCGGTTGAATTGGCATAGGGATATGTTCAAGAGATAAATGGACTTATTTTAATTAGTAAATAGTTAGCAAATGACTGGGTTGCCGTGAATTTATTCAAAACAGCATAAGCATGAATTTAATATTTCTAAGTTAAAAAGGTATAATTAATCCAACACAATTATGTCATCTTAATTAAATCTTAATTGAAATCGTGCACTAGAACTCTTTTATTTTATTTAAATTGTTTGCTTAGTTTTAAAATCTTAGTTTATAAATCACTCTTTTCAAACCAAAATTATTTTTACCTCACCAAAGTGTTTTAATTAATGTCATAAATATTGCTTTTTACAGTCCCCGTGGGTACGATAACTCGACATTTACTTGTCACTTTATTACTTGTTACGATTGTGTACACTTGCACATTTCCACCATTCCAACTGTGACCATAGCTACCACTAGAGATAATATCCTTTTGGCGCAGGACTTATGGCCTAATGAACCTTTACGACCACCGGAGTATCCCCTTCCACTGTCGAACCTATTCTTCTCCAGAACTCCAGTTCGAGGAATTCATCATAAAGGAAGTTTCACTTCTCTCCTATCTTATTTTTACACTCCAATATCCATTTTTGTACATTGAGGGCAATGTACATCTTAAGTGTGGGGGGTATTTATTTATTATCAGAAAAATCCCTAAATGACTGCCTTGTTCTCTTAAAAATCTCTCATATCATATTCAGGATAAATTTTGATTGATTTATGATTTTGATTGATATATCTTGAATTAAAATATAGGAAATTTATGCATTGATTGTTTAAACTTTAAGACATTAGAGAATCGAGCATGATGAGTTGATTTTTAAGAATTCAAAATCTTAGGCTATTTCCCGAAGTCTAGGTATTACTTTGAATTGGAATTCACAAGTCTTAACATCAAAAAGCCATAATTTTTGTGAGATTTTTGAGCCTTTTGAACATCTATTACTTCTTTCATGCTCACTTTTATTATTGCTTTAAGTGCGTCAATATTGAACTGTTATTCTAGAACTTACTTGATTATGCATGTCGAGACCACACCATTTGATTTGATATGTAAAAATGATTAAGGCACTTAGGATTAACCCACTCATGCCATGAAAAGCCTACCTTCATGATTAACCCCTAGTAAACCCCCTTGAACCTAACAAGCCATTCCTTGTATTACCCTTAATATTAACCTTTAACCCATTATTGTTGAAATCCCCTAAATTAATCCCTATTTTTGTCGAGATTTGAGTTGAATGGATTGCTTAGCTATGTTTTGTTCTTAATAGTTAGTCTATATTATTCAAATTGTTCTTAAAAAAAATGAAAAAAAAACTATGTATACATATCTATAATTTCATATTCTGAGAGAAGCTCTGTTGTATGCAAATGAAGATTAACTCTTTTTCTAGTTAGACAATCCTTCAATTTAATCTTGATTCTAACACTTTCTTTTAGCTTGTGACCACACCCCCTAACCAAGCCTCATTACAACCCTCCAAAGACCTTTTGATTGATGTATCATCTTAAATTATAGTGGTGGAGATTTGATTTTCATGCAAGCCTCTGGTAATAACTTTTCATTATTGACTATTGAGTGCTTCAATTATTGTCCTTAAACATCTCGAGTGATTTGAGTGAATCTTTGGTGAGGATGTGAAACTCTGTTATTTTTTAAATGAAAGGTAATTGCTTAGATGCGGAGAGACACCTATGTTTGCATGATTAAATACTCAACTTGGAATGTTTGGAACTTTTATGTTCTTTTAGTTTAATTCCCAATGTATGATTACCTATGGATTAATTTGAGATATTACTGATAGAAATTTTAAGTTGAGAATAATTTATTTTGATTATGAGTTGAGAATTTTGCTTGAGGACAAGCAAATGCTTAAGTGTGGGGGTATTTGATAAACCGTAATTTATACATATTTTTACCCCATGTTTAACGCATTTTATGGATGATTTTCCATTAGAATTGACGAATTCAATACTCCTAATGCTTTAATTTCATGTTTTATACTTAGGAGAGCATAGGAGAGTAAAAGGAACGAGAAATGGGCCAAAAACGAGAAAATAGGCCAAAGTACGAAATCAACACGGCCTGGACCTCCTCACACGGGCAGACCACACGGTCGTGTCAATTTGGAAGGCTCGAACACAGCCTAAAGTAATCGGACACGGGCGTGTCTCTGCCAAGCCCAAGTTGAGTCCAATTCTGAAAAGGCCAATTTTGAGGGTTTTTAGGCATTCCAAAGCCTATAAATACACCCTAGAAGAGGAGAAAATGGGAGGCAGAGAAGGGGGAGTAAGGAATTACTCCAAGAAAGCCAATTGATCCATATCAAAAGCCGGATTCATCATCAAGACTGAAGATCTCTCCTCAATTCCCCTTCAGGAGTTTTGGGTTTTCTTTATGTTTTGTATTCTTTATTCTTCTGAGATGTTTTCTTATTTAGTTATGAACTAAAACCCCTAAATACCTAAGGGGAATGAAACCTAAGACGAATCTTGTTATTATTTACTGAATCGTATGATAAATATTTAACTTGTTCTTAATTATGTGTTCTTAATTCTTATTTTGATATCCTAGGATATTGATTCAAGATATGCTCTTATTCGGAGGAGGAATAGACCCTGTCTAAAAGTAAATTTTTCATAATTAAGCGGAGTTGATTGCGCGCCTAGAAATAGGGTGACAAGATTTTACCGGATTAGGGTGAAACCTAATAAAGGGATCCATAGATCGAGTTAATGCAACGCTAGAGTGTGAATTAGAGAAAAGTCTCGGTTATTCAATCTAGGGATTAGACGTTATTAGTCTTGAATAGAGATAATAACATAACCTAGGTATCTCTACGGAACAAGTTGAATGAATAAATCGTTAGATTCGGAGCCAGAATAACAAGTAAAGTCTAGGTGGATTTTTCCTTAGGTATTGTCTTAAGTCAATCGATTTTTCCTAAAAGCAATTCCCCAATTCTTTTCTCTGTGAGTTCTTAGTTTAGATAAGTAGTTAATTAAAACAAAACCCCATTATTCTTAGGCTAGATAATAAAAAGAAAGTCATTACTAGTACTTTTAGTTCCTTTGGGTTCGACAATCTGGTCTTGCTAAAACTATACTACTGTTCGATAGGTATACTTGCCTACATCGCGATAATAGTTAGTTCAAGAACGAGTAATTATAAATATTTAAAACCTATCATGAAACCTCGGGATCACCTAATTTTAACAGTACCAATACCAATTACCTTACTAGATGAATCGTTTCCCATGTGCACAACTCCACCTTCAACCGAATTGTATGTGGAGAACCATTCTCTATTGGGACACATATGGAATGAACATCCCGAATCTAGAGTCCAATCGGACGTGAGGTTGGAGTTATCGCTCGTTGATACTAACAAGAAATCATCACCATTTTCATCAGCTAAATTAGCACCAGTTACATCTTCCTCATTACTCTTAGCAGGTCTTTTATTTCACAGTTTATAATAATCTACTTTGATGTGACCTAACTTTTTACAATAGTGACACCTTTTGTCTCGTTTCTTTGATGCTACCAAAATGGAAGCTTGCCTATCTGTCTTGCTATTTAAATGAAACTCATTGTTGTGTTTGTCTCTACTCAAAAAATGATCCTTCACATCTTCGAACGAGGAGTTTGTCTCTGCCATAAATCAAGGTCTCCTTGAAAGACTTGTATGAAGGGGGTAAAGAGCTCAATAATAGCATAGCCTGATCTTCATCGTCAATATGAACCTCAACATTCTTTAAATCTTTTAAAAGAGTAATGAATTGACAGATGTGATCTCTAAGAAGCTCACTTTCGTTCATGCGAAACGTAAATAGACGTTGTTCAACACTAAACGGTTAGCCAAAGACTTAGTCGCATAAATCGTTTCTAACCTTTTCCACAAGGCGAATTAGGTTTTCTCCATCAATATCTCCTGCAATATCGTATTCATGAGGCACAACTAGATTGTAGACAAAGCCTTTTCATCAAGCTTTTCCCATTCTGTTTTATTTAGATTTTTAGGCTTTTTCCCAGTAACAACCTTTTTCAAGCCGGATTGAAATAGAATTGCCATTATTCGAACTTGCCACAGATTGAAATTTGTCTCACCATCGAACTTCTCAATTTCAAACCTTGTTGTTGTCCTCTATGAATGAGCTGATCTATGAAAATTGAACTAGCTCTGATACCACTTATTAGGATTGACCCGATTAAGCAACAAGTAAAAAAATAGTGGAATAAATTGAGAAATTGAACACACAAATTTAACGTGGAAAAACCCCTCCAAAGAGGATAAAAAACCATGGGCAAAGATAATTTTACTATAATGGCAAAAGAACGAAGAGTACAAAAGATGGAGATAAAAACTAAACCCTAAAAACCCAAAAATAAAGAACCCTCAAAATGTAAACACAAAATTCTCTAAATGTGTTATGAGTTCTAATATCTAATGGGTGTATTTTCTAAGGTTGTAAAAGAGCCTATTTATAGGCTAAATTCATAGGTCAAATAATAATAAAATAATCTAAACTAATCAGTATTTAATTGAAAAAAAATAAACAGAGTTTAACTGAAAGACTATTTCTCAAATTTGACTAAAAATAGGAGTCATATTTAACAAGTGGTACATCTTATGTTTGGATGGTGTTGTTTAAACTTGATTTTAGCTTACTTGTGTACAAAATTTTGATGTGGCTTGTAAAAGTCCAATATATATATTGGCTATTTTTTTTGTGCTTCTTGTGAGTGAATGAATCATGGTAGAATTGTATGTGAATGGAATGAATGAATTGGTAAATTTGGCATGTGTTCATGGTAAGGACTTGTGAACTTTGAATGTGAACTGGTTGATGTATGAAGTGTGATGACATTGAGGGCATATTGGTCAGGTACTTAGGTTGTATGTTTTGGTACTGTTTAAGCTTGATTAGATGTGTTTTAAAGGCATGTTAATGGTTGATTTGGTTTGGCTTGTTGCCTAAGGAATTGATATTGGTTTTTATTATTTTGGAAGCTATTTTAGCTGCACACATCCTAGGACATGTGCTGTCACAGAGCCGTGTACCATACACGTCCTCCTCATATAGTTGTGTGTCATTGATTTTACATGCAGGTTTTTCCACACGGTATTAGACTGTTACACGGCATGGAGACATGTTCATGTGACCTTATTTTGAATCTTACACGGTTTGACACATGGTCTACAACATAGCTGTGTGATCGTATTTCTATTTGTACACGGACAGGTACATAGTCTGCGACACAGTCGTGTGAACCTATTATTTCAAATTGTACACAATTTGGCCACACGACCTTGTTCTTGAGCCACACAGTTTGGGCTCTGTCACATGGCCGTGTGACCTTTGTTTCCAAAATTTTCAATTTTTCTATGATTTTTTATTTTGTTTCAAATTAGTCATTGATTGTTTCCAAACTATTTTTGAAGACTTGTAAGTTCGATTTAAGGCTTGTAAGTGAATGTATGATATGCTTAATGTGTGGATTGAATATTGATATTTAAATTAATATTTGAGTGGTTTTATGATGTCATTTGATTAATGTATGCCATAACCCTAATCCAGTAACAAATAAAACTTAAGTGTGTTACAAAGGTTATGACAACTCACCTGAATAAATAGTAGGACAGTTGAAAATGTTAATACAATTAACAAACACAAAGTACAAAGGAACTCCCTATAAACCTTCACATAGGGTTTTATCTACTCGACGAGTTCTTTTCCTTTACACTAGACCTTCTCCCGTATCTTTGGCTAAAAATAATCAAATAACTCTTTTAAATATGAAAACAAATGAAATTTAACATTATAGAAAAAATCGGTAAATAAGCAAACAATTCTAGGAGGAAGTTTTCTTCTTGTCTAGTATTCAAATGAAAACCCTAATAAACAGCTCCTATGACTACCTCTTCCTATCTGGTAAAACTTAAAAAAGGATTTAAGAGTTTTCCAGCAAACAACTTAAAGAAAGTAACTTCTACAAACTTAACTGTCAGTTCCTCTAAAATCAATGAAGAACATTTCTAAGTTTTCTTCGATGATAACGAAGGTGAGCAGAGATGATAAAAATAAAAGTCTTCTCTCTACTACTAGGTTGTCCTATTTATAGCTAACTCTAATCGAAATCCTAGTCTAATCAAATTCTCTAATCAATATTCATGTACAAACGTTTCCACTAATTAATCACATCCTACGAGGTTCTCTAAGGGTCCTAGTTATTCACACGATACCCTTATTAGGATGCCACATGAATTAAATATGTCCCACAAACCACTATTTCTAATACACTAATACATTTATAATAACACAAAACATGGGTGATAGACTTCTTAGTGGATGAATTTACCAAATAAGGAACCCGCCAACTAAAAAATAAGAATATGCAAGCTTGACGAAGCTCAACGAAATACTTCACCAATACTAACCAGTCTAAATCTAGCGACTTAGGCAATTTCGTTAATACAACCTTTCAAACATATCGGTTTGCCAAACGAGGGTGTGACAACTCTCCCAACCTTATTAAAAAGTTCATCTCTGAAATATCTTTCCTACGAAGAGATAAGGGTACTATTCTTTCATGGTGCTTTCTCTCTCCAACGTAGCTTTTTCAAATTTATGATTCCTCCATAGAACTTTTACTAAAGGAATTTCTTTATTCCTTGGTGTATTTATCCCTCTATCCAAAATAAAGCAGGTTCTTCTATGTATGACAAGTTCGGCTCCGCATCTAATGCTTCTAGTTGTACCACATGATCTGGACCAGAACGATATATTCTTAGCATTGACTAGATTAAGGAATGAAATTAATTAGTGACTAGATTGATTAAGTTATTATACAAATAGTAAATGAAATAAATTGTATGTTACCTAAACTAGAGAGATTAGATTAAGGAAATAAACAAGGTCCTTAATTATCATTATGCCGCCATTAAAATCATGGTTAGAAAATTCACATGATCATGGCTATGAAATTCCACTGAGCTTATAACACCCATTGCTCGAACTGATCATCGGGCCTAAGCTATAGAATGCCATATACGTTGCTGGAGCAACTACTATCAAATTCATCGTAAATAAATCATTCAAACATTCAATCATATAATAAAAACATCCACATTATGATACACAATTAAATTCGAGCCTTAATCAAGCTTACGAAAGCTCTTTTGTTGACTTGAGCATGAAATAAGGCCACAATACGAACTTTCAAGGTCAATGTTGCAATGTCACCAAACAGTTTGACACGTAGTGATCTCAGGTCACTTGACATCGTGATGCGACTTACTGTTGGCTGACGTTACAATGAGGAAGATTACTCGTTAGGACGTTGACTCTAGTTCTGGCAAAATTTATGTAATTTGGCACCTATTTCATGGCTACATCTCATTCTTCACATTTGGTGCATTTTGCTTATCTTTTCCTAAAAACAACATTTCAAACACATACTAAAACATTGCATCTAACCATTTCAATTCAACCATTATTACATAACTTCAAATTAACACCAAAACTTACCATTTCAACTTATTCAATCACAAACCAATCATCCTGTAACACCCCGAATTTGGGCCTAGAAGTATTGGGCCTTGAGTGGGGGTCCGTAAGGAGGTTGTATATAGGTATTTAATTGTGCAATGAAATGAAACAATTAAATGTTTGCTATTAGTGGTTAATGGCTTTGAGAAGTGTTGGAGAAATCTTGGGTTCAAACTTGGGCTTTAGCAAAAATTTTGGTATTAAGTGAAAAAAACCTGGATGCTTGGATGAGGGTTTTTAAATTATTGTGTTAAATAAATGACACAAGGAAGCTTGTAGTCTAGTGGTTGTGGTGTCATTAAGGTTGTATGGGAGCCTGGGTTCAAGCCTTGGCTCTTGCAATTTATTTTGTTTTTTTTAAAGGAACCTGGACTTTGGCCTTTAGACCTTATAATTAATTGGGGATAAAATATGACACAAAAGCCTTGTGGCTTAGTGGCAAGTAGCGTGTGGAGCATTTAAGGGAGGCATAGGTTCAATCCCATGGCAAGCAAGGAGCATTTATTTTGCTAACAGGGGGCGGCAAGAGTTGGTGTTGAATTTAAACTCTAATGTTGGAGGGATCCCACATCGGGAAGCTAACATAAGAGTGGATACAAAGCTGGCTTTAAATAGAGGGAACCATGAGGAGAGTAAAGGCACCTTTCTTGGCTGATCCCTTTCGCTGTATGGCGTGCTCGTTTGGGTTGGGCGTCGGCTAAGAGTGCTCGGAGTGTGGATTAACTCCAGTCTCCTATCAGGTGTGTATTTCTTACTACTCTAACTGTAGGATGGCTACTTGGTCATGATGGGTCGAAAGGGTCATGGGGCCTAATGGGCCTACAAGCCCAATTGGATAAGTTGTTTGATTGTGTAGTAAATTTGGGCTAGGCTAGGTGAATCTAACATTTGTGGCTAGATTTGGGCTAAAAGGGCCACACGAGCGTGTGGGCCCATTTAAATAGAGAATGGGCTTTAGAGCCATTAGTATTGTTATCCATGTTTAAAATACTTTGGTTTACAAAATTACCAAAATACCTCGCTTTGTAAAATTACTAAAATACCCTTGGTTTATAAAATTACCAAAATACCCCTAGTTTGTAAAATTACCAAAATACCCCTAGTTTGTAAAATTATCAAAATACCCTAGTTTGTAAAATTACCAAAATACCCCTAATTTGTGAAATTACCGAAATACCTCGACCAGTAAAATTATTGAAATACCTCGACTTGTAAAATTACCAAAGTACCCTCGATTTATAAATTACTTGTTTTACCTCGATTTGTAAAATTACCGCTTTTACCTCGATTTACGTAATTACCGCTTTTACCCTCGGTTTACGTAATTACTATTTTACCTCGATTTATAGAATTACCGCTTTTACCCCAATTTACATAATTACCGCTTTTACCCCGATTTACATAATTATCGTTTTACCCTCGATTTACGAAATTACTGCTTTCACCCTCGATTTACGTAATTACCATTTTACCCTCGATTTATAGAATTATTGTTTTACCCTTGATTTACAAAATTACTGTTTTACCCTCGATTTACAAAATTACTAAAATACCCTTGGTTTGTGAAATTACCGCAATACCCTCAATTTGTAAAACTACCAAAATACCCCTGTATGGTAAAATGACGAATATGCCCTTATGTTCCGTATGACTGATGTGCTTAGGATTTACATATATTGATATTGGAATAGTTAAGTTTGAGTGACAGGTGGTGGTTATCGTAGGTGATTGATTATGGAAACGTTTCAACTTCAACCCGTAACAGGTGTGTACTAACCCTCGTAATAGCTTAGATTAATATTTGCTGAAAAGCCGAAAGCTTCATATTTTAGTGATTTGGGAATTAATATTTAGATCTATTTTCTACGCACGTTTAAGTTGGATTCACAACGGATATGGGGTAGGAAGGTATTTGGAACGTTCTTCAACGAGTAGATCTCTTGGTAAGTATTCGAACCTTCTTTCCATTTGTATCTTGTGGTTTAAGAGAAGCTGAAAACCCCTCTGTCGACTAAGGCTAAAAGGGTTTTTGGTGTTATTTGGTTTGTTGGTGCTAGTGAGGATTAAAGGCTACCGATCGAGGAGTGTGTGAAAAGCTTGGATCATCGGAGTGACTAAATCTAGTCATCAACTTCGCAAAGGTATGAACCCAAGGGCCATTGTGGATGGTGGCGAATGTGTAAGTGATGATAATAGGTAGTTTTCAATTTGGTTTAATATTAACATGGTCTAATCTATAAGTGGTTGATTATAGGAGAAATCGCATAGGAGATCTCGTCAAGGAATATCGTAAATCAGGTGTGTAACGAACCCTTTTTCATAACTTAAAGCGATAAAATGCCGAAAAGCCGAAATGCCGAAATTCGGCATTTCGAGGACTTGTGAGCAAGCTTAACGCTCACTAGTTAGTTAGAATGATGAGATGATGATCGGGAACAATGGAAACGGCAAGGACGTATTTTTGGCGTTCACGGTAAGTTGGGCCTCGAGGGCCTAAAATAGGGCCCAATAGGCTTTCGGGCCCATTTGGGTAAAATTGGTAGAAAATGTAAATATGTTAAATTGCATGTTAAGACTGTTATCTTCATTATGGATATAGGCTAAATGGGCCTAGATGACAAAATCAAATGAGTAGGGCTCATCGGGGTTTTTGGCCCAATAACTCGCTTTTAAAAAAAGTGGGCCGTAATCATTGTATGCACCCATGAATTGTTTGTAAATCATAATGAACATGGAAACCCTAATTTTGGTAAAATTACAAGATTACCCTTATAATATGAAAATGACCGTTTTGCCCTTAGGTAAAATAACCATTATACCCCTAGGGTTTATATATGAACTTAATGCATGGGATTTTGATAAACATGATATGTATGATATGCACATGACATGTGTGATATGCACGTGATATGTATGATATGCACACGAGATGTTCATAAATTCATTGGGTTGGGTTTTTATATGAATGGAGGAAGTGAAAAAGGGCTTATGCCCCGCTTATTAAAGGGCTTATGCCCGCTTATCAAAAGGGCTTATGCCCCAAGTTATCAAAAGGGCTTACGCCTGATTATTAAAGGGCTTATGCCCCGCTTATAAAAAGGGCTTTTGCCCCGTTATTAAAAGAGGCTAGGCCTCCATTATATGATAAAGCGCCTAAGCCGCCAAAGGAGAGTTATGGCGGGGTGGGTCGAGTTAATCCCACATGGTGTGTTGGTTGGTACGGTGGAGAGTAGCGGATGGTGGGTTGAGTAGTCTCCCAGATGGGTTTGCATTCTTTCATTGACATTATATGTGATATTGAAATGGGCCTATGGGCCATACCGCCACCGTAAAGGCTTCGGCCCAGTAATATGAAATTTGAAAAGGCTTCGGCCCAGTGTTATGAAATATGAAATATGAAAAGGGCTATGGCCCAGTACATGTTTGAGATTGGATTTGGGCTTAGACCCAACAGGCTGTTATTGTTTTGGGCTCTGAAAGGGGCTTGTTGCACACGAGTTTCCAAACTCACCCCCTTTCCTTAACCTTGCAGGTGAGCCTTGATGTGGGGACTTGGGCCGGAGGGGATTTAGAGTGGCCACGGTGATCATCTTTGGGCTTTTAAATAAGCGTTGGTTTTCATTAAATTTCCTTTATTATTTATTTTTGGTTTGTAATAAGGCCATTTTTAACTTTTCTTTTATTTCTTTTCGGGATTACTTTAATTTTAATAACTTTAAACCTGGTTGATAATTATTCAAATGGGCTAGACTTAGGACGTGTTTTCAAAATGATACTTGTTTTCAAAATATCTCAACACCACGATTAATCGATTTATCAAAGACGTCCACTTAAACAAATTTAAACTCGATATGACAAAGTATGGCTATGGTTGTGGGCATGTCTAGGATTGGATCCAATTAAAGAGCTTGGTACTTAAGCAGCCTTCATGGCTCACCTCCTCTGTCTCGGATACCTACCTGGTGCCCAGCTTCCATACACTTTGTTAACTCAATAAAATGTATGGTTTTAAAACACTAAAACGGAACGTGGGTTTTCAACTCCAATGTGGCACGTCAGATTCGGCCATAACGTCTGGGCCGGGTTTGGGGTGTTACACATGCAATCAACTAGCTATTCAAAATCAACTTCTCAACTATGCCAATCTATGCTCAGACAAGCTATTTTAAGTGTCATTCATAATTCAACCATATTTTCCAAAAACACAACATTTACGTTAAAAATTAGCATTACCAAAATCAAACATAAGATAGATTTCAAGTTATGCCAACTTTCAAAGTTAACAATTAAATAAAACCTATATACAAGCCACAAAATTGAGCTTTAAAATGATTGAAAAACTACTAAATCAATAACGAGATAGTGTGTGCTTCAGGCAATCAGCTTGACACATTTCGCAAAGTGATAATCTATAAGGAAAAATAAAGGCAACGAAGTAAGCATATTGAATGTTTAGTAAGTCCATATGAAATTTACTTAATTTACCTTAACATTACAATAAATTAAACATTTGAATACACTAGCATTCTATATAGTAACACCCTATAGCCGGTCCAGTCGCTCGACTCGAGCAATAAGGTATTACAACTATAAAACATTAACAATGTTCACTAACCAATCATAAATAACCAAATAAATCATTTCATAAATAAATCATAATCATTTCCATGCTAATCAATCATAACCAGACTTAAATTGAGCATACGGATCATTTAAAACAAACCGGGAACAATTCTAGATTAAAATGAAACTTTTACAAAAAAAATTAAGTGAAAGTGAAAATAAGTGTCACACGACCGTGTGACAGAGCTTTGCCCGTGTGGCTCAAGAACATGGCTGTGAGGCCAAACTGTATAACAACCTATACCTATGTAAATCAAGGTCACACAGCCGTGTTGCTGGGCAGTGTAACACTTTGAGACCATGTGAACAAACTTACACAAAAATCAAAAAGGCCACATGACCGTGTCATGCAACCGTGTGGGGCATATGACCGTGTGGTAGATCGTGTCACAGACTGTGTATGCCCAAAAGACCATCAAACATAAGCCATTTCAGTTACAATTAACCGAGCCATGCATTAACCATCACATTTACCTTTTCAAAATGTTTCCAAAGATGACAAAATATGCCAATTCACATTCAACCTATGTGCCTAACCAATATGCCATCATTAGCACCGCAACTCAAACATTTAAACATAAACCAATCAAGCATCAACCATTAGCAATCCATGTCAACCGTTCCATGAACTCAATACCCAATTAAACACATTACACCATTGTTCACATTGCTAGCATATTATCAACCCAAGTTTCACCAAGTTGCCTAAAGCATTTATACCAAAACAACAATTCAAAAATGCATTTGGATACCAAAACATACACTTACTTTCACACACCACAAGTAATCAAATTACCAAATAAGATTTACATCAACACACATATTATATACTTCAAATGGCATCAAATATAACCTTAGTGCTTATAACCTATATAACCAAAACCCTATCTACATCACCATTCGATAACATTATTTTACCATGCCAATCCATATTCATGGTGCATTTAGAAACATCATTCGTACCACATCCAAAATACTATTCAAACAATTCAACTATGCCCTAACCATATACCATCATAAACACTTAAATACATAATATATAACCATTCAAAACTCAAACCACAATCAAGAACCATTGTACCAATATTCAAGATTTACCAAAATGAACTGCTTATATACATGCCACAAAATCAAGTTTTAAACGATAAAAAGATTATTGAGCCAATACCGAGATAGTGTGAGCTTCTTAACGATTTAATGACACGTTTCACATGTTGACCATCTACAGGGAAAAGGAAAACAATAGAGTAAGCATTACAAATGCTTAGTAAGTTCATAGGTATTTAAAATCAAATAACTTACCTTAGGTTATAATTATACCCTACAAGTTACTTAGCTTGGTAAAGTTTGCCTATAATAGCAATTCAAATATAAAAAATGTGTGTTCAACCTTTATCATATTATATAGAAACTCAATCATATAATAATTCAATTTAACATTTCATCATCATTTATAAAAACATAATCATGATACATGCACGGATGGGGTGAAATTTATTAAACTAAACTTTAATTTAATCTAAACAAGAAGTAGTTTTATACTAAACTTTCTTGTTAACATAAAACTTCAAAATAACTTAAAATACTTAATAATTATAAATAATTTAGAATAAATAATAATAAAATAATAAGAGATGATAAATACAATATTGGGATCATATAGTAAAATTAAGCCTACAATATTGGGATCATATATTAAAATTAAGCCTAAAACCTGAACCCAATATGATTTAAACTCGAATTAAAAGCCCTAAATTTGTAATTCCCGTCATAATCCTGTTCAGAAATTCTACTTGCACAGTCTTCACTAAAATGGTCATAACTTGAGTTCCAAACTCAAAATCGAGTGATTCAAAATACATTTTGAAGCTAAGAGATAGATATTCAAAGTACATGCAGACATCTAAACCGAGAAATGCTAGGATCCCATCCAAAAAGTCATCGCAAATCTGATGATTTTCCAAGCCTAAAAATTGGTAGCTTTGGTGACTGGAATTTAATAAATTTCACCCCATCTGTACATGTATCATTCTCCCATTTCTCAAAAAGATTCGTCTTCGAATCTTTTCTTTGATCGAGTCCTGATTTGATTTGTGTAGCCTTTGACATTGTTGTTGGGCCTTGAGGTAGTGTGAATCTATCACATTCATGGATCTGAAATTGTGCCCTGAGACTCGCATCAAATCATCTAATCAATTCACTATCTTAATCATATTGTACAATCTACTTACCTGTAATACATCCCATTTCAAATAATTGCCAAACATTATTTTCATTTCGTAATTTAAATTCTCAAACCAAATCATGTTAAACCATATGAACTTCATTCTCTTTTCATATCAATTCATCTTTGAACCATATATATATCAATTGCCAATTTATTGTCAATTACTACTTCATTTCATAATACAAATTTCTATTCACATTCATTGATTTGTCTCATTTTCATTTTGCCCCGTTGGCTTATATAAATGATTCTCAATATGTATATGCATCATCCAATCATTGTATCAAATCAATCTGAAGATCATTTATTCCAATCACATTATACATATTCTTATTAACCTGACTCAGACTCGGACGGATACAAGGATCCAACCAACATACCAATCTAGCACCCAGTGCCTGACGAGTAAATTCGTAATAATGAGTTACGTCTTGCGTTGGCCGATAAAACTGACAAATAAATGTGCCAAGCACTTCTCAATTGATGCATCGTGAACCAACTAAAAATTTGACTAAGGGAAGTGCATCTATCAATTAATAATATAGTTATGGTGAGTAAAGATATCGTCCCCATCAAGACTAAAAGTACTAGTAATTACCATCTTTCTATTAATCAACCGATAAATTGAATGATTGATTAAAAACTAAAATTAAATAATTTAATTAACTAATAAACATGAGAAAGAAAAAATTAGGAAAATAAACCATTAACATTAAGAAAGCGAAAAAATACCTAGGAAAGAATTCACATAGATTTCATCCTATCGCTATCAATCTAAATTACATAGTTTCTTTACTTATTAACTTGATCTCTAGAAATCCCTAAATTATGCTAATATCTTTTTCGAGAGTAACAGCAGCTGACTCTAGGTTGATTAATTGAAATTTCTTTCTAATTAAAACCCTTATTATAGCATTAACTCGAGCTTTGGATTCCATTATTAGATTTGAATCTAATCCGGTAGATTTATGTTGTCCTATTTCTAAGATTACATACAACTCCACTAAATTACGCAAGATCTATTCTTAAACTGGGTCTATACCTCCTTTAATTTAAGCACATCAAATATTGATTAATAATCTAGAAACATTATAGTAAGGATTAAGCACACATAATTGAGAACAAGAAACTAAGTCTTTATTGAGTAAAATAAAAATCAAACAACAAAATCCATCATAAGGTTCACCTCCTCTAGGTATTTAGAAAATTAGTTCATATTTGAAAATAAAAACATCCCAAAGACAGTATAACCAAAAGAAATAAAGAAACTCATCATAATGTCTTTAAAAAGCAACTAGGAGACTTCAATCTTGATGGAAATCTACTTCAGAATCGATATCAATGGTGTTTTTCGAGTTATTTTCTTGAATATTTTATGATGACCCACTCCTAGATATATTCTTATTTTTTTTCATATATACATGTTAAAATGCCCAAAAAACCTAAAAATAGCATTTTTTGTAGTTTAGGATATCAATTCGTGAAATCGACATGACCTTCCACACATGGCCTTGTGGCAACCCGGGAGGAAGGGGTCAGCCTGTGTGGCTTTTGTAGCTTCTTCTGATTTATTGTTTTTTGCTCCTTTTTTACTCTTTTTTCTCCCAAATGCTTTATTTAGCATAATGAAATGAATTTAAAGGTTTAAGAGCATAAAATTCACAATTAACATCGAATAATCGCCAAAAAACGCATTAAGAATAAGATTAAAACATGTTACCTTTAACACTTATCAAAGGTATAATTGACAAACGGGACCCTGACATGTAGTCGTATAACATTGAACTCTTCCTATCCTATGACATGCCAATTATACCCGTACAATTAATAAGGTAACAAGTTTCTCATATTCATTTTAAACCAATTCTTAATTCCAATATCGTAATATAAATCAACCAAATCAAGAATTCTCTCTCTATATATATCATATCTCATCACCACATTAGTATAGTTCCATATTTCAAATAATATTTAATATTTTCATATCTATTCAATTCACTTCTTTTCACATACAACCAATTTAAATCGAATCAATTCAGCTTATTTTATCAAATCATCACTTAATCACATAACATATCCTATTTCATTCCAATTCAAAGTCAATTCCTCAATTTATCAAATTATACTATCTTCAAATTTTTTCAACTTAATATTCTATCTCACCTTTTTGTACCGAATTGTAAACAACCAGAATTCTAATTAAACATATTTAAAATTATATTTTTAAATGCATAACAATTTAACACAGACATACTGTATGAATTTTCCTAGTCAAGACAACAAACAACAATTCTCTAAGGACTAATCAGCAGATTTTGTTATTTCCCCGACTATCTTCAATTTGGTCCAATTTTCGATATGCAACTGGAAGAAGTTGACCTTAACTCCCTAGCTCTAACAATGGTGGTTCGGTTGGGGAAGAAGAAAAGAATGAAGATGATGATGAGTTTTGAATTATTTTTATGTTTACTTAACTTTTAATTTTAATTTAATATAATTTTTTTGTATAATTTTAAGTAAAATAAAACCTTACCCATCCATAGCAATCCATTATGGTCTAAACACCATATAAGTCCTCCCAATTTTACTAAATAAACTTTTTAATTAATAAAATTCAATAGCGATCAAATTTTACGCCTTTTTATGATTTAGTCCTTTTCGTTTAATTAATTATTCAATTGCTAAAATTTTTGGACCAAACTTTAATTCACCTATATAACAACTCCATCAATATTTAATAAAAATATTAACGGGCTCAGTTTATAGAAACAAGGTCCTAAAACCTCATTTTCCAAAACTCGTAACTGTTGGTATGCAGCACTTGTACTTAGACTAACTGGCCGATTAATAAAATATATTAAATCACGAAACTACTGTTTTCAACACCACTAAAAACTATTATAGTATATTTAATTCATAAATATGAATTAAATATATCTACGGACTCTCTTGTCGGAATTGTGATCTCGAAACTACTGTTTTCAACACTACTAAAAAATATGTTATTACATATATAGAACCCATTGACATCTTTATAGTATCATATGCATATCATCAAATACAACCAATACGTTAGTTCGCTTAAAAATCTAGAACTAATAAGAAAAACATATATATATATATATATATATATATATATATACAACAATGCCATTAAATATCATATACCATCCAATTCATATTCAATTTGAAAGAATATGTAATTCAATTCATGTTCAAACCATTTCAACAATTTTATTTCCATTAGGTTACTATTTTGCTCGAGAGAACCTTTGTAAATAAAATCAAAAACTCAAGATTATATTGCTCAAGCAAGCTAACACCGTATCGAGGTTACCAGTACAAGCTAAATCAACAATACATATAAACCAAGAATCTGCAAAAAAATGTTGAGTCTCATATAACCATGTATATCCCTGATTTTTTACATATTTGACCCTAATGGCATGTCATACGTATCCTAATTGTAACGCCCCAAAATTTGAGTTTTTGTTACTAAGTTGTGTCAATGAATCTGTGTCTGCCTCTTTGATTGTGTGTTCTGTTTGCTCACTTGAGATATGAGGTTCGAGTCACATAAATTTTGAAATTTGTTAATTCTTTATTTGAAACTTTAGCTTAAGATTCCTTGTTTAAGTTTAATTATATGCCTTTTTGTGTCAAGAATGAGCCTATTGGTTCACTGGTTAAGCATCTGCCTATTCTCTGGTTCCATGTTCGACTCTCTGCGTATGCAACAAGGATTGTATTTTTGTACTTTTTCGTCAAATTGAATTTTAAATGCTCTTTCCCTCTACAGTTATTTAGACCTTTTTTCATTTCCTCCCAAATTATTTTTTTATTTGTTTACATTTTTCTTAAAATTTTCCTTTTTTTGTCCTATTCATTCTGTGTAATTGCTACGTCGGGTTGTGTTCTTACTTGTTCCGGTGTGTTTTAAGGTAACTTGAGTTGATTGTTTTTGTTATATTGTGTTATTGTCCGAATTGAGGAAAATCTTCGAAATCTAGAGTTGTTTGTTAATCTGGTTGTTCATTATGTTCCGATGTGCTAGGGGGACTCAAGAGACGTCTAACACTGCTCATTTTACTTAAAAACCGAGTGCGTACTAGGAATCCAAGGTAAGTTGACTTTCATTCGCTTCGTGTAGTGAGTCAAAGGTTTCAACGAAACTTGATTGTTGTTACTTGCGTATTTTGCGAATATGATGTTGAATTGAATGTTTGGAAACTGTTTTAAGCTTGGAATTTGCAATTGGCTATTTCTACAGCATTGTCTAACAGGTGGGTATCGAAACCCCTTTCTTTCCTGCATTTTTCTTCGTCAGAAAAGGGACTGTCGATGGCACACGAGCTACCGCACGGGTATGTGTGCAAGCCGTGTGAGCCACACAGTCGTGGGGTAGGTCGTGTAACTTCTTAACTCTGGATTTGGGTCACACAGGCTGACGCACGACCATGTGTCCAGGCCCTATAACTCAATGACTTTAGATTTAGGTCACACGGGGCAAGCCACACGACTGCATGTCCAGGCTATGTAACTCACTAACATCAGATTTGGCTAACACAGACAAGCCACAGGGACATGTGTCCAGGCCATGTAACTCACTGATTTCTAATTTGAGACACACGAGTACCCACACGGATGTGTGGAGCCACTCGGGTGTGTGAGCCTAGAAATAGAAATTTTTTTAAGGTCGAAGTTGGTGTGCGAGGCGAATGTAAGTCGTCCGTAAGATGTGTATATACTGAATAAATTGTATGATCTATTTTATTGTGAATATTCATGAATCAGGATATTGGTATGAGCTAGATATGAATGATATCGACCCTCTGTTATATTGAAAGTGTGTGGTCGTATCTGTATCTGAATTATATATATCTGTCATCTGTTCTTCATCTATATGGGGTGGGAGTTATGATTTGAAGGAAGTGTTCTATATTAATTTGGTGTGCGAACCACCCATAATTACATCTGATTTGGTAGTGAGACTGTAAACACTGCAATGTGTCGTACCAACATTATAAGGTGTGTGGGGATGGATGGGTAATATATACCTATTGGTATGTAGGGTGGATAGAGATGGTATGTAGCGTTTGGGGTGAGAAATTGCATCTGTATCTGTGTCCATATTACATCTGTATCTGCTACTAAAATTATGTTACTTTTGCATCTGTAATTGATCTGCTATAAATTAGGTTTGTTTTGTGTCCGAAACTGTCACGAGTTATTAATCTGACTGACAAGACTGAGTTTCTATTTGAACACCCAATAATGTCTGAACTATCATACATAGACTAATTTGTTTATGCTAAATTCTAAGCTACAACACACTAACTATTTTGATTCAATTTCAGGGAACTCCTAGAGCTAAACGGTTGGCGAATGAGGGGCTCGATCATCTATCTGACTTATTATATATATATATATATATATATATATATATATATATATATATAGTGTGTGTGTGTGTGAAATTTATGTCTTTGATTTCATATTTAAGTTTCAAAGATTCAACTATGTTTTTAGATAACGAATGATTTTATGGCTTAATTATGGATTGAAAAACTCGCTTTAAGTATGACTATGATCTGATAAGTTAATGACATTCTAAACTTGGCTTTCCCATCCAGGCTAGGTTCAGGGTGTTACACTAGTCCTTTACTAACTTCACACGGGCATTATTATAGTAATAATATCATTTCCATGTAACAACATATACATGTCATACCAATCTTATAAACATTCCATTTCCATTTTGGTACCTTATACATGTCCATAATTACCATATTTTCACACTTTGCAATTTAGTCCAATTTATGCCAAAATCACATTTATATAAACTAATAAAAAAATAATTACAATTCAATTAAAACATGAAACAAAACAATAAGTTCTGTATGAACTTACCTAATGAAACAATAAACGAACAAGTCTTTAAGGACTAATCAATAAATTTTCTTTTTCCTCGATTATCTTCGATTTGGTTCAATTCTTGATCTATACACTAATTTGGTTCAATTTATCAGTTCCAAAAATTTTATAACATCTTATTATATGCATGAATTAGTTCAATTTCATTTTTTATTGCCTCTAAAGCTTTACCTTTTATTCAATTTAGTCCCTAAAATTGAAATTTCTATAACTTTCAATTTTGAGGTTTTCTTTCAAAACTGATCTAGATGACATCCTTCTATGACCTCTATTATCTATTATTATAGAAATTTCACATCAATTTCATAATTTATACACTTTAGTCTTATGTTTAAAAACATTTGTACCTTAATTAACTATTAATTCGACAAAATTACTAGACCAAACTTTAATAAACTTCTATACTAGCATTGTAAATATTAAATAAATATTAACGTTACAACCATGATAAAAATACAAAAACAGGGTTCTGAAACCATTGTTTCCAACACCATTAAAAATCGGGTTGTTACAAAGCCTATCATTTTATATTTACAACCATTGATTTATGGTTAACTATATCAATTAAGGTTAATAATGTTAATATGGTTGTGGGATGAAAGAGAAAAAATCATTTCTTTTCTCTTTTTCTACATTTGGCTAAGGAGAAAACAAAAGAGAGAATTTTGGTTCTTGCATGCCACCAATATTGTCTCTTATCTAGTTAGCTAAAGATGACGCCAAATTGTTGAGGGATAAAGGAAATGTGAAAGTCGTAGATGAGTAGCATATTTGGTTTGTGCTTCCATAAACTTTTTTCAATTTATAGCTTATTAAGTAGTAAATTGGATAAAGTAATCTTAATGATTTGTCTCATAAAATGTAAGTTAACTTATGATGTAATGTTTTGTTAAACTATTGAATGTGAATATAATTATGCTTACATTTGTGACATAGTATGAATATGAAATTCTGATAAAATGATTGAATGATATTTGAATATATGTACCTTGGTATTATGAGTGTCCTATTAAACAGTCTCGAATAGATATACATATATAGTTGGAATGCCAAATGATTCATTTAGGGAGATATTGTAGTGTCGGTCGCATATTACTTAGTTGATATATCGATGAGTGTTAGGCAATGTACTACTTTGGTTATGTACCGATGATCAAGGGTGGATATATATAATTTAGCGTCGAACATGTATTGCTTTGGTTATATAACCAAAAATCATGTGTGAATTTTAGGTGTATTGGTGGTTTAATCTGCATATCTGGTCTTGAGTTCGTATCTAGTTAATAAAAGTCATAATATGACTATGATATATCATTAAATATAGAAATGAGATGTGATATGATTATGAAAATGAAAACCAAGAAATTGATTATGAAATTTGAATGGCATGTGAAAAACCTTGTGAGATATGAGTTAAAAGCCCTGAGGGTGATTTGATATGTGTTATACATGACATAAATAATATTACAATGATTTTGAGAAAAGTATTAAGAAATGATAACATGAAGTGTTAATTTTATTTTTGGCTTGATTATAAATAATTTATAGCATGTTTGCTTAGTATATATATGTATTGTTATCAGATTATGTAAGCACCATAGAGCTATTTTTCTCAGGCGCAAATTGTTTCCTTCTATGCGTAGGTGACAATTAGGACTCAGACTGATTGAAGAATGTCAACATCATCCAGATCTCACATCTCAGCTCAACCACATCTATGTAAAATTTTGTTATATTTTTTAAGTTGTAAAGGCATGTACCTTGAGTCTTGATGATGTGTTGATGCTTTGGTAGAGTTGGAAGCATATTTTTGTCATTATGGCCTTTGATAATGGCATTTAGTTATATATATATATATAAGTTTTGGTGATGTTCTGTATTTAATCATGTATGCCCTTATATGCTGAAAATGTGTTGTTTCAACTTTGCTTCCTTTATGACTTCTTCATTTTGTTGATACTTTACTTTGGATGATTCTTGGTATTCAATTCTATTTTGATATTTATTTCAGATTCTCATTAGTATCTGATATGTACTAATGGCATGATGATAGGGGGAGCATATACCATTTACTTATGATTTGTCGAAAAGACAAAAGGGGGAGATGGTTAAGGACCAAGACTGTCTAGGACTAATGACTTGAATCTTGTTCAAACACCTGTTTGAACAGAATTCAAACAATGGTTTAAACACTTGTTCAGACAAGAACTTTAGGACAACCTAAGTACTATGAGCTTTCAGCTTCTTGACTTAAGCCTACATGTACATTTTTACCATAAGAAAATGGACTCGAGGACATTTTATTTCATCTTAAAATCATGTGTATCACACGTGGTGTCTGAAAGAAGATAGAGATCAACATGATCTTATTGAATAAGGCTCATACATATCCTTCAATCATTAGCCTAGGTAATTTATGTGTTGATATTATGAAGATTATCAAGCTTTATCTTGAGATAAGTTTTAAATATTATTTATCCAAGATTATTGTGACGTTAAAGAAGTATTTATCTATACAAAACTATTTTAGAAGGCTACCTAATTTAATCTATAAAT
Organism: Gossypium arboreum; assembly: GCF_025698485.1. NCBI lineage: Eukaryota > Viridiplantae > Streptophyta > Magnoliopsida > Malvales > Malvaceae > Gossypium > Gossypium arboreum. Next base: position 60,777,384 of record NC_069076.1, on the reverse strand, counting down.
AGGCAGTATATTCGAATGAATGGATGCATCTTTAAAAGAGTTCTTGTGTTAATTTTGGTAGGTTATTTGTTGTGGACTTTCCTTGAATTTTTGTATTCATTTCATAGGAACTATTTGTATGAGTTTTTTATTATATTGTGAGGTTTTAGGTGATTGATTTGTAAATGTTAGGCTATCTATTGGAGCTGCAATTGCTTGTTGTGTAAGGTTAGATTGAGCTTTAGCAAATAGATAGTTCATCCAATTATTGAAAAAAATAATTCACTGAATGAGGCTATATAGAGTAAGATTGATGATTTTGAACTGTGTGAACAACGAAGCGGACAGATAACAAACTAAGGTTCTAACAAAAATAAAAAAAACTAGGAAATGATCTGCCTTTCAAAAAAATGGAGCTCCTTCCTCTAATTTATTAATTGCATATGATCTACTTTGTAAGGCTTCAGTAGAACAAACTTTGATGATTCAAGAAATTCTAGAGGAGTTCAGTTATATTTTCAGCCAGAAAATCAATGAGTTGAAGACACAAATTTTGTATTTGTCTACTACGACTTTAGAGGATAAGATGAAGATATACAAAACTTTGGGATTTCATTTGAAAAACGTTCTTGATAGCTACATTTGGAGAGCCACTTTTTCATAAAAAAAAGTGACTAAGAAACCTATTGATCTGCCGTTGACAGTGTAAAATAGATTAAGCGAATGGTGGTCTTAGGTTAAAAAGTTTAAGAAAGCATACCAATTGTTTTTGCTAAAATGAGGCTTTTAATACATTCATCAATCCAAAAGCACTTTGGGTTCAAATTCTTAAAAGCATGTACACATTTGGAAGGATACTATCAAAACTAATAATTTCTCTTTTATTTGGCAATCAATCTCGAAAGCCTTTCAGGAGCTAAGTGTGTACTAGTCAACTAGAAATGGCAAACAAATCAAATTTTGAAATAATTGTTGAATCCTTATGTAGGACCAATAAGTGGTTTTTGCATTGATCCTAAAGTAGATAATAATCTGTATGTTAGTGACGTGGTAGATGGAAATGTTTTTGATGGACTTCTGAACCATTCAATTGTTCTGAAAATTGAAAGAATACGATCACCTCACCAAATGAGCAAGCTGGTGATGATGTCGACGCATGGCAATGAAACAAAAATGGTCAATTCATTGTTGTTGAGACGTACAAGTATCTAACCAAGACTAAATGGGAACTGGCCAAAAAAGTGTGGAATTAGAACTATCAAGGGCCTTAAATTGACAATACTTGGGGCTCACTTTTAAAAATAAGCTCTTAACTAGTGGAGAAAGTTGCAGTCGAGGCATTTCAAATGTTTCTTAATGTAGTTTATGTGATGAGTGCTAGGAAACAGATGTCCATGCCTTAAGGGATTGCAAGCATTGACTTCGAAAGCTATTGTACCATAAGGTCAACATGCGAAATTTCTTGATACTCATCTCTAGCGGTGGTTTCTTGAAAATAGGCTGGATTAAAATCAAAACTGATGGCGTTGCTAAGAACAACAATGATTCTACATCAGCTGGAGGAACTAGAAATTTTGATGGCTATTGTGGGATACGATAGAAATATGGGGAATTTCATGTTTCTTTAAATTGAGTTATTAGGTATCCTTGATGGCTTATCTATTGCTTGGTCAAAAGTATTTAGGATGGTCTATCGATTTCTTTCATCAATAAAATACCTTCACTCTAGACACTCTATTAGATAGTTTTTTTTTTCATCAATAAAGGTTTAAACCTTTTAAAAGGTCATTTTTGTGGTTGAACTTTTGTTTAATCAATATGAAAAATGTAGGACGATTGTAGTCCATGGAACAAAAATGAAAACCCTTTTGCCATACATAATTTATTTTATTATATTTTATTATCCAGAATTTAATTTGTTTTATATCTTATGTCATGCATTCTTAATCAATATATCAAATCAATCCTAAAACTCAAATCAAATCATATTGATCTTCATTATTTTTGAAAGGGCTAAACATTTTTTTAGGGAGAGCAAGGAAAATGGTGAAGACGGTATTTGTCGACAATATACCGGAAAGCATGCATTGGAAAGGTTTATGGACATTATTCAGTTTTCATGGGAATGTTTTGGATGCTTTCATTCTAGTTAAGAGAAACAAAGTAGGTAAAAGATTCAGGTTTGTAAGATTTAATAATGTAGAGGATGCAAAGAGGGCAATAGGCAGGCTCGATGGTTTTGTGTTGCTAGGAAAGAAGATATGGGTGAAGAGGGCTAGGTTCAGTGGGAACAAAAGAATATGAAAAAATTAAACGAAAATGAATCTTTACGCTATAAACAGGAAAGTCAGACGAGAACGGTGGAGTGCCAAAAGGAGGATGGGGGCACATTGGACAACAAAGAATTGAACAATACAAAAATTGTAGTTGGTCATGTCGATAATGAACAATTATAGAAATTGCAACGCTACTTGGTAAGGAAAATGACGACTATTTGCAGTCTCAGTAGTCTAACTGAAAGAATTGCGAACATGGGCCTTGAAGAATTAATTATTAAAAGAATCCAGGGTAGATATTTTCTGATAGAGGTTCCGGACGAGGAGATGATGGAAATTTTAAAACAAAGAGATTGGGCATATCTTAATGAGTTCTTCATCAAGGTAGAGCTCTGGACAGAAAAATTTCAAGTTTCGGAGAGAACAATGTGGATTGAAATTGCAGGAATTCCCTTTCATTGCTAGAACTATCAAACAACCAAGAGAGTGGTGGACATTTGGGGAGAGATTTTTGCAATGGGTGAAAATTTCACAATGATGAACAGCTTCAAGAAGATGGACGTACTGATAATCACGAAGTAGGCTAAAAGAATTGATGAGGTAATAACAATGGAGGTCGGTAGAGAAAAAAATCTAGATTCCAATTACTAAAAGAGAGATGGTGGAAAATTTTAAGGAAAATCACAAAAAGGTTGGAGATCTTAAGGGGAGAGATGAGGAAGTATCATTGAAAAAAAATGGGTAACAAAATCAGTACCAGTAACATCTTTGGAAGGGATTCGAAGAGATGGTATTGTAGAAGTTATTGCTACAGACCTCGAAAATAAAGGAAGGGGTAGTCGGATGTAGGTTTTGTCAGACGAAGGATTTATTGTGTATCACAATTCACAAGGAAACCTGTTGAGTATTCCTGGTGTAGGGGTGACAAATGCAACATTACCAATCAACATAATTTCAGACTTAAATAATATGGGTCTAGGGTTGGGTCTGGATCAGCTTAATGGATTAGAGACCCAATGTGAGGATGAATGTGGTATGGGCCTGAATTTGAATGAAGAGGCAGAGAACCATGATTCGGGGCCAAGGTAGATAGGCAATATGTAATTCAATTAAGGTGCGCTGATATGGATGGAAGCCCAAAGTCTAAACAAAATCAGAATCTATCATCTGACTTAGAAAGCCAGAGGGGAAGTTTTTTTCATCAAAGATTGAAGGGGATATCGTTCAAATTAGACCAAACAAAAAGAAAGAAGAAAGCTCTTAACAAAAAAATTAGGTATATGCATGAGATTCAAGACACAACCCTCACATCGAAAGAGAAACTGAAGACGGATAGAGGGCTAAGAAAATAGAAAGGAAAGGGGATTTTGAGATCAGATGACAGTGTTGCAAATTTATCTATCTCGGACTTCGATGTTAGTAATAGAAGAAGAGTTCTGTTAAGGGAAGCGAAAAAGACTTGGGAGGTAGGGAAAAGATTGTGTTTCAGCGTGTATGGTAACAAGGAACAAATTACTGGAGAAATCATGAAGATCAATGGGAAGCAGTAGGGAACTCTCAAGAATGGGGATAGAGGGATTATGGAATTCGGGTAAGTGGTTGCTTTAGTATTTCTTGCTATCAATTAGATAACATTGTCAGGAGTATGAGAATTATCACGTGGTACATCAGGGGGTTGGGATCAACTCTCAAAGTTGAAGCGATTAATAGAGTTTTAAGAATGAATAGGGCTAATGCATGTTTAATTCAAGAAATGAAATTGGATTCGGTGTCGATGGAGCTGGTTAGAAAATATGAGGTGATGATAGGTTTGATTTTAAATATGCCATAGCTGTAGAAAGGTCAGAGGGATTATTAACAATTTGAGATAAGGGTAGTTTTATGGAAGAAGTCGATTTATGTAAGAGGAGGATTATTGTAGTAGTAGGAAAATGGGTAACCGGTGAGAAGGAGGTGACTTTGGTTAATGTTTATGCTCCAAACAATTTTGCAGAACAAAAAATGTTATAGGAAGAAATTTATGGTTTGAGAAATCAATTCTGTAAAGCTTGGATTGTAGGTAGGGATTTTAATGTGGTGAGGAATCGTAGTGAAAGAATAAATTGCTCAAGCACAGAGAAGGGATCAAAGGAATTCGATGAGTTCATTGATAGATTGAAGCTGGTCGATTTACCTTTAATTGGTAAAAAATTTACATGGTTTGGTCCGGATAGTAAATGCAGCAGGTTGGACAGATTCTTAATTGAAGAAGACTAGGTGGTTCAGTTTAAGGATTTACAACAGAAGGGTCTCAACTGATCTGTATCGAATCATATCCCAGTGATGTTGGTGGATGAATCAGTAGACTAGGGTCCTCGACCTTTTAAGTTTGTCAACGTATGGTTGAAAAAGGAAGAATGTTTGAAGTTGATTGAAAAGGAATGGTCAATAATGAAGGGCTTAAGAGGAAAAACGGTTGTCAAATTGAGAAAATTGAAGGAAGCTATTAAGAAGTGGTATATGGAAGATGAAAATACTTTAGAAAGAAGTATTATGGAAAGTGAGGCTAGGATTAAGGCAATTGGTGATATAAGTGAAAACAGAAAGTTGGCCGAGTTGGAGATGGATGAGTTAAAACAATTGAACATTGAGGTCTGTGAAGCAATTAAACTCAAAGAATCTATCTGGTGTCAAAAATCGGAATGACTTGGCTTAAGGAAGATGATGCCAATAGTGCTTTCTTTCACAAGGCGGTCAAGATTAAAGCCAAAAGAAAAATGGTTTTTAGCCTAAAAATTGGTAGTCGTAATATTAAGGACCCTAAGGAGATGAAAGAGGGTCTTTTCAATTACTTTAAAAATTATTTTGACTGTTCGGTAAGAAGGTGGAAAATAAGAGTGGATTTGAACTTCAGATTGCTTAGTGAGGAAAGTGCGAGGAAATTGGAAGAGCCTAGACCAGACGAATTCAATTTGTACTTCTATAGAAAGTGTTTGAAGATCGTGAAATATGATTTATTTGGGGTAATGTCAGATTTTTTCTCATTTGGAAAACTTGAGAAGAGTATTAACTCCTCTTTTATCATTCTTATACCAAAGGTGGAAAGCCTATTGAGATTTCAAAATTTAGACCAATCTATTTAGTGAGCTCCCTTTATAAGATTGTATCCAAGGTTTTGTCACGAAGGTTAAGGGAGGTTATAGGAGAAGTGGTTAGTGAGACTCAATGTGCCTTCATTAAGGGTAGGCAGATTTTTGATGGGATTTTAATTGCAAACGAACTTATCCATTCGGTTATGAAGAGAGGTAGATGTGGGGGAAAGCTTATTTTTAAATTAGATTTTCAAAAGCGTATGACTGCGTTAAATAGGATTTTTTGGAGTTGATGTTATAAAAAATGGGGTTCGGGGAAAAATGGAGAAGCTAGATGTTGGAGGTTTATCTACAGCTAGAGTGTCTATCATTATGAATGGGTCATCATCCAACGAATTCAGATTTCATAAAGGCCTTAGATAGGGAGACCCACTGTCTCTATATTTATTCATTTTAGTGATGGAGGTTCTCCATCTGGCGTTGGACAAAGCGACAGAGGAAGAACTGATCAAAGGATTTAATGATGTAATTCTTCGGATAAAATTTTCTCATCTTCAATTTGCTAATGATACGATTCTTTTCCTAAAAGTTAATGATAAAGAGGTGACTAATATGATGTACATTCTTAGGGTGTTCGAGATTTTTTTGGGGCTGAGCATTAACTTTAACAAATCCTGCTTAGTGGGGTTTGATGTGGAAGAAGAATTATTGATTAGGATGGCTGCCATTTGCAAATGCAAAATAGGTACTCTTCTTTTCAACTATTTAGAGGTCCCATTAGGTACAAATCTGAAAAGATTATACACTTGGGAACCAATCATAGACAGAGTCAGGAAGAAGTTGTCGGGATAGAAATGTCGATCACTTTCATGGCAGGCAGGGTAGTTCTTATTAATGCGGCGTTGTCCTCACTGCCGATATATTTCGTGTCCTTGTTTCAAGCTCTAGTGACTGTTATTAAAAAAAATTGACAAGATCAGAAGGAATTTTATATAAGGGAACACGAATGCAAAAAATAAAAGATGGTGAGAATAAGATGGGATACAGTCTGTAAACCAAAGGTTAAGGGTAGGGCGGGTGTGGCAAATCTTGAGGTTAAAAATAAAGCTTTATTGGCTAAATGGTGTTGGAGATTCATGACAGAAAAAGAAGCGTTATGGCGAAAGGTGATTCTAACAAAATAAGAGTCAAATATTCAGAGTTGGCGTTTTAAGACGACGTACAAAAAAGACATGTCTATGGTTTGGAGAGGCATTGTCAAAAATACAAAAGATGAGAAAGTGTCCAAATGGGTGGGTCCAAAAGCATTTTTTTGGAAAATTGGAAATGGAAAATCGACTCTGTTTTGGTAGGACATTTGGTGTGGGGATCGACCATTGAAAGTTTTGTTTCCAAGGCTTTTTCGTCTTGCTAAAAATAAAGTAAGTACAGTTGCAGATTCATTAAGTAATTTAGGGACTGGGTGCTTTAATTGGGAAGGCTAGTTTTCTAGACCTTTGATGGATAGGGAAAATGAGATGTGTAAAAATTTGGCTGATAGGATGAATTGCACAATATTGATTTCAGAAATAGAGGATAGATTGTGTTGGTCTAATGATAAATTGGGAGTGTTCTCGGTTAAAAAGTGTTCAGATCTATTAATAATGGATGATGAGGCGGATGTCAATTTTGCTTGCGGTAAAGTGTGGAATATTAAGGTTCCTCCTAGAGTTCGTAGCTTTCTGTGGATGTTAACTATCGACAGAATCATGTCTAAGGAATTTTTGGCTAAACTAGATATGAACCTTCAAAACTTTTTGATTTTTTTCCCTTGGTGCGAAAGAGAACCGAAAAGCGCATCTCACCTTTTTTTCAAGTATAGATTTATCGAAGGTTTTTGGGCAAAAATCTTCAATTGGTGGGATGCTGAATGGAAGAGGGTTGATGGTTTTGTGGATTTATTTGCCTTGTGTTATAATGCGAAAATAGAATATAGTAAGAAAAGTTTATGGCTGATTTCTTATGCTGCAGCATGTTGGTCAATATGGTTAGCAAGAAATGCTTTGGTTTTTGATAGAAGGAGTGTAAAAATGGATAATTTGGTTTTTCAATCTACGATGAGGGCATTGTTGTGGATTAGATCATCTCATAATGAACTCATGATGCAGGAGAAGTTTTTGTGGTTAGCTCCTCAAAGATATAGAGTGGTTGTGACAGCCCTAAAGTGACCCTAGTCGGAAAGCGGTTTCGGGACCACTAAACCGAGTCACCAAATTATTTGAATATGATAATTATTGTCTAAAGTATGTGAATATGAATGTGTGAAAGTTTTAAGCTTCGATTTAGTTAATTGCATGTGAATTTAGTTAATAGGACTTATGTGTGACACTTTCGAAATGTGATAGGTTAATCTATAAGGATCTATTAGTGCATGTAATAAAAGGGTGGACTTGCATGTCAATTTCCCCACTTAATTGGTAGTGGCCGGCCATGACAATGAGGGTGGACAAATGTGATGGGTAAAACATGTCATAAACATGTTATGTTAGTGTTTTATGGAAGGAATGATAAAATAAGGAGCATGGGTAATAAAATAATAGTGGTTAGTAGGAGGAGAAAGAGAAAAGAAAAAAATGAGCTAGGCTACTCCTCCATTGCCGTGACTTGAGGAAGGAAGAAGAAGAGGATTTTCTTGCTTCATGTTCGGTTGGTTGGTGTTTAGGAGGAGGTATGTTTGATGTTGTTCCATGAGATTCATGCATGTTTTAGTTGTTAGCTTGAGTTCTACCTAGCCCATGGTTTAAATCTTTGCTATGTGATGGAGATGATATTCGCCATGGGTGTTGTCTTCTTGGTTGGTGTTTGATGTTGTGGTGATGAGGCATGAAGATGAGTTAAGTTTCGCTAAGGTGGAGTTGTGTTGATGTCATTTGCATGCTAAATGTGAAGCTTTGTAATGATACATGTGATGGTGGATTGATGACTCTTGGATTTTCTTTTAGCATTTTTGAGTTAGACATTAAGTTCTTTGTTTAACCCATGACCAAAATTGAAATGGTATGGTGTCTTGATGCATTCGGCCATGGTAGGAAGTAGAAGAGAAATATGGTTGTTGTTCATGTTATTTGGATGAAAAATGGTAGTAAGGTGAAGTGCAAATGTTAGTATTTGATTACTAGTGTATATATGTGTATTAGCCGAGTTTTGAACTTGAAACAAAATGGTATGTAGTCAATTCAAGTAACCATATTTGTAAGAAGTATTAAGCATATAATTGGCCTCAACTTAGACATGCATATTCGGCCACATGAGATAGATTGGTGTTGCATGTATTCGGTTATAGGCTAGCATAATGATGAATCTATCTTGACTTAGATAATCGGCTCAAGGAGAATTTGTTAAAGTGCTTAGTTAATTGATATTAGGTTAATGATGTGTGTATTCGGTCATAAAGGTGCACATGAGGAAATGTTAGATTAATTGTATTAAATTGCTCAATGTGATTAAAAATGCGTATGACCATTTTGTATTTGAGCTAAAGGTGGCCATATGACCTATCAAACTCCTTGTCATATTCGCCATAAGCTAGCATAATGAGACTTTAATAAGTTAAATTTGTTTGAATTAGCTCAAGAGCTTAGAGGACCAAAGTTGGATAAGGGAAAGGAAAAAGTGATCGAATAGCCGCCGAAATTGTTCGACAACATCCGAGGTAAGTTTTTGAGTAATGGATCTTAGATTATGATTCGATTAGATCATGTTTTAAGTAAATCAAAATCATGCTCTTTGTATGTAACTATTGAGCCGAAAATGATAATGCTTGATAAGTGACTTGTGTTTGAATTCTAGTTATGAAAATGAAATATAGATGTGTCATGATTTATTGATATGTGCATGGATATTCGGATGATAACCGGGCTAAGTCCCAAGGCATTTGTGCTAGTGACTAATTCGGGCTAAGCCCAAGGCATTTGTGCGAGTTACTATATCCGGCTAAGTCCCGAAGGCATTTGTGCGAGTTACTATAACCGGCTAAGTCCCGAAGGTATTTGTGCGAAGTTACTATAACCGGCTAAGTCCCAAGGCATTTGTATGAGTTACTATATCCGGCTAAGTCCGAAGGCATTTGTGCGAGTTACTATAACCGGCTAAGTCCGAAGGCATTTGAGCAAGTACCTATATCCGCTAAATTTCAAGGTACTTGGTTTGGGAATGAGCGATCTTGCTGTAATAATTTCAATTAATACGCCGTAAAATCCCAACGATGAGGTACGTTTCAGATATGCATTGGAGTAGTTGATTCCTTTTAAATATTATTCGCTCATCAATTAATGAGCTTCGCCTTTGGTTAAGTTGACGCTTTATGTGTGAATATGAGGGTTGGAAATGTGAAGTAGGACTGATTTTGAGAATATGTGTATATGAAATTATCCGCTTAGTTATATGAATGCTATACTTGATTGTGCCTAATTTCATTGCTCAAAACTTACTAAGCATTAAATGCTTACTCCGTTCTTTGAATCTCTGCTTTATAGATTTTGGTTCGTCACCATCGGACTCGGGATTGTCAAAGTCGAAGTCGTCCACACTATCAAAGCCCTTTTGGTACACTTTTGGTTGAACTCGAAAATGGCATGTATAGGACTACCCTTGTTGTTGTTGGTCATATACCCTTTGGTTTTGTATAAATTTGGATAGCCATGCGAAAATGGCTTATATATACTTTGAGCATAGCATTATAATCGTTTTGTATGTTGTTCATTGAGAGGTATGGAAATGTTTGGTAACGATTAGCCATTGGAATGGTTAATCATGATCATTTTGGTGCTTTGTATGACAAATTCTAGTTGATTCATGGAAAACCATGAAATAGGTAAAGTTTACCTTAAAAACAGATCTTGACAAAGAAGAGTGGTGTGGATTTGAAAATCACTAAAAATATTAGGAATGGAATTAAATAGTGAATAAATTATATAGTCTAACCTTGATGAATCTATTTTCATATGAAAGTAACGAAACGATCATATGAGCCGTATTTTATGAGATGCTTAAGTTTTCGTGAAACAGGGCCAGAGCGATTTCTGGATCCCCTGTTTCGACTTTGGAAATTCACTATAACTTAACCAGAGATAATTAGAAGTCATTCCCTATATGTACAGATTCCTTTTCGAGTCTAGTTTCTTTAGAAACAAACGGCATAAGTATTGAAGCCCTGTACAAGGAGAGATCTAAGTCGTAATGCATGAAGGTCAAAGTAGTCGAACCCTAAAACAGGGGAGAATTTAACTAATAAACTGTACTAATTGTCTTGACCAAAAATTCTAGAAAAAAATTTGTAGATGGATATATGAGTCTAGTTTCAGGTAAAATTTACGAAACTGGTTTTCAAGTTTTCGAACTCAAGATATGATTTTTAAGGTGACAAGGACGCAGCTTAGCCACTTGTCCGAAATTTTAAAATGGTTTATGAAAATAAATGAATTAAGTCATTAGCACCTCGCGTTCGACTCAAACAACGGTCTCTGCATGTGGTGTTACAATTTTATTGGTATCGAGCTACGGTTTAGTCAATTCTAGGACTACCGTAATACGTTTGGGTCTAGCTATACATGCCATTATGTGATTATTTGATAGTGTGGTGATTTCGACAATTGAAAATGTGTTTATTTATAGTAATGGATCCCGATCCCAACCGAAGCGGTGGTGATGATCTTGAGAGTGTAGTGCTCTCCCTTTACAAGGGACAAAGACCGCGGACTCTCAACCTATTGCTAGTAATCCGAATGATGAAGCTAGACAAGCTTTTTATAGCGTGATGAAAGATTGGTTCAACCAATACATTCAAACTAATACGGCTATTCCACAACCTCCATTCCCGACTAATACCACCCCTGTACCTACAATACCTCTGGCAACTGACCAAATAAGGTCAAATAAGCCCCCAGTTGATAGAATCTGAAAACACGGGGCTACTGAATTTAAAGCTACAGACAGCGATGATGCCGAGCAAGCTGAATTTTGGTTGGACAACACTATTCGGGTACTCGATGAGCTATCTTGCACACCCGATGAGTGCCTAAAGTGTACTATCTCCTTGCTACGTGATTCTGCCTACTATTGGTGGAATACGTTGACTTCTGTTGTGCCCAGAGAGCAAGTAACTTGGGAGTTTTTCCAAACCGAGTTTGGAAAAAGTATATCGATCGAGATTCATGGATCAAAACGGAAGGAATTTCTTGAACTTAAACAAGGTTCCATGTCGGTTACCGATTATGAACGAAAGTTTGTAAGGCTTAGCCGGTATGCTCGAGAATGCATTTCTTCAGAAGCCGTGATGTGTAAACGTTTCGAGGATGGACTGAATGATGATATAAAGCTGTATGTTGGCATTTTGGAAATCCAAGAATTTGTGGTACTTGTCGAGCGAGCTTGCAAAGTGAGGAGCTCAAGATGGAGAAAAGAAAAGCGATATGGGAGCAAAGGAGTTTCAGAAGAGGTCTTGGGAGGCCCTTTCAACATCATTAAAGAAATTTAGAGATGATTTCGGCCGATCTAGAGACACTTGGTTTTTCTAGACGAGATCGTGATCGACCCCGTGAGTGCACGAGTCACTTGATCGCCAATGTTGGAAATGATCGTCGAGACGAGCGAGTGTCGTGATTGTGGTAAATGGCATTCGGGGAGTTGTAGATTCCATGACCGCTCCTGTTACAAGTGCGGATCAGCTGACCACTTTATTAAAGATTGCCCGAGATTGTCTGAACAGAACGTAAATCAAAGTGGGAAACCTGGTGCTACTACTGCTCGGGGTAGACCATCTAGAAATACGGGCAATGCTAGTGGCGGTCAGAGAGGATCTAGAGATGCTACAACCAGATCTGAGGCTCGTGATCCTGCTAGAGCTTACGCTATACGCGCACGCGAGGATGCTTCCTCGCCAGATGTTATTACCGGTACTTTTACTCTCTTTGATACTAATGTGATTGCTTTGATTGACCCTGGTTCTACTCATTCTTATATATGTGAAACCTTAGCATCCAGTAAGACTCTACCTGTTGAGTCTACTGAGTTTGTAATTCGGGTGTCAAATCCTTTGGGTCGTTACGTGCTTGTTGACAAAGTGTGCAAGAAATGTCCCCTAGTAATCCGAGGTTTCTGTTTTTCGGCCGATTTGATGCTTTTACCATTTGACGAATTTGATGTTATCCTCGGTATGGATTGGTTGACCGTACATGATGCAATTGTAAATTGCAAAAGAAAAACCATCGATTTAAGGTGTGTAAATAACGAGATAATCCGAGTTGAGTCTACTGACTAGAATAGGTTGCCAGCTGTAATATCGTCGATGTTGGCTCAGAAATATGTAAGAAAGGGGTGTGAAGCATACCTTGCGTATGTACTTGATGACAAAGAGCTAGAAAAGAAGCCTGAATCTGTGTCAATGGTTTGTGAATACCCGGATGTTTTTCCCGAAGAATTACCGGGTTTACCACCTGTTCGGGAGGTAGAGTTTGGTATTGAGCTTGTACCTGGGACTACACCAATTTTGATAGCTCCGTATCGTATGGCACCAACCGAGTTAAAAGAGTTGAAGGCTCAGTTGCAAGAGTTGACGGATAGGGGTTTCGCTCGACCAAGTTTCTCACCTTGGGGTGCACCAGTATTGTTTGTGAAAAAAAGGACGGAACCATGAGGTTGTGCATCAACTATCGTCAGCTGAATAAAGTGACAATAAAGAATAAATATCTGTTACCGCGTATTGATGATTTGTTTGATCAACTAAAGGGAGCCTCGGTGTTTTCAAAGATAGATTTAAGATCGGGTTATTATCAGTTGCGAATTCAAGATTCGGATATACCCAAAACTGCTTTCAGAACGAGATACGGTCACTACGAATTCTTAGTGATGCCGTTTGGGCTCACTAATGCCCCCGCGGTATTTATGGATTCGATTAATCGGATCTTCAGACCGTATTTGGATCGGTTTGTTGTTGTGTTTATCGATGATATTTTAGTCTATTCGAGAAATGAAACTGATCATGCTGAACACCTGGGATTAGTGTTGCAAATTTTACGGGATAAGCAGTTATATGCTAAGTTCAGTAAGTGTGAGTTCTGGTTAAGAGAGGTTAGCTTCTTGGGTCATGTGGTGTCTGCATCTAGTATTCGAGTTGATCCGAACAAAATTTTGGCCATACTTAACTGGAAGCCTCCGAGAAATATTACTGAAGTTTAGAGCTTTTTGGGACTTGCCAGTTACTACAGACGCTTTGTAAAGGGTTTCTCGATGATAGCCACACCAATGACGAAACTACTTGTAAAGATGTTAAGTTTGAATGGATGAAAAAGTGTCGAAAAGTTTCAATCAATCGAAAACTTGTTTGATGAAGCTCGAAGACTAGTGCAGCCGAATCGTGCAAAGAGTTTGTCATTTATAGTGATGCATCCCTACTTGGGTTGGGTTGCGTATTGATGCAAGAGGGTCGAGTTGTAGCTTATGCGTCGAGACAACTGAAGCCACATGAGAAAAATTATCCGACCCATGATCTTGAACTAGCTGCCATCGTGTTCGCTTTGAAAATATGGCGACATTACTTATTTGGTGAGAAGTGCCATGTATATTCGGATCACAAAAGTCTCAAATATTTGATGACTCAAAGAGACTTGAATCTGCGACAAAGACGTTGGCTCGAGTTGTTGAAAGATTATGAGCTTGTCATTGACTATCACCCGGGAAAGGCTAATGTGGTTGCGGATGCCTTAAGTTGTAAATCACTGTTTGCTTTACGAGCGATGAATGTACACTTGTCTATTCTATCCGACAATGTGTTAGTGCCAGAATTAAAGGCCAAACCATTGTTGATTCATCAAATTCGTGAAGCTCAGAAAGTCGACGATGAACTGGTTGCAAAACGGGCTGAATGTGTTTCGAATATGGAATCAGAGTTTCAAATTGATGATGACGATTGTTTGAGGTTCAGAAGTCGTTTGTGCATTCCAAGAAATTTAGAACTTATTTCGATGATTCTGAACGAAGCTCATTGTAGCCGAATGTCAATTCACCCGGGGAGTACGAAAATGTACAACGATCTGAGACGTCAGTTTTGGTGGCATGGTATGAAATGAGACATTTTCGATTTTGTTTCGAAGTGCTTAGTATGTCAGCAACTGAAGGCAGAACATCAAGTGCCTACAGGTTTACTTCAGCCGGTCATGATACCTGAATGGAAATAGGATTGAGTCACGATGGATTTTGTATCTGGGTTGCCAATGTCGGCAAGTAAGAAAGATGCGATTTGGGTTGTTGTTGATAGATTGACTAAGTCGGCTCACTTTATCCCCGTACGCACGGATTTTTCATTGGATAAACTAGCTGAATTGTATGTTTCTCAGATTGTGAGATTACACGGGGTACCTATTTCTATTGTGTCGGATAGAGATCCGAGATTCACCTCACGATTTTGGAAGAAATTGCAAGAAGCTTTGGGTACCAAGTTGCATTTTAGCACCGCTTTTCACCCCCAAACCGATGGTCAATCCGAGCGGATAATTCAGATACTTGAGGATATGTTGAGATGTTGCATCCTTGAGTTTAGTGGTTCATGAGAACGGTATTTACCTTTGATTGAATTCGCTTACAACAATAGTTTTCAATCAAGTATTAAGATGGCACCTTACGAGGCTTTGTACGGTCGTAAATGCTGTACACCATTGTTTTGGACCGAGCTCGGTGAAAGTAAAATTTTCGGAGTTGATTTGATTAAAGATGCTGAACAGAAAGTAAAAGTAATCCGTGAAAGTCTGAAGGCAGCCACAGATCGTCAGAAGTCGTACGTGGATTTGAAACGAAAAGACATTAAGTATCAGGTGGGAGACAAAGTGTTTATTAAAGTTTCACCTTGGAAAAAGATACTCAGATTTGGCCGTAAGGGCAAATTGAGTCTGAGATTCATTGGGCCGTATGAAATCTCCGAACGAGTTGGTCCAGTTGCATATAGGTTGCTTTTACCCCCTAACTTGAAAGGATCCACAACGTTTTTCATGTTTCGATGCTTCGACGTTACAGATCTGATCCTTCGCACATAATAAGTCCCTTCGAGGTTGAAATTCAAGTCGATATGAGTTATGAAGAAGAACCAATTCATATCCTAGCTCGTGAAGTGAAAGAGTTGCGAAACAAAAAGGTTCCTTTAGTAAAAGTGTTATGGCTCAAACACGGGATGGAAGAAGCTACTTGGGAACCCGAGAACTCTATCAAAGAACGATACCCAAACTTATTTACCGGTAAGATTTTCGGGGACGAAAATTTCTTAAGTGGGGGAGAGTTGTGATAGCCCTAAAGTGACCCTAGTCGGAAGCGCTTTGGGATCGCTAAACCGAGTCACCAAATTATTTGAATATGATAATTATTGTCTAAAATATGTGAATATGAATGTGTGAAAGTTTTAAGCTTGATTTAGTTAATTGCATGTGAATTTAGTTAATAGGACTTATGTGTGACACTTTGAAATGTGATAGGTTAATCTATAAGGATCTATTAGTGCATGTAATAAAAGGGTGGACTTGCATGTCAATTTCCCCACTTAATTGGTAGTGGCCGCCATGACAATGAGGGTGGACAAAATGTGATGGGTAAAACATGTCATAAACATGTTATGTTAGTGTTTTATAGGAGGAATGATAAAATAAGGAGCATGGGTAATAAAATAATAGTGGTTAGTAGGAGGAGAAAGAGAAAAGAAAAAAATGAGCTAGGCTACTCCTCCATTGCCGTGACTTGAGGAAGGAAGAAGAAGAGGATTTTCTTGCTTCATGTTCGGTTGGTTGGTGTTTAGGAGGAGGTATGTTTGATGTTGTTCCATGAGATTCATGCATGTTTTTAGTTGTTAGCTTGAGTTCTACCTAGCCCATGGTTTAAATCTTTGCTATGTGATGGAGATGATATTCGACCATGGGTGTTGTCTTCTTGGTTGGTGTTTGATGTTGTGGTGATGAGGCATGAAGATGAGTTAAGTTTCGGCTAAGGTGGATTTGTGTTGATGTCATTTGCATGCTAAATGTGAAGCTTTGTAATGATACATGTGATGGTGGATTGATGACTCTTGGATTTTCTTTTAGCATTTTTGAGTTAGACATTAAGTTCTTTGTTTAACCCATGACCAAAATTGAAATGGTATGGTGTCTTGATGCATTCGCCATGGTAGGAAGTAGAAGAGAAATATGGTTGTTGTTCATGTTATTTGGATGAAAAATGGTAGTAAGGTGAAGTGCAAATGTTAGTATTTGATTACTAGTGTATATATGTGTATTAGCCGAGTTTTGAACTTGAAACAAAATGGTATGTAGTCAATACAAGTAACCATATTTGTAGGAAGTATTAAGCATATAATTGGCCTCAACTTAGACATGCATATTCGGCCACATGAGATATGTGACAGCCTTAAAATGACCCTAGTCGGATGTGGTTTCGGGACCACAAAACCGGAGCATAAAAATAATTTAATATTCATTTTGATGCCTATGATATGTGTTAATTCGTGTGTGACATTTTGATGATTTGATTTAGGGTTATAAATGTGAATTTCACTAAAAGGACCTAGTAGTAAACTTTGAAAGTAGGATAGGAAATGTGTGATGACTAATTGAAGCATGCATGCAAAACAATGGTTTTGCATGTCAATTACCCCTCTTTTTATAAGTAGTGGCCGGCCATGACAAAGGAGGATGGGCAAAACATGTCATAGACATGTTTTGTTGGTGCAATATGGGAGGAAACATTAAACTAAGGTGAGGAATAAAGAAATGAAAAAAAAAAGAAAGAAGGTGTGTGATTCCCCCATTGCCGTGAGTTGAAGAAAGAGAAAAAATTTGTTCATCCTTTCTTTGAGCCAAAACTAGGAAGAAAAAAAAGAGAGAAAAGAAAAGCTTCATCTTTTGGTTCTTCTTGGCCGGTTTGAAAGGAGAAAGGTTGAAGATATTCGGCCATATTTGCATCTAAGTTAAGGTATGTTTGATGATGTGCCATGAGATTCAAGCATGTTTTAGTGGTTAGCTTGAGTTCTAACTAGCCCATGGTTCAAATCTTCACTATGTCATGGAGATAATGTTCGGCTAAGGTGGATTTGTGGATGTCATTTGCATGCAAAAAGTAAAGCTTGTAATGATGCATGGGATGGTGGATTTATGACTCTTAAATCTTCTTTTTAGCATTTTTGAGTGAGGCATTATGTTCCTTGTTCAACCATGACCAAAATTGAAATGGTATGGTGTTGTATGGCATTCGGCCATGGTAAGAAGTAAAAGAAAACTATGGTCGTTGTTCATGTTATTTGAATGAGAAATGGTAGTAAGGTGAGGTACAAATGTTAGTGTTTGATTTACTAGTGTATATGTGTGTATTAGCCTAGTTTTGAACTTGAAACAAAATGGTGTTTAGTCGATACAAGTGACCATACTTGTAGAATGCATCAAGTGTTGCAATCGGCCTCAACATAGACATGTATGTTCGGAAACATGAATGAGTACGTAAGTTGATGTGTATGCTCGGCTATAGGTAGCCTATTGATGGCTTTAGCTTGACTTAGAAAATTCGGCTAAAGGGAAATATTAACTAGTATGTTGAATCCGATTCGTGATTTCGTACCCATGTGACTCTAATGTCTAATGTATATATGGGCTAAGTACCTTGAGCTTCTCTTTGATGTTCGAATGAATTGTATTGAATTGCTTGATGTGATTAAAATGTGCATGACCATTGTGTATTTGAGCTAAAGGGTGGCCATATGACCTTTTAAACTCCTTGTCATATTCGCCATAAGCTAGCATAATGAGACTTTAATAAGTTAAATTTGTGTGAATTAGCTCAAGAGCTTAGAGGACCACATTTGGATAAGGGAAGGAAAAGTGATCGAATAGTCGTCAAAATCGCTCGACCACATCCGAGGTAAGTCTTGAGTAATGATCCTACTTGTGTTATATTGAAATGATTTGTCATATTATGGCGGATAGCCGAATGTGCGTAGGGACTACGTTGTAAAGTCAATTGAAATCATGCTCTTTGTGTGTGGCTATTGAGCCGAAATTGGAAAGGTTTGATAAATGTTTTGTGTTTGAGCCTTAGTAACGAAAATGAAATATGGATGTGTCGTGATTATTGATATATGTGTGCGTGAGCAATTGGATGATACCCGGGCTAAGCCCCGAAGGCATTTATGCTAGTGATTATATCCGGGTTAAGACCCGAAGGCATTTATGCTAGTGATTATATCTGGGTTAAGACCTGAAGGCAATTGTGCGAGTTGTTATATCCGGGTTAAGACCCAAAGGCATTTGTGCGAGTTGTTATATCCGGGTTAAGACCCGAAGGCATTTGTGCGAGTTGCTATACCCAGGTTAAGACCCGAAGGCAATTGTGCTTGTGGTTATATCCGGCTAAATTCCGAAGAAACTTGGTTTGAAGGTGAGCGTTTTGTGCTGCAATAAATTCAATTAATACGCTCGAAAAACCCAAACGACAAGGTATGTTTGCATGTGCATCGGAAAAGTCGATTCGTTTGAAATAGTATTCGTTCAATCGACTAACGAACTTTCGGCTCTTAGATAGGTTGATACCTTGTGTGTGTATATTGATGAAGTGTGAAGTAAGTATGATTATGAGAATGTGTATTAATAAAGTGATTCATTTAGCTATGTGAATGTAATACTTTAGTCAAAGCTGATTTCATTACTTGAGACTTACTAAGCATTAAAATGCTTACCCCGTTGCTTTGACTCTCTGTTTTATAGATTTTGCTCGTTAGCTATCGGATTCGGGATCATCAAGTCAAGTCATCCACACTATCAAAGCCCTTTTGGTACTCATTTAGTTGAACTCTGGATATGGCATGTATAGGACTACCCTTTGCTGTTTTTCAAGTACGTTTTGTGATGTATGTGTGTACAGCCATGCGAAAATGGCTCGTAAAAGTGGAGTGTGGCATTACACCATTTGTGTTTATGTATATATGTATGGTTTCATGATGTGACTATGGACTGGAATGGAAGTGTTGGGCAAATGATCAGCCATTGGAATGGCTAAATATGATTATATGTGAACCTATGTATGACAAACTCTAGTTGATCCATGGAGGATCATGAAATAGGTAAAGTTGCCTTAAAAATAGATGCTGACAGCAGCAGTGATGTAGATTTGAAAAATCACTAAAAATAGTAGGAATGAATTAAATAGTGAATAAATTATGTGAATGAACCTTGATGAATCTATTTTCATAGGAAAGCAAGAAAATGATCATGTGAACAGTATGTTAAGGGAAATTTAAGTTTTTGTGAGATAGGGCCAGAACGGTTTCTGGATCCCCTGTTCCGACTTTGGAAATTCATTGTAAATTAACCAGAGATAATTAGAAGTCATGCCATATATTCATAGATTCCTTTTTGAGTCTAGTTTCTATAGAAACAAACGGCACCAGTATTGAAGCCCTGTACAGGGAGATATCTAAGTCGTAATGCGTAAAGGTCAGGGTAGTCGAGCCCTGAAACAGGGGAGACTTTAACTAATAAACTGTACTAATTGGCCTGACCAAAAATTCTAGAAAAAAAATTATAGATGCAAATATGAGTCTAGTTTCAAGAAAAAATCACGAAACTGATTTTCGAGTTGTGGAACGCAAGATATGATTTTTAAGGTGACAGTGACGCAGCTTGCCAGCCTGCCTGGAAAATTTTAAATGGACTGTGAAATTAATTAAGTTAAGTCTGTATGCACCTTGTGTTCGACTCCGGTAACGGTCTCGGGCACGGGGTGTTACAAGATAGATTGGTGTTGCATGTATTCGGTTATAGGCGCGCATAATGATGAATCTATCTTGACTTAGATAATCGGCTCAAGGAGAATTTGTTAAAGTGCTTAGTTAATTGATATTAGGTTAATGATGTGTGTATTCGGTCATAAAGGTGCACATGAGGAAATGTTAGATTAATTGTATTAAATTGCTCAATGTGATTAAAAATGCGTATGACCATTTTGTATTTGAGCTAAAGGTGGCCATATGACCTATCAAACTCCTTGTCATATTCGCCATAAGCTAGCATAATGAGACTTTAATAAGTTAAATTTGTTTGAATTAGCTCAAGAGCTTAGAGGACCAAAGTTGGATAAGGAAAGGAAAATTGATCGAATAGCCGCCAAATCGCTCGACAACATCCGAGGTAAGTTTTTGAGTAATGGATCTTAGATTATGATTCGATTAGATCATGTTTTAAGTAAATCAAAATCATGCTCTTTGTATGTAACTATTGAGCCGAAAATGATAATGCTTGATAAGTGACTTGTGTTTGAATTCTAGTTATGAAAATGAAATATTGATGTGTCATGATTTATTGATATGTGCATGGATATTCGGATGATAACCGGGCTAAGTCCCGAAGGCATTTGTGCTAGTGACTAATTCCGGGCTAAGCCCGAAGGCATTTGTGCGAGTTACTATATCCGGGCTAAGTCTTGAAGCCATTTGTGCGAGTTACTATAACCGAGCTAAGCCCGAAGGCATTTGTACTAGTTACTATAACCGAGCTAAGTCCCGAAGGCATTTGTGCGAGTTACTATATCCGGGCTAAGTCCCGAAGGCATTTGAGCAAGTAGCTATATCCGGCTAAATTCCGAAGGTACTTGGTTTGGGAATGAGCGATCTTGCTGTATTAATTTCAATTAATACGCTCGTAAAATCCCAATGATGAGGTACGTTTCGTATATGCATTGGAGTAGTTGATTCCTTTTAAATGTTATTCGCTCAGTCAATTAATGAGCTTCCGGCCTTTGGTTAAGTTGATCCCTTATGTGTGAATATGAGGGTTGGAAATGTGAAGTAGGACTGATTTTTTAGAATATGTGTATATGAAATTATCCGTTTAGTTATATGAATGCTATACTTGATTGTGCCTAATTTCATTGCTCAAAACTTACTAAGCATTAAATGCTTACTCCGTTCTTTGAATCTCTGTTTTATAGATTTTGGTTCGTCACTATCGGACTCGGGATTGTCGAAGTCAAGTCGTCCACACTATCAAAGCCCTTTTGGTACACTTTTGGTTGAACTCTGAAAATGGCATGTATAGGACTACCCTTGTTGTTGTTGGTCATGTACCCTTTGGTTTTGTATAAATTTGGATAGCCATGCGAAAATGGCTTATATATACTTTGAGCATAGCATTATAATCGTTTTGTATGTTGTTCATTGAGAGGTATGGAAATGTTTGGTAACCATTAGCCATTGGAATGGTTAATCATGATCATTTTGGTGCTTTGTATGACAAATTCTAGTTGATTCATGGAAAACCATGAAATAGGTAAAGTTTACCTTAAAAACAGATGCTGACAGCAGCAGTGGTGTGGATTTGAAAAATCACTAAAAATAGTAGGAATGGAATTAAATAGTGAATAAATTATATAATCTAACCTTGATGAATCTATTTTCATATGAAAGTAACGAAACGATCATATGAGCCGTATTTTATGAGATGCTTAAGTTTTCGTGAAACAGGGCCAGAGCAATTTCTGGATCCCCTGTTTCGACTTTGGAAATTCACTATAATTTAACCAGAGATAATTAGAAGTCATATCCTATATGTACAGATTCCTTTTTGAGTCTAGTTTCTTTAGAAACAAACGGCATATGTATTGAAGCCCTGTACAAGGAGATATCTAGGTCGTAATGCATGAAGGTCAGAGTAGTCGAACCCTGAAACAGGGGAGACTTTAACTAATAAACTGTACTAATTGGATTGACCAAAAATTCTAGAAACAAATTTGTAGATGGATATATGAGTCTAGTTTCAGGTAAAATTTACGAAACTGGTTTTCGAGTTTTGGAACTCAAGATATGATTTTTAAGGTGATAGTGACGCAGTTAGCCAGCTTGTCTGGAAATTTTTAAAATGGTCTATGAAAATAAATGAATTAAGTCTGTTAGCACCTCGCGTTCGACTCCGGCAACGGTCTCGGGTACGGGGTGTTACAGTGGTGTCGCTGGAATGATGGAAATGTGCAAGTGTACACAATCGTAACAAGTAATAAAGTGACAAGTAAATGTCGAGTTATCGTACCCACAGGGACTGTAAAAAGCAATATTTATGAAATTAATTTAAACACTTTGGGGAGGTAAAAATAATTTTGGTTTGAAAAGAGTGATTTATAAACTAAGATTTTAAAATTAAGCAAATAATTTAAATAAAATAAAAGAGTTCTAGTGCACGATTTCAATTAAGATTTAATCAAGATAACATAATTGTGTTGGATTAATTATACCTTTTTAACTTAGAAATATTAAATCCGTGCTTATGCTGTTATGAATAAATTCACGGCAACCCAGTAATTTGCTAACTTATGAACATATTTACTAATTAAAAGAATTACATTTATCTCTTGAACATATCCCTATGCCAATTCAACCGACTAAACAGATTTAATAAAGTAAACATGCTATCGCACATACATACTTATTGAATTAAATTATCTCTCGCATATTCCTATGTTGATTCAACCTATTAATTCAACTTAATAAACATGTAAAAGATTATGTGAAGTAACAAAGTAGCCATACCTTGAAACAATTTAATCATAACAATCTTGCAAGTTATGCAAGGCATATGTATCGCCAAATACAATGCTGATTTTATTTTCAGTTACCTTAGAAGAATTAAACATGCACTGATTAAGTACTGAGTCCATTAATTGCAATTTCAATCCGTTTAAATAATTAATTCTTTAGTTATCTAAATAATTATAATGCCAGATAACCTAAGCATGATTTTACTTAATCAAGAATTTCACTGAGGCCTATAACAACATAAACACTAATTTAATAATTCAAGTAGGCAAAATATAATCAACCCAACACGAATTAAATTCAAGCTAAATTGATTAAAATAACCATTTCAACAACAATATTTTTCATAGATATGCTCATCATAAAAGCAACAGAAATAAAAAAGAAAGGGAATAGAAAGCAAATCCAGTGTTTCTCTGCAGCTTGACTGTTGCTCCGTTCTTAGTCTCTGTTGTCTTCGCCGAGCAAGGCTTTTATGAATCCTTGATTGTTGCCCAAGATGGCTGAAGAACATCTCTTTCTTAAGAGAGGAAATCGGCACAAGAGGAACGGAAAATGGGATGGAAAAATAGAGAGGAAACTTTGAGAGAAGTGAAGAGAGGATGAGAGAATGTTGTGGAATGAGGGATGTTGAGGGATGCTTTGAAATGGCCAGCATAGGGTGGATTTTATAGCTGAAGAGGGACTCTAAAAATAGAAAATTCAGCAGCCAAGAGAGCCCTCCCATGGCCGGCCACACACATGGCAAGGTTGAAGCTTTCAACCTTGCTAAAAATAGGCTGGGGCAAATCTACAAAGCCTAAATAAAGGTGGGGTTTGAACGTAATTTGGAGGTTTTCAAGGGCCTTTTTGCAAGCATATTTTATCAGCTAATTTTTCTGATTTGGGTCAGCCAATGGACAGTTCTGGTCAGCCCAATTAGTGGTTGGTTCGGCTCACTCCATTCGGTTCAACCAGTGCGGTTCACTAGGCTCTTTCTTCATAATTAATTAAAATTAATTCATTTAACCTAAATTAAATAGGAAATAAATTAAAATTAATTTAATTATTAATTAATACACATTTCTGGACCGTCTTGGGCTAGAAATTAATTGGCCTCGAAACTTCAAATTACTCTCTGTTTTGTTCTTCTCGTAGGGTTCACCGGGCCCTTTTTCTCCAATTGTGTGATTTTGTCAAAAATAACCAAATTTAATCAAAATTAACTATAAAATTAATTAAAATTTATAATGTTCATATTTTTAACATAATTTAATTATTTTATAATATTTAATTATTTTTCGACAAGAACTTAACTGGAATAGCCTGGTTTTAAGTTAAAAAGGGTATGAAAAAGTATATAAATTTTTGTGTTTCCACACCCCCAAACTTAATTCATTGCTCGTCCCGAGTAATGCACAAATTTTGAAAAGAATTTCTCATAAACACTTTGAAAACCTTCTTCAGAACAACAGTTTTCTCGAAATTATGAATTTGATATACTTATGCTCAAAGAATAAGAAATTTGATCATTCTGCTACTCAAGTGTTCATATTATTCAAATTAATCTCAACAATTATTACAATAGCAAAATTAGACTAAATGTTTCTTGATAAAGACATGCTGATTCCTACCAATTCAATTTTTTAATCCTTTATTCAATATCAAGTTGCAATCATTAAGCTTAACCTATGTCTTCATATGTTGAACAAAGCAATTTCTCTCCACTAATGTAGGTAACTTTGGAACTTCGAATCAATAGGTCTTTAATAAGGTTGTAACGTGGTTGGGCTTAGGGGTAGGTAAAAAGATAGATAAATTTTGGCTAAAAACCCTAAACTCAGTGTAAATCGAACCATCAAAAAAAAAAAATTACCTTCAATCACCAACTTTCACATGCTCTTTTTCAAATATATGTGTTTTTTTTTTAGCATTTGATATTTCTTTTCAACTCCCCCAAACTTATTTTCAAACAATATTCTTGAATAGTACTGAGTCTAGTGTTTGGGGCAATTTAAAGATAATTAAGAGCAAAGTGATGGGCTAAATTTGTATAGGTTCCTAAAATTAGGCCATATAGTCTCAAAGTTGGGTTTCAAAGGATAAAATTTATCATGGTAGGCTTGAAAGGCTCAAATGGTCCAAACAACAGCTGCCTAAATCATTTCCAATGTTCCAAGCTTCCTAGGATTTCACCTCAAGAAACTACTAAGTCAATTCTAAAGACTTAAACTTTCATGCATACCTAACTTTCATAAAGAGATAAAAATTTTATGGTATGAAGTTGCATGCTTTATTAAAAATACATTTATGTCATCATTAAACTACATAATAATTTATTAAAAAATAGAACTTTATTCATACTCAAGTTTAGCATACTTAACAAAATTCAAATTTATTGAACAGAAACATACCCTAATCATAATTAAAAGAAAAATTTTATTCTAGATGAAGATAATTTCAAATTTCGGTCCCCCTAACTTAAAATGAACAATGTCCTCATTGTTTAAAGTGAATAGATACTATACACCAGGTAGGAATTCAGAAAAGAGGAGGTGAGTCAATGTGACTGCTTAAGTACCAAGCTCTTTTGAAATCCAATCCTAGACATGTATATACCTATTGCCACGCTTTATACTTTATGACTTGTCCATGTTTATTTAGGATTTCCTTCTCTTGTTTTATTATGCAGAAAAGTTCCTAATTTAAACTTGATCCTAAAATAACCTAAAAACAAATAAATAAAATAGAGTCAAGATCCCTCCCTTTTATTTATTTGCAGATCCTTCCAACTTGGACTCATCTTTTGCTCCATCATTATTGCCTTTGCATGAATCGCTTCGCTCCTTTTTCGAGAGTGGAGTCCATGGCTCGAATATGAAATCTAGAAATTCAGGCACAAAAATAAATGGGTCATTGTATATTCTCTAGAAAGCACTTCGAATCGAGTCATCCCTTATTTTTTAGTATCTCCAGTATGCTTGTTGCTGCCATTGCATGTGTTGCATTAAGTCCATCAAATTTAACAACTCATCTCGAAAGTCTGGGCTAGGCAAATGAGCTCTAAACATTGGAGTTCCAACATCCGATTCATCTTTTGGCTCTACTGGGTCCACCTTATCAGGGACTTCAAATGATTGCATCGTGGGATCTTCTTCATCAGGTTCCTCAGGCTCTTCACTTTCTTCAACTCGTTGTTGTAGAACTGAGTCTCCGGCTACTCGGTAGAGGTCCCAATCTGTAATTGTGCCTTGGGTGTACCCTGTCTTCTTGACATTAGCAAGAATTTCTACTTTCAAGCACAGAATAGTTATTATAAAGGGGAAGTAAGCAGGGCCAGAACGTCTAGCGACACAGTTTCGAATTTCTTTCAGGATGATCTTTCCCACATCAATGGTCTTACCCATTAAGATCGAGTATAGTAAGGCCATTCGCTCCAATGAATTTGTAGTCCCATGTGAGCTAGGCAGAAGGCTGAAACGGATGAAATAAAACCATACCTTTGCAATAGGTGTTAAGTATTCTCTTCGACACGTGTGGGTTCCTTGTTTCGACACAGTCCAATTGGAACCTTCAATTGTAAGCTCCTCAAGAATTTCTTGCAAAAGTTCCAGCTTGATATTGCTCATCAAAGACGAATACTCGTCGTTCTCGAAATCAGGTAATTCAAAGAACTCATTAATAGCATTCGAATTTATAGGTACTTTGATTCAGTGAACAGGGACTTCTGTCATCTCGCTTGAAGTTAAATTCGCGTAAAACTCACAAACTAGCTCCTCATCCACACTAGGTCTCTTTTCACAAAATAGTTCCCAGTTGAGAGCTTCAGCATTTGATGAATACGTGCCATGAAGCCTCTGTAGTTGCTCTCCTTCAGTGTGAAGCCTTTCTCAGGATGCATCTGTTGATTTTTGTAGGTACTTTCGTATCTCACTTTAGCTTCAACACAATAGAACTTGCTTTGTGTTTCATCGATTTGAGCAAAGGCGCGAGTTCTCTTGCGAGGCATAATTGACTTTTTTGAAAAAATATAAGAACTCAAAGAAAATTAATGCAAGAAAAAGATGGAAAATTAAAAGGAGAAGGGTTGAAGAATTTTGGCTTAAGGCTTGGTGTGCAAAGAGGGTGCCGCACAAGGCTATAGAACAAGCAGCAGCACGCAAGGGTGTGCAGCAAGAAGCAGGCTTGGAGCTTGTGCAAGAGCTGGGACGTAGCCTGGGCAGTAGTAGCAAGGGTGCGCAGGTGAGGCGCTAAAGCAGCAGATCGCGACTGGCAATGGCTGGATCAAACACCAACAGACAAGTGGGAGCTGGGTGCTAATCGGGTCGCGCAGCGTGATGCAACTGGGTGTTTGCCGACTAGGCTGCTGGAGCTAGGGGTGTTGCGGCACAAGGTGTTTTGGTTTTTGGTTGATGCATGGATGGGAGGTATAAGGTGGTATTTATAGCATAAGTAATAGGACTTAAAATAGAACTCTTAGTCTAATTTAATAATTAAAGATAAGAGTTTAATTCTAATCCTACTCAAATTTAACAACAATTAATAATTAAATATAAGCATATAGAATTATCAATTGATATTATTTATTAAGATAAACATAAAATAAAAATTGAAATTAAATTAATCCTAATTTAATCTAAGTTGATAAAATTAATATATAAATTATAATGAATGTAATTATATATTAAAGTTTATCAAATTATTAATAATGTTAAATAAAATAAAATAAAAAATATTTCTTCTAGATACCTTTAAAAAATATATTTACAAAGAAAGGCACCTAATTTTCATTATTTACAAAAAGAGCAATCAAACTTTAAAAAATATTCAATTTAAGTCCCTAGACTCAATGAAAATTAAAAATTGAGTTGCAAATTAAAAATTGGATCAAATTGACCATTTTATTTAAAAACAAAAATTTAGTTTGTTGATTAGGGAAAAATTTCTTGGAAAATTATGTTAAAATAAATTCCCAGGAAAGATTAGAGGGGTCACAAATGGTCCCGCTTAAGTTCCAACCTCCTAGACAGAATTTATTTAAACACACTAAACCTGAAAAATAGACCCTAAATTATTCATTAAACAAAACACAAAAAAATATTAAATATCTGATAAAATGAACGAGACGTTATCCCATTCGGTTTTATTCCCCCAATAGTGTTTCAAACGCTGAGCATTAACTTGAAAATTACCTCTCTTACCTCGAAGTTCAACAACTCTGTATGGATAGACCTTGTGAATTGTAAATGGACCAGACCAACGTAATTTTAGCTTACCTGGAAAGAACTTCAATTTCGAGTTGAACAACAATACTTGCTGGCCTGCTTCAAATTCTCGAACCTGGATGTGTTTGTCATGCCATTTCTTGAGTCTCTCTTTGAGTAATTTGGCATTTTCATATGAGAATATTCGGAATTCTTCTAACTCATTGAGTTGGAACATCCGTCTTTCTTTTGCGAGCTTAGGATCTAAGTTGAGTCGTCGAAGAGCCCAATAAGCTTTTTGCTCTAACTCCAAAGGTAGATGACATGCTTTATCGAAAACCAGCCTATAGGGTGACATCCCTAAAGTTGTCTTGTATGCTGTCCTGTAGGCCCATAAAGCGTCATCTAGTCTTTTGGACCAGTCTCGTCGGTTCGGGCAAACTACCTTCTCCAATATGCCCTTGATTTCTTTATTTTCTAGTTCAACTTGTCCATTCGTCTGCGGATGGTAAGCCGTTGCAACCTTGTGTTTCACCCCGTGCTTGTCTAGTAACCATTTTAACCACTTGTTCACAAAGTGGGACCCTTCATCACGAATGATGGCTCTCGGGGTTCCAAACCTCATAAACACGTGTTTCTGCAAAAACTTCATCACAACCCTAGAATCGTTGGTCGGATATGCCTCTGCCTCGACCCACTTGGACACATAATCTACTGCTACTAGTATATACTTGTGACCAAAAGATGAAGGGAAGGGCCCAAGAAAATCAATACCCCAAACATCAAATAATTCGACCTCAATAATGTTTGTTCGAGGCATCTCATTTTTGTTGGTGACATTTCCAACTCTTTGACATCGGTCACAACTCTTTGCGTATGCATATGCATCCTTGAATAGTGTTGGCCAAAAGAATTCGGCTTGCAATACTTTGGCTGCAGTACGAGTTCCTCCGAAATGACCCCCACTTGGGGCTGAGTGACAGTGGTATAAAATCTTCGGTATTTCTTCTTCTGCTATGCATCTCCTAATCATCTGATTTGCATACTTTTTAAACAGATATGGTTCCTCCTAGAAAAAGTACTTCACATCGTGAAGAAACTTTCTCCTTTGTTGATATGTCTTATCATACGGTATTAAACCACAAGCTAAAAAGTTAGCAATATCAGCAAACCAAGGGGTATTATGGACATGACTTACCTTCAGTATATGTTCATCTGGAAATGTTTCTTGAATCGATAGAAGTTGAGAATTCCCTTCTTGCGGCTCCAATCTGGACAAGTGATCTGCTACTTGGTTTTCTACTCCCTTTCGATCTTGAATTTCCAAATTGAACTCTTGAAGTAGAAGTACCCATCGGATCAACCTCGGCTTAGTGACTTTCTTGGCAAGTAAATATTTAATTGCCAAGTGGTCTGTATAGACAGTTACCTTGGTACCTACAAGATAAGATCGAAACTTGTCGAAAGCAAATACGATAGCAAGTAACTCTTTTTCTGTTACTGTATAGTTTAACTAAGCTCCTGTTAGAGTTCGGCTTGCATAGTAGATGGGATGAAAAACTTTGTTCCTTCACTGGTCCATGACAGCTGCTATTGCGAAGTCACTTGTGTCACACATCAATTCAAATGGCAAGTCTCAGTCTGGTGTGACAATTATGGGTGCCGTGACTAATCGATTCTTTAAGTCATTGAAAGCTTTTAAGCATTCCTCATTAAATTTAAATATCGTGTCCTTCTCCAATAATTTGCGTAAAGGTTTAGCAACTTTGGAGAAGTCCTTGATAAATCTTTGATAGAACCCGGCATGGCCCAAAAAGCTCCTAACACCCTTTACAGATGTTAGAGGTGGGAGTTTCTCAATAACATCTACTTTTGCTCTGTCTACCTCGATCCCATGTCTTGTTATCCGATGCCCCAGAATGATACCCTCTCGTACCATAAAATGGCACTTTTCCCAATTAAGTACTAGGTTCGTTTCTTCGCATCGCCTAAGTACCTTAGCCAGATTGGCTAAGCAATCATCGTACGTATCTCCAAACACTGAAAAATCGTCCATGAAAACTTCCAAAAATTTCTCAACTGTAACACCCCGTACCCGAGTCCGTTACCGGAGTCGAACACAAGGTGCACACAGACTTAACTTAATTGTTTTCACAGTCCATAAAAAAAAATTTCCAGACTAGCTGGTTACTGCGTCACTGTCGCCTTAAAAATAATATCTTGAGTTTTAAAGCTCGAAAATCAGTTTTGTAATTTTTCCCTAAAACTAGACTCATATTTCCATCAACATATTTTTTTCTAGAATTTTTGGTCAGGCCAATTAGTACATTTTATTAGTTAAAGTCTCCCCTAATCCAGGGTTCGACTTCACTCACTTTCACGCATTACGAATTGGATATCTCCCTGTACAGGGCTTCAATACTAATTCCGTTTGTTTCTATAGAAACTAGACTCAAGGAGGAATCTATACATATATGGCATGGATCCTAATTATCTCTGGTTAATTTATAATGAATTTCCAAAGTCGGAACAGAGACTCCAGAAACCGTTCTGGCCCAGTCTCACAAAAACTTAAATATCTCTTAACATACAACTCATATGACCTTTTCGTTTCTTCCATATGAAAGTAGATTCATCAAGGTTCATTTACATAGTTTATTCACTATTTAATTCCATTCCTACTATTTTTAGTGATTTTTCACATCTACATTACTGCTGCTAACAGCATCTGCCTTTAAGGTAGACTTTACCTATTTCATAGTTTCCATAATTCAATTGGCCCTTCTTGCATACATAGCACAAAGTGTGATCATGATTAACCATTCCAATGGCTAATCGTTTCAAAACAATTCCATACCTCATAATGATTAACATACAAAACGATTATAGTACTATGCTAAAAACGTATATAAGCCATTTTCGCATGGCTATCCAAGTTTACACAAAACCGAAAGGTACATGACCTACAACAAAAGGGTAGTCCTATACATGCCATGTCCAGAGTTCAACTAAAAGAATACCAAAAGGGCTTTGATAGTGTGGATGACTTCGACTTCGATGATCCCGAATCCGATAGCTAACGAGCAAAATCTATAAAACAGAGAGCCAAAGCAACAGGGTAAGCATTTTAATGCTTAGTAAGTCTCAAGTAATGAAATCAGCTTTGACTAAAGTATTACATTCACATAGCTAAATGAATCACTTTAGTAATACACATTCTCATAATCATATACACACACAAGGTATCAACCTATCTAAGAGCCGAAAGTTCGTTAGTCGATCGAACGAACACTATTTCAAACGAATCGACTTTTCCGATACACATGTAAACATACCTTATCGTATGGGTTTTTCAAGCGTATTAATTGAATTTATTACAGCACCAAAACGCTCACCTTCAAACCGAGCTTCTTCAGAATTTAGCCGGATATAACCACAAGCACAATTGCCTTCGGGTCTTAATCCGGATTTGGTAACTTGCACAAATGCCTTCGGGTCTTAGCCCGGATATAACAACTCGCACGAATGCCTTCGGGTCTTAGCCCGGATATAATCACTAGCATAAATGCCTTCGGGACTTAGCCCGGATATATTCACTAGCATAAATGCCTTCGGAACTTAGCCCGGGTATTATTCAAATGCTCATGTACACATATATCAATAATCACGACACATCCATATTTCATTCTCGTTACTAAGGCTCAAACACAAAACATTTATCAAACCTTTCCCATTTCGGCTCAATAGCCACACACAAAGAGCATGATTTCAATTGACTTTATAACTTAGTCCCTACGCACATTCGGCTGTCCGCCGTAATAGGACAAATCATTTCAATATAATTCAAGTAGGGTCATTACTCGAAGACTTACCTCGGACGTGGTCGAACGATTTCGACGGCTATTCGACTACTTTTTCCTTCCCTTTATCGGATTTAGCTCCCTTTGCTCTTGAGCTTAATTTAACAAATAAATTGATTTAATCATTTGAGCATCGAAGAGGAATTCAAGGTACTTAGCCCACATATTTTCATTAGACATTAAAGTCACATATGTACGAAATCATGAATCAACTCAACACGTTAGTTAGTACTCTCGTTAGTCAATTTTCTAAGCCAAGAATAGGCATCAATATGCTTGCCTCTAGCCGAATGCATGCACACCAATTCCCTCATGTGGCGAATATGCATGTCCATGTTGAGGCCAATTATACACTTAATACCACACAAAAACAGATACATTTTACTAACTAACGATTCCATATTGTAACTCAATACGCATCAATCATTTATTTCATAACCGAAACATCATCATATGCAAATATATACCTTGAGATGGTATATATGTCATACCAATACATCATGTGCAAACATGTATATCTATATATATATATATGCTAGAGCCGAATCTCAAAGTTGCTTATATCCAAATATAAACATATATCCAAAGCTCAAATCTTACCCACCATGCAATATGCATAAATCATACTTATGGATATACCATGGCGAATACACCACAACACCATACCGCTTCGATTTTGGTCACGGTTGAACAAGGAACTTAATGCCTCACTCGAAAGAAAAAAAAATGCTAAAAAGAAGATTCAAGAGTCATCAATCCACCTTCACATGCATCATTACAAAGCTTCATTTTTAGCATGTAAATGACATCAACACCAAGCAAGAATGATGCATCCATGGCCGAGTGTCATTTCCATCACCTAACAAGATTTCGACCATGGGCTAGGTAGAACTCAAGCTACCAACTAAAACATGCATGCATCTCATGGACAACATCAAACATACCTTAGTCTAACAAATCACCATAGCCGATTGTTTCAAGCTCCTCCCCTTCCTTTCTTTCCTCTATTCGGCCAAGAATGAACCAAAGGACACACTTGTTTCCTTTCTTCCTTAGAGTTTTCAGCCAAAAGAAGTGACAATTGATGAACACTTTTTTTTTCTTCTTTGTTTTCTTTCTCTCATTCACAAAGAAGGAGGGCATGGATGAGACCATTTTTTTTTCTTTCTTTGCCCATGCTCTTTATTTTATTATTTCTAACATCAAGCATTCACCCAACATGTTTTATGACATGTTTTGCCCATAATTCTTTGTCATGGCCGGCCATTAGCAAATAAAAGGGGAAATTGACATGCAAACCCCTCATTTTTGCATGCATGATCAACTAGTCATCACATATTTCCCCATCATACTTTCAAAGTTTTCTACTAGGTCCTTTCTAGTGAAATTCACATTTATAACTCTAAATCAAAACATCAAAAATGTCACACATGAGTTAACACATATTATAGGCAATAAAAAAATATTAAATTATTTTTATGCCTCGGTTTTGTGGTCCCGAAACCACATTCCGACTAGGGTCGTTTTAAGGCTGTCACATCAACCATGTCAGTGAAAATAGATATCATACATCTTTGAAATGTAGTAGGTGCAATACATAAACCAAATGGCATGCATCTAAATACAAATGTACCGTACAGGCAAGTGAATGTGGTCTTGTGTTGATCTTCCGGTGCTACCGTAATCTGGTTGTACCCCGAGTATCCATCGAGAAAATAGTAGTAATCTCACCCTGCGAGTCTATCCAGCATTTGGTCTAAAAACGGCAAAGGGAAGTAATCCTTCCTAGTTGCCTTGTTCAACTTCCGGTAATTGATGCAGATTCTCTATCCCGTAACTGTTCTAGTCGGTATCAACTCGTTATTCTCATTCTCTATGACCATGATACCTCTTTTCTTTGGTACGCACTGGACTGGACTTACCCATGAACTGTCTGAAATGGGGTAAATGATACCCGCATCTAACCACTTGATAATCTCTTTTTTCACTACGTCCTTCATGATGGGGTTCAGCCTTCGTTGTCCATCGATCATCTCTTTTTCACCATCTTCTAAGATGATCTTGTGCATGCATACAGATGGACTAATACCGCGAATAACGGCTATGGTCCATCCGATAGCCTTCTTAAATTGTTTCAGAACTAAGACAAGTTTCTCTTCTTGCTCAGTAGTTAACTCTGCTGAAACAATCACAGGCAAAGTAGAAGCGTCACCTATATAAACATATTTTAAATGAGAAGGTAATACCTTGAGTTCTTGTTTAAGTGGCTCCTCGATTGACGCTTTTGGCTGTGTGTAATCTCTCTCCTTTAAATCCAAAGATTCAAAACGGGATTTTGGATTAAATCCTTTTTTATTAGCTTCTAGCAAAGCTAAGTTTTCATCCTCTTATTCATCACTTGGAGGGTCTGATGTCAAAATTCTTTCCAGAGGATCCTCAACAGAGTTGAGTTCCTTCTCCACTATGAAATCCTCTAAGTCAGATACTGTAGAACAATCATCTATTGCGTCAGAAAATCGCATTGACTTGAAAACATTAAATGTTACCTGATCATCCTGAACGCGCATAGTAAGTTCGCCCTTCTGCACATCAATAAGTGTCCTTCCGGTTGCTAAGAACGGTCGCCCCAGGATAATTGGTACTTCTTTGTCTGCTTCGAAATCTAAAATTACAAAATCTGCAAGAAATATAAACTTATCTACACGTACCAATACATCCTTGATTTTTCCTTCTAGATGTGCTAAGGATCGATCTGCTAGCTGAAGTGTAACTGTAGTAGGTCTAACTTCACCAATCCCCAACTTCTTAAATATCGACATCGGCATCAAGTTGATACTTGCACCCAAGTCACATAATGGCTTACCACAATAAGTTGTTCCAATGTTGCATGGTATGGTAAAACACCCAGGATCCTTCAGCTTAGGGGGTAATTTGTCTTGAAGATATGCACTGCATTCCTTCGTTAAAGCTACCGTCTCAAATTCTCCAAGTCTTCAACTAACGGGATGTTGATATGAAGTTGCTTGAGTACGTCAAGGAACTTCTTGAATTAGACCTCCTATTTTTGCTTCTGGAGTCTTTGTGGGTAAGGTGATGGAGGTTTATATACTGGAGTTGGTACTAGTTAATTTGTCTTTAGCGGCAATTCTGCTGCTAATGGAGTGGTTGGCTGATCAGAGTTGGCTGGTTCTGAGGTTACCTTTTCAGGTCTTGCTGGTTCTGGTTCTAGTGGAACTGGAACTTCAACACTCGGTTGAACTTCTTCCAAATCTTGAGCTTCAGCATGCTCCTTTCAGCTTCAATGATGTTGGGCTCTACCGTTTTTTCTCTCCTTAATGTTAGTGCTTTACAATGCTCCTTCCCTGGATTTCTCAGATTTTCCGTATCACTAGGTAGAGCACCCTGTGGACGGTTCCTAAGTTCAGTAGCAAGCTAGCCTACTTGATTCTCCAAATTCCTTAGAGTGGTGTCATTCTTTGCCATGTATGCCTTCAATAAATTCTTTAAGCTATTGGACGATTCAGCCTAAACTGGTTTCTGAACTTGCTGTGAAAAACTAGGCGACTAGGTTGGTCTAGGTTGGGCGTAGTTGTTACTGCCTCCAGCCCCTTGGTTACTCCAGGAAAGATTGGGGTGATTTCGCCACGATGGGTTGTAAAAGTTGGATTACAACCCTTGCCTTCCTCAGTTCTAGTTCTGATTACCTATGTAGTACATGGATTTTGGGTTTGACGGACATTCTTCAAACACATGTACTTCCCCACAGTAGACACAGGCTATATTCTCATATTGGTTAGGTGGTTGAGCTGCAAAACTGTTAGACCCATTAGTGATAAGATTCTTTAACATTGAAGATATCGAAGATACCTGGGATGCAAGTGAAGTGAGGGCGTCCACTTCATGGATTCCGACAGCTCATCTTCCTGATGTTGCTCGATTGGTTGGCCACTGATAATTGTTACTGGCGATCCTCTCAATGATTTCATAAGTCTCATTGTAAGACTTAGATAAGATAGCACCGTTAGCAGAAGCATCTACTATCATCCTTGTGTGAGTGTTGAGACCATTGTAAAATGTCTCAAGTTGGATGCAATGCGGAATTCCGTGATGAGGGCACTTTCGTAATAACTCTTTGAATCTTTCCCATGCCTCATACAAGGACTCATCATCCATTTTTTGGAAAGCAGTAATCTCATTTCTCAGCTTAGCAATCTTGCTAGGCAGGAAGCACTTCACAAGAAATCTCTCTGCTAACTCTTGCCATGTAGAAATTGAGTTTGGTGGTAGTGAGTTTAACCAGGCTCGAGCTCTGTCCCTCAGCGAGTACGGGAATAGTTTTAATCGTAATGCATCTTTAGGTACTCCAGCTAGCTTGAAAGAGTTGCTCATCTCCATAAACAGTCTTAAATGAAGATGAGGATCTTCAGTAGGCATTCCACTGAACTGGCCCACTGTCTAAAGCATCTGGAACATGACTGGCTTCAGCTCGAATTGTTGTGCCTCGCTCTCGAGTCTTCTAATACCTGGATTAAGGTCATTAAAAACTGGCATGGTGTAGTTTCGTAAAGCTCTATCCCTATCATCAGCAATAAGGATAAGATTTTGAGCAAGGTTTGCTCTATTTCCTTGATTGATATTCTTGAAATTCATCTCTTCGGTCCTTCTTTGGTTCGCTTGTCTTCTTCGTTGGCGAAAGGTTCGTTCTATTTCAGGGTCCACTGGGAGTAAGTCGATAATTCGGTCAATACTCATAAACACCTAAAATAATCAGAGAAGAATTAATTAAGTAAGTAAAATTGAACAGGAAAATAAAAGAACCAAAATGTAAAAATAAATTCACAAATAATTTTTTTAAAATAGTCCCCATGACAAATACCAAAAACTTGAATGGTGGAAATGTGCAAGTGTACACAATCGTAACAAGTAATAAAGTGACAAGTAAATGTCGAGTTATCGTATCCACAGGGACTGTAAAAAGCAATATTTATGAAATTAATTTAAACACTTTGGTGAGGTAAAAATAATTTTGGTCTGAAAAGAGTGATTTATAAACTAAGATTTTAAAACTAAGCAAACAATTTAAATAAAATAAAAGAG
This sequence comes from Gossypium arboreum, assembly GCF_025698485.1. Lineage (NCBI taxonomy): Eukaryota > Viridiplantae > Streptophyta > Magnoliopsida > Malvales > Malvaceae > Gossypium > Gossypium arboreum. The sequence goes on along the minus strand of NC_069076.1, from coordinate 60,740,337 downwards.
TTCTAGTGCACGATTTCAATTAAGATTTAATCAAGATGACATAATTGTGTTGGATTAATTTTACCTTTTTAACTTAGAAATATTAAATTCGTGCTTATGCTGTTATGAATTAATTCACGGCAACCCAGTAATTTGCTAACTTATGAACATATTTACTAATTAAAAGAATTCCATTTATCTCTTGAACATATCCCTATGCCAATTCAACCGACTAAATAGATTTAATAAAGTAAACATGCTATCGCACATACATACTTATTGAATTAAATTATCTCTCGCATATTCCTATGTCGATTCAACTGATTAATTCAAATTAATAAACATGTAAAAGATTCTGTGAAGTAACAAAGTAGCCATACCTTGAAACAATTTAATCACAACAATCTTGCAAGTTATGCAAGGCATATGTATTGCCAAATACAATGCTGATTTAATTTTCAATTACCTTAGAAAAATTAAACATGCACTGATTAAGTACTGAGTCCATTAATTGCAATTTCAATCTGTTTAAACAATTAATTCTTTAGTTATCTAAACAATTATAATGCCAGATAACCTAAGCATGATTTTACTTAATCAAGCATTTCACTGAGGCCTATAACAACATAAACACTAATTTAATAATTCAAGTAGGCAAAATATAATCAACCCAACACGAATTAAATTCAAGATAAATTGATTAAAATAACCATTTCAACAACAATATTTTTCATAGATTTGCTCATCATAAAAATAATAGAAATAAAAAAGAAAGGGAACAGAAAGCAAATCCAGTGTTTCTCTGCAGCTTGACTGTTGCTCCAGTCTTAGTCTACGTTGTCTTCACCGAGCAAGGCTTTTATAAATCCTTGATTGCTGCCCAAGATGGCTGAAGAACACCTCTTTCTCAAGAGAGGAAATCGGCACAAGAGGAAGGGAAAATGGGATGGAAAAATGGAGAGGAAACTTTGAGAGAAGTGAAGAGAGGATGAGAGAATGTTGTGGAATGAGGGATGTTGAGGGATGCTTTGAAATGGGAAGCATAGGGTGGCTTTTATAGCTGAATATGGCTGCCAAAAATAGCAAATTCAGCAGCCAAGAGAGCCGTCCCATGGCCGGCCACACACATGGCAAGGTTGAAGCTTTCAACCTTGCTAAAAATAGGCTGGGGCAAATCTACAAAGCCTAAAATAAAGGTGGGGTTTGAACGTAATTTGGAGGTTTTTCAAGGGCCTTTTTGCAAGCATATTTTATCAGCTAATTTTTTGATTTGGGTCAGCCAATGGAGAGTTCTGGTCAGCCCAATTAGTGGCTGGTTCGGCTCACTCCATTCGGTTCAACCAGTGCGGTTCACTAGGCTCTTTCTTCATAATTAATTAAAATTAATTCATTTAACCTAAATTAAATAGGAAATAAATTAAAATTAATTTAATTATGAATTAATACACATTTCTGGACCGTCTTGGGCTGGAAATTAATTGGCCTCGATACTTCAAATTACTCTCGGTTTAGTTCTTCTCGCAGTGTTCACCGGGCCCTTTTTCTCCAATTGTGTAATTCTATCAAAAATAACCAAATTTAATCAAAATTAACTATAAAATTAATTAAAATTCATATTTTTTCATATTTTTAACATAATTTAATTATTTTATAATATTTAATTATTTTTCGACAAGAATTAACCAGAATAGCCTGGTTTTAAGTTAAAAAAGGTATGAAAAAGTATATAATTTTTTGTGTTTCCAATCGCACAAAGATAATTCTGCTGCTTTTTCTTGGAGACTTCCTCCATATGGTTGGTTAAAACTCAATGTATGCGGTATAGCGATAGAGGACAAAGCGGGGTGTGGAGGTATTTTGAGAGATTTGGAGGGGATTGCTAGAGGGTTATTCTATGGTGCTGCAGATTCATATGTTGTTGAGGAAGCTGAGATTTGAGCGGTGAAAATGGCTCTCGAAGTGTTTGCATCTATAAACTGGAAGTCTTCTAATTCACTAGTAATTGAAGTTGGCTCTTCGGTGGTGTTCTCTTGGTGTATCAATAAGGGGTTGAGACCTTGGTCGCTTCAGACAACTTTTTCAAAAATTGAATATGCTAAGCGTAAGGTTGGAACCATTGTCTTCTCTTTGGTGAATAGGAATAGTAATGACATGACGTTCTCATTGGCTTTGGCGGGTGTGAATCGGACACAAGTGTTTAAAATAGGTGGTGATTTTTGCTTTGTTTAGTGTTTTATTATTGCTGGAACTAGGCTTTTAATTTTTCTGCATAAATTTTCTTATTTGGATTCTGCTCTGTTTTGTTCCTGACAACAGAGTAGTGTGAATGAAGCGAAAAATAAATATATCAAATAAAGATTTTAAATTTATATGTAAGTAAATAATAAGCTTATTGATGACAAAACTTTTTCTCATGCATGCATGTTGTTAACTGGCTTGTCCGAGACACATATGTGTATATATAAATATATATCAATCAGTCTAACTTGTCAAAATCAATTTATTTACCTTAAGTCGGCTACAAAACCACGACAATGAAGGATTACAAAACAAAAGAAAACACGACATAAAAAAAATAAAGATGGACCTATCACATAACCCAAAACATTTCACACTCTAGAGCAACTTTAATATTACTCTTTAACGTAAGTTAGACTAGTTGCTTTAAAATTTAAACCCCTCCAGCAAAGTTCAAGAAACTAGTTGCTTTAAAATTTTAACCATCCAGCAAAGTTCAAGGAAAGTGGACGACACCAGGCGCATTGCCAATGCCAACACCACCTTCATTTCCACCACCAGCGCCAGGCCCACCTCCATACCCAACACCTACCATGGCGCCCATCCCACCTGTACCACCAAGGCCAGTCATACCACCAACACTCCCAACTCCACCCATTGGCATGCCATTTGAACCCATGCCAGAGTAGCCGCCAATGCCACCGTATGTGAGGAGGTTCTTTTGGTCATTGAGACCAGCAGCATCGCTAGGCACATTCCTTGCAGTAGCTTGAACCACTACTAGAGCAAGAACAAGCACAACATTCAAGTACTTGGCCATATATGATATTTAACTATAATAAGTAGAAGAATTGAAACTCTTAACTCAGTAGATCACTCTATGATGTCTTGCCTCTGTGGTTGAGGAGGATCTCCTTTTATAGGACAAAGTAGATAGCTATAGTTAGATGGGAGAGCATTGTGGGAATTCAATGGAGTTTAATGTGAGCGCTAAGTATTTGGTGCCTCAGTCTAAATGTTCCTCTTTTGAGATTGAACGCGGTTTATTTTCTCAATCATTACAATTTTGGTTATTATTTAGGTATTATGTAAAAATATAATAATAAATAATAGTCATAAATTAGTTGGCAAAATTAATAAATTTTGGTGGTAATAAATTGTTAATTAGGTGGATTCTTTTAATTTATTACAGCTGTGAATTGTAGTTGTAGTTGAGCAATAATATATGATAGCCATATGTAAACATCTACCATTCGCTAACTCATTGTATTTCTATCTTCCTAAGCTCTCTCATTCACTATTGTGTTCGTGCATCTATATGTAGTCATTTAGATCAAAATGTTCTTTTACAAATTTATTAATTTAATTAAGCATTTTTACGAAAGATGAAACATTTAAATATTACAAACGAATTTAATATGATGATACATTTAAAATCTAATTAAAAATATAAAACATGTAATCATTTCTTTTAACTCTTTGTGACCCATCCTAAATAAAAATATATTTATTCATGATCAAGTAAGCTTAAGTGAAATTGCAAAATATGGGCATCATAATTTTCTTTAAAGAGTGTGGAATTCAAATTTAATAGGTTATGTGTCGATTGGGTTTTAATTTAATTGGTATGAGTATTATTGTCGATACAGGAGGACGTTGATTTGAGTAAGTTAAAGTGAATTATCCTCCTATTTATGAGTTGAGGAGAAATTATGGATAATTCTAAATATTATATATAATAAAAAAATAAGCTAGGTATAGGGCAAAATCAATTCTCAATCATGATGAGTAACTCAAAATAGCTAGGATTTATTAGTAATAATATGTAATCCATATCTAATATAAAATTATATTTGGGAGTTATTGAAATTAATAGGATAATTTAGGTGTTTTAAAATAGTAATAAGGGAAATATAGATGTTTTGAAAAAATATTAATTAAATATCTATAATTTTATAATCTCTATTAAACTTTGAATTAAATAAAAATAGGAATAAATATGGATACTTTAGGCAAAATAAAATTTTATGAATTATGTTCTTTTTAAATTTTAAATTTATTAGTTTTATTACCTATTTTCTATCTTTATCTAATAAAATATAAAACCAAGCATTAAGAGACTTTTACATAATAAAATAGAATCAAACTGGATATCTCCTTTATAATTTTTTTTTTGAAAGATCAATTGGGTTTTATAAAATACTAAAACAGAAATACATAAAAGATAGTCACCCATCATGGGCTAAGACCCAAAGAAAGAAGCAAATAAACTTGAAGAAATAAAGAATCAGGCCCCTAAACTAAAGGAAAATTCAAAAAAAAAAAAAAAAAAAAACTTAATTGATTGTCCTGTCAATCACCACAGCTGGATGCCATTATTCCTTGTCTTTTCATTTCAATTCACCGTTCTAGCTTTTATGATACCAGTTCCCAAAACTTATCTTTTTACTTTTGCTATCAATTTCTTTGAAAACCTCTCTCGTCTCTTTCATCTCGTCTCTTCTGCTGTCAACTTGGCTGCCTTAATCTCCGATTTTCCTTCTCGCGACGAGCATGGCCTGGGTCCTCCCCTTGCAGGTAATATCCTACTCCCCTCTTCAAGGCTTCTTTGGCAAGGAAATGAGCATAACCATTTTCTGATCTAGGGATAAAATGAAACTCGATATTCTGAAAATATGTCTTTTTGCTTTGGATGTCTCTGATGAGCGCTCCTATAATCGATTTGTCCAGATCTTTTGTTTGGCATTTCTTTATCACTGTTTTTAAATCCCCCACTATTTGTAAACTGTTAAAACCCATGGAAATGGCTAACTGCACCCCTTATAACCCTACATGTGCTTTCGTTGCAAATGGTGTCGGCATATCGGAGTGGATAACTGTTTTGGATACCAAGATCTCACCCCTCTCATCACGTACTGCTAGACCCGAAGTTGATCTGAAGGATCTCTTGTCAAAAGCCGCATCAAAGAAGACTGTAACGCCCCGTACCCTAGACCGTCGAACACGAGGTGTTAATAGACTTAATTCATTACTTAAATAGCTCAAACAATTTATTTTTAAAATTTTCAGTCAAGCTAACAATCTGCGTCATAGTCACTTAAAAATTCATATCTCGAGTTACGAAACTCGAAATCCAATTCCGTAAATTTTCCTTGAAACTAGACTCATATATAGATTTACTAATTTTTTTATAGAATTTTTGGTCTAGCAAATTAGTACAGTTTATTAGTTAAAATTTCCCCTGTTTCAGAGTTTGGCTGCTCTGACCTCTGTGTATTACGAATCAAATATCTCCCTGTACAGAGTTTCAATGACTATACCGTTTGCTTCTAATAAAACTAAACTCAATAAGGAATCTGTACATATAAATTATGACTTCTAATTATCTTTAAACAATTTATGGTGAATTTCCAAAGTCAGAACAGGGGATCCAGAAATTGCACTGGACCTGTTTCACAAAAATTCAAACATCTCATAAAATATAACTCATATACCTATTTTGTTCCATCCATATGAAAATAGACTCATAATTCTTCAATTCCATATATTATTCATCATCTAATTGTATCTCTACTATTTTTAGTGATTTTTCAAACTCACGTCACTGCTACTGTCTGAATCTATTTTATGGTAAATTTTACCTATTTCATGATTTTCATGGATTAGCTAGCAATTTAGCATACATAACACCAAATATGATTATGATTAGCCATTCCAATGGCTAATCATTACCAAGCATTTCCATACCACTCAATAACTATATCATAAGACCATATACACAAAATGATTATAATGCTATACATGCCATACTCAAAATATACAAGCCATTATGCCAAGATGGTATACGGATAGTGTGAGCGTGTCGCCGACCGTTTCCGATTTCCGAGCTGGCTTGTCAACACTACAAGGAATGAAAAGGAGGGAGTAAGCATAAATGCTTAGTAAGTTCACATGCAAATAGCAAGTAACATAACTATATAAGCAAACATAAAACATCATTTGCATAATCATCACCGAGACATTCATATCACAATTTCATTTATCATCTTACCATATTGTTGTTATATCGAGTTTTCAACCCGAGGGTTAAGTACATACCTGTTCAAAGTATTCATTTCACAACACTTACCAATACGTCCCTTTTATCTCGAGTATTCCTTCGCTTGAGTAAAATTTTACCCATTGAACACATCGGAATATAATTCGGATACATGGAAAGTTTGCACATAAGTGCCACATATGTAGCCAAGCTACTATGTAACCCGCCCATAAGCTAACTCGAACTCAACTCAACGAGCTCGGGCATTCTCATCCACAAGTGAACTCGGACTCAACTCAACGAGCTCGGATGCCCAGTTACATCTCTCGAACTCGGACTCAACTCAACGAGTTCGGACATTCGCATCCATAAGTGAACTCGGACTCAACTCAACGAGCTCGGATGCCTAGTTACATCTCTCGAACTCGGACTCAACTCAACGAGTTCGGACATTCGCATCCATAAGTGAACTCGGACTCAACTCAACGAGTTCGGATGCCCAAATATCTTAGTGACATGTCACTTGTATCCTAATCCATTCCTAAGGTTCAACGGGACCTTTTTCCCAATCATGCGTCTCAACCATCTTCTATGGAATGCCGATACCGATACTCGATAATATTTCACATTTTCCAAGTATATCACACAATTTGACATATTATCAAACAATTATCACGAGTATAATATTTCATAATAATTATCATATCATTTAAATAACATAAAAACATTTAAAATAATAACTATGTTACCAACATTTACATATGAACTTACCTCGTATGCGAAAATGGCTACTTTTACCATTTCGTCCATAGTTTGGTATTTTCCCCATTTTAGCCCTAATTTCAGTTTTCCTTGCCCTATCATTTAAAATATAGTCTAATTAGGACTCACATTATTCAAATTGACCCAAAATCATATTTTGGTAAAATTACAGTTTTGCCCCTAAACTTTTGCATATTTACACTTTTGTCCCAAAGCTCGTAAATTAAACTTCAGCCTATTTTCTTATGTTTTATGACATACTGATCATTTTTCCCTTCTATGGTAACATCAAATTCTCACTCTAACATGTACTTATGACTATTAGGTATTTTTACCGATTAAGCCCTTTTGCTAGTTTTCACTTAAAACCGAGTAGCACAAGTTGTCTAACATAATTTAAAACCTCATATTCTATCATAAAACACCAAAATACACAAATTTCACCTATGGTTATTTTTCCAAATATAAACCCTAGGTTAAACTATTGCTAGCATAAGCTTAATCGAGCTACTGGGACTCCAAAAACGTAAAGAACTTGAAAAAACGGGGCTAGAATGGACTTACAATTGAGCTTGGAAGCTTGAAAAACCCTAGCCATGGTTTCTCCTTGCTATATTCGGCCATGGGGTTGAAGATGAGCAAAATTGGCTTTTAATTTTGTATTTTAATTCATTTTACCCCTAAATGACGAAAATGCCCTTACTACTAAACTTTTCAAAAATTCCATCCATGTCCAATTTTTGTCCATAGACTTAGAAATTGGTAAAATTGCTATTTAAGACCTCCTAATTAATATTTCAAAACAATTTCATACTAGAAACTTCTAGAATGCAAGTTTTACAAATTATTCGATTTAGTCCCTAATTTCAATTTAAGCACTTTACGCATAAAATTTCTTCACGAAATTTTCACACACTCATGCAATCATATCATAGACCTCAAAATAATCATAAAATAATTATTTCTATCTCGAATTTTGTGGTCACAAAACCACTATTTCGACCGGGCCCAAAATCGATATTACAACTCTCTCCCTTTAGGATTTTCGTCCCTAAAATCTTACCGTAAAAGTGGTCTTCACTTAGATTCCTCAATTTCATATTCGGTGCTGAAGAACTTTCACTCAAAGTGGTGCCTCCAATATATCTCATTAATTTCTCATATATTCTGAAAGTTTACGAACTGATCTCTTAATTGTTCTTAAATTTTCAACCCTTCTCCGTTTCCCTTGTTATCTTGACATAAAACCAGATCTCAATTTGGTTAATGGAGACTAGAATTCCAAGAAATTCAACAATCAAAAAGACCTGAAATTCCATGAATCTAATGAGTAGGAATTCATTCAATACCGATATGATTTATAGATCTCGCCAAACATTTAACAATAGGATACATCACATTTTCCTCTTTCCGCTATGGAAATAATTCTGATATGGCCTCAAGAATAATCCTTCTCATTTCCATCCCAATATCAACACTGACAAGGATAATTTTGATAGATCCCAATGCTCAGCTTTAACCCCTTTAACAACTCTGATTTTATGTGACATCGAATGCTCTAAACTATCACATTACCTCACTGTCTTGAAACATATCACAATTCATACAACAGTACATTACTGAAAGTCAGGAAGTCTTTGCTCAATGTAGACTAGTCTAGTTTAGACGCTTCGGTTACCGATATTCTCATCTATCCGAACTCTGTCAACATGTAATAAATTTTTCAGCTTTTACAAGACGAAAACCTTATCATTCGTAGTGACTTTAATTAATATCCAACTCTTTCTAATAAATATACACTTCTCATTTAGACTATTTACTCTTTTATCAGTACAAAATGAAATTCTATTATCAGACTTGAGAAAAATAATCCTGACATAATTGTCACATGAAATCTTTCAAATAAATAATTCACCATACCGACTGAAACTCGCGCTTTTATCACTTATGCATTTACTGATGTCAAATCCTTACACAAAAATTAGAAAAATCCCAATAGTAAAATCACCACGTTACTAAGATCAAATTAGAAGTATAGTCATATTTGACATTATTATCACGAGCTGAAGAACGCACTTCGAACATGAGTCATAATTGACAAATTATGGAACAAAGATAACAAGAAAATGAATAAAAAATCCGAATAAAGAGATCCGGGATAAAGAAACTCAAGATACGATACTATGCCGAGAATCGAAAACCAAACTCATAGAGAAAATACGAATACCCGATAATTCTTCAAAGAAAAAAGTCCAAAAGAAAACATCATTTAATCCCACCGAATCAAATATAACAAGAACAATATATCTTCCCATACATATATATCGATGAAGCATCAAGTAGAAGAAACAAAACATAATATCTTACGATTCTCTTATCAATTCTTATCGATTTAAATGAAATAGAATACCCGATGAAATAGAGCAATATAAATTATAAACCAGTCAAACTACCAATGCTTTCATCCAACACCGAATTAGAAGACATTCCCATATAACAAGAATTTCTTCGAAGATCAATAGCCATAGAAATATTTCGAGAACGGGTAAACACATAGAACATCTCAAAAGAGATCGCTAAATCTGTCCAAATATAACTGTCACACTCAGATAGTTCACATTTCAAATATCATTTCCTAACTAGTTCTGCCATCACAAATTTCATATTAAACCATTCACTAAAGAAGGCTAGTTCTGAATAAATTTCGATTTACACTTTTCTCGACCTTGCACCTGAGTAATTCGATTTACCAAAGAGAATTCCTTCTCTAATTGGGATAGTGCATAACTCCAATAATCTTTACGTCAATCCGATACTTTACTGGCTCTGATCATACTTATAATTATTCTATCACTCAACTCTTTGGGTTCTCAACCGGAAACTTATTCAATACAAATCTCATGAAATTCCATTATAAGTACCACTTCGGTAAGGGGGAGGGGTTGTAGGACCTCTGACTCGACTTTCTTATACATACACATATGACATAACTCCCATCATCATAGCAACATCATCAAAATCATGTCATTCATTCAGGCAATGCAACATTCATGTTGGCTTACACAAATTTTCCTATTGTCCATTTAGACAATATACTTATGCATACATTCTATGTTTTCTAGATAGCTTTACTTATCCATTCATTTAATTAAATTAAGTCATGCTCATGACATCATATAAGACCAAACAAACATAGATATTTGCATCACAATCACAACTTTCATTTCATGCATCATCATATACATATCATTACAATCATATAATTCACCCAACAATTTAACATAGATAAGTTCATTTCATTATAATCCTTTATCTCATAAAATTGTATATCATTAACATTCATCAACATTCAACGTCCAATCGAGACAAGGACATTTTCATTCAGTATCATGATATTATGACCTTTATTCATACCTCTACTACTTTCTATTTATTCCGTTCATCTTATCAAGTAAGCCACATACACTACATCGTATGAGCATTAAGCAAATATGAATATTTATCACATATGTATCATAAACTTTTATTCATACTTTTCTGAACCGAGACTTATCATAATCATAATTTTACTCAAATACCTTCACATAATATTGAACATGGTCGGCGCAGCTCGGTTGGAGAGTACCCTATCTAAATAAGACGGTACTCATACGCGTCGGAAGACATCACACTATCACAGATCAGTGGCATGTATAGCTAAACTTTTACACATGCTAGGTTAGTCTGAGAACCGACTAAACCTACTCCGATACCACCAAATGTAACGCCGCGTACTCGAGACCGTCGTTGGAGTCGAACACGAGGTGTTAATAGACTTAATTCATTACTTAAATAGCTCAAACAATTTATTTTTAAAATTTTCAGTCAAGCTAACAATCTGCGTCATAGTCGCTTAAAAATTCATATCTCGAGTTACGAAACTCGAAATCCAATTCCGTAAATTTCCCCTAAAACTAAACTCATATATATATATTTACCAATTTTTTTATAGAATTTTTGGTCGAGCAAATTAGTACAGTTTATTAGTTAAAGTCTCCCCTGTTTCAGAGTTTGGCTGCTCTGACCTCTATGTATTACGAATAAAATATCTCCCTGTACAGAGTTTCAATGACTATACTGTTTGCTTCTAATAAAACTAGACTCAATAAGGAATCTGTACATATAAATTATGACTTATAATTATCTTTTAACAATTTATGGTGAATTTTCAAAGTCAGAACAGGGGATCCAGAAATTGCTCTGGTCCTATTTCACAAAAATTTAAACATCTCATAAAATATAACTCATATACCTGTTTTGTTCCATCCATATGAAAATAGACTCATAATTCTTCAATTCCATATATTATTCATCATCTAATTGTATCTCTACTATTTTTAGTGATTTTTTAGACTCACGTCACTGCTGCTGTCTGAATCTATTTTATGGTAAATTTTACCTATTTCATGGTTTCCATGGATTAGCTAGCAATTTAGCATACATAACACCAAATATGATTATGATTAGCCATTCCAATGGCTAATCATTTCCAAGCATTTCCATACCACTCAATAACCATATCATAAGACCATATACACAAAATGATTATAATGCTATACATGCCATACTCAAAATATACAAGCCATTATGCCAAGATGGTATACGGATAGTGTGAGCATCTTGCCAATCGCTTCGATTTCGAGTTGGCTTGTCAACACTACAAGGAATGAAAAGAAGGGAGTAAGCATAAATGCTTAGTAAGTTCACATGCAAATAGCAAGTAACATAACTATATAAGCAAACATAAAACATCATTTGCATAATCATCACCGAGACATTCATATCACAATTTCATTTATCATCTTACCATATTGTTGTTATATCGAGTTTTCAACCCGAGGGTTAAGTACATACCTGTTCAAAGTATTCATTTCACAACACTTACCAATACGTCCCTTTCATCTCGAGTATTCCTCTGCTTGAGTAAAATTTTACCCGTTGAACACATCGGAATATAATTCGGATACATGGAAAGTTTGCACATAAGTGCCACATATGTAGCCAAGCTACTATGTAACCTGCCCATAAGCTAACTCGAACTCAACTCAACGAGCTCGGGCATTCTCATCCACAAGTGAACTCGGACTCAACTCAACGAGCTCGGATGCCTAGTTACATCTCTCGAACTCGGACTCAACTCAACAAGTTCGGACATTCGCATCCATAAGTGAACTCGGACTCAACTCAACGAGCTTGGATGCCTAATTACATCTCTCGAACTCGGACTCAACTCAACGAGTTCGGACATTCGCATCCATAAGTGAACTCAGACTCAACTCAACGAGTTCGGATGCCCAAATATCCTAGTGACATGTCACTTGTATCCTAATCCATTCCTAAGGTTCAACGGGACCTTTTTCCCAATCATGTGTCTCAACCATCTTCTATGGAATGCCGATACCGATACTCGGTAGTATTTCACATTTTCCAAGTATATCAAACAATTTGACATATTATCAAACAATTATCCCGAGTACAATATTTCATAATAATTATCATATCATTTAAATAACATAAAAACATTTAAAATAATAACTATGTTACCAACATTTACATATGAACTTACCTCGCATGCGAAAATGGCTACTTTTACCATTTCGTCCACAACTTGGTATTTTCCCCATTTTAGCCCGAATTTTAGTTTTCCTTGCTCTATCATGTAAAATATAGTCTAATTAGGACTCATATTATTCAAATTGACCCAAAATAATATTTTGGCAAAATTATAGTTTTGTCCCTAAACTTTTGCATATTTACACTTTTGCCCCAAAGCTCGTAAATTAAACTTCAGCCTATTTTCTTATGTTTTATGACATGCTGATAATTTTTCCCTTCTATGGCAACATCAAATTCTCACTCTAACATGTACTTATGACTATTAGGTATTTTTACCGATTAAGCCCTTTCGCTAGTTTTCGCTTAAAACCGAGTAGCACAAGTTGTCTAACATAATTTAAAACCTCATATTCTATCATAAAACACCAAAATACACAAATTTCACCTATGGGTATTTTTCCAAATATAAACCCTAGGTTAAAATATTTCTAGCATAAGCTTAATCGAGCTACCGGGACTCTAAAAACGTAAAGAACTTGAAAAACGGGGCTAGAATGGACTTACAATCGAGCTTGGAAGCTTGAAAAACCTTATCCATGGTTTCTCCTTGCTATATTCGGCCATGGGGTTGAAGATGAGCAAAATTGGCTTTTTAATTTTGTATTTTAATTCATTTTACCCTTAAATGACGAAAATGCCCTTACTACTAAACTTTCCAAAAATTCCATCCATGTCCAATTTTTGTCCATAGACTTAGAAATTGGTAAAATTTCTATTTAAGACCTCCAAATTAATATTTCAAAACAATTTCATACTAGAAACTTCTAGAATGCAAGTTTTACAAATTATTCGATTTAGTCCCTAATTTCAATTTAAGCACTTTATGCATAAAATTTCTTCACGAAATTTTCACACAATCATGCAATCATATCATAGACCTCAAAATAATCATAAAATAATTATTTCTATCTCAGATTTTGTGGTCACGAAACCACTATTCTGACTAGGCCCAAAATCAGGATATTACAAAGACAGTGACCCTTGTGCTTCTTGCTGTATGTTCATGACCTTTAGCAACTTTTAAAGTAAGTTTTTTCTATTCTACTCCATTCAACTCTAAAATGTAGCTTATGACTTGATTCGAGATATCTCTGCCTGTAGAGTTCTTTCTTTCATAAATTAACTGATTTTTGTATGTCCAGATTGTCCATAGACCACAACATAAGAGTCGACATTGCTCAATATTTCCTTGTCTAAAAACCCAAGTAAGCCACTCCCAGATACTGTTAAGATCATTATTACGTACCCAAGCAAGATTTAAATTTCACCACACATCTATTGCTGTAGGACAATACCGAAAGATATGATTGCTGTCTTCTCCAAGGGTGTGACATCTGGGACAAATAACTGCTGTGACCACTTTTTTATTCTTTAGATTTGATAGAGAAAGAATATAGTTCCATGAAATTCTCCAATTTGTAATTTTAATTTTTGGAGGGAGATGTAAATTCCATAATTTCCTGTAGAAATCTCTAGTCTCGGTCTGTAAATAATTATTACTAGGATCCGAATTAGCCCCCTATAATAGTTTATAGGCACTCCTGACTTAGAATTCTTCTGATGATTCCCCTCGCCATACTTGGAAGTCTTCATAAGTTGTTTCTGCCAAAGGGATTTGCAGATTTTCCTTGCAACATCCGCATTAAAGGTACTAATGACTAATTTTGTATTCCAAGTTCTACTAGCTGGATCAATAAAATTTGATACTGTCTTATATTTTCATTACTAGTCTTATTTTGTAACCCTTCTATTTCAGCTCTCGATATCCATAAGTCACCCCAAACGGAAATACGATCCCCCGTGCCAACCCTCCAACATAATCCTTTCTCCAAGATTCCTTTTGCTACCCAGACACTCTTCCAGGTAAGTGAAGGTAAATTTCCTAATTGCGCATTGAAGAAATCCGTACTTGGATAATACTTTGCCTTTAAAACACGACTAAGCAAAGAATTAGGAAAATTAATAAGACGCCACCCTTGTTTGGCTAATAACACAACATTAAATTTATCGAGATTTCGAAAGCCTAATACACCATCTTCTTTTAAAGAACATAAATCTTTCCAAGTACACCAATGAATGCCTTTCTTATCTCGATTTTTCTGCCAACAGAATTTTACAAAAATGCCTTCTATTGCAGCACATAGAGATTTAGGGAGTAAGAAACATGCCATAGTATAGGTTGGAATAGCTTAAAGAATGGCCTTTATAAATACCTCTTTTTCGCATTGAGAAAGATGTTTAACACTGCAGCTATCAATCCGTTCTTTAATTCTATCCTTCAAAATTTGAAATGCCATCTTCTTTCTTCTATCCGCCATGTTAGGAAGACCAAGGTATCTTTCCGGGTTATTTGAACTTCGTACTCCAAGAATCCTCGAAATTGTTGTTTTGTCCTTCTCTTGTATATTAGAACTAAAGAAAACTGTAGATTTTCCAAAACTATAGATTTTCCATAGTTGACGCATTGACCAGAACAATTCCTGTATTTAATCAAAATCCGCTTAAGTGATTGAGCTCCTCTTTCTGTAGCCTCCCTAAACAGTATGCAGTCATCTGTAAATAATAAGTATGAGACCTGCGGACTACTTTTGCTTGCCTTGACCCCTCTAAGTATGTTTCCCCTAATAGCCAATCGTATTAGACTCGAAAAACCTTCTCCACAAAGTAAGAAAAGAAACGAACTCAAAGGGTCACCCTGTCTTAAGTCCCTTGTAGGGCGAAAGCTATCTCCTACATGACCATTAAAATTCACCGAATAAGAAACTGTAGAAAGACATTTCATTAAAGAGTCAACCCAGCCTAGATCAAAACCCATTCTTTTCATAATTTCTTCAATAAAAAATCATTCTACTCTATCATACGCTTTACTCATATCTAATTTTACCGCCATAACTCTTTTTTTCCCCGTCTTCTTCTATTTTAAAGTATGAAGGATTTCATAGGCCAGCAATACATTATCCGAAATCAATCTCCCTGGTACAAACACACTTTGTGCAAGATCTATGTGACATCCCAAAATTGACCCTAGTCGGGATGTGGTTTCGGGACCACAAAACTGAGGCATAAAAATAATTTATAATTTATTTTGATGCCTATAATATGTGTTAATTCATGTGTGACATTTTTGATGTTTCGATTTAGAGTTATAAATGTGAATTTCACTAGAAAGGGCCTAGTAGTAAACATTGAAAGTATGATGGGGAAATGTGGGATGACTAGTTGATAATGCATGCAAAAAAAGGATTTGCATGTCAAATTTCCCCTAACATGAAGTGGCCGCCATGACAAGGAATCATGGGCTAAACATGTCATGAAACATGTTTTGTTGGTGCACTAGGGAGAAACAATAAACAAATGAGTATGGGTAATAAAGAAAGAAAAAAAAAATGTGTGTGTGAGTGAAACCCCCCTTGCCGTGCATTGTGGAAGAGAAAAGAAAATTTTGTTCATCCATTTTTCTCTTCTTTGGCCGAAAATACTAAGGAAAAGGGAGGATTTTTGCTTTATGCTTGGTTTAGAAGAGAACTAGAAGGAGATTTGGCTATACTTGCATCAAGATTAAGGTATGTTTGAGGTTGTGTCATGAGATTCATGCTTGTTTTGGTTGCTAACTTGATGTGCATGTTAGCCATGGTTCAAATCCTTGTTATGCCATGGAAATGGTATTTGGCCAAGGTGGATTTTGTGTTAATGCCATTGCATGTTAAATATGAAGCTTGTTAATGGTGTATGTGATGGGGATTGATGGCTCTTGGACTTTCTTTTTAGTATTTTGAGTGAGACATTAAGTTCTTTGCTTAATCATGACCAAAATGATGGTGTTGTGATGTATTCGGTCATGGTATATCCATTAAGTATGATTCATGCATGTTGCATGGTAGGTAAGATTTGAGCTTTGAATATGTGTTTGCACATGATGAATTGGTATGACATATATACTATTTCAAGGTATATATTTGCTTGGGATGATGTTTTCGGTTATGTAGTACATGAGAGATGTGTATTGAGCTACAATATGTAATGCGTTAGTTAGTAAAATGCATGCTGTTTTGTGTGGTATTATGCATAATCGGCCTCAACATGGACATGCATATTCGCCACATGAGGGAAATTGGTGTGCATGCATTCGGTTAGAGGCAAGCATATTGATGCCTATTCTTGGCTTAGAAAATTCGCTAAGAGGAATACTAACTAAGGTGTTGAGTTCGATTCATGATTTTGTACATATGCGACTTTGATGCCTAATGAGTAGATATTTATATATTGGCTAGGCATCTTGAATTCTCTTCCGATGCTCAAATGATAAAACCAATTTATTTGTTAAATTTAGCTCAAGAAGCTAGAGGTGGAGAATCAAGCAAAGGCAAAGGAAAGATAATCGAGTAGTCGATTGGAAATCGTTTCATCCAATATAAGGTAAGTCATTAAGCATATATTTGGTGTTGATGTAAATGACCATAATATATACACAATTGTGTTTAAATGAATTGATGTGTAAATGGGAATGTATGTGTATGGAATGATGCCATTGTTGAATGTATAAAGGCAGCAAAATGCATAAGGTATTGGTCTCGGCACTAAGTGTGCGGGTATAAATGGACACGGTGACAAGATTGGCACTAAGTGTGCGGGTTTAAATTGTACAGCACTAAGTGTGCGAGTTTGATTATATAGCACTAAGTGTGCGAGCTGAAAATTATATAGCACTAAGTGTGCGAGCTGAAAATATATAGCACTAAGTGTGCGGATTCACTATATGCTCTTGTATTACAATTGGCACTGAGTGTGCGACATTATCGAGTTAATCCCGGACAGCGGATCGGGTAAGTACCTCGAGCTCATGATGAATAGAAAATACGTCCATGCTTGGGGTTGAATTGGTAAGCCTTAAATCTATGTGATGATTGAAATTGTATGGTTGTGCTGGAAAATGAGTTAATGTGTAAAAATGCTTCGATTATCTTGTTGTGTAGAATATGAAATGTGGATGTATGACTTGGTACGAGATTGGACCGAAAGGTCCGAGGTATTATGGTATAGATTCGATATGGATGAGTACCTAGCCTCGTTTGCTGTACATGTTGTAGTGACTGTATCAGTGGATTGATGAATGCTTATGACTTACTGAGTTGTAAACTCACTCGGTGTTTTTTTTTGTCACCCATTTTAGGTCTCTCGGATTCGTATTGCTTATGCGTGATCGGGACCGTCGTTGAAGTCATCACACCGCTGAAATCTTGTGGTATTGTTTTCGTTGTTGAAGAACATTTGGCATGTATAGGCTATTATATTTTGTCGAATTGTGGGTTGTAAACTTTAAGCCCTGTGAAAATGGCCTATGTGGTCGCCGAGTGGGATGCTAGAACCTATAGCCACGAGTCTTAGAAACTCTAATTTTGATAAGGTGGCCACAATTTGTGTCATGTATGATGGATGATTAAGGCCAAGGAAAGATTCATGAAATTGGCATAGTCTACTGCAGTAACTGTCGCGGACAGCAGCAGTGAGATGAGATTGAAAAATCACTAAAAATAGTAGAAGTAGAATTAAATAGTGGGTAAATTATGAAATTGAACCTTGATGAATCTATTTTCATATGGATGAAACGAAACGACCATATGAGCAGTATACTGAGAAATATTAAAGTTCTCGTGAGACAGGGCCAGAACGGTTTCTGGGTCCCCTGACGCGACTTTGAAAATTTACCATAAATTATCCAGAAAGAATTAGGAGTCATGCCTTATATGTACGGATTCCATTTTGAGTCTAGTTTCATTAGAAACAAACGGCACCAGTATTAAAGCCCTGTACAGAGAGATATTCAAGTTGTAACGCGCAAAGGTCAGAGCAGTCGATCCCTGTAACATGGGTGACTTTAACTAATAAACTGTACCAATTGGCCCGACCAAAAATTCTAGAAATAAATCCATGGATGGGTATATGAGTCTAAATTCAGGGAAAATTTACGAAACCAGTTTCCGAGTTTTGAAACTCGAGATATGATTTTTAAGGCGACGGGGACGCAGTTTTCCAGCCTGACTGGTAATGTCAAATTGGTTGGTATCTTGAGAGGGTTTGGCCGTTAACCCCTCGTGTCCGACACCGGCGTCGGCCACGAGTTAGGGGTGTTACAATTTTATTGGTATCAGAGCTATGGTTTAGTCGGTTCTAGGACTACCATAGCGCGTGTGAGTCTAGCTATACATGCCAAATTGTTAGTGCTGAATAATGTGATGACTTCTGACGGTTGAAATTTTTATTTTAAATAGCAATGGAACCCGGGATAGAGAGACCCTTGGCGGATGACGTTGAAGGTGTAGCGGCTGCTCCCGCACAAGGGACACCGCCTGTTGAGCCTCAGTCATCCGCGAATAATCAAAATGAAGGGGCGAAACAAGCCTTCTTCACCATGATGAATGAGTGGGTCGCGCAATATGCCCGAACCGACCCGGCTGTCCAACCATTTCGAATTTAAATATTCCACCCCAAGAGCCCGTAATGCCATCGCCATCGATCCTGTGAGGCTGAGTAAACCACCTGTGGACTTGATTAGGAAGCGTGGGGCCGAGGAGTTTAAGGCCATAGTTACCGACAATGCCGAAAGGGCCGAGTTCTGGCTTGATAACACCATTAGAGTGTTTGATGAATTGTCATGCACACCGATGAATGTCTTAAGTGTGCTATATCTTTGTTATGTAGACTCACCTACTATTGGTGGAGGACCTTGATTTCCATAGTCCCAAAGGAACAAGTTACTTGGGATTTCTTTCAAACGGAATTTCGGAAGAAATATATTAGTCAACGGTTCATTAATCAGAAGCGTAAGGAGTTCTTGGAACTCAAGCAAGGCCGTATGACCGTATCTGAATACGAACATGAGTTCGTAAGACTTAATCGGTAGGCTCGGGAGTGTGTGGCTGATGAGGTTGCGATGTGCAAAAGATTTGAAGAAGGATTGAATGAAGAGTTAAAGTTACTAGTGGGAATTTTGAAGATAAAGGAGTTCGTGACACTAGTCTAACGAGCCTGCAAGGCGGAAGAACTTGGGAAGGAGAAGAAGAAGGCTGAATTTGAAGTAAGAGATTACCGTAAAAGATCGACGAGTAAAGCTCCGTTCTCGGCTGTAGAGAGGTTCGTGGAGGACACCAAGAAGTCGAGGACGATCATGGAATTTCCATTAGAGCCCGACCATTGACGGACTCCGAGCTACTTCAAGAGCTAGTGTGGGCAATAATCGCCAAGAGAGACCTGAATGCCCCAATGTGGAAGACGACACCTAGGTGAATGTTGGGGTAAGTCTTAATAGGGCCTGTTATGGATGCGGTTCAAGGACCACTTCATTAGAGATTGCACGAGCTAGATGAGAGGAATAAGACGCAAGGTGCAAGACCTAGTGGAACGACGGCTGGAGGTAGGCCCCGAGAATCTCTGGAGGTAGGGTGGTAATCGAGAGGAGCCTCTAATACTACTGTCCGATCCGAGACCCGATACTCGCTAGAGCATATGCCATTCACAAGACGAGAGGAGGCATCCTCCCCGACGTTATCACCGGTACTTTTACTCTCTTTGATACTAGTGTGATTGCATTGATTGACCCCGCTCTACTCATTCATATGTATGTGAAACCTTAGCATCCGGTAAGACTCTACCGTTGAGTCTCATCGAGTTCATAATTCGAGTGTCAAACCCTTTGGGTCGACACGCATTGTTGATAAAGTGTGCAAGAGATGCCCCTAATAATTCGAGAATCGCTTTTCCTACCGATCCGATGCTTCTACCATTTAATGAATTCGATGTTATTCTTGGTATGGATTGGTGATCAGTACATGATGCAAGAGTGGATCGCAAAAGGAAAACCATTGATTTGAGGAGTGCAAATAATGAGGTAGTCCGAGTCGAGTCTCATCGATTTAAAAGGAGCGCCAATGATAATATCTTCTATGACCGCCGGAGGTATGTGAAAAGGGTGTGAAACATACCTTGCGTATGTGTTTGGAAGTAAAGAGACGGAAAGGAAACTCGAATCGGTACCAGTGGTTTGTGAGTATTCAGATGTTTTTCCCGAGGAGTTACCGGATTGCCACCGGTTCGAAAAGTGGAATTCGATCGGTTGTACCGGTACTATGTCGATTTCAATAGCCCCGTGTCGTATGGCATTAACTAATTAAAGGAATTGAAGGTTCAATTGCAAGAATTGACGGATAGAGGTTTCGCCGACCGAGTTTTTCTCCATGGGGCGCACTTTGTATTGTTTGTGAAGAAGAAGGACGGAACCATGAGGTTGTGCATCGACTATCGTCAACTCAATAAAGTGACGATAAAGAATAAATATCCATTGCCACGAATTGACGATTTGTTTGATCAATTAAAGGGAGATAGATTTGAGGTCGGGGTACTATCAGTTGAGGGTCCGAGAATCGGACATACCCAAAACCGCTTTTAGAACGAGGTACGGTCACTACGAATTCTTGGTGATGCCGTTTGGGCTCACTAATGCCCTCGGTGTTTATGGATTTAATGAATAGAATTTTCAGCCATACTTGGATCGGTTCGTAGTTGTATTTATCGATGACATTTTGGTCTATTCGAGAGATGAAACCGAGCATGTCAACACCGAGGCTAGTGTTGCAAATCTTACGAGATAAGCGCTTATACGCAAAGTTCAAGAATGTGAATTTTGGTTGAAAGAGGTTAGCTTTTGGGGCACGTGGTGTCCGTGACGGTATCGTGGTGGACCCAACAAAATTCGCCATAGTCGATTGGAAACCACCAAGGAATGTTACCGGTTAGGAGCTTTTTGGGGCTTGCGGTTATTACCGACGATTTGTAAAAGGTTTCTCGACGATAGCCACGCCAATGACGGTTACTCCAAAAGGATGTTAAGTTCGAATGGACGGAGAAATGTCGAAAAGTTTCGATCAACTCGAAAGCTTATTTGATCGAAGCCCCAATTCTAGTGCAACCTTAATCGGGCAAAGAGTTTGTCATTTATAGTGACGCATCCCTACTTGGGTTGGGTTGCGATTGATGCAAGAAGGGCGAGTTGTGGCCTATGCGCCGAGGCAATTAAAGCCACATGAGAAAAATTATCCGACCCATGATCTCGAATTGGTCGCCATCGATTCGCTTTAAAGATATGGCGACATTACTTATTTGGTGAGAAGTGCCATGTGTGTTCGGATCACAAAAGTCTCAAATATTTGATGACCCAAAGAGACTTAAATCTGCGACAAAGGCAATGGCTCGAGTTGTTAAAAGATTATGAGCTCGTCATTGATTATCACCCGAAGGGCTAATGTGGTTGCGGATGCCTTAAGCCGAAATCACTATTTGCTTTATGAAGCGATGAATGTACACTTGTCTATCCTACCCGACAATGTGTTAGTAGCTGAATTGAAAGCCAAACCATTATTGATACGTCAAATTCGTGAAGCTCGTAAAGTCGACGATGAGTTGGTTGCAAAACGGGATGAGTGTGTTCAACAAGGACTCGGAATTTCAAATCGATGATGACGATTGTTTGAGGTTCAAGTCGTCTGTGTCCCAAAGAATTCGAACTTATTCCAATAATTTTGAACGAAGCCCTTTGTAGCCGAATGGCAATCCACCCGGGAGTACGAAGATGTACAACGATTTGAAACGCTCGGTTTTGGTGGCATGGTATGAAACGGACATCTCCGACTTTGTTTGAGATGTTTAATATGTCAACAAGTGAAAGCGGAACATCAAGTGCCTTCAGATTGCTTCACCGAACACGATACCCGAGTGGAAATGGGATCGAGTCACAATGGACTTTGTGTCCGGCCGCCATTGTCGACTAGTAAGAAGGATGCGATTTGGGTTGTTGTTGATAGATCGACTAAGTCGGCTCACTTTATCCCCGTATGCACGGATTTTTCATTGGATAAACTAGCCGAATTGTACGCTTTCTCGATTGTGAGATTACACGGGTACCGATTTCTATTGTGTCGGATAGAGATCCGAGATTTACCTCGCGATTTTGGAAGAAATTTCAAGAAGCTTTGGGTACCAAGTTGCATTTCAAAGACCGCTTTTCACCCCAAACCGATGGTCAATCCGAACGGATAATTCAAATACTCGAGGATATGTTGAGATGTTGTATCCTTGAGTTTAGTGGTTCATGGGAACAGATTCGCCTTTGATTGAATTCGCTACAACAATAGCTTTCAATCAAGTATTAAGATGGCGCTTTACGAGGCTTTATACGGTCGTAAATGCCGCACCCCATTATTCGACTGAACTTAGTGAAGGTAAATTCTTCGGGTTGATTTGGTGAAGGATGCCGAGCAAAAGTTCGAGTGATTCGTGAAAGTTTGAAGGTCGCTACGGATCGCCAAAAGTCGATATGGATTTGAAAAGGAAAGACATTGAATATCGTTTGGAGACAAGGTATTTCTCAAAGTTTCACCCTGGAAGAAGGTGCTTAGATTTGGCCATAAGGGCAAATTGAGTCCGAGGTTCATCGGTCCGTATGAAGTATCTGAACGAATTGGGCCAGTAGCGTACCGATTAATTTTACCCCCCTGAGCTCGAAAAGATTCACAACGTTTTCCATGTTTCGATGCTTCGACGATATAGGTTTGACCCGACGCACGTAATTCCTCCATCTGAGGTCGAGGTTCAGCCTAATTTGAGTTATGAAGAAGAGCCGGTTCGCATTCTGATGCGTGAAGTAAAAGACCTACGAAACAAGAAAATCCCATTAGTGAAGGTGTTGTGGCATAAACACGGAATTGAAGAAGCCACTTGGGAACTTGAGGACTCTATGAGAGAGCGATACCCGAGCCTATTTACCGGTAAGATTTTCGGGGACGAAAATTTCTTAAGTGGGGGAGAGTTGTGACATCCCAAAATTGACCCTAGTCGGGATGTGGTTTCGGGACCACAAAACTGAGGCATAAAAATAATTTATAATTTATTTTGATGCCTATAATATGTGTTAATTCATGTGTGACATTTTTGATGTTTCGATTTAGAGTTATAAATGTGAATTTCACTAGAAAGGGCCTAGTAGTAAACATTGAAAGTATGATGGGGAAATGTGGGATGACTAGTTGATAATGCATGCAAAAATAAGGGATTTGCATGTCAAATTTCCCCCCCTAACATGAAGTGGCCGGCCATGACAAGGAATCATGGGCTAAACATGTCATGAAACATGTTTTGTTGGTGCACTAGGGAGAAACAATAAACAAATGAGTATGGGTAATAAAGAAAGAAAAAAAAATGTGTGTGTGTGAGTGAAACCCCCCTTGCAGTGCATTGTGGAAGAGAAAAGAAAATTTTGTTCATCCATTTTTCTCTTCTTTGGCCGAAAATACTAAGGAAAAAGGGAGGATTTTTGCTTCATGCTTGGTTTAGAAGAGAACTAGAAGGAGATTTGGCTATACTTGCATCAAGATTAAGGTATGTTTGAGGTTGTGTCATGAGATTCGTGCTTGTTTTGGTTGCTAACTTGATGTGCATGTTAGCCATGGTTCAAATCCTTGTTATGCCATGGAAATGGTATTTGGCCAAGGTGGATTTTGTGTTAATGCCATTGCATGTTAAATATGAAGCTTGTTAATGGTGTATGTGATGGGGATTGATGGCTCTTGGACTTTCTTTTTAGTATTTTTGAGTGAGACATTAAGTTCTTTGCTTAATCATGACCAAAATGATGGTGTTGTGATGTATTCGGTCATGGTATATCCATAAGTATGATTCATGCATGTTGCATGGTAGGTAAGATTTGAGCTTTGAATATGTGTTTGCACATGATGAATTGGTATGACATATATACTATTTCAAGGTATATATTTGCTTGGGATGATGTTTTCGGTTATGTAGTACATGAGAGATGTGTATTGAGCTACAATATGTAATGCGTTAGTTAGTAAAATGCATGCTGTTTTGTGTGGTATTAAGTGCATAATCGGCCTCAACATGGACATGCATATTCGGCCACATGAGGGAAATTGGTGTGCATGCATTCGGTTAGAGGCAAGCATATTGATGCCTATTCTTGGCTTAGAAAATTCGCTAAGAGGAATACTAACTAAGGTGTTGAGTTCGATTCATGATTTTGTACATATGCGACTTTGATGCCTAATGAGTAGATATTTATATATTGGCTAGGCATCTTGAATTCTCTTCCGATGCTCAAATGATAAAACCAATTTATTTGTTAAATTTAGCTTAAGAAGCTAGAGGTGGAGAATCAAGCAAAGGCAAAGGAAAGATAATCGAGTAGTCGATTGGAAATCGTTTCATCCAATATAAGGTAAGTCATTAAGCATATATTTGGTGTTGATGTAAATGACCATAATATATACACAATTGTGTTTAAATGAATTGATGTGTAAATGGGAATGTATGTGTATGGAATGATGCCATTGTTGAATGTATAAAGGCAGCAAAATGCATAAGGTATTGGTCTCGCACTAAGTGTGCGGGTATAAATGGACACGGTGACAAGATTGGCACTAAGTGTGCGGGTTTAAAATTGTACGTAACTAAGTGTGCGAGTTTGATTATATAGCACTAAGTGTGCGAGCTGAAAATTATATAGCACTAAGTGTGCGAGCTGAAAATATATAGCACTAAGTGTGCGGATTCACTATATGCTCTTGTATTACAATTGGCACTGAGTGTGCGACATTATCGAGTTAATCCCGGACAGCGGATCGGGTAAGTACCTCGAGCTCATGATGAATAGAGAATACGTCCATGCTTGGGGTTGAATTGGTAAGCCTTAAATCTATGTGATGATTGAAATTGTATGGTTGTGCTGGAAAATGAGTTAATGTGTAAAAATGCTTCGATTATCTTGTTGTGTAGAATATGAAATGTGGATGTATGACTTGGTACGAGATTGGACCGAAAGGTCCGAGGTATTATGGTATAGATTCGATATGGATGAGTACCTAGCCTCGTTTGCTGTACATGTTGTAGTGACTGTATCAGTGGATTGATGAATGCTTATGACTTACTGAGTTGTAAACTCACTCGGTGTTTTTTTCTTGTCACCCATTTTAGGTCTCTCGGATTCGTATTGCTTATGTGATCGGGACCGTCGTTGAAGTCATCACACCGCTGAAATCTTGTGGTATTGTTTTCGTTGTTGAAGAACATTTGGCATGTATAGGCTATTATATTTTGTCGAATTGTGGGTTGTAAACTTTAAGCCATGTGAAAATGGCCTATGTGGTCGCCGAGTGGGATGCTAGAACCTATAGCCACGAGTCTTAGAAACTCTAATTTTGATAAGGTGGCCACAATTTGTGTCATGTATGATGGATGATTAAGGCCAAGGAAAGATTCATGAAATTGGCATAGTCTACTGCAGTAACTGTCGCGGACAGCAGCAGTGAGATGAGATTGAAAAATCACTAAAAATAGTAGAAGTAGAATTAAATAGTGGGTAAATTATGAAATTGAACCTTGATGAATCTATTTTCATATGGATGAAACGAAACGACCATATGAGCAGTATACTGAGAAATATTAAAGTTCTCGTGAGACAGGGCCAGAACGGTTTCTGGGTCCCCTGACGCGACTTTGAAAATTTACCATAAATTATCCAGAAAGAATTAGGAGTCATGCCTTATATGTACAGATTCCATTTTGAGTCTAGTTTCATTAGAAACAAACGGAACCAGTATTAAAGCCCTGTACAGAGAGATATTCAAGTTGTAACGCGCAAAGGTCAGAGCAGTCGATCCCTGTAACATGGGTGAATTTAACTAATAAACTGTACCAATTGGCCCGACCAAAAATTCTAGAAATAAATCCATGGATGGTTATATGAGTCTAAATTCAGGGAAAATTTACGAAACCAGTTTCTGAGTTTTGAAACTCGAGATATGATTTTTAAGGCGACGGGGACGCAGTTTTCCAGCCTGACTGGTAATGTCAAATTGGTTGGTATCTTGAGAGGGTTTGGCCGTTAACCCCTCGTGTCCGACACCGGCGTCGGCCACGAGTTAGGGGTGTTACAATCTATGCATTTATCAATGATAATCCAGAGACAATTTGCGATGACCTTAGCTATCAACTTGTAAAACACATTGCATAGGCTAATAGGTCTGAAATGACTGATGCTAGAAGGATTTGGGATTTTTGGTATTAATATGACATTAGTTTTATTAATTAAACTGATATCCATACCTCTATTTAGAATTTGTAGACAAAAGGATTCACATCTTCCCCAATGATTTGCCAACATTTCTGGTAGAATAAAGCCAGAAATTCATCTTCTCTTGGCGCTTTCGTTGGACCTGATTTGGATAAGGCCTCTCAAATTTCCTCCTTTGTATATCTCACCATCAGTCGAGAATTATCCTCTTCGGAAATACAACAATCAATTCCTGACAAGAGGTGCTCGCAATTTCCTCTCCTTCTAGCTGCAAACAGATTTTGAAAATAAGCTCTAACAATTGTTTCCATTTCTCAAACCTCCTTTGTTTCCTTACCATCCTCATATTTCGTTTTGAGAATGATATTTCTTCGTCGTTGTTGTGTTGCTTGATTATGAAAAAATGCGGTATTTCTATCTCTATACTGCAACCAGTTAACTCTCGCCCTCTGTTCCCAATATCGTTCATCCTTCTCTATCTCAAAATTAAGTTGAATCTTTGTATCAATAAGTTCTGCCAAATTGTCATCATTCCTTTTCGATTCTAGCAGTTCAACCAATTTGGCAGTTAGCACCTTCTTTTTTGCTTTTTTGCTATGTCTAATTTGACTAGCCCATCTAACCAGCCCTTCCCTTACCCTTTCCAATTTCAGTAGCAAATCCCCTGTTGAATTTTCCCAAATACGTTTTACCTCCTCACCAAATGAATCCTCCAAGACCCACAAAGCTTCAAACTTGAAATTCCTTCTATGGCGCTCATTATCTTTTATTCTGTAGTAATAAGTAGTGGGCAATGGTCTGAAAAAGAATGTGGAAGGTGTTGAATTGTAGCCTCAGGGAATAACGATATTCAACCCTCAGTAGCAACTCCCCTATCTAGACGTTCTTGAATATTCGTTTCTAGTAGATTCCCTATTTCCCAAGTGAACCAGTTCCCAGTATAGCCCATATCAAATAAATGATAATCTGCCAATACAGTACAAAAAGAAACTATACGTCTCTCCTCTTGAGATAAGTCTCCCTTCTTTTCATGACCATACATAATTTCATTGAAATCCCCACAAACTAACTATGGGAGCTTATCATCATTATTCAAGTTTCCGAGAAGATCCCACGATTTGCACCTATCTTGTAAATAAGGAGAGCCATAAAACCCTGTAAATCTCCACTTGTTACATCAGCATTATCCTCAACATGCACATCAATATGTCTTTTTGAGAAACTTTTAAGAATGACTGTATTATCATCATACCATGCCAGAAAAAAACCTCCTCTAGATCCACATGCTTCTACATCAATACCATTATGCAAGCCACAACTGCTTTGTATTCTTTCCATCTGATTTCTATTTATTTTAGTCTCCATGAAGAAGACCATTTGGGGATTATAAAACTTCAGCGAGTACCGAAGTTTTCGTATTGTCCGTGGATTCCCCAGAGCACAGACATTCCAACTTAAGATTTTCATTGTTGGCAGTCAACTTGCCTTTTGGCAGCAACCGATATGAAAAGATTGCTATTCACCATGCTCCTATCCCTGCTAGTCAAACTGGTAGCTTTATTACTAACAATATATACTTCAGAATCTCCTCTTTGCCTCTTTTTTTCCTTCTTCTCCTATTAAAATCCCTTCCTCCGCATCATGTTCCATAGCAAATTGATTTTTATCAACTGGTTGTTTTTCCCCTTCTTTTAGAAATAGTAGACAAGTTTCCTTCCAAATTAAACCCTAAAATGGGATCAACAAAAAGCCCACTTCTAGGGTTATCTGTCGCACCCCAAGATCTATAATCAAATGGCCTACTTCTGTCGAAATGACTTCCCCTTATTTCTTCTTCATCCTCACGTAGCCAGACACTGTTTTGTGCTTGAACTCTTCTTGTTTGTGCTCTTATCGAAAGATCCCAGCCCATTTTAGTAGTCTCGACTCCTAATGCCATTCTTGCCTCACAAAAGGAGTCACTGTGTCCCAAATGACCACAATAAAAACAAAAGAATGTTAATCTTTCATATTTGAATCTGACATATGATCTGTTTACATAGAACAAAATCTATTTTTTCCTCTTTAAAGGATATCTAACGTCCAATTGAATTCTAACTCATAAAAAATTCAGGTATCCTTTTCCCATATTAGAACCATCATACTCCATAAAAGTACCAATGAAATCACCTAATTGCTTTGCTAAAACCTCAGAAAAGAAACCTGGAGGAACATCATGAATTTGAACCCAAAAAGGCGATAAAACTAAAGGGACTTTTAACGGATCTTCCCCCTACTTCAAAGCATGTAAAAGCAGTAGATGATTATTGAATGTCCAAGGAAAGCCTTTCAAAACCCTTTCCATATCCATACTATGAAGAAATTGAAACAGAAATATTTTTTCCCCAAGATCCAAAATTCGAACACCTCTGACCGGATGCCACAGATTTGCCATCGTACTCTTCATAGCAGAAAAGTGGATAACACTGGCTGATTGAAAATACCCTACCAAACGAAATTCTTTATTCTTCCCTCTCTAGAATCGAAAAA
Source organism: Gossypium arboreum (assembly GCF_025698485.1). Lineage (NCBI taxonomy): Eukaryota > Viridiplantae > Streptophyta > Magnoliopsida > Malvales > Malvaceae > Gossypium > Gossypium arboreum. The sequence goes on along the minus strand of NC_069076.1, from coordinate 60,710,998 downwards.
GACGGTATTTGTAAAATCGTCTCTTCTTCTTCATTGAGAGTTAACCCAGCAAAATTAGATTCCATGGAAACGAATTAGATCTCATACGATTGAGAGATTAATTGAGTAAATTCTGACTTTCAAAAGAAACACCGCCACAAAAGAACAAAATAATTGAGACAAACAGAAACGTGCTAGGGTAGCAGACTAGTTCTCTCCTTTATAAATTTTAACTTTTAAATTAATTAATTAATTATAATTTAAATATTATATATGGATATCTATTTTGCTTTTATATTCAAAATTATTTTCCTGTTACATAGTTTCATTCTCTTATAAAAATACCATAAAATCTCTTCTACTATGCCACGGATTGCAATTTAGTTTCTTTATTGAAAATTTAGGCAAATTAGTCTTGTATGTTAGATGAATGAGCAAAACAACCCCTTATTAAATTGCATCGTTAAATGTTTGTTTTGGTGTTTATATATAAGGCATAATAACAAATCTAGCCCTCAACTTTTACACATTTATTCAATTTGACCCATACTATTTTATTGGAAGTAAATTAAAAAATTTTAAACTAATAAGGCTAAAGGGTCAAAAAGCCTTAGTATCAAATTAAAAAAAAGTCAATTAATCCTCTTAAAATATTAACATTATTAAAAATCATGTAAATTATAAAAAATTGTATATATATAGATTTTAAAATTATATAATATTTATTAAAAATAATAGTACCGAGCCATTAAAATCTAATAGTTACAAGATTTAAAAAAATTTAACCCTACTCTTTTATTAGATCGATATTATTATTTTTAATAAAAATTATAATTTTAAAATATATAAATTTTTATAAATTTTGTTTATAATTTTATGATGTTTTAATAATTTTAAATTTTAAAAAGCTTAATTGATTTTTTTAATTTGTTACTAAAGCTTTTTTATAACACCCCTAACCCGTATCCGTCGTCGGAATAAGGTTGCGAGGCAATACCGAACAATACACATCGTTCACATACATAAAATAAACATTTATGCATTCATATATAAAATTCCTTCAAATCATTCACGTTGTCCCTTATAAGACTTTACGAGACCTTAAAACATGCTTAGAAGTGGTTCAGGACTAACTGATAACATTTGCAAAGTTTGAGAAACTTAGGAAAATTTTCAACATTAAAGGGTCACACGCCCGTGTTAACAGGCCGTGTGCCTCACACGGCTACCAGACACGCCCGTGTTACATGCTGTGTGATTATAACATCCCGAAATAGGGCTTAGTCAAAATAGTGGTTTCGGGACCATAAATCTGACATCAAAATATTAATTTTATGATTATTATGAGGCCTAGCATATGAATATATGCATGTGTTAAAGTTTCACGAAGAAAATCTAAGTATAAGATGTCCAATTGGAAATTAGGGACTAAATTGAATAAATTGCAAAACTTGATTTCTAGAAGCAATTTGTATGAAATATCTTTAGATTATGAATTAGAAGGTCTTGGAGAGCAATTTACCCAAATTCTATATTTTTGGACAAAAATGGGCTTGCATGGTTAAAATTTTAAAGAAAGGGTATGAAGGCATTTTGGTCATTTGGCTTTTTAATGAAATAAAATGGGAAAAATCAAGCCAAAATCCGCCATTTTCTTCCCCATAGCTGCTAAAATTCTCTTGTCACCATAGCTAGGGTTTCAAGCTTTCCAAGCTCAATAGTAATTGCTCCCAAGCCCCGTTTTTAATGTTCTTTGTATTTTTGAAATCTTGGTAGCTTGCTCTCTCCATTTATACCCATATTTCATGCTAGGGTTCATGTTTAAAAATTTACCCATGCATGATTTTCTTGTATTTTGATAGATTATGGAGGAATATGAAATATTAATTTGTGTTAAACATCTTTTCCTAGTTGATTTTCATGAGAAACTCTTATAGGGACTATTTTGCAAAAGATGTAAATGTGTGGTAGAAATGAGAAAATAATGGATAATGTGGGCTACCATAAAAAGGAAAGGTGTTCAGCTAGGCTTGGGTAAGATAAAAAGTGCATGTGTTTCATTATACGAGCCTAGGGATTAAATCGTAAAAATGTGAAGGGTTAGGGGCAAAACGGTCATTTGGACCGGAGGTAGATATTAAACTTGAAATGTATAATGTGGAGTATTAATGAGTTAATTTTGCTGTTATAGACTCCGAGGAACAAATTTCGGAGGTCGACCGTGGTAAACGCAAGGTTTCGGAATAACCGAAACATATCTCTAAAACGAATACCAGGTAAGTTCGAATAACTTAAAGTAAACCCCTAATATGCATAATTGAATGATTTATGAATACATGATGATTGCATTTATTATTAGTAAGAAATGTCATGGAAATGCATATTTGATGGTAACATGTGAAAAATGTCTCGGATGAGGTTGACAAAGGGAATTCAATGGATAAACCCTCATTGATATGTGTAAAGAGATCCTACATGTGTTGCAGTAAGGATTTAGCCCGGACGGGTAATCCGTGATCTCAAGTATCAAAAGGATCTAGCCCGGACGGGTGTTCCTTGAATGATCGAGCCTCCCGAAGAATATATGTGCATTGAGGATTTAGCTCGGACGAGTAATCCTATTAGGGTCTGAATTTAGCCTGGACTGGTAATTCAGATCCGAGCTCATTAAGGGTGTTTGTGACTATAAAGGATTTAGCCTGGACTGGTAATCTCGACATCACCTTATGAGTTTATGATATAGGGGATTCAGCTTGGACTGGTAATCTTACCCTGAGATGTGAGGTTCGCGGGAGTGCATATATGTGAAATAATCATTCGTAAGAATTGACGGATAATGGGTATTCCATCGAGATTTCCTAGAAACTCAACGGGATTAATATGACGTATGTCAATAAGATGATGAATGATGAGCTCATCTACATAAATTACATGATGCTTTGTTATGTGATTAACTCATTGATTGAGTGCATGTGATAGGAAATCATTTCATAATTGATGATTTCATGATTTAAGTGTGGATGTATGCTAATTACTCGGTAAGTTTACTTTCCGGTTATTCGAGCTTACTAAGCATGAAAATGCTTACCCCCTCTCTTTTCCCTATTTTACAGAGCTCGAGGACTCATAAGGATTGGAAGACGGTTGGAGAAGCAACACACTATCAACTAGTTAAGCTTTGGTATAAAGACACTTCTATTTTGTTAATGGTATGTATAGAGCTTTCAGTATTTTTTCATATGTGTCATTTGAATTGCCAAATGGAGGCATGTAAAGATGTATTCATCTTTTTGTATAAGGCCATGGAAATTGGCATAATTGAAAGTAGGCTATGACTTGTCTTTATATGCATGTTTATGTTCTTATATGATGGGTTGCTACAATTGGCAATGAGTTCAAAAACGAGCCAAATTTTGAATGTGCTACAACAACATAAGAACCCATAAATACTAGATGAGAAATAACCTTTTTGTATGAAACCAATGATATGAGGTTTTCATACAACTAACTTCATCAAGATCATTTACAAGTGTATAATCATGTTTTACTTTGAATTTGGTATCTATAAGAAGAAGAAGAAGTAGAAAGGGGTGACAAAAGGCTTGGAAAATAGCCTATTAAGATCCACATGGTTAGACATACGGGCTTGTGTCTAGGCCGCTTGTAACACACTATCAATCCCCATGGGCGTATGGTATGGTCGTGTGTCCCCTACATCTAAATTTTTAAGTCAAATTAGCACACAGGTATGACACACGGGTGTGTGTCTTGGCCGTGTTAATTTAACAGAATGCTCAAGTTTTGGACACGGGTTGAGCCCACGGGCGTGTGTCTTGGCCGTGCCTAAAAGTCAGTATTGCCCACGGGTTAGAGGCATAGACGCACGGGCATGGGTGACTACACGGCCCATCATACACGGGCATGTGACACTTCTAAGTAAGGAAATTTTCTAAAGTTATTAAATGTTCCCGGTCCTATCCCAAACTATCTCTATGTATATTTAGGGCCTTAAAGTCCCATTTAAGGGAAAAGATGTGAATGCCTAAAAGTTTCAAATCTGAGCTAAACCTGGAAATTCAATTCAGTATATTTTAAATGTAAATTTCCGGTAATACCTCGAACCTTATCCTGATAATGGATACGGGTAAGGGGTGTTACAGTGATAATAGGGCATACATAGTGACTTCTACCACATAGCCGAGGACACGCTCGTGTGCCATAGCCATGGGAAAACTGGAGGGGTTACTGACTTGGGTCACACGGCCGACCACACGCCCATGTTCCAGCCCGTGTGCCACACATGACTAGTAGACACGCCCGTGTGTCTAGGCCGTACCAAACTTGTAGGGTATACTGACTTTAATTCGAAAGGTTACCTCAAGGGACACACGATCGTGTAGCATGATCATGTGTCACACACGGCTAAGATACACGCCCATGTCTCTGCCCGTGTGGACAAAAATAGGCCATTTGTAAAGCCAATTTGCCACCCTTCTTTTATGCACACAAAGTACCCCATATAGTACCATTTTAATGCATATTTTAGCAACCAAAACATGCTATTCCATTCACATATCATGTCATCTATCCTCAACCATTTCAACTACTTAATTCCATATTCAAACATATGAAATCATTAAGCCAAAATCATCACAACTTACATAGCTACTAAATGCATTTACTCATCAAATTATCATCTATATCATGACACAAATTGCACCATATCGTCATCTCAAAATCAAACCACAATATGCCAATCTTCCAAGCATTAATACACCAACTTACAACTATCCAAAATAACCAACACATAACCATACCAAACAAGTCAACATATAAGGCATTATATACATCAATAAATATTACTAACCAAACACAATTCAAGCCAACTTAAATTGCCATACATACCAACATTTACAAGGCAAATCTCATGGCTAATATTATAACTCAAAACATACAAATATGACACTAGCCTATACATGCCATATACCATATATACAAAGCTCCCAAAAGTACCAACGAGATGATCGATAGTTTGATGATGTTTCCCGACGATCCCCGAGTCCGAGATAGCTTCGATAATCTATAAAATAGGGAAAGAACACAAAAAGTAAGCTTTAAAAGCTTAGTAAGCCATAGACAAATAAAGTCATCAAATGAATATTTGCATATCAATTCAAATATACTAAACATAACTAATCACTTTCAAATTCACAAACCTTTCTCATTCAACATGTATATTCAATGTCTTAATCGAATTCATCAAATACTTCCCCTTTTCAATCCTCGTGTGAATTCCATACATACCTGAGCCACTTGGCTCATTCACATATTCTTTCTCGACTTGACTTTTCCCGTTGAACCGTTCGGAATCATTAAGGATACTCGAAAATCACATAAACTCGTACAATGCCATATCCTAGATATGGTCTTACATGTTATCACATATCGATGCCACTGTCCCAGACAGGGTCTTACACGTAATTGATTAACGATGCCAATGTCCCAAACATGGTCATACACATAATCACAATACAATGCCAATGTCCCAGACATGGTCTTACATGTAATCACATCTTGATAACCTAATGTCATGACATCCGTATCCTATACTATTCCTAAGGTTCATACAGGAATTCTGGATGTTGTAACTTTGTCAATTCTTGCTCGTAACTACTCGTTCAACATTTATAACAATTCAATGACAAATAAACACATATAATTCATTTTAAAGACATTTATTTGCATATGAACTTACCTCGTAGTCAGAATAGAGGAACCGGATCAACTATTCGATAACTTTCGATTTCCCTCGATCTAAATCCGATTTCTTTCATTCTTGATCTATATATATTCAAAATTAATCCACTTAATCACCAACTCAATCCACAAACACATATTTAAGCCAATTTGCAATTTGGCCCTAAACTTTTACATTTCTTACAATTTAGTCCCTATTTAATAAAATTACAAATTCATGAAATTTAAGAACAATCCATGCTAGCTGAATTCTCTATAGGTCCCTAACAGCCCATATTTCACATTTATTTCACATTTTAACCCTTCAATTTACATTTTTCACTATTTAATCCCTATTTGACATTTTTGTCAAAAATCATTTAACAAAACTTTAATATCTATCATCAAGCTTTTAAAATTCATCAACAATCATTCAAAAGCTCAAGCATTCATCAATAGCAATTCACAAAATCATCAAAAATTTTGAAAATTAAGACACAGGCTAGCTAGAACACGAATCAACGATCACAAAAACATAAAAATCATCTAAAATCGAGTCAAAATGAACTTACAATTAATTTTCCAAATTACCAAACCCTAAAACACATCCATGGCTTTTCTTTTCTTTGTATTTTCAATGGAATAAAGAAAAGATGATGATAATACATTATGATTTATTTTATTTTACTTAAGTTATATATAAATTACTAAATTAACCTTTGTAATAACCTTTTAATATCACTTAAATAAGTGTCCATAAATGTCCACTAACATATATAAGGGTATAATTACCACATAAGGATCTCACATTTAATAAGCCATAGCAATTAGACTCTTTTATCAAATAGAATGCAACTTTTGCATTTTACGCTATTTAGTCCTTTTGTTTCTCAAATTGAACTATTAAATGATAAAATTAGCAAACGAAACTTTCACACATACATATTTACATATTTTAAACATAAAAAATAACATTAAAATAATTTTACGAGCTTAGATCTGTTGTTCCAAAATCATTGTTCCGATTTAGCTAAAACCGGGTTGTTACACTTTTTGACAATTTAGCCTGATTAGTTTCAAATTTTCTAATTTACTTTCAATAAGAAAGTAGGGGTCAAATTGAATAAATATGTAAAATTTGAGAGTTAAATTTATTATTATACCTTATATAAAAACACACAAAAAAAATTACCGACGCAATTGTAAAAAGGCTTTGTTTTGCTCACTCATCTAATCTATATGAGTTAACTTGTCCATTTTTCAATAGAAATACTAAAATATATTCTAAAATATAATATAGAGATTTTGTTACTTTTACCCTATTTTATCTTCTAAATTGATTTTAAAAATATAGTATAAGTGATCGAAACTTGCTTTAAGTTTATATTTGGGCTAGAGAATTAACAATAATATACTTAGTTAAGGTTTTTTACTTTTTTAAACTCTTATTTTTTTTAAATGAAAACTCGTTAATACTTTAATGGGTAAACTACAACTATAGTCACTCTAAAATAGGGTTTATCACATTTTGGTCATTCTAATTTGTTTCCTCAATTTAGTCACTATAATTAAGATAATTGTTTCAATCAATCATTGAGGTTAAAATTTCCATTAATCCACTAACAAATTGTTGATGTGGCAACAAAACTGTAACATCAAGCCCAACGGGAACAATTGGAGGCCCCCACATTTAAAGAGCACCACATCAGCTTTTGGGCTTGACCCTTCTCTTAATCAATTCTTGATGATGATTAAGAATCAGAAGGAATAAAGGCTCCGCGAAAATTGAAAGGCCCAAATACTCCCAAGAGGACATAAATAGAATGAAAAGGGGAGTTGACCTAGCCCTTACCATCTTTTGGGGATTTAAATACCTTATTTTCAAAACATAAAGGGGAGAGTCGACTGGTACAAAAGAGAACACCCGGTTTCAAAAGAAGAGAAGTTTGAAAAGAAGAAGATAAGAAGAGGAAGAAAGAGAAGAACTAATTGAGGAGAACTGCCTTATTTGGCTTGAAATCTCTTTGCTTTTTCTCTTTTGATGCGTCGTTGATAGCACCAAAAATATCCTATTCCCTGTAAACTAACGAAAAAGAAATATTAAAGGGGAAGTAGGGTTGAATCCTCAAGGACCGGATTATACGAATGCTTGTTTCTCAAAATCCTAGGCAGAATCGTGCCCAAGAAAACCTGCGTTCCTGGAAAAAAAAAACAGAATTTAAGAATTGATTTTGGAAGCGAAAAATAAAATAAAAATAGAATTTAAAGTTTACTAAAATTATGATTACGAAAATAATAAAAATAATAAAGAGAGTTTTAAGAGAAAAGAAATTCTTATGGGAAAGTTCTAGCCTCCGGTTGTCTTATTCCGCCTTGGGCTCAATCCTTGGCTTTTGGATGATCCTTCTCGACTCATGTGACAGCCCAAAATTGACCCTAGTCGGAAAGTGGTTTCGGGACCGCTAAACCGAGTCACCGAAATGTTTGAACGTAATATTTATTGTCTAGAATATGTAATTATGAATGTGTGAAAATTTCAAGCTTCGATTTAGCCGATTGCATGTGAATTCAGTTAGTAGGACTTGTGTGACACTTTTGAAAAGTGATAGGCTAATCTATAAGGACCTAATAGTGTATGTAGTCAAAGGGGAGGACTTGCATGTCAAATTCCCCCCCCAAGTTCTAGTGGCCGGCCATGACAAGGAATCATGGGCAAAACATGTCCTAGACATGTTATGTTGGTACATCATGGGAGAAAAGAAATAAACAAATAAGTATGGGTAATAAAGAATGAAAAAAAAATGTGTGTGAGTGAACCCCCCTTGCCGTGAGTTGAAGAAAAGCAAAGAAAAAAAATTGTTCATCTTTTCTCATTCTTTTTGGCCGAAAATACTAAAGAAGAAGGAAGGAATTTTGCTTCATGCTTGGTTTGGAAGAGGATTAGGAGGAGGCTTGGCCATACTAGTGTCTAGATTAAGGTATGTTTGATGTTGTGCCATGAGATTCATGCATGTTTTTGGTTGCTAACTTGATGCTCTTATTAGCCCATGGTTCAAATCTTTGTTATATCATGGGGATGGTATTTGGCCAAGGTGGATTTTGTGTTAATGCCATTGCATGTTAAATATGAAGCTTGCTAATGATATATGTGATGGTGGATTGATGGCTCTTGGACTTTCTTTTTAGTATTTTTGAGTAAGACATCAAGTTCTTTGTTTAATCATGACAAAAAATTTTGGTGTTGTGATGTATTCGGCCATGGTACATCCATAAGTATGAGTTATGCTCATTGCATGGAAAGTAAGATTTGTGTTTTGGATTTATGTTCATGTTTAGTTACCATCAACTTGAGATTCGGCTCTAACATACATATATGAATATATGTTTGCACATGATGTATTGGTATGACATATATACTATTTCGAGGTGTATATTTGCTTGTGATGATGTTTCGGTTATGAAGTGAATGAGAGATGTGTATTGAGCTACAATATGTAATCGTTAGTTAGTAAAATGTATGCTGTTTTTGTGTGGTATTAAGTGTATAATTGGCCTCAACATGGACATGCATATTCGCCACATGAGGGGAGTTGGTGTGCATGCATTCGGTTAGAGGCAAGCATATTGATGCCTATTCTTGGCTTGGAAAATTTGGCTAAGGAGAGTACTAACTAATGTGTTGAATTGATTCGTGATTTCGTGCACATGTGACTCTAATGTCTAATGTATATGTGGGCTAAGTACCTTGAATTCCCTTCGATGCTCAAATGATTAAACCAATTTATTTGTTAAATTAAGCTCAAGAGCAAAGAGGAGCTAAATCCGATAAAGGGAAGGAAAAAGTAGTCGAATAGCCGTCGAAATCGTTCGACCACGGCCGAGGTAAGTTCTTGAGTAATAGAGCTTAAATTCTGAATTGATTTGATCATGTTTAAAGCAAATTAAAATCATGCTCTTTGTGTGTGGCTATTGAGCCGAAATTGCAAGTGTGAAAAGTGCCTTGTGTTTGAGTTTTGCTAATGAAAATGAAATACGAATGTGTCATAATTTATTTATAATTGTGCTCGGTTATTCGAATGATGTCCGGGCTAAGTCCCAAGGCTTTGTGCTAAGTGACTATATCCGGACTAGGATCCGAAGGCATTCGTATGAAGTTAATAAATCCGGGCTAAGCCCGAAGGCATTTGTGCAAGTTACTAAACCCGGGTTAAGTCCCGAAGGCATTCGTGCGAGTCACTATAACCGGGCTTCTTCCTAAGGCATTTGAACGAGTCGTTATATCCGGTTAAATTCCAAAGGTACGTGATTCGAGAATGAGCGATCTTGCTGTAAAATTTTCAGTTAATACGCTTGAAAAATTCCAGCAATGAGGTATGTTCGTATGTGCTTGAATTAGTTGATTCCCTTCGAATAATATTCGCTCAGTCGAGTAATGAGTTTCCGGTATTTGGCTAAGATGATCCGCTATGTATGAACATAGGGATTGGAATGTGAAATGAGTAGGATATTGAGAATTTGTGCATATGAAATTATCCGTTAGCTTTGTGAATGCTATGCTTTTGTTGTGCTGGAATTTCTTGCTCAAACTTACTAAGCATAAATTGCTTACTCCGTTTCTCTGTATCTCTGTTTTATAGATTTTGCTCGTTAGCTATCGGATTCGGGATCATCGAAGTCGAAGTCATCCACACTATCAAAGCCCCCATTTTGGTACAATTTTGGTTGAACTTTGAAATGGCATGTATAGGACTACCCTTTTGTTGTAGGTCATGTACCTTTCGGTTTTGTGTAAACTTGGATAGCCATGCGAAAATGGCTTATATCGTTTTAGCATAGTACTATAATCGTTTGTATGTTGATCATTATGAGGTATGGAATTGTTTTGAACGATTAGCCATTGGAATGGTTAATCATGATCACACTTTGTGCTATGTATGCAAAAAGGGCCAATTGAATCATGGAAATCATGAAATAGGTAAAGCCTACCTTAAAGGCAGATGCTGACAGCAGCAGTGATGTGGATGTGAAAAATCACTAAAAATAGTAGGAATGGTATTAAATAGTGAATAAATTATGTAAATGAACTTTGATGAATCTACTTTCATATGGAAGAAACGAAATGGTCATATGAGTTATATGTTAAGAGATATTAAAGTTCTCGTGAAACAGGGCCAGAACGGTTTCTGGATCCCCTGTTCCAACTTTGGAAATTCATTGTAAATTAACCAGAGATAATTAGGAGTCATGCCATATATGTATAGATTCCTCTCTGAGTCTAGTTTCTATAGAAACAAACGGCATCAGTATTAAATCCCTGTACAAGGAGATATTCAATTCGTAACGCACAAAGGTCAGTGTAGTCGAACCCTGGAATAGGGGAGACTTTAACTAATAAAATGTACTAATTGGCCAGACCAAAAATTCTAGAAAAAAATCTGTAGATGGACATATGAGTCTAGTTTCAGGGAAAAATTACAAAACTGATTTTCGAGTTTTGAAACTCAAGATATAATTTTTAAGGCGACAGTGATGCAGTAACCAGCTTTTCTGGAAATTTTTAAATGGACAGTGGAAATGATTAAGTCAAGTTTGTGTGCACCTTGTGTTCGACTCCGGTAACGGACTCGGGTACAGGGTGTTACAACTCAAGTAAGCCAGTTATAGTGGAATAGGACGCCTACGACCACCAGCTCCAAAGATTATTAGACTTACGATTTTTAGGGAACCTGACTCTAGCCAGTAATCTATGCTAGATCAACGCTTCTCAATGGCGAATCCCACGCCATTTTGTCTCTTTGGCTCCCCAACCTCTGACGCAGTAAGTTAACGAACGACCGCCTTTGCATATGCTAAAAAGCTTACTTCTTAAGGGCCATGGACAAAAGCGTCAGCCCGTAGTGCGGAGAAACGATGAATACTTGGCGAGAAGGCTAAGTACGGATTCTAGGCCTGAAGAACCCTTTTTGGGAAAATATTGACAACTTTTGGCTAGAAGGGTTTTAGTGGCTCATGATAATGGTGGAAAAGAAAAGAAAATTATGGAAAAAGAAATTTTATTAAAAGAAAAAATATGGAAAGAACAAAAGACTTTTAGGGGGAGAGTGTTTACAGAAAAGATCCACTAAATAGAGTCACTTCACCCCCTATTTATACTCCTAGGGAGATAGTCTAATTTAACTTAAATTCTAAAAAGATAAATATATTTAATTAAAGATAAATAAAGATAATTAAAATAAAATCCTAAAATTTAAATAATCCTAATATTTATCTTTAATATTAATTATCCTAATATAAATAAAATAAAATAAAATAGAGTCTTCCAAAATAAAATCTCTTCTATTTGCTTTTAAGTCCTTGTGCCTTCCATGTTCGCACTTTTGGCACCATATTTGTCCCATGTTGCATATTGGCCCATTTAATCTCCAAATTGACGCTTTTTCCCTTGAATTTACTTTTCGCCTCCAATTTAGTCCCTAAAAGATAAAAAGACATAAATAGCTCAAATTAGTAGGCTCAAGCTCAAAATAAACACATGATTAATAAGTAAAAACACGTCATTTTAGAGTATTATCATATTTACATTTTATTTCTTTTCTTTTTGTTATCTTGAACCATGGCTGAGTTTTTCTTAATTATTTTTAATTTGGTGATTATGGGCTAAACTTTTATTAGCTAGAATAATTATGAAACCTTAAGATGAGATTATTGGTACCAGGGGTGAAACATCACGGGGGCTAGAAGGTGCCTTAGGCCTTACTAACTTTTTTGCAAATGCTAAAGGCTATTTAAAAACTTTGTAGAAAAGATTAAATAATTTTAGATTTCCCCCCAACAACTTAAAAAAAATTATTATAAAAAGAGTGTAACGCCTCAAAATTTGAGTTTTGATGTTGAGTTGTGTCAATGAATATGTGTCTACCTCTGTGTGTTTTGTTTGCTTATTTGTGATTTGAGGTTAGAGTTACGTTAATTTTGGAATTTGTAATTTCTTTATTTGAACCTTAGCCTAGGTTCCTTCCTTAAGCTTAATTCTATACTCTTTTGTGTCAAGAACGAGCCTGTTGGTTTACTGGTTAAGCATTTGCCTATTATCTGGTCTCGTGTTCAAGTCTTTGCGTAAGCGAAGCAGTGATATGTTTTTGGTTACTTTACGGGATTAGTTAAATGAGTTATGAAATAATCTTCTTTATTTTCTTTATTTTTTCAGTAACGTAACTTTCTGATATACTCATCGCAATAAGTTTTAAAAATTTATAATTGACCGTTCTTGAAACTAACTATTATCATGATGAAGGAAAGTGTACCTATCGAACAGTAGTATAGCTTTAGCAAGACAAGATTGTCGAACCCAAAGAAACCAAGAGTACTAGTAATTACTTTCTTTTTATTATCTAGCCTAAAAATTAAGGGATTTGTTTATCTAAACTAATTAACTAAACTAATGGCGCACAGAGAGAAAATTGGGGAAAAGCTTTTGGGAAAACTGGATTGATTAAGAGAATACCCAAGGAAAAATCCACCTAGACTTGTTATTTGACTCTGAATCAAGTGATTTATTCATTTGACTTGATCCGTAGAAATCCCTAAGTTATATTATTATCTCTCTCGAGACTAATAACGTCAAACCCTAGGTTGATTAATTGAAATCTCTTTCTAATTAACACCCTATTGTTGCATTAACTCGATCTATAGACTCCCTTATTAGGTTTCACCCTAATCCGGCAAAATCTTGTCACCTTATCTCTAGGCGTGTAATCAAATCTGCTTAATTACGACAAATTTATTCTTAGACAGGGACTTTTGCTCCTCTGAATAAGCGCATTAACTTGAATCAATATCCTGGAATATTAAAACAAGAATTAAGAACACATAATTAAGAACAAGTCAAATATTTATCATATAATTCAAATAATAATAACAAGATCCGTCTTAGATTTCATTCCCTTTAGGTATCTAGGGGGTTTAGTTCATAATTATGAAAGAAAACATCTCAAAAGAATAAAGATAACAAAACATAAAGAAAACCCAAAACTCCTGAAGGAAATTGAAGGGAGATCTTCAGTCTTGACGATGAATTCGGCTTCTGAGATGGATCAATCGGCTTTCCTTGAGTAATTCCTTGCCTCCTACTCTGTTTCTCCCTTCTAAGTTCCTCCTCAGGTGTTTAAATAGGCTTTAGAATGCCTAAAAGCCCTCAAGAGTGGCCTTTTTCGAATAGAACTAAACTTGGGCTCGACAGAGACACGCTCGTGTAACACGCCCATGTGCGATTTCTTTAATCCATGTTCAAGGCTGTTACATAGGCACGGGCATGTGGTCTATCCATGTAAGTGATGCTTCGATTCTGCCAAATGGACACGGTCGTGTGGCTTACCCATGTGAGGAAGTCCAGGTCGTGTTGATTTCCCATGTTGGTCCATTTTCTCCATTTTTGGCCCATTTCTCGCTCTTTTTACTCTCCTATGCTCACCTAAGTATAAAACATGAAATTAAAGAATTAGGAGCATCGAATTCACCAAATCTAAGGAGAAATCATCCATAAATGTGCTAAGCATGGGATAAAAATATGTATAAATTACGGTTTATCACTTTCCCTCTCCTTTTCTTTTTTACTTTCATTTGATTTTCTTTTTCTCAAATTTTAGTCACTTAATTCCCAAATTAATTTTGTTGTGGTTATCGTAAGAGTTCTGTTCTCTGTTGTTCTTTCACTGGAAGTCAATTCGATAAGTTGGTGTTAAAATTCTGTTAGCATTCTTTATCATTTATTGTCGTCGTTTTTTTTTTTATCAAAGTTGGTTTCCTAAATGTATTGCTCAATTTCTTTGTCTAAACATTCAATTGCTGTTCGCTGGGAGAAGGTTCCGAGGAAACCTATTCCTCAAACGTCTTAGGCTCGTGAATTTGTTCTATCGTGCGAAGGTAACAGTTGTTTTGAGTTTAGGATTTATGTTGAGGTTTTTGACATGTTTGGTTGACTGTTTAATTAGTTTTGTAAGTTCTATTAAGTTCTGTAACTAGACAATTGTTGACTGTTTTTAGGTTCTGGAGTGTTTCTGTTGCTTCTACTTTTAATCTTCTTCAAGTGGGTACCAAAACCCTTCTTTTTTTGCCTTTTTCCTTCTCCAAAATCAGGATTATCGATGATCTGAGATTTTTTGGATGCTTTTCTCGATGAATTGTCAAGAGTACCATCGAACCAGAAGGTTGAGTTCGGTATTGATTTGATACTGGGGACAATTCCGGTGTCGACTGCACCCTATCACATAGCACCAAAAGAGCTGGCTGAGCTAAAAGCCCAACTTCAGGAGCTTCTTGACCGAGGGTTTATTAGGCTGAGTGTGTCTCTGTGGGGAGAACCGGTGCTGTTTATCAAAAAGAAAGATTGTACAATGAGAATGTGTATTGATTATCGTCAGCTGAATAAGTTAACAATCAAAAACAAGTATCTGCTCTCGAGAATCGTCGATTTTCTTGATCAGTTTCGTGAAGTTTTTGTTTTTTCCAAAATCAATCTTTTTTCAAGATACCACTAGTTTAAAGTTAAGGAGACAGATGTGTTCAAAACTGCCTTAAGCACTCGTTACGAACATTACGAGTTCCTGGTTATGCCTTTTGGGTTAACTAATACCCCAATTGCATTTATAAACTTAATGAATTGGGTATTTCAATCGTATTTGGATCGATCTGTAGTTTTTTCATTAACGATATTATGATATACTAAAAGATTGAAGTTGAACATGATAAGTATCTTCGCATCGTACTTTAAACTCTTTGTGAGAAGCAACTTTATACTAAGTTTAGTAAGTGTGAATTTTGGTTGTCTGATGTTGTAATTCTAGGGCATGTTGTGACGGCCGATGGAATCTGGGTCGATTCCAAGAAAGTTGAGGCTGTAGTCGAGTAGAAACAACCGAAGAATAGATCTAAACTTTAGAGATTCCTCAGGTTAGTGAGTTACTACCGGCGGTTCGTCGAAGTATTTTCTCTGATAGCATCTCCCTCGACTAAGTTACTGTAAAAGAATACTCAGTTTAAGTGGCCTAAGGAACACTAGTCGAGCTTTGGAAAACTCAAGTCTATTTTAACTCAAGCTCTTGTTCTGGTCCAGCCCGAGCCAGGTAAGGAGTTCGTGGTTTATAGTGATATGTCGTACGTCAATTTAGGATGTGTATTGATGCAATATGGTAAGGTGGTAGCATATGCCTCTCAACAGCTTAAGACAAATGAATGAAAATTACCCTAATTATGATCTTGAACTGGCTACGGTTGTGTTCGCTCTAAAGATATGAAGATACTATCTGTACGGTGAAAGGTGTATCATCTACACCGATCACAAGAGTCTCAAGTATCTATTAACTCAAAAGGAGTTGAATCCCAGACAGCGTAGATGGGTGAAGCTGCTTAAGAACTACGACTGCACTATTGAATATCATCCTGATAAGGCCAATGTGGTAGCCGACACCCTTAGCCATCGAGCGATGTCTGATCTCACTCGATTGAGTTTGTTTGATAACGGGAGTTTATTGACCCAACTGCAAGTCAGGCCCATTCGGGTTGAGCAGATTCAAGCTAAATAGTTGAATGATGAGTCATTAATTCAACATTTACGTCAAGTTGAGTTTGGTGAAGCTTTCGAATTTGGTTTGAACAGTGGCGAGGTTTTGTGTTTTAGAAGTCGGGTTTGTGTGCCTAAGGACCGTGAGTTGCAACAGTCGATCTTAAAGGAAGCGCATTGCAGTCCTTACGCTATGTATCTTGGTGGAAATAAAATGTATCGTAATCTTCGAGAACTGTACTGGTGGCTGGGGTTAAAATTGGAAGTGACTACCTTCATTTCTCACTATCTAACGTATCAGAAAGTGAAAGCTGAACATCAATTACCTTTGGGGTTGCTTCTGGCCATCAAGATTCCCCAATGGAAGTGGAAACATGTAACAATGGACTTCGTTAGTGGATTACCCCTAATGCTCATTTTCTACCAATCAAGACCGATTATTTGCTACAGAGGTTAGCAAAGCTACACGTGTCTAAGATTGTGAGGTCACACAGACTTTTGATTTTGATTAATTAGGATAAGGATCTGCCTTTCACCTCTTGATTCTAGAAGAAATTGTATGAGGCATTAGGTACACGATTGGGTTTCAGTAATATGTATCACCCTCAGTCTGACGAACAATCTGAGCCAGTTATTCAGATATTATAGGATATTCTGCGGAGTTGTGTGATTGACTTCGGGGGCAGTTGGGAGTATCACCTACCATTAGCTGAATTTACGTATAACAACAACTACTAGTCTAGCATTCAGATGGCACCTTACGAGGCCCTGTATGGCCATAAGTGTTGTATTCTCTTTTGTTGGACCGAGTTGAGTGATCGACGAGTTTTGGGTCCTGAGCTGGTGTCTGAAATGAAGAATACGGTTAAATTGATCCAGGATCGTCTAAAAGCTACTTTGGACTAATAGAAGTCTTATGCTTATTTAAAAAAAAAGGATATTGAATAATCTGTGGGTGATCAAGTATTTTTGAAGGAGTCACCATGGAAAAAGGTTCTGCGATTTGAACGCAAAGGCAAGTTAAATCTGAGATTCATCAGACCTTACCCTATTCTGGAACGGGTGAAATCGGTTCTTTTTCAGTTGAAGTTACTTCTTGAGCTTGATCGAATCCACAACGTGTTTCATGTCTCCATGTTGTGGAAGTATCGGTCTGGTCCTTCCTACATTTAATCTATAAAGGAAATTAAGGTGAAACCTGACTTGACCTGACCTTCGAGGAGGAGCCACTTCAGATTTTAGAGTGAGATGTTAAAATCTTGCGAAGGAAGACTGTACCTTTGGTAAAAGTTGTATGGCAGAATCACGGTACTAAGCAAGCCACCTGGGAAGCTGAAGATTCAATACGTCAACAATATCTGCATCTGTTTGAATTAGGTAGAATTTCAAGGTCGAAATTTTCTTTTAGGGGGAGAGAGTTGTATCACCCAAAAATTTGAGTTTTAATGTTGAGTTGTGTCAATGAATATGTGTCTGCCTTTGTGGTTGTGTGTTCTATTTGCTTATTTGTGATTTGAGGTTCGATTTGCGTTAATTTTGGAATTTGTAATTTTCTTATTTGGATATTAGCCCAAGTTCCTTTCTTAAGTTTAATTCTATGATCTTTTGTGTCAAGAATGAGCCTGTTGATTCACTAGTTAAACATTTGCCTATTCTCTGGTCCCATGTTTGAGTCTTTGTGTAAGCGAAGCGGTGATATGTTTTTAGTTACTTTGTGGGATTAGTTAGTGAGTTTTGAAATAATCTTATTTATTTTCTTTATTTTTTAGTAACGTAGCTTTCCCTCTCCTCTCCTCTTATTTCCTTCTATTTTTTACTTTCATTTTATTTTCTTTTTCTCAAATTTTAGTTGCTTAATTCCAAAATTCTACTAGTTAATTTCGCTGCGATTATTGTAAGAGTTTCGTTCTCTGTTGTCTTTCACTGGAAGTCAATTCAATAAGTTTTGGTGTTAAAATTCCGTTAGCATTTGTTGTCGTTTATTGTCATCTTTTTTTTATCAAAGTTTATTTCCTGAGTATATTACTTAATTTCTTTGTCTAAACGTTCAATTGGTGTTCGTTAGGAGAAGGTTCCGAGGAAACCTGTTCCCCAGACGTCTTAGTCTCGTGAATTTGTTCTATTATGAGAAGGTAATGGTTGTTTTGAGTTTGAGATTTGCGTTGAGATTTTTAATATGTTTGATTGACTATTTAATTAGTTTTGTAAGTTTGATTAAGTTGTGTAACTAGACAGATATTGACTGTTTTAGGTTTCGGAGTGTCTCTGTTGCTTCTACGTTCAATCTTCTTCAGGTGGGTACTGAAACCCTTCTTTTTTTGCATTTTTCCTTCGCCAAAATCAGGACTATCGACGACACATGGATGACCATATGGGTATAGGAGAGGCCGTGTGTGGGAAATGAGATGCCAGATTCACACGGCTGAGACACATGGGCGTGTGTGTAGGCCGTGTAACTTACTAAGTTCATATTAGAGTCACACGAGTGAGACATACAGGCGTGTGTCTAGGTTGTGTGACTCACTGAGTTTATATTTGAGACACACGGGTAAGGCACACAGGCGTGTGCTAGACCATATGGGCATAGGAGCCCGAATTTTAAGTTCTTATTAGTGTGGAAATTAACATACAAGGCGGGTAAGCCGTCAAATGAATTGAACTGATTTGTATGAATTTATTTATCATGAATGTTATATGACTCTAGACATTGGAATGAGATAGATATTTCGGATATCAGCATTTGTTATATTTAATTGTGTGACTATTTTGCAACCGTGTCTTATATATATGTGACTGAAATATATTCTGAAATTGCATGTGGGGAGGTTATGAAGTGAAGTAAGTATTTTGTGTTGAATTGGTGGTCAAATCACCTATATATTATGCTAATCTAGCAGTGAGACTGTAAGCACTGCAATGTGTCATACTGACAATATGAGATGTGTAGGGATATTTAGGTATAATATACCTATTGGTGTGTAGGGGAGGAACGAAGATGGTGTGTAACGTGTAACATCCTGATTTTGGGCTTAGTCGGAACAGTGGTTTCGGGACCACAAATTCGAGGAGGAAAACTTCATTTTTATTATTGTTTTATGGTCTACGATTTCACGGAATGATTCTGTGAAAATTTCGTTCAAAAATTTCAATGTTTGGGCACTCAATTTCGTCAAAAGGACTAAATTGTAAAAAGTGCAAAAGTTGAGTTTTACATGTTAGAAGTGTTTAATTGTTATGAGTTTTTTTAAATCAAAGGTCCTTAAATGGTAATTATACCATTTTGAAGTTTGTGGACAAAAATTGGACATGGATGGAATTTTTTTGAAAGTTTAGTAGTAAGGGCATTTTGGTCATTTGTATATTAAATGAAATAAAATGGGAAAAATAACACAAAATGGTCATCTTCTCCATATGGAGGCCGAAATTAGTATGGGGGAAGCCATGGCTAGGGTTTTCAAGCTTTCCAAGCTCAATAGTAAGTCCATTCTAGCCCCGGTTTTCAAGTTCTTTACGTTTTTAGAATCCCGGTAACTTGATTAAGCTTATGCAAGCAATAATTCAACCTAGGGTTCGTATTTGGAAAAATACCCATAGGTGAAATTTGTGTATTTTGGTGTTTTATGATAGAATATGAGGTTTTAAATTATGTTAGACAACTTGTGCTACTCGGTTTTAAGTGAAAACGAGTAAAAGGGCTTAATCGGTAAAAATACCTAATAGTCATAAGTGCATGTTAGAGTGAGAATTTGATGTTTTCATAGAAGGGAAAAATGATCAGCATGTCATAAAACATAAGAATAAGGGATGAAGTTTAATTCCCGAGCCTAGGGGCAAAAGTGTAATTATGCAAAAGTTTAGGGGCAAAATGGTAATTTTTCCAAAGTTTGTATTAAAGGATTTTTTGATGAATGTATGTATTAAATAAATTAATTTGGTATTTAGATCAAGAGAAACGAGATTTAAGTCGTGATCGAGGGAAAAACAAAGTTTACAAGGAATAGGCTCGATTGCTAATATTTTGTATCGAGGTAAGTTCGTATGATAATAATAATGCAATGTTATGTTTGAATTATATTTCTTACTATTATTGCATATATTTTATGATATAATATATTGGAAAAGTTGATGGAATGGTGTTTAGGATGTGGAAATATGACATGAAAGAATGTTACATTGAATGCAAGAAAATGATGATACATGACAAGTGATATATGAAATATGTGATTTATGTTATGTAAATTCTTAAAAGCTGATTTGCTATTTGAGTTGTGTCTTATTATACTATGAATGGACAATTGGTACTATGGATAGTGAGATCGACACTTTGAGTAAGTTCGTATATAAATAATCTATCGATTCTTTTTATGTTAATATATTTTGATATCATATGAAATGTGGCTACCTATCAAATGGTTATTTGATGTAAATTATGAATTTAAATTGATTTAGGACAATTTAGTAAAATGTTGAAAAGTGAGGAATTTCCCGATTGAACCTTCGGAATAGAAATGATACAAATGAGCTATTGTGAGGTCACGTGTGTAGTACTAAGTGCAGGCTACTACGTGTACCAGATTGTTGGTCGCATGTGTAGTACTAAGTGCAGGCTACTATGCGTACCTGATAACTTCAATCACGTGTGTAGTACTAAGTGCAGGCTACTACGTGTATCAGATGGTTAGGTCACATGTGTAGTACTAAGTGCAGGCTACTACGTGTACCGGATAATTGGTCGCATGTGTAGTACTAAGTGCAGGCTACTATGGGTACTAGATAGCTTCGGCTACAAGTGTGGAAATGAGAAAATGTGCAAGCAATTGTGTATCTGTTATTATTCCGATGAGTTCAACGGGAAATTGATTAAGTGAAAATAAATGTGAAAGTGATTATGTGATGAACAAGTGCAAGTATATGTTTATTTAAATTTATGAGCAATATGCTCGATATTTGAGCGAACCTCGGTAAAATGGAATGGATTATGTGAAATTGTACAAAAGTGAACTTTAGTAGTAAAACAGTGTTGGACACATGAATTTGAAAATTTACCGAAAATTTACCAAAAATTTTGGAAGTTGAATTAAATTTCAAATAAAATATGTAATTAAATTTTATTGAGTCTATTTTCACATAAAGAAACAGGGGAAGCAAAAGAATTTCATATTATGTGATATTTGGATTCTTGTGAGACAGTGTCTGAATGAATTCCAGATCCCCTGTTCTGACTTGGAAAAATTATTAAACATTATATAAAAATAATTTGGGGGTATAATTTATATGCCTAGAATCTTGGATGAGTCTAATTTTAATAAAAACAAACGAGAACATCATCTGAGTTTTGTACTATGAGATAAATAAATTTTAGTGAAGAAAGGTCGAAGCTGTTAAACAGCAAAATAGGGGAGACTTTGAATAATAAACTGTACTTATTGGCTAGACCAAAAATTCTGAAAATTTTATGGTAGAAAGATATATGAGTCTAGTTTTTGGGAAAATTTACGGATCTTAATTTGGAGTTCTGTAGCTCTAAATATAAATGATTTAGTGACTGTTACTCAAGAAAATAGCTTAACCAGAACATGTGTAAATGTACAAATGAGTTAGTTTTATTGTGGGAAGCATGTTAGTAAATTGCTTATTATTATTTCATGTGAGCTTACTAAGCATAAAGCTTACCCCCTCCTTGCCATTTCTTTTAGTGTTGTCAGGTTAGCTCAGGGTTGGAGACAGTCGGAGGCAGTATCACACTATCAAGCCAACACCTTGACAGTATAAACACATATGCTAAACACATATGCTAGAATTATCAAGTGAGTGGCATGTATAGGGACCTAATTTTATAACATGTGTTATTATAATTTGGCCAAATATATTGGTCTTTAGTGAGCTAATGATTCTGACTTATAAATCTAGTTATTTATGTTATGTTTGATATTGGTGATGTGCATATGCTTGGTTGTCATGCATGGTTGGTAATAAGTTGTTTAAGTTGTTTAATTGATGAATTAAGTTTAGTAACACTTCGTGCTCAACTCCGGCGATGGTCTCGGGTACGAGGGTGTTACATAACGGTTGGACTAAGAAATTGCATATGTATCTGTATCATCATAATATTTGTATCTGCTAATGTGTTGTGGATTATGTGGGTCTATAACTATTCTACTGCATTCTGGAAATTTTTGCGTCTGAATTTGTTTAGGTTATCATGTAAATGATGATAACAAATTGTATTTGGATACACAAGATTTTCAAAGTTTTGAGACATATTATAGTTGAATTATGTTCCATTCTATACTGCAACACTCTAACTATTCGTATGTATTTCAGGGAATTCACAGAATTAAACGGCCGGCGGATGTGGGACTCAGTCGTCTATTGGACTTATATGTGTGTGTGAACTTATGTTTTAATTCTGTACTACTTTATTAACCACTAAGATTTAACTATGATTGGGATATTGGATGTTTATAACTTTATGATAGCAAAAGGCTCGCTTTAGGTATAATTGTGTTCTAGATAAATATCGTGACATTTTAAACTTAGCTTTGTCGTCTAGGTCAAATTTAGGGTGTTATATTTAGTGGTATCAGAACCAAGTTAATCAACACTCAGACTGTGTAATTGGGCTTGTCATATATCATAAATGGAGATTACAGTAAAGTGTTGAAGAACAACAGGGATAGTGTGAAGCCAAACACAGTGGTTCAGATTTGGTCGTTTCGTGTCCAACAAATTCATAGCTTGGTTTTGCCTTGACCAAAGTTATACACAGAGAAGATGGTCACGTCATTGATTAAGGATACACCCCAACTTGTTGGGTACATTATTTAGAGGCGTTAATGATTTTTTTCAAAAATAATTTATAAAAAGTATAAAATAATAAAAATATTTTATATATAAATCAAAATGTTAATGTTAAATAATATTATTACAAATCAAATTGTTGGGTACATTATATTTTATTCAGGTTTAATTTAACCTAACTTCTACAGATTAGTTCAATATTAAACACTAATAACATATTTTTTCTTAGAAGCCGACTCAAAAAATCTATCAAATTCTATCCCTTTACATTTAACTATTAACTATTAAATTTTTTGGTAATATACGCTTATCTCATTAGTATTTTTAAAAAAGAATAATAGTTCACGAGTATATCCGTATGCAATTAATTAATTTTTTTAAAATTAAAAAATATAATATTTTTGAATTTTTTAAATTAAAAAATTTAATTGTTGGCCTATCATCCACATGGCAATTCACATTTATGTTAAGTTAAAAAATTAAATTTTCATCATAAATTTATGCATATTATTATCGAAGCTTAAAATTTAAAGTTAACTCGTAAAAAATAAATTTCAGTTACAATTAAAATTAGAGGGTTAATAATTAATTTATAGAAAGCATAGAATAATAATTAAAATTATATATATAAATTAAAATTTTAATATTAAATATTATTATTACAAATCAAATTGAATTCAAATTAAGACAAAAAAGGTGATGAAATTTTAATTCTATTTAAATTTTGAAGAAGGATAAGAGATAAATTCTAGTTAGGATTGGACTAGGGTGATTTTTTTAGCTTTACAAACTTTTAGGGTTTCACTGTAATTTTTCTAAAATTGAGGGCGTTATTGCAATTTTATCAAAGTTAGGGCGCCACCTGCAGTTTCCCCACTTTGGCCAAATTTAAAAGGGAATGGAAGGGAAGAGGTCAGAATTGATCTTGAGTATGGAGGATAGATATTGTAAATATTGTGCACTTGGCTTCCACTATAAAAAATTTCATTTAGAATTTAAGAAATGATGGTTGGGAGAGTTTGTTGCAAAATGTGAAAGAATTTTGTGAGTGGTATGGCATTGTGATTCCAGACATAGACACTCCTTATTTTGATGTACTTAAAATCTTTACGGCAACAAGGAAGACAAAAGAAGACTATGACAATGGCACATCATTATTGAGTAGAAATATTTATAGTTACCACATATCAACAATTGCAAGAGTTGAACAACATATTTAGTGAACAAGTGACAGAGCTTCTCATTGTGAGTGCAGCCTTGAATCTTAAAGATGGTTATAAGTGATTCAATTTGGAGCATATTTGTAATTTGGTCAAGAAATTCAATCTTGAAGTTCGTTTTATGGCTGAATCTTTAATTTGAGGAATTACATAAGTTCGTTTTAAAACCAAATTTTAATTTGAAATCGTGTAATAGAACAATGTTAATGTTGTTAAGTCGCTTTCCAATTTTTTGGGAAATACTTACTAAAACTATTTATTTTATTACAGAAAATCACTTGAGTGATCACTTGTTTTGTAGCGAAAATCCTCTAAGTTATAAAATATTAAACTGTGGCTTAGTTTGTAAAAGAAATAATTCTGTTGTTTAGAAATATAGCAGTTGTAAATTCGTTAAAGCAAATAAATAAAGGAGAAAAAGTCCTAAAATAATTTACAGCCCAAAAAGTCCGAAAAGTCCATGATAACCATAAAGTCTTTTAATAACCATTTTATTTCAAAGAATCCAACCCAAACTCCTGCAAGCCATCCATTCCTAGGTTTGTTGATTACCTGAGAGGGTAAAAGTAAAGTGTGAGCTAACAAGCTCAGTGTGAGCTAATAAGCTCAGTGTGTGTAACTCAACCCATACAAACAGCAAAGATATAGATACAGTAATAGATATGAATACAGATGCAGCTGTAGACATAGATACATATATAAATACTGATATAGATACAGACCCTACCCCCATCCACTATAAATTATCTTCGTCCACCCCTACACATCAATAAGGGTAATAATACCCATCCAACCCCAGACACCTATAAGTGAGTGAATGTTACTTTTCAGAATAGTGCAGTCAAGCTGCCAGATATAGTGTGGTAATTTGCCAAAATAAGATAATTGTGGTTAAGACACCAAAACATATATGTAGTTTAAAACCAACAGATAAGGCAAATCATTAAACTGTCAATACTTGCTCCATCATATCACTATCCTACCCCAATGCACATGCAAACACTAATCGGATAACATATGCATATATATCATACATGCTATACATATCAGAACATTTTGTCATGCTTTCAGAAACTGCACTAATGGAAGTTGAATATCATATTTCATATCTATAAGTCATACATAACACATTACGGAACCTACGAAGTGGCTAACCTTGAATTGAACTTCGAAGACGACCCTAACTAAATTTTACAGAACACAACCTAACACACGCTCGTGTGACCCATACAACCCATTTAATCCAACTCGTGTGGCTCACATGATCTAGCACACAATCATGTGGTGTCGATAGGGAATTTTTTAGCTTCACGCCGTTCGTTGTTTTTTGAGATTATTGTTACACACTTGGTTTATTCTGAAACGTGAAGTTACGACACACTTGCAAACCCTAAAACACCACAAAACCATATCGATTAACAATCGCACATCAAACCTAAATTAACAATACGACCACAATTGCTAAGATATTCAACCCTTACCTAGAGAGGAACCGATTCCTAATACACTTTACTTACCGGAAAAGAGTTAGGTGCCTCACGATCTTCCCCAACATATTCCCATAAAAGAACACCAAAACACAGTCAACACCCACAAAACCTTCTCAAATAAAATTGCTCAAGAACATCTTTCTTAACAATAATATTAAGGAAAATGAACACTACACTTACGCGACACTTACCACGACTATGGAACTCCAAATCCCACACACCAAATCAAAAAAATTAGAGACTAAAACAACAAAAGAAATGAAAAAGGGTTGAAATCGTAAGAATAACTATTGGAAATCATGTTGACAGCAAGGAAAGAAAAGAAATTGAAGGTACCAGAGAAAATACAATAAAAAGATAAGGAAGGGAAAAATTGGGAAAATGGGAGAATGGACGGCAAATTGAGAGAGTGTGTGTAGGAAACGTGGGAGAGATTTTTGAGAAATCCTTTTTAATTAATTTAATCATTTAATAAAAATCCTAACCAAACCTATTTTCTGACAACTTATCAGATTATCCAAAGTTTGAATTTAACCTAATCTCTACCACATGGGTGACACTGACAGGAAATAGAAAAAATATTTTTAGTTTACATGCACAATAATTTGAATACAAGACCTCTTGGAAAGCTAAAGCTTTACCACTAAACCAACAGGCTCATTCTTGTCATCAATTAGGCAAAAATAATATACAAACTAGATGTTCAAAGATAGGGGTTGTGACAACAATAACAAAAATTCAAGGGAAGGAATTTGAACACAAGACCTCTCACACACAAACACCACACTTAATCGAAGAACCAGATCAATTCACTAAACAAATTTTAACAATTCAAAAAATTAAAATTTTGGGGTGTTACAATTTGTGTTACTATTATTAAATTGCCTTGGACAGTTCTTTGCATTCAACCAAATTTTATATTTTATTTCCAAGTTGTCATTTGTTAACTACACAATTTATGTTTTAAAATCAGTCCCTGTGGAGACGATAACTCTAGTATTTACAACTATATTACTTGCTAGTGATTATGTACACTTGCACATCATAAGAAAATTTGTGGCATCTACCAATATACGCTCTATGAATATACATAAATGTAAGGGCATATAGCCACCTGTGAGAACCCTTTGTGGGTTCCTTTTATCAGGCTCACATAGATATGCATGTATAAATAAGTATACCGAGTGGTAGCCATGAATGGGGTGTAATCAGGGATGAAGCCAAAAAAAATTTTAGGAGGAACCGAAATTAAATTGTAATTTTTATGATAATAAAAATACAAATTTACCATTTTAATAGCCTATATCTTTATAATTTTTAAATGATTAAATCAATTTTTTAATCAGTTTTAGGGGACCCAAAGTTTAATTTTACTTTTACTAATTTAAAATTTAAAATCTTTAAAGGGCCTAAATGGAAATTTTCTCACTTTTTTTTGGGGGGGTTAGGGCCCCTACTAGCCCTTAGCTACACCCCTGGGTGTAATCACTCGGTGGTGTGAGCAGTGGTGGAGCAAAGTAGAGACCTAGGGGGGCATGGCCCCCCGAAAATGATAAAATTTTAATTTAAACCTTTTATAATTTATTAAATTTTAAATTAGTAACGGTAAAATTGTACTTTGACCCCCTAAAATGATAAAAATTGATTCAACCCTTTAAAAATTCTAAAGATATGAGCTATTAAAATAACAAAATTGTATTCTTATTGTTGTAAAACTATATAATATAATTTCACCCCAAAAAAAATTTTCAGGCTCAGTCACTGGATGTGAGAATAGAAACATGGGGTGGTAACGTCTGTGGGGTGTAGCTTTCCGTAGATGTGAGAATAGGGACATCGAGTATGTGCTTATTGGGTTTCTGGCTGAATTGTACGAGTAACATGGACGTGAAAATAGGGACATCGAGTATCTGTGTTTTTGGAGTTTCAGGCAGTACGAGTAACAAGAAGTTTCTTGATCAAGTTAATTCATTTCACACTTTACATTGAGCATATTTCTAAGAAGGGAAACAAGCAAAAATTATATCAAATAGCATCAAATAGCAAAAGTCAAAAGCAGCTGCAAGTTAGAGATAACCCAATGGTAATTTGAATCAGCAAAAATTGAAGGAGAAAGGTGTCGATTAAAGAATGTAACAGTAGCAAACTTGAAGATATTGCAGCAACTTTAAAGGCAATAATTTTGGATGATTGCAACCAGGGTTGATCATCGAGGTTGAGCTGCTTTGGTTTGCTAACAAGCAACAAAAATTTGAAATTAGTGGCAGCTATAATAATAGTCTTGCTAGACCAAATATCAGTAGGGAATAAGTTAGCAAAGGAAGTCGCAAAATAACATTAAAATTACATCCTGAGCTGCAAAAATTGGAAAGCATAAGGCAACAAGATGGGAGATTAAGTAATAATTCAAAAGGTGATATTGGATTCAAACTGAGTTGCAATGTTTAGTATTCAGAGACAAATTTGAGAACACTGCAAAATTGAGGACGCTGAAAGGGGAACACTTGGAAATCGTAGTGTCCAGCTAGGCCGCCTTTGATGCTCAGTTGAGTATGGTTCAGTGTGTTTAGTCCCCTTTTTCTCTCGATTGTTGTGTAAAATAGTGTTTGGATGACTTGTAGTGAGTTTCAATTAATTCTTTGTATCGAATTGAACTTCCCAATTTTTATTGATGAAAAATGCTTCAGTAGAAATAACCCTCTATAGTGACAGTGTAATTTTCCAATACTAACCCTTACTTTTTCTTTTTCTTTTTTATTAAAAAGAAAAATTGCCAGCTCTCTTTAGTCCTTTCACTCCGTAAATATAGGCATATGGAGCTGGACTTATTTTTTCCTTCAATTAATTAAGTAAATATATAAAATTTAATTCAAATATAATGTTATTTTTATAAAAATAATATTTTCATTGTTAAAAAATAACTAATTATAAAAACAATTAAAAATGATTATCATTTTATTTAATAAATAATTTAAAATAATTATGTAATTAATTAAAATATTTTTAATAAAATATCGAAATATATATTTTAATATTTTATTAAATAAATTTATAAATTCATATGTTTTTAGTAATTTCGTAAAAGTAAAATAGTTTTAAAACTTTTATTATATATCATTTTTAATTTAATGTCATTAATAATAATTTTTTATTCTTACCTCACCGCTACAGCTGCATTTGAATTCAAACACATACCCACCGCTATTTCTAATCTCATCACTATAGTATCCAATCTCACAACTACAATAACTAATCACATCGATACAGTTGATTTTAACCTCACCAGATGTAAACACGCCGCTCATCTAAACTAAGCCTAAGCAAAAAAGGAATAGCAAATGAGGATGCCAATGAAGCGGTTGTAGTCAATGCCAAAGACTTGGCAATCTGACTGAGTAATTTCCTCAAATTAGATGTTATGGTCATATGCATTGCATCTAAATTTATCGTCTAATTTTTAATTAATATTTTTTAATTATTATTGCTTAATATTAATAATGTTAATTTTTTTAGTTTTAAACAATATACAATTTTAGAACTATATAAGAAATTAAACTATAACATTAATTTGAAAAAAATAAAAGAACTTATAACAATATTTCATGATAAACATAAAATATATTTAAACTAATATAATAAACATAATTAATAATAGTGATTAAAAACAATTGTTAAAATTTAACTTTCTTTCCAAAACAAACCCACAAAACTTTTTCACTTGCATCAAACAAATAACATATAGATAAAAAATCAAATTTAAGCGAGTTTGCTTGACATAGTATAAACTTCTAGAAAAACTATAAAAAATAATATTAAAATATCATATTATCTCATCATCATTGTTCGAATATGATTTAATACTACATCTTCAAGAAAAATTAATTTATAATTCTTCATTCTTTTTATAATTTTAACTTATTAATACTAAAATCTTCATTTTGTACCAGTAAATTTTCTTAAATGCTACTTGATTGAATATGTCTAATTACCAAATGCTATTTATGAAACTAAACTTAAATTTTAATTGGTATATAATTCTAATATTAATTATGTGAAAATTAAGATGCTTAGAATTTTATTTAAGTTATATTTTACATCAATAAACACAATTTTTTAGAAAAATAAAATTAACACAAGTTTTTATGTCAAAATTTTAAAATAATAATTATAAATTAAATTATAATTATAATTATTACAATTTTTCTCTATTTTATGTTTAGAGTTCTATCCAAGTAACAATTTTACGTTAAAATTAGCACAATTTTTAATTAATAATTTTAAATTAAAGTATAATTATTTTAAAATTAACTTAATAATATAATGAAAAATAAATTATATTGTCGTGGATTCAATTTTTTTTAACTCGTGCTTTTGTATTATATATAGTAGGATGATTTGGTTGATGAGGTTGGCTTTAACGAATATTAAGATGCGGGCAAGGTACTTTTTTAACAGCCTACACTTTGGCTCAACACCCATCGTGAGACCTTGTACGATTGACTAGTAGCTTTAAAAGATCCTATTTCATGGCTGTCGAAATCATCTTTTTGAAAACAGGAATCGACTTTATTTGAAAGCGAAGATTAAAATGGGAGTCGCCACCGATCTTTATTAGGTATGATCGGATCACCTTTGTTTTAATAAAACATTTTAGTTTACTAAAACAATGTTTTTGGTCTAAGAAACTCGAGAGAATGGGTTCGGGAGTCGGTTACATGTGAGAAAGGATTAGCACCATCGTCACGCCCAAAATTGGTACCGAATTGCTTAGTTAGTGTCTTAATGTCGAAAGTTGAAAATCGGGAATAGATTTAAGATACGATCCTTTTTTATTAACATTGATTTTAAAAATGCTTGAATTAGATCAAAATGATTGCTAAAGATTTCCTCGTCTCGAGATATCAGAGTATCACATCCTGTAAGTTAGGACGCGATACCATGAACTCCCGAGCGCAAGTTTGTCTTTAATTTTCATTGGAATTCCATACATTTTAAAACTCGAAAGGATATTTGGCCATTTAGGATCAACGAGAAAACCGAAACCCCATAAGTTAGGGCACAATTCCTCGATGTTCCAAAACGCGAAACATTGCCTTATTTTGAAAATTTTTGTTTTTGAACAATAGCGAGTACGATATTTAAACGACGTGCGTTATTTTTTTTGGAGTAAAAATAGAACGATCCATATTGGGTAAAACGTTGAAGCTTAATACACGATGTGATGACATGGAATAAAATATAGTAATGAGCATGGAATAATAATGCATGGATACAACATTATACAAGTGAATGACAATGACGTGAAAAGACGAATAACTGAAATATGATACACAATGACAATAATCACACCACATACATTATTTAAGTATCAACATTAACAATAAAGAAATGAAATAAATAATATAAAACAATTTAAAATAAATAATAAGACAATTCTAAACAAATAATACATAAAAAAGTTTAAAATAGATATTACAAAAGCAATTTTAAGTAAATAATAATTTAAAAAATTAGTATACAAAACAATTTAAAATAAAATAATATATAAAACAATCTAAAATGACTAATTTATAAAACAATTTAAAATGACATATAAAAGTTTAAACCAAATAACATGTATAAATAAAAATTTAAAATACATAATATATAAAAATATAAAACAATTTTAAAAATAATAATGTAAAAGAAATTTAAAGTAAATAACATATAAAATAATTTAAACCAAGTAATACATATAAAACTTTAAAATAGATAATATACACAAAGATTTAAAATAAATCATATAAGGAAAAAATTTAAAATAAATAATATGTAAAAATAATTTAAAATAAATAATACATAAAATTTTAAAGTAAATGATGTACAAAAAGAGTTTAAAATGGAGGTTATAAAATAAAATAGATAATAAATGAAAATTTAAAAGTAAACAATATATATATATATATATATATATATATAATAATACAGTTTAATATGAATAATATCTAAAAAGTTTAAAAGGAGTAAAATAATTTGAAAGAAATAATATATTAAATATTAAATAAATAACAAATTAAAAGGTTAAAATCCAATGATTAGGACTAAATCAAAATAGAAATGAAATTAAAAGTAGAAAACAATAATAAAACAAATAATTTAAATAATAAAATAAAACAAAGGATTGAAATTAAATGCACAAATACATTCAGGGATTAAAAAGGAAATTAACCCCATCTCTAGGACACATGTCCCTTTTTTAAAGCATCAGTAGGTCAGGGACTCAATTAAAAACTAAACAAAATTAAAGGGTAAAATCTGTAAAAATGAAAATAACGAAAAATAGGCCTGATTGAATGGCGCCACAAAAGTGGGGGGGCCATTTGCGCAAATAACCCAATAAATGGAAACACGCAGATCCTGCCGCTTATGCGGGTCGAGTCAGGTCAGTCTGGTTCTTGAGCAAAACGACGTCATTTTAGGGCTTCAGAAGACTACCTTAAACGACGTCGTATTGGGGTGCATATAAATACAAAAAATAAACCCAATAAGCTCATTTTAGCCACTTCTTTTTTTTAAAAAAAATTCAAAACTCTCTCAACTCTCTCCTCTTTCCCTTTAGCCCCATGTCCGGCCAAATTTTTGTTGTCGGCCACCGTGGCGGCCGCCGATCACTGGTGACGGTGCCACCGTACACAATGGCCGAAAAAATCAAAAGTCCCCTTTTTAATCCCCTTTTCGAAAAGAACCCAAATCTAGGGTTTAAAACCCCAAAATCTAACCGATGTCCAGTCGTGGGCAAAGAAACAGAAAGGTTTTGCCCCTTTTCCGACGAGGCCTCCGACGGTGGCGAGATACGGAGTAAAAGTAGATTTCCACCCCCTTTTATTTGTTCTTTTGTTTTATTTAAAATAAATCAACTTAAAAAAGAGAAAAAGTAAAATAAAAATGAAAAATACAAAAAATAACCTTGTTTTAGACTTTAAGTTTCTGTTTTCTATTGATATTGTGTCCGAAAAATTTACAACGAAATTGGTTTGGCTTTTATAGCTAAATTACAATACTTCTAGTTTTTAATTTTTTTTTGTCGTTTTGCTATTGTTTCTTCTACTTGGTTCTTCTGCTTGGCTTCTTGCGTGTTGTTTTTTCTTGTAGGTAACAGTGGTGTCAGACACGTGGAGGTGGCTAATGTGCGGTAGTGGTGGCACACGTGAGGGGATTGACATGGGAGGAGCGGCTAGGATTTCTTCAGTTCTTTTTTCTGCTGAAAATGTTTTGGGTTAATGGGGCTATTAGGCTTTAGGTTATTTGGGCCTTGATAATTTGGGCTGACAATTTGTAATGGACTTTGATATAATTTTTTTGTTTTGGGTTTTATTTTCAAAACTAGGCCAGGTCAAAATTGGCCTATTACAACTGCCCCTCTTTGCTCATTGTCGTGTAACGGGAATAGAGCAAAGACTTCAAAGAGGGCCAATTTTACCTAGTCCTGCCGAAACTTGACTTCTTGAGTACTTCTCTTTTTCAAAGAGTTTCATTCCATCCTACTGCAACTTTAGGGGTATAGGAATTAGTGTTTCGCTCCACTTTACTGTAGCTTCAAAGAGACTAGACTTGTAGCTTTAATCTACTCCACTGTAACTTTAGGG
This sequence comes from Gossypium arboreum, assembly GCF_025698485.1. Taxonomy (NCBI): domain Eukaryota; kingdom Viridiplantae; phylum Streptophyta; class Magnoliopsida; order Malvales; family Malvaceae; genus Gossypium; species Gossypium arboreum. The sequence goes on along the minus strand of NC_069076.1, from coordinate 60,677,589 downwards.
AGATAAAACTTGTGACTTCTATCTGCTCCACTACAACTTCATGGAGATAAGATTTGTAATCTGTAGTTTGCTCCATTGCAACTTCAGGGAGATAAGACTTGTAACTTCTATCTACTCCACTGCAACTTCAGGGAGATAAGACTTGTAACTTCAACCTGCTCCACTGCAACTTTAGGGAGATAAGGTTTGTTATATACAGTCTGACCCATTGCAACTTCAGGGAGATAAGATTCGCCATGGTAGATTTGATCTGACCTGCTACTACTTTAGAGGTATAGGATTTATAGCTTTAATCTGCTCTACTGCAACTTCAGAGAGATAAGATTCGCTATCTTCAGTCTGCTCCATTACAACTTCAGGGAGATAAGACTTGTAACTTCAACTTGCTCTACTGCAACTTTAGAGAGATAAGGTTAGTGGCTTCAATCTGCTCTACTGTAACTTCAGAGAGATAAGATTCGCCATGGTAGATTTGATCCGACCTACTGTAACTTCAGAGGTATAGGATTTATAGCTTTAATCTGTCTACTGCAACTTTAGAGAGATAAGATTTACTATTTTTAGTCTACTCTACTGCAACTTCAGGGAGATAAGACTTGTAACTTCAACTTGCTCCACTGCAACTTCAAGGAGATAAGGTTAGTGGCTTCGATCTACTCCACTACAACTTCAGGGAGATAAGATTTGCCATGGTAGATTTGATCTGACCTGCTGCAACTTCAGAGGCATAGGATTTATAGCTTTAATCTGCTCTACTGCAACTTCAGAGAGATAAGATTCACTATTTTCAGTCTGCTCCGCTGCAACTTCAGAGAGATAAGACTTGTAACTTCAACCTGCTCCACTGCAACTTTAGGGAGATAAGGTTAGTGGCTTCGATCTGCTCCACTGCAACTTCAGGGAGATAAGATTCACCATGGTAGATTTGATCTGACCTGCTACAACTTCAGAGGTATAGGATTTATAGTTTTAATCTGCTCTACTATAACTTCAGAAAGATAAGATTCACTATTTTCAGTCTGCTCCGCTGCAACTTCAGGGAGATAAGACTTGGAACTTTAACTTGCTCCACTAAAACTTCAGGGAGATAAAGTTTGTGGCTTCAATCTACTCCACCGCAATTTTAGGGAGATAAGATTTGCCAAGGTAGATTTGATCTGACCTGCTGCAATTTTAGAGGTATAGGATTTATAACTTCAATGACCTGTTACACCATTTTGGGGAACATGACCTGTAGAATCTATTTCAAGGGCCTATCTTTATGCCGAGTGATTAGGATGTTATGATCAGAATGGATCAAATACTTCTAACATGAATGCAGAATGTCATGAGAATGATCCCTTTTTAATGTTTGGGTTGTCATTACTCGTTGTTTATTAATGTTCTATCACTGACGCATTACCCTTCCATCTTGTTCGGCTATTCTTGACAGAAAACCCAAAGAAAAGATCACATTCTATTCAGCAAGCTTTCCCCGCTGTAATTTCAGAGTCTCTTCCACTGTACCTTCTGGGACATAAAGTTTTTACCTCTCACTGCAACTTTAGGGGAATAACATTTGGTTTCTTCCATCTATCTCACTGTAACTCAGAGGTATGAGATTTGTATCATCTTCAATCAATTTGATCTGTTACACTATTCCCTGGGTGTAATGACTAGATGTATATGCCTGATATTTGTATGAATGCAGAATATCATTTTTCTTTTCCCGAGAATGATACCCTTTTACACTTGAGTTGAAATTGCTCGTTTTTGTTGAGATTGTATCACCATTACGATATCTCGTCTTTTTATTCAACCAATATTTTAGACTTAAAATCTGAAGAGATAATCTCAATTTAGACTTCAATATTTTCAACCCTTAGGCTTGGTAAGTTTAAAGCAATAATCTTATGTCAAGTTCTTGAATCATTTAGAAGCTTCCAAAGTTATATGCATAACTTTTTTCATGAAAGTTTTATTAGCCCATTAATGCTTGAAAAAAGATCATAAAAATGGACAAGAAGGAAATTGATTGGGAGCATAGCTCGAAATGAATAAATTAATCAAAGATAGTAAATGCAATAAGAAGGAAATTAACTCAAAATGAATAAGTTGATCAAAGATAGAAAATTCAACATGGGTAAGATGAAAAAGAAAATTCAACATGGGTAAGATGAAAACTAGATGCCCTAGATATCACAGCTTGAGCTTCTCTGCATGAACTTCTTGAGTACCATTTTGAGCTCGACATGTGTTTAGGAGATCTAAAGTACTTTGTCGATGCCCCAAGATGTATCATACCTCCTTCTTGTTAATTCAGGCATAGCAAGGCTACCGCATACCCCACTTTTTATCAAAATTTGAATTGCCATTTCTTGGGTTTTCAACTCAAAACCCTTTGGTCACAAGGCGCCCTTTTACTGGTTTTCACCTTGTCCTCTCCTTTTCTTTTTCTTTTTCTTCTTCTTCTTCTTTTTTCTTTTTTATTATACGAAATATTTCTTGATTTGAACTCAAAGGATTAGGCAAGTCTTTATTATCTCTCCTGGTCAATAATTAATGCTTTTCTAGATAAGGCATTCTTTGCCACACAAGGTCCTTCCTAGTTTTGCATCTACTTTCTTTTGGAGTCCTCTTGTATGGGCAGGATCTTCTTTGACATCAGGTCCCCATCATAGATTTCTTTGGGGCAAACCCTTTTGGTAAGCTCGTATCATCTTTTTTTTTCTTTTTTTCTTTTTTTTGGGACATTTGCCTTCGTAAAAGTTTTGATCGACGTTCGATGGATGCCAATCTTTATGAGTCAATCATTTTCCTTACGATCTCCTTTTGTGTTTTTTTTTTACTGTTGACTTTGCGACATTGGCAAATGAAGTACCCATTTAGTGAAGTGATCGACGACCACAAAGATGAATCGATACCCACTAGAAGCTTTTGGCAAAATCGGCCCACTGACGTCCATGCCCCACATGGAAAATGTCTATAGAGAAGTCATAACTTAAAGAGATGAAGGAGACACATGAATCTTATCTCCATAAATTTGGCACTCATGGCATTTCTTGATATAACTGATGCAATCCTCTTCCATGGTGGACCAACAGTACCCAAATCTCATGGTTTGCCTGGCCATTGTAAAAACCATTAGCACGTATTCTTCAGACACCCTTATGGACCTTTTCTAAGATTTTCTTAGCCTTAACAGCATCCACCGTCTTAGTAGCCCAGGCATATCTTGATATGATCATGCGAAAACATCTTGGAATTCTTAGGATGACGCCTCGCTTTGTCTTTGTGATGATACAAGCTCCAATTTTCACATCTTTCTCTTCTTCTAGGCTTATAATGTCCACTGACTCTTTGTAAGGTAGGATCTGTTTTCGTCTTGTTCTACCATACTTAACAAATCAAGAGATATGTTACAATCTTTGTCATCTTCAAAGTCCTGAAATCCTTCTAGACATATATCTCGCTCAAAAAGAAATTCTGGGTTAGTAGTAGTGTCGCTCATATCGTTGATATCTGGGTACCTATTGTAGGTACAAAAGAGTATTCCAAAGAATAAATGAATCTAAAAAATAGTTATTTTTGAAATAGTATTGGAAAGAAAGTCCAAAGGACAAAAGAATCTAGGAATAATTGTCTATATAGTATGATTATGAATGAAATAGAAAGAATAAAAGAATATTTGCTCAAAATGATAGCAAACATGCATTTTATTGAAATAAAGATTTTGGACATAAGCCTATTTCACAAAAGGCCTCTTATTGCTCCTAGGCTTAGAGCAATAGACGTGTTTTGGACATTACTCTAAATTAGCTCTAAAAAATACGGGGATTTCTTCCACAGTCCCATTGTTCAAAACACTCCCAAGTATGCATGGCTTGGAAACCTTTATTCCTTAGTTCTCTCTTCGGATACGTTGTTAATGTCCAAATTCCTCGATATTTCCACCAGGCTTCTTTTTTAAGGGATTACAACTCTCTTGTCACCTCCTTCAGTTATCGCATTTACTATCTCGTCAAAGCGATTAGGTTCTGGTGAATCGTCGAACTTCGCAATTCCTATTTTAATGAGCCTTTCGATCAAATTTTTAAATGTAGTGCAATTTTCGATTGAGTGCCCTATTATTCCCGCGTGATACTCGTATTGGGCATTTGCATCATACCATTTTGGGAACGGAGGTTGCACGGGTTTAGAGTAGAACGGAGACACCACATGCGCATCAAACAGATTCTGATATAGCTCCTTGTATGTCATCGGGATGGGTGTGAATTGGAGCCTTTCTACTTGTCTCGGAGGGGCCTGATGATTGGTGGTTACTATCTTCGGTTGGTCTACAGTGATAGATTTAGAATACCTTTTGCTTATATTATTCATTTCATTTTTAGTTCTCTTTGGGTTTAACCTCTTGGCGCTTTCTTCCGCGTCTATCTTCCCGCTCCTAATTGTATTTTCAATCATCTCACCAGACATTATTATATCTGAGAAGCTCAGGATAGCGCTTCCCAACATATGGGTAATGAATGGGGCTTTCAGAATGTTGACGAACAGTATCGTAGTTTATTTATCCAAAAGAGGTGGCTGGACTTGTGTCGCTATCTCCCTCTATCGCTGGGCATACTGCCTGAAGCTCTCATTGGGTTTCTTTTCCATGTTTTGTAGTGTAATTCTATCGGGTGCTATATCCATCACGTGACCATATTGTTTCATGAAAGCTTGAGCCAAGTCCTTCCATGAACCAATTTGGGCACGGCTTAGCTGGTTATACCACTTGGCCCCAGACCCGATCAGACTGTCTTGGAAACAGTGAATTAACAGCTGATCATAGTTAACGTATCCTATCATCCTTTGACAGAACATCGTAATGTGAGCTTTAGGGCATCTAGTCCCATTATACTTTTCAAATTACGGAGTCTTAAACTTTGGTGGGAATATCAGATCCCGCAACGGTAATCAGCAGTCTCTATTACTTTGAATTTCTCCTCTAGCCACTTCCATCAGTCCTCGAGTTGCTTTGGCAGATCTACTCTTGTCCTTTCCATTTCTGCTATGTCATTGAGATCTGGGACGACGAGATTAGTTGGATTATCTCCCGGATTAGAGCTCGAGCCTCTTGGGAAAATCATCGGTGTTGAGGCACCAGCCTGATATTGCTGTGGCCTGATAGTGATGGCTACCTCTTGTAGGTACACCTCTGGTTGTGGTTGAGTGTTTATCGAAGCAAAGCCTGGAGGATAGACAGGGTTTTCATTATCGTTTTCATTAGTGCTCTTCCTTTTTTCGCGTTCATTAGCCAACAACTGTGCCAACTGGCCTATCATATTATTTTGGGATTCTTGCATTTTTCCCCTCATATCTTGTTGTATTTTAGCCATTTGCTCTTGCATTTGCATTTGTAACTGGTCTTGCATCTCTCTTTGGTGTTGTTCTAGTTTTTCCAATCTTTGATCCATATCTTTTATCTTTTTTCGTGTACCATAAAGATGTTAAATTGTTTGACTTTTGTCGACTCCCAAGTTAACTGAAATAATTTTACCTAATTAGGGTCCTTTAGTGAAAGTTTAATGCAAAGATGCGATGCAATGCAAATGCATGAAATGAATGCAAAAAAAAAAAAGGCGTTGATTCTGAATTCAATTTCATTAGAATAACTTTTCTAGAAAAGAAATTCCTTTACATAAAGCGGATTACATATGCGGCATTGTCCTCATATTCCAAGTGAAGACACTTATCTTCCTTTTCATATCCGGATGTTATGGTCGAATCTTGCGAATTTTCCAAAAAATGTCTCTATTATCTCCTTTCTACTCGATTCAGACTGCGACCCATTGCTCACTTATCCCCGCGATGCTCGTCAGCTTCTTTAAGATATAATAGCTCTCGAATAATCTTTGTTGGCTTGAATCCTCAGGCAATAAAGCAAAGTCATGTATTCCTTTATGGACTATCAGCCTTCTCTTGTTGTTTACTCGGACAATATTCGGACGGCCGTATTATATTCCACTTTATCAATAAATCCATTCTCCATGACAAGCTTTTCTATTTAGCAATCGAATATGAATCAACATTTTCTTTCTATGATGATGTAATGCAATGCAATCATAGACAAAACAAAATAAGTCAGTATAGAAGAAATAAACAACAAAATAGAACACCTATCTGGGTGACCTAGGGTTTGGCGTGGCTCTACCTAGGATAGGCTCTTAAGGCTTGCTATATACGGTTCAGTTCTAAAGCAAAGGTACCTGAATCGACAGATTCCTAGATCTTCACCCATTATAGGTTCATACGAATCGAGTTCGGTTCAGGGGAACACATTTCCCTACGGCTATACGGAGATGAAAATCTCACAAAGACGTAGGTACAGATGTATCCGAAAGTGATCCACTATACTATACGGAGGTGAAGACCTCACGAAGAAATAGCTTCTCACTCCCACTTAAAAGGGCAAAATCGTCCAATTATGCAATATGATGCGTAAAAGTATACTAAGAAACTCGAACCATAAGCCAATCATACAAAATGATGAAAACCACAAAAATGAAATACAATGAAGGGATCATAAATTTAAAACGAATTTTCAAATTTTCACAAAGGACAAAAATTAATCAATTTATGGCTCGACTCTCAAAGTCCCCAGTGGAGTCGCCAAGCTGTCGAAATCATTTTTTTGAAAACAGGAATCGACTTTGTTTGAAAGCGAAGATTAAAATGGGAGTCGCCACCGATCTTTATTAGGTGTGATCGGATCACTTTTGTTTTAATAAAACGTTTTAGTTTACTAAAATAGTGTTTTTGGTCTATGAAACTCGAGAGAACGGGTTCGGGAGTCGATTACGTGTGAGGAACGATTAGCACCCTCGTCACGCCCAAAATTGGTACCGAATTGATTAGTTAGTGTCTTAATGTCGAAAATTTAAAAGTAAACAATATATATATATATATATATATATATATATAAATTCAATATAGATAATATGTAAAAGAGTTTAAAACCAACAAAAAATTTTAAAAAGTATATATATATATATATATATATATATATATATATACGATTTAATATGAATAATATCTAAAAAGTTTAAAACGAGTAAAATAATTTGAAAGAAATAATATATTAAATATTAAATAAATAACAAATTAAAAGGTTAAAATCCAATAGATTAGGACTAAATCAAAATAGAAATGAAATTAAAAGTAGAAAACAAAAATAAAACAAACAATTTAAATAATAAAATAAAACAAAGGATTGAAATTAAATGCACAAATACATTCAGGGACTAAAAAGGAAATTAACCCCATCTCTAGGACACATGTCCCTTTTTTAAAGCATTAGTGGGTCAGGGACTCGATTAAAAACTAAACAAAATTAAAGGGTAAAATCTGTAAAAATGAAAATAACGAAAAATAGGCCTGATTGAATGGAGCCACAAAAGTAGGGGGACCATTTGCGCAAATAACCCAATAAATGGAAACACGCGGATCCTGCCGCTTATGCTGGTCGATTCGGGTCAGTCCGGTTCTTGAACAAAACAACGTCATTTTAGGGCTTCAAAAGACTACCCTAAACGACGTCGTATTGGGGTGCATATAAATACAAAAAATAAACCCAAAAATCTCATTTTAGCCACTTCTTTTTTAAAAAAAAAAATTCAAAACTCTCTCAACTCCCTCCTCTTTTCCCTTCAGCCCCATGTCCAGCCAAACTTTGGTCGTCAGCCACCGTGGCGGCCGCCGATCACCGGCGACGATGCCACCGTGCACGGTGGCTGGAAAAATCAAAAGTGCCCTTTTTAATCCCCTTTTCAAAAAGAACCCAGATCTAGGGTTTAAAACCCTAAAAACTAACCGATGTCCGACCGTGGGCAAAGAAACAAAAAGGTTTTGCCCCTTTCCCGACGAGGCCTCTGACGGTGGCGAGATACAGAGTAAAAGGCAGATTTCCACCCCTTTTTATTTGTTCTTTTGTTTTATTTAAATTAAATCAAATCAAAAAAGAGAAAAAGTAAAATAAAAATGAAAAATACAAAAAATAACCTTCTTTTCGACTTTAAGTTTCTATTTTCTATTGATATTATGTCCGAAAAATTTACAACGAAATTGGTTTGGCTTTTATAGCCAAATTACAAGACTTCTAGTTTTTAATTTTTTTGTCGTTTTGCTATTGTTTCTTCTACTTGGTTCTTCTGCTTGGCTTCTTGCGTGTTGTTTTTTTTCTTACAGGTAACAGTGGTGTTAGACGCGGGGAGGTGGCTAACATGCGGTGGTGGTGGCACGCGTGAGGGGGCTGATATGGGAGGAGCGACTAGGGTTTCTTCACGGCTTTTTTCTGCTAAAAATATTTTGGGTTAATGGGGCTATCAGGCTTTAGGTTATTTGGGCCTTGATAATTTGGGCTGACAATTTGTAATGGACTTTGATATAATTTTTTATTTTGGGTTTTATTTTCAAAACTAAGCCAGGTCAAAATTGGCCTATTACAATGACTTTTCTCTTTTTCTCAACAGAGTAGATATAATTTGAAAGAGCAAGATGAAGAAACAAACATGAGAGAATATCTATTATAAAATTTGCGAGAGATGAAATTAAATTGAGAAAGAAATTCCTAAAATTGAGAACAAAACCCTTATTTAAATAAATTTTTAGATTTGAAGGTTGCATATTTAATCAATAAGGGTAGATGTCATGACCCGATTTTTCATCAGTATCAAAAAGGTCAATTTCGAGATTGAATTGTTAAATCGGGCAAGTACAAAAATTTTAATCAAGATGTTTATGTGATGAATACGAATCTAGAAAGTAGAATTATTAAATAATTATCTAAATAAATTAGTAATTAAAATATAATTATTAAATTGCAAAACGCTAGAACTTGAGGAATTGGTTAGAGGTTAAGCAAGTCTTTATCATGATATTTAACCAAGGATCTTAATGCAGTTAAACAATAACTAAATAAATGTTAGTGGACTAACAGGACCATTGCCACTAATTTCCACTATTGGTAGCATGAACAAACCATTGCCGTTGACTTATTCATTATTGTTTAATTAAATTTACAGGATTATATGCTTTGCAAAGAAACTTAGGCTGTTATCTCATTCGATCAAGGCTGTGTTCATCGCCTTCGTGAAATAATTGGATGTGAATGTTAGTTAATTTTGATCGTCTAACGAACATGTTGTCTAATTTCTCCTCCGATCATCACTAATTTTTTTCTCTTTCGTTAATTCCCCTCCTATCGTCTCAAATATCTCCGATTTCACCACACTCTTCTTCCCTTTTAAAAGATGCGACCTTCGCAAAGCTCACCACTGCATCATATCAATATTTTGGCGTCACATTAAGGGTCATTAAGTTCAACCAAATCCCTTGAATTCCCATGTAGTTGCTTCCATTTCCACTTCCTGGATGCCTATATATAAAATAAATCATAGTCATCAATTTCAGCCATGAAAGGTTTAGCTTGCTTTGATTAATATGTTTAGAATTATATATTTATGGTTTGATTTTAGTACTTACAGTATCAGAAGCTCCCTTGCCGGTGATTAGAAATATTTTGTCCACACCAGAGTAAGAGTGCCGGGAGTCCTGATTATTATTGTTCAGTTTTTAAATTTGTTTGCTTATGATTGCGGGCTTCATATAAAATATATAATTCAGAATTTAAGGATATTTATTTATATTTCCTTTAATTTTTTAATTCTTATTCATTATCGTGGATTATAGTGCATTTAATATAATCCCTAAATTTAATTATATATGTACATTCATGTTAATGAAAAAGAGAGAGAGAGAGAGAGAGAGAGAGAGAGAGAGAGAGAAGCAATAGGCTTCATTTCTTATTCTCCTCCACCTATCAAGAAAGAAACAAAATTCCTCCTGACTTTAAGTTCTTTCATGCCGTGAGCTGTAGCATCGAATTAGAGGAAATTTCGGAAGTGTTTTGATAAAATTGGTGGCAAAGAATTAAATTATATTGTGAGCCCACTCACTTGATGGTAACTTTTGCAAAGTGAGAAGCTTTATATGCTTTGGGTACTAGGATGGAGGAAGGAACGGTAATTAATTTAAATTCTTTCCTTTTTCACCTATAGACTAACTTAAATTATGGTTGTATTTACACATGATAAAAGAGTAAGTTTGAGCCTTGGTTTTGATTATTTGTGGGGCTGAGAAATGCTTGAATTTTTTGGTCCAGGGAGGTGGAGAAGGAACTTGAACCGTGAGTCTCTCCTATATTTTTTTACAAGTTTTACTTATCATTTTGGTTTAGAATTTTTTTTATTAAATTTATGGGTTTTCATTAACCAAAAGTAAGAAGATTAAATTGAAGAAAATGATAAAACCTTGGATTAACTTATAAGCTTTTCGATCAAGAAATCCAAGGGGAGGAATTAACTTAAAGTATATGAATTCTTAGCTAAGTTATAGAACTTTGAAATGTATATTAATAAATGGGTATGTGGTTATATGTTTCAAAGCTAACATAGATGAACTTGGTAAAGGCCGGAAAGCATAGTTGCAAAAGTGTTAATAGCTTGGGATAAAGGTTTGTGCTCTTCAAGCTTAAATTTACTTCATATACATTGTGTATAAATATTTTGGGAAACTTAAAAATCACGCAACAAAGAGAAGAAGTAAAGAAATTTGTCTGTCTGGCAACTATCAATACTTTTTTTGCCTGGAGTAATTTTGATGTTTTGATAAAAATCATTTTGACTTGATTAAAATTATTTTCATTTGATTTTAAAATTGTTTCAAAATTTTTAAGAGTTTAATGTAAAGATTCAAATTTTATTTCCTAGACTTCAAATTTAAAATCATTTTGTCAATTTTAACTTATATTAAAAAAATACTTCAATTTGTCATATCAAAATCTTTTATCAAATAAAGCTTGGTTTAATAATATCCTCTTTTTGATATAACAAAATATTTGGTAAATTTGTTTTTGAATAATTGCTCCCCTTAATAATAAACATTTTAAATTTGAGGCCAAAATAAAATTTGTCATTCAAGTTGGCATTCGTTTTTACTTTAAGGAAAATTGGTCACAAAAATTTTCATTTAGTTATCATCCAAGAATAATCAAATAATAATAAATTAATTTACCTTTTCCTCTCCCCCTCAGCAAAACAAGTTTTTCGCGGCATTTTTAAAAAACGCCGCAAAAAGTAAAGCAGGATGTCGTCGCTGACCTTTAGTGTTATTAGAGGCGTTTTTCCAAAAGCGCCGCTAATGCTCAGATCTATAGCGGCGCTTTTTGAAAAACGCCGCTGATGCTGATTTATAGCGGCATTTTTTCAGAAAGCGCCACAAAAACATTTTATTGGTTTTTATATTAATTAAATTATTTTTAATTGAATATTTAACTTCTTCGGAAAAAATAATGACACGTAGAAAAATTTGAAAATAAAAACATATAAAAATATATGTTAAAATGAAAAATTAAAATACTATCATTTAAAATAATTTTAAAGCTTTTTGTTATATGACTGATTGTTTGTCAATTTATATATTAAATAAATTCTTCTATAATCATGAAAGGGATAATATTAATTTGAAAATATTGAATTACTTATCATTATAGTTTAAGGTTAATTTATGGTTTAGGGTATATAGTTTAGGGTTTATGGTTTATGATGAGTTAATATTTTAAGGTTTATGAATTATGGGTTTAGGGTTTAAGGTTTAAGGTTTAAGGTTTAGGGATTTATGGTTTAGGGGTTTATGGTTTATGAGTTATAATATCTCAAGGTTTATGGATTATGGATTATGGACTTAGGGATTATGATTTATGGTTCAAGGGTTGAGGTTTAGAGATTTAGGGTTTATGATTTAGAGGTTAAAGGTTAAGGGTCTAGGAGTTAAGGGTCTAAGGGTTAAGGGTTAAGGGTACATGGTTTAGGGATTAAAGTTTAGGGGTTAAGGGTCTAAGGTTTATGAGTTGGGGGTTATGGGTTTAGGGATTTAGGGTTTAAGGCATTAAGGGGACATGGGTTATGGGTTTAGGGTTTAGGATAATTAGTGTTAAAAAATTAATTAAAATTTGAAATAATATTATTTAAAATAATTTTAAAGTTTTTTGGGTATATGAGTGCTTTTTTTAATTTATATATATTAAATAATTTTAAATTTTAAAGATTTCAAATATTCAATAATTTTCAAGATTTCAAATTTTATCTAATTCTTTTAACTATTAGTTAAATTTTAAAAATTATTTACTTAAATAAAAATTAAAATACTATTATTTAAAATAATTTTAAAGTTTTTTGGGTATATAAGTGTTTTTTTTAATTTATATTGTTTTTAAATTATATATTAAATAATTTTAATTTTTAAAGGAATTAGCGGTGTTTATAAAAAACGTCGCAAAAGGAATACAATAGCGGCGTTTTTTTATAAAAATGTCACAAAAGAGCATCATGTTTTAAAAAAACGGCGCCATTTTGTAGGATTTATTAGTGGCATTTTTTGTGAAGCGCCGCAATAGGTTTGGATTTAGTGGCGTTAGTGTATAAACGCCGCTAATATTATTTTGTTCAGATCAAAGCGTCGTCATTTTGTTAGTTTATTAGTGGCGTTTATTTGAAACGCTGCAATAGCTTACCTTTTTAGCTGCGCTATTGCAAAACTGTCGCAAATGTTAAATTATGTTTGTCAAAACATCGTCGTTTTGTTGTCTTCATTTTTACACATGATAACACTTATAAATTTTGTCAAAGTCTCCCCAGTTCATTTCCCCTCTTTTCCTTAGTCCCAAATCCCTAAAGAATTATCACTTGTTTTTCCCCAATTCGACATCCAAAAGTAACCCCTTCTTCCCCAGTTTGAAATCCCTAAAATTCACCCTTCCCACTGGCCATTGATCTCCCATCTATAGAAAATTGGATTAAGAAAGGAAAGGTTTCAGACGTTGGCTTCGTGGTTGAAGAAAATAGTTCAAGGTAAGAAAACAGTTCAACAATTAATGATTTTCAAAGTTTCTTTGTTCTATATTAATGATCGGTATTCGAAGTGTCAGGTGTCCTGTAGGCGTTGGACTTAGGTTTCTAACAATCCCTTTTGCCTTTTTCGTTTACACCTGTAAGTTCTTCTCTGCTCATCTCCTCGATAATTTTGGGTTCAAAGGAAAAGCATATTTCTTTTCTTCTTCAGATTTCAATTTGACTGGTTATTTTCGTTATTTGCTATGTTATATTCTAAGTTCATTCAAGTTTCTTATCTGGGTTTGTGTTGCTTGATTCAGTTTTGTACTAAGTGGAGCTGTATTTTCTTTTAATAGCTCCTGCTGGAAAACTGGAATTTGAAAATTTGAATCTTGTTGATGGAAAGCTTAATAGGAGTTGTATATATATATATATATATATATATTTATCCATGTGTGTGTTCTATAACTTAGTCAGGTTTAGGTGTCGTCTTCATGATTGAACTTATATGAATTGTTTTTGTGTTGATATAAATACATAATTCTAGATACATAAATTCTGAAGTTTGTGAATTTTATGAATTATTTATTTTACCCAAAATTTTTATACTAATAAACTAAGATAGTAGGAACATTAGTTTTACTGAATTGAGTCGCTCGTGTTTCCTATTTCGGAACATGCGTACTAATTCAAAAATTGCTAGGGAGGTTTGTGCCTAATTTTAATGTGGAGTAGTTCCGGTTAGAATTTCTTAGCTTCAAAAAGGAATAAACATGTGGTATCCTTCTGTTGGAATATCACTATTGGTCCCCAACTTTGAGTGGAGCATCTAATTCCAAAACCCATGGTTACCTTTCAATTTCCATTGAAAACATAGTTGCTCTTTTTCTATTGGTTCAAATCCATACCCGTTAATAAAAATGATTGAGATTTAGTTGAGTGAAACAATAAATATAGACATATGATATGCATGTTTAAGGTTTGTTTATTTTGAATCAGTAGGTGCTTTCTCTCTATCATATGTTTATTTGTTAGTTTTGTTGATTGGCAAAGGCTTTACATTTTTTCATTAGGTGTGTTTAGTGTATGTTTAAGTAGGTTTCGGAAAAAAAGAAAAAGGTCGAAATGTTTGCATATTTAAGATATTTTATGTGCCAAAGCTATTTTGCTGGATAGTGTCCCTGTTATGTGCTAAAGTTTAAACCGCAATGTATTGATCTCAAGAGAACAAAATGAAGCTCTGAGAATTTAATTTTTTATTCTTTAATAGTTAATCTTCTCTCTCTCTTTTTAAACTGCAGATACAGAAATTTTGAATGGTTGCATTGACATCTGAAAGAAATTCCCAATTATTCATTACAGTTGCCCCCCAAAAGGATATTTTCATCAAGCAGAGAGGATGCTTTTGTTCATCAGCGGTGCGTTCATCTTGACAAATATCTGCAAGTAATTTATGTCCTAGTCTTTCATTTTTTTTAGGATGGTTACTTTTGAACCTGTTCTTTCAACTAAGCCACCTCTTTACAGGATCTGTTGTCTATACCCAATGTGGCTGAACAACATGAAGTGTGGGATTTTTTAAGTGTTTCCTCAAAGGTGCGTGTCTTCTTGGAATTGGGTGCTTCCTTATTTTCTATGGATAGAATGAATGACATCCAACACTTATTGTGCTTGTAGTTTTCTTTTGAAGAATTACTCTTTCGGAAAATCCTCATCCCACGTCGCAATCATACTGCTTTGCTCAGATTGTTGAGAAATTGGCTAATCCTTTGACCCCGGAGGAGTCCTTGTCCACCACCACCATACGAGGTTGGCCTTCTTCCGAGTATTTCAGCAAAGGTAATTTCAATTATCTAATTCTTAGCAATATGAATCCACCTTCTTCCTTTCAATTTTACGGTGGATTTGGATTTTTTTAAATTTGGGGGAAAAGTTTGCCCTAACATTCAAATTGAATTTCGAGGATCCAATGCTATCAATTGCCCTGTAATTTTAACCTGTTTCCACTTTTCAATTTGATGGTGAACTTGATTACTTTTAAATTTGGGCAAACCCAACCAGTATGACCGGACATGGCCCCTAGAACGAGTAGAAAATTAATGTCTTTAAACAATAATTTTTAAAACCCAACAATTAATGTCTTTTAATATAACATTAAAAATTCTGCATTCGTTTCTACCTTTTAATTTGTAATTGACTAATTTTCTTCTCTATTATTTGACTCCCTAATTCAAACAAGTTTTTCAATGGCAGTTGCAGTGTGATTTGATGTCTATGCCCACTGCTTGGATTTAACCATACTATCAAAGTTAGGTGTGCTTGAATTGAAATTTATAAATTTTAATATTGTAAAATTAAATAATTTTATATTCAAGTGTAATGGATTTCGCTTATTATTATATATATTTAATATTTAAATTTAGTATATATTGTTAAAATAGATAATTACAAACATTAAACATGAAATGTAAAACTAACCCAATAACTATTTTCAAGTT
This sequence comes from Gossypium arboreum, assembly GCF_025698485.1. NCBI lineage: Eukaryota > Viridiplantae > Streptophyta > Magnoliopsida > Malvales > Malvaceae > Gossypium > Gossypium arboreum. The sequence continues at coordinate 60,662,183 of NC_069076.1, read as the reverse complement.
TAGTTCATGCTTAACTATATATTTTTAATGTTTAAATAATAAATTGAATTATTGAATTTAGATAATTTAATACAATTCAAAATTGTAAATATGTAGATGACTGTCATCAATTCTACCGACACAGCCCAATGCACGGACATAGTAGCCTTGCCTTGCACATCCTTTACTGCTTGTAACTACATAGTTGTGTAAAACTTTCTTATACACATGAACCTTATTAAGCTTACTATGTATAAAAGGCTTACCATAATCAATACTTTGAAATATTACCGTAATGATTGATATGTCGATTTATTTGTATAAATATAAATATATTTAATATTTTAATCTTTGAGGTGGTAATGGAAAATTTAATATATATTTTCTTATGTAAATTCAAAACTTTAATCTTTACCAACATTACGAAGACTTCATTAATAAATCCGTGCGTTTAACTGCTAGCTAACAATGAAATCAAGACTGAAATTTTCAAATAAAACATAAATATAATAAATTTTTTTTCAAACCCAGATTTTGCTGGTAAAAAAATTAGGAAAAAGTTGAGTATGCATCTGATACTTACACTTGAGTCTAAATAGCATAGCTTCTTAATTGTCTATTCAACATTGTTGTGTGCTTTTCTGCATTTATATTACTAGAAAGTTTGAACCGTTAGTTAGCATTTATATGCAGGTATGTTGTTTCTGTTCTTGGTTATTATGCCATCTTTACTATTTATGCTTTGGTTTCTGGCTGTCAGTTGCACTTTGTGGTTTTACTACTTCAAAACACAAGATCTTCTAGAAATCTTCTTAAAAAAGAATCAATAAGCTAATGATACTCCAAGTGGGCATCAATAAGTTTAGGAACTCAATCATATGCTTCATCTTTCAGTCTGTCATTCAGTTGTTTGGTACATGATGTTTAGCTATATTATTGTGAATCTATGGATTCTTTTTGAGCCTTTAATTCTTAGAACTTATGAAAATATCCGAATACATAAAGCAATTTTTATTTTTTTCTTACATCTGTTCTAGGTACTATTGAGCACCTAAATTAATAGTTGTTGCAAATAAATACACCACAGCCATTGACATATGTTCTAGGTACATGTTTCGTTGCTAAATTTCTTAACTTATTTCTATGCATTTTCCCTTTAAATTACTTAACAAATACTATTTTTCTGACTCCAGCCTCTGTTTCCTGGTGAGAGTGGAGTAGACCAGCTTGTTGAAATTATTAAGGTACGTTTTAGTTCAAAATTCTTTGCCAGTTTAATGAAGCATTGAAAGGCGCCAAAAATATGGTTAAGGGTGATAAATATGAATATGACTGTGATGTTTGGAAACTGCATGTCCAGCCCCATCTTCACTGTTTTGCCATACATGAGTGGTGCAAATTCTGGAGTTGGAGTTTATTTTGTCAGCTAGGATTCAAAACTGCTTCTTTACATTTTGTTATTAATAGAAGTTTTCGTGAGATGGATCAAAATTAAAATATATAAAAAGAAGATGGTAATATGAATATAAAATTTATTCCATGGAATCCAACACATAACTTAGATTCGGCAATAACTTTAATAGTATTTATTATGGATTACGACTACAAGTTGGGTTGAAATGACATTTGTTAGTATTTGTTCAATTGAGTATTTGCTAGTATTCTAGTAAGCACCAAAATTTAAGTTACTTTAAAAACTTTGAAGTCCCATTAAATTAAAGATGAGACTCAATTAAATTTTTGAAACTTTTATAAAATTTAGAATTCTAATTTTACATTAAAGCAAGAAAAGTTTATTTAAAACAAAATATGTGGCCACCAAAAATGGTTGAACTAATAATAATAATAACAATAATAAGAATGGAAGAAATGAGATTGGTCAAAACTATGGCTTTATTTCTGTTATTATACTGGGCCAGTTTAGTCATAAAATAAACTTCTTTGCTAGTTTAGTCATTTAAACATATACAATGATGGTGGTAGTTTAGATTACCTAATTGGATAATAACAATAATGGCCGACTTTTTCTCCAACTTTATTTTAAATATATTTTTTATTTTTAAAATACCTATTAATTAAATTAAATTGTAATTAAAGTTTTATTTTGAAGATATTATTTTATTTTAGTTTAATCACGATAAATATTTTGTCTACTTTTATTTTAATTTTAAATTACCTAATTAAATTAAATTGTATTTAAAATTTTATTTTATTTTAACCAGAAAAATATTCATCTACTTTTATTTTATTTTTAAATTACCTAATTAAATTAAATTGTATTTAAAATTTTATTTTATTTTATTTTAATCACCAAAATATTTTTTCTACTTTTATTTTATTTTAAATTACCTAATTAAATAATCATTATTGACCACACATGATGAACTTAATTCAAAATAAATAATTAACCCTAAACTTGTAAATTTAATCCAATAACCAATTCTTCACTTCTCTTGTGTTTTCCCATCAACACAATCACAATACATAAATATATATCATATCTTACATAATTTACATAAGATAAATAACTTACATAATTTACATAACCTACATAATACATAAATATATATCATATCTTACATAATTTACATAAGATAATCCCTTTTATTGTCAACTTTAGATTTCAAGAACTACGAAATGGATAGGAGTCGGATGAAATTGTCAAGGGTAAGCAATGCCTATCGAAATGGAGTACAAACTTTTCTAAATTTTTCATTTCAAAATGCAAGGCAAGAGAATATGATTCTTTGCCCGTGTAAGAAGTGTGGCAACATCAATTGGCATTTTCGTGAAGTAGTCTACGAGCATCTAATTGTTGATGGCTTTATTCGGGGGTATAAAAAATGGATTTTCCATGGGGAGTGTACATCTAGTGGAACTTCTTCAACGATTAATCCGACTTATCCTCATACTCATTACCACTAGTATGTTAGACAAGATGACATGGAAGGTATGTTACGGGATGCATTTAATATGCACTGTCATGGTGAGCAATCGTTTCCACCTAACTTTATTGCATCTGACGATTGTAATATTGGTGGAAATATTTTTTGCAAAACGGGAACAAGTGCACCTGATGAGGAGCCAAATGAAGAAGCGGCGAAGTTCTACAATTTACTTAACGAAATGAACGAAGTACTTTACGAGGGATCAAAATATTCGAAATTGTCCTTCTGTATTCGTCTATTTCACTTAAAATGTTTGGGAGGGTGGACCGAAAATGTTTTTACAATGTTGCTAGAGTTTCTGAGAGAGATGTTTCTGTTTACAAAAATCCCCCAGTCTTGTCAAGATATGTGACAGCCCAAAATTGACCCTAGTCGGGATGTGGTTTCAAGACCACAAAACCGAGGCATAAAAATAATTTAAAATTTATTTTGATGCCTATGATATGTGTTAATTTGTGTGTGACATTTTTGATGTTTCGATTTAGTGTTATAAATGCGAATTTCACTAGAAAGGACCTAGTAGTGAACTTTGAAAGTATGATGGGGAAATGTGTGATGACTAGTTGCTCATGCATGCAAAAATAAGAGATTTGCATGTCAAATTTCCCCCAACATGAAGTGGCCGCCATGGCAAGAGAGGATGGGCAAAACATGTCATGAAACATGTTTTGTTGGTGCATTAGGAGAAATAATAAACAAAGGTGTATGGGTAAGAAAAGAATGAAAAAAAACGTGTGTGAGTGTGGTATTCCCCCATTGCCGTGAGTTGTAGAGAAAGAAAGAAAATTTTGTTCATCCTTTCTTTGAGCCAAAACTAAGGAAGAAGGAGGATTTTTGCTTCATGCTTGGTTTGGAAGAGATCTAGAAGGAGATTTGGCTAAGTTTGCATCAAGATTAAGGTATGTATGAGGTTGTGTTAGGAGTTTCATGCATGTTTTGGTTGCTAACTTGATGTGCATGTTAGCCATGGCTCAAATCTTTGTTATGCCATGGAAATGGTATTTGGCCAAAGTTGTTATGGTGATAAAGCCATTGCATGCTAAGTGTGAAGCTTGATGATGATGCATGCAATGATGGATTGTCTACTTTTGAGTAAGATTTTGAGTTTTTTTTGTTTAATCATGATTGAAGTTGAAAAGGGCATGATTGTCATATTCGCCATGATGCATTCATGAGCATGGTTCATGCTTCTTGCATGTTAGTTAAAATTTGTGTTTTGGATGGCTATGGACACCTTGAAATTCGGCCATGCTCATATATGTATATATATGTTTGCACATGATGTTTTGGTTATGAACTAAGTGATGAATATGTTTGTTTAAAGAAGAAGATGTTGAAGAATGCTTGTGAAATTGCAAGCACATTCGGCCTAGCACACATATGAGTGCTTGATGCTATATTATAAGTTTTGAGCTACAACATGCAAAGCATTAACTAGTAAAATGCATGCTGTTTTTGTGTGGTATTAAGTGCATAATTGGCCTCAACATGGACATGTATATTCGGCCTTAGGTAGCCTATTGAAGGCCTTAGCTTTTCCTTGATGCCCAAATGAATTGTATTGAATTGCTTGATGTAGTATAAAATGTGCATGACCATTGTGTATTCAAGCTAAAGGGTGGCCATTTGACCATTTAAACTCCTTGTCATATTCGGCCATAAGCTAGCACAATGAGGTTTTAATAAATTGAATTTGTTTGAATTAGCTCAAGAGCTTAGAGGGCCACAATTGGACAAGGGGAAGGAAAAAGTGATCGAATAGCCGTAAAAGCCGTTCGACAACATCCGAGGTAAGTCCTCAAGAAGTGACCTTACTTGAATTATGTGGAATGAAATATGGATGTATTGATTATTGATTTATGTGTGTATGAGTATTCGAATAATACCCGGGCTAAGTCCCGGCGATTATGCTAGTGATTATAATTGTGTTCGAGCCTTAGTAACGAGAATGAAATATGTATGTCCAATGATTATTGATGTATGTGTGCATGAGAAATTGAATGATATCCGGCTAAGCCCGAAGACAATTATGCTGAAATTATATCCGGTTAAGACCAAGGCAATTGTGCTAGTGGCTACATCCGGCTAAGACCAAGGCATTCGTGCGAGACATTCTATCCGGCTAAGACCAAGGCATTTGTGCACGTGGTTATATCCGGTTATATTCAAGAATCTTGGGCTGGAGGTGAGTGTTGGTTGCTGTAATAAATTCAATTAGTACACTCGAGAAGCCCAAAGAATAAGGTACGTTTATATGTGCATTGAAAGTCGACATGTTTGAGCAACATTCGCTCAATCGACTAATGAATTTCAGTTATTGAATTGATTGATACTTTGTGAAAGTATATAATGATGAAGTGTGAAGTAAGAATGTGTATTAATGAAATGATGCATTTGGCTATGTGAATGTATTGCTGTAATTAGAGTTGATTATATTCCTTGAGACTTACTAAGCATAAAATGCTTACCCGTTGCTTTGGCTCTCTGTTTTATAGATTTCGCCGATAGCAATCGGATTCGGGATCAATAAAGTCAAGTCATCCACACTATCAACGCCTCTATTTTGGTATAAATTTTGTTTGAACTTTGAAATGGCATGTATAGGACTACCCTTGTTGGTTTAAAATGTGGTGATGTATATGTATACGGCCATGCGAAAATGGCTCGTAAAAGGAAGCATGAACTTAGACTATTTGTGGTTTGTATGTATATATATGGTGTCATGATGTGATTATGGATTGGAAATGGGAGTGTTGGTCACATGATCAGCCATTGGTATGGTTAAAATGATCATATATGAACCTATGTATGGCAAGACTAGTTGGTTCATGGAGACTACAAAATAGGTAAGACCTACCTTAAAAACAGATGCTGCCAGCTGCAGTGACGTGAATGTGAAAAATCACCAAAATTTGTAGGAATGGTATTAAATAGTGAATAAGCTATGTAAATGAACCTTGATGAGTCTATTTTCATATGGGAGAAACAAAATGGTCATAGGAGTTACATGTTAAGAGATATTAAAGCTATTGTGAGACAGACCCAGAACGGTTTCTGGGTCCCCTGTCGCAACTTTAAAAATTTACTATAAATTATCCAGAAAGAATTAGGAGTCATGCCTTATATGTACAGATTCCATTTTGAGTCTAGTTTCATTAGAAACAAACGGCACCAGTATTAAAGCCCTGTACAGAGAGATATTCAAGTTATAACGCGCGAAGGTCAGAGCAGTCGATCCCTGTAACATGGGTGACTTTAACTAATAAACTGTACCAATTGGCCCGACCAAAAATTCTAGAAATAAATCCATGGATGGATATATGAGTCTAAATTCAGGGAAAATTTACGAAACCAGTTTCCGAGTTTTGAAACTCGAGATATGATTTTTAAGGCGACGGTGATGCAGTTTTCCAGCCTGACTGGAAATGTCAAATTGGTGGGCAAAACATGTGAACTTGGCTTGTTAACCCCTCGTGTCCGACACCGGCGATGGTCTCGGGTTCAGGGTGTTACAAGATATGAAGAGACTAATAAAAGATTTGGGCCTTGGGTACGATAAAATTCATAGTTGCCCAAATGACTGCATGTTGTACTGGGGTGATCAGAAGAACCAACAGTCTTGTCATGTTTGCGGTAAGTCTCGTTGGATGAATGGGAATACAGAAGATGTGAATGGGGATGAAGGTGGGGCATATTTAAGAAAGAAGCCAGTCATGGTTATGCGATATTTTCCCCTAATACCAAGACTTCAAAGGCTTTTCATGTCATCAAAGACGGTCGATTCTATGAGGTGGCATAATGATCAACGAACCGATGATGGATTATTAAGGCATCTTGCTGATTCTTTAGCTTGGAAATTGTTTGACAGTAAATTTCCAAGCTTTGCAAGTGATCCTCGAAATGTGAGGCTTGGGCTAGTAGCTGATGGCTTTAATCCTTTTAAAATCATGAGTACTTCGTACAGTACTTGGCCTATAGTGCTTGTTCCTTACAATTTGCCTCCATGGATTTACATGAAGCAATCTTCATTTTTTTATCAATGATTATCCCTAGAGAGAAAGGTCCCGGAAATGATATTGACATCTATTTGTAGCCACTTATTGAAGAGTTAAAATAGTTATGGTCGGGTGTTGAGAGATATGATGTATTAAGAAAGGAGAACTTTAGTTTACGTGCAGCTTTATTGTAGACAATTAATGATTTCCTGGCTTATGCTAATTTATCGGGTTGGAGTACTAAAGGACGTTATGCCTGTCCTTGTTGTGCTGCACAAACTTGTTCGAAATGGTTGTATAATAGGAAGAAGTTGTCTTACATGGGTCATCATCGGTGGTTAGATGGAAATCATAAATTTAGATTTCAGAGGACTCTATTTGACGGTACTGAAGAGTACAGAGGAGCTCCTGAGCAGACCGTTAGATCTGAAATCTTGTTTATGTTAAAAGATATCAACTTTAGTTACGGGAAGATGAATCAACCACCTATCACGCAAACACGGAGAAGATCGAGGGATGAATCTGATGATGAATATGACGAAGAGGATGATCCTAATGAGGCAGACTTGTGGAAAAAAAGGAGAATTTTTTTTAGTTGCCTTATTGGGAGCACAACATTTTATGCCACAATCTTGATGTCATGCATATTGAGAAGAATGTCTGCGAGAACATAATTGGGACAATTTTAAATGTCGATGGAAAATTAAAAGACAATCTTCAGAGTCGACTTGATTTAGTTGACATGAGAATTCGGCATGATCTTCATCCTTAAGTACTTCCAAATGGGAAATATCGGTTTCCGCCTTCTATTTTTTCAATGTCAAAGAAAGAGAATGAGGTGTTTTGCATGGTGTTGAAGGATATAAAGGTCCCAGATGCGTATGCGTCAAATATATCTCTATGTGTGAGTCTTAAAGATCAAAGATTATATTCATTAAAATTACATGTTTACCACATCTTGATGCAAGATTTACTCCCAGTTGCTTTACGTTGCTGCATGTCAAAAAATGTGACGTCCTGTATAATTGAACTATCCAATATAATGAAAGCTATTTGTGGCAAAGTTTTGGATGTTGAAGAACTTAAGAAAGTACAGGATCGAGCTGCTTTGACTTTATGCAATTTGGAGAAGATCTTTCCACCTTCCTTCTTCACTGTTATGGTGCACTTGGTAATCCATCTCCCTCACGAAGCAATACTTGGTGGACCAATTTTTTATCGATGGATGTATCCTATAGAAAGGTGCTAATTTATTTGTCAATATTTATTCATTCGCCTTTATACATTTAGTTACAACTTTTGACAAATATTGTATATCGTGTTTAGGTTCCTAAGCAAATTGAAATCTTATTGTCGCAATAAGAGTTATCCAGAAGGATCAATTGCTGAAGGCTACTTGGCAGAGGAGTGCATGACCTTCTGTTCTAGATATTTAGAAGATGTTGAAACACGATTGAATAGACCAACTAGAAATGCTGGGCTCAACGATCATAACTTGGCCTAAACTTATTTATTCCAAAGTTATGGAGAACCAATCGGCAAAGTTGAAATTGAAAAATTAGATGATATATAGTGGATACAAGCACATCGATATGTACTTTTTCACCACGATTTAGTTGAACCGTTACGCAAGTAAGTTCTAAAATTTCCTCACATATTCGTTGTTTTAATTTGTTTATCTTCTAACCAATTAAAATTGTTTTTAACATAGTGAGTACAAATAAATTTTGAGATCTCGTGCACGCTCTCGAAGATTACAACATCGAGAGATTAATAAGTTATTCACAGAATCTTTTCATGAATGGTTAAGCCAAATGGTATGTAACTAATGTTAATAAGTTACATATAATTGCGAAATTTAGTTAATCAAATAAGAATTTTTTTACATAATACATTTATAATTATTCAATTTACTTTCGATTCAATAGGTTTGGAGTGGGAGGGACACCAATGATGAAGTTAAATGGCTTTCCCAAGGTCCGAACAGAGTAATAAAAAGATATAGTGCCTTCCTTATCAATGGATACAGATTTCATACAAAGTATCGCGAGAGAATGAGGAGAACTCAAAATTGGGGAGTTTTTGTTAATTCTTCAATTACAAGTTATGCTAGTGCTAGGGACAGTAATCCGGTTGAGGGTAATGTGGAGTATTACGGACTTCCTATCGACATTATTGAGTTGGATTACTATGGCAGATGGAAAGTTTTCTTATTTTGGTGTGATTGCGCTGATGTTAATACTGCTCGAGGAATTAAAAAAGATCAATTTGGTTTCACAATGGTGAATTTCTCTCGCTTGAATCACACTGGACAACAATTGATGGACGAGCCATATGTATTTTCCTCTCAAGTGAAACAAGTTTTTTATTCGAAAGATCCAACTGATGAGGGTTGGTATGTAGTACTCCGGAACACCCCTAGAGACTTGTTTGACATGGGTAATGGAAGTAGAGATGACATCGTCGAAAGATCAGAAACATTACCTTTTCCAGAACAAAACTTAGATGAAAATATCCCTAGTACTAGTACACAACATCAATGGGTTCGACATGATGTAGATGAAGATATTTACGAATAATGATGTAGTAAGATTTTATGATTTTTTAATTATATGTAATATTATAATTTTAATCTTGGTCATGTTATATAATTTAACTATTTTATATGTACTATTATTGTTGTAATTTGTTACTAAAACTTTAACTATTTTATGTGTATTGTAGGAAAAATACGTAGAAGAAGATTACAAGATTTAAGTATTGTCCAGAATACTCTAAATTCGGAAGAAGCAAATAGTGAACAGCAGACAGTTGTTGGATCTTCGAATGTGCCGGAGACACTTGACGAACCTGAAGAATTTCAAAGTAATGTTAAGTTCATTTTACATGTGTTGACTTTTATTATTGATTTATTTGTCAATTTTAATATAATAATAGTATATCATTTTTCAGCTGAAAGTGGTGGGACTCGCAGAGTTCGAGGACGTATGCTGCTTAGAGATTTATACGACTTAGATCCTGTCGAGCGTGTCAAAGTAAGTAGAAATACTCATGGTCAGCCTGTTGGATCTGAAGCTCGACTTTTAGCAGGCTATTTGGGCATTTTAGTATGAAATGCCAATATGTTGCCCATCAACTACGAATCATGGCATCACATGCCTGATAGCAACAAAAATCAGGCTCTCGCTAATATTAAGGTAACAAAATGTGAATGTAATTTATAATACTTTGGTTTAAGTTTTATTTATATTTACATTCTAAACTTGTGTTTTTTTAAGAGAGATTTGCTTTACAGGTCTCCGATGATTATATCAAGAAGGCATTAGGTAAAAAATGGAAAGACAATAAAAGCACTTTAAAAAAACAATATTTTAAGAAAGACATAAGCCTCAAGGAAAAATTGAGAAATGTCTCGCCGGGAATACTGAGGTACCAATGGGAAATGTGGTTAGATTCTGGAATTCAAAGAAAGGATAGGTATTGCGTATTTTCAAACTCTTATATATAGTGTTTACTATATACGTAATAATAATTTCATTATGTAGGATCGTGATCGAGTTGGAACAAGCAGTAGGCAAAAACAAAAATTCACGCACACGGTAGCGTCGAGAACTTTTGCTTCTGTAGCTGAGGTCGAGGTATTATGAATTTATTAATTCTTTCAAATATTAATAACTTTGTACTATTAAATAATATTTTTACTACTATATTGTAGGAAGTCAAATCTGCAAAAAAGTTGGACGCCTTCACCTTTTTGAGATTACGCATAGGAAGAAAGATGGATCTCCTATGACATCCGAAGCTAGAGAAATTATGGTATATTTACTTAATAATATTTGATTTATTCTAAATATTTATAATGTTTATTTATAATTGTTTAATTCAATTCATCATTAGTAGTTTTAAATAATGTTAAGTTATGTTGCATTCCTTTTTATTATATATTTCGTTTCTAACTATTTAATTGATTTTTTAGGAGAAACTAAAGGAGAAGAAGGTAGAATATGAAGCGATTGCTTCGACTGATAGTTCTGTTAATCTTGAGAACATTGATAATAGAATTATCACCAAGTTTTGGGTCCCAAAAGTACGGTCGGGTTCGATTTCAAGGATCCGTGTTACCTCGACCCAATATTTTGGATCCGGCTCCAAGAATACATGCCTTCCTAAGTCAAGCTCAACTCAAGTTCAGAGGTTAAGAGACCAGATAGCTCGGATGCAAGCCAACACGGTTGAGAAAATTGCCGAGGTTCAACGAAAATATGAAGAACTCCAGCAACAACTTAGAGCGGAGGCAGTAGAGAGGGAGGCAACGGTAGCAGCGAGGGAGGCAGAGGCAGCAGCGATGGCAGCAGAGCAGAGCAAAAAGTACGATGACCTCCAGCTACAACTTCAGCAGATGATGCAGATGTTTCAGCTATCGCAAAAGCCGCCACCTTAGACATTAGTTTTCTCATTGTAAGAATGTTTTTAACTTTGTCATGTTTAACATTATTGTAAGAATATTTTAAATTATACTTTATTTATTAATTACATCATATATCTTTCGTTAAATTTGAAGTATCATTTAGAATTAATATTTTTGGTTGTATTTTTTACGCTAAATTTGCTGTTTTTGGCTACATTTTATGCTATATTTGTTGTATTTGGTTGGATTTTAATGCAGGAAGTGCTGGATATTGGTGAAAAAAATGCATTGCAAATCTGCCAAAATTAGTGACGTTTGTGGGAAAAACGCCGCTAAAAAACGTCGCTAAAAGTCATGGCTTTTATCGGCACTTTTTGCACAAACGCCGCTAAAAGCCATGACTTTTAGCGGTGCTTTTTTACAAACGTAGCTAAAATTCATTACTTTTAGCGGCGCTTTTTTTACAAACACCGCTAAAAGTTATGGCTTTTAGCGGCGTTTATTTAAATAAACGCCACAAATTTTTTGCGGCGCTGCCTATAGCGGCGTTTTCAAAAGCACCGCAAAAAGTTTTAGTGGCGCTTAAAAGCACCGCTAAAGGCTAAAAAAAGCACCGCTAAAAGTCTATTTTCTTGTAGTGCCTTTTTGTTATATCAAACATCAAATAAAGATTAAAAAGAAAAGAAGTTAGTTCATCACACGAGATAGATAAAATTGAATGAGCAATGAACTAAAAAAAATTATATCTCAAAATAAAAAGAAACCAATAAATTGCAATAAAAATAGACATAGGCATAAACACAGAAATGAAGGTGCAAATGGTATGAAAATAAAATGTAAGTCCTAGAGCTACTCTAATCATCAAGAGGAGGGGAGAAAGTAGGCATTCAAGGAAAACGTGCAAGGAGAGACGCCATTTAAGACTTAAAAGTAGGTAGCCTAGAGTTAATGTCTTCCCTATGAGATCGAACCTCTTCTTGAAGACCTTAAACATCATTTCTGAAAAAATAGATAGCATCGAGTATGGTGCTATTAACCTCAGAAGAGGGTTGAGCAGCATGTGAAGAGGAAGCCGGTGGAGGAGTGGGCTCAAGTGCTAGAACATCTTCAAAAGTAGCGTCGATGTTGTCATCTTCATTATTTTCCGGATAATTGCTCTTAATCCACATATTGGTGTTGGCATCGAAATGATATCCCGCATGATGAAGGGCCCCATAACTACTTGTTTGGTTTAAGGTAACGGGGGAGTCTCTATGGGTACTAATACTTAATTGCCTAAAAAGGAATGACAAATACGTGCCATGGTGGAAGAGTGACATTTGTATTCAACCCCCTTCTAATAGCTTTGGTAATGTCATTAAAAATTATTAAGGTAAGGTCGGGACGCCTATCGAATTTAAAGCAATCGAGCCACCAATAATCGGTGTTTCGAAGCTTGGCATGTTTTTTGATAGGTTTAAAGTTCCAAGTGAGAATTAAATGGAGGACACGATCATGAAGATTAAGTTTGGATGCCAATCCAGACTGAATAAAAAGTGCAAGATTAAAATAACCTTTTTCATCGGAGTTACATCCGAGAGGCAAATGAAAATAATCACCAAACTCTTCAATAGTAAGACGTCTAAAGGTGTTCATTAAAAATGAGGTGATGGCTAAAACGGTATCGCCAAACTCATCATGTTCGAGTTTGGCATTTGAAAAGAAATCACGAACAAGATTAAGGTAAGTCAGTGAAGAAATATTTAAAAATTCCATCCAATCCCAATTTTGTAAAGTAGGGAGATAAACAAAATTAATAGCCTCTAACATGGCTAAATCCACTTTCCTAAACTCCTAAACCGTTTTTGAAGCAAAATGTGAGTTAAAACGAGATAGAGAGTTTGAGTTTTGAGAACATTTGCTAAAGGAAAACTCCAACTCTCTATATGTATGAGAGGATGATGTACTGGTTCTAAGTCATTTCTTAGGGGTCATACTAGCTAAAAAGACACTTAGAAGCACTAAAACTCAATGGAAAATTCTTTAGGGAATTTTAACAAACACTTGGTGGGTAAGAGTTTTGGGTAAAAAAAAAAAAGGAAAACCTTTAAGAATAGATGACCTTCTGGAAAAAAAGAAAACACAATATTTGGAGTCCAAAACAACTCAATAATCCATCAAGAAGCACTATTTCAACTTACATTTTATAAATTTAACAAATTGAAAGTGTTAGGTTTTTACCTCAAAAGTGTTGAAATAGGCAAAATTTTCAAGCAATGTTAAACAAATCTTGAGGAAATGATGTTTGAAGATGTTAAAAGACCAAGATTTGTCAAAAAAAAAATGAAGAAAATTTTAAAAAATTTGGAGAGGATTTGAGAGGAATTTGGTAGGGGAAAATTTTTTAGGTTTTGAATGTGTAAGAAAACTAGTGCAGGTACCTAAAAACAACCCATTCTATCGATTTTTTTTCATGAGTATCGATATTTTTATAAAAGTATCAATATTTTCAAAATGGTATCGATACCAATTTGCAATTTTGTTTTCCAAGTGCAGTGAAAAATGTAAAATCAATAGTTTTGAGTTTTTAGGAGTTCTAAGGGTCCTAAAATGACTTTAAAGGCATCCCTATTTGTTTCATATGCATTAAAGTACAATATACTAGCATAATGCATATAATTTATAATTCAATGAGTGCAAAAAAAACATAAAAGCAATTTAAGCTAGATAAATAAGGTTAAAATAGTTCAACTTGTAACAACCCAATTTTAGGCCTAGTCGGAACAGTGGTTTTGAGACCACTAATCTAAGGTCAGAGAAATTATTTTATTATTATTTTAATATTATAACATGTTTATATTAGTGCATGAAAAATTTGGTGAAGAAATTTTAGCGTTTATGAGCTTAATTACGAAAAAGGACTAAATCGCATAAAGTGCAAAAGTCCTATTTTGATAGCTAAGGGTGTCAAATAGCTAGAGAACCTTATTGGAGGTCTTTAAAGGGCAATTATACCCTTTAGAATAGCATGACCGGCAATAGGGACAAGGAAATAGAAAAGTCAAAGAAGTTAGATGGGTTGGTGACTTAAGTGAATAGATTGAATAAAATAAAATTTTACCTTCATCCTCCTTACTCTTTCTTTGTTCCCACCGAAATATCAGCCATTAGAGGGGCTTGGGAAGCTTGAAAGTTTCAGCAACTTATCCCTCTTTCAAGTAAGTGATTTTGATAGTTTTCTTAATGATTTTTACATTTTTGGACCCCTTGAAGCATGAGTTTTCAAATGAGGGGACCATTTTGCAAAATGGTTGAAAGTTTAGGGTTTTTCCATGAGAGTGTTCATGTAGTTTTCTAAGGATCATTTTGCATAAGTTGTAAAATAAGTGATAAATGTGTGAAATAGTGGAAAATTTAGATTTCTATAAGAGTAGAAAGGGTTCAGCTAGGCTTATGATATGAAGAAATTCGATAAAAATCGATTTTCGAGTATAGGGCTAAAATGGTCATGTTGTGAAAGTCTAAGGGCAAAATGATTATTTTGCCCAATATTGAATTTTCGAGTGTTTAGATTAAGGAGCTTACAAAATGAGCAAATTTTATTATTATAGATCAAGAAATTCAAAATCTAAACCTAGACCGGGGGAAGGCCAAGCAAGGAAATTAGACCGACTAATCGTCATATTTTGTAATCCGAGGTAAGTTGTACATAAATAATACAACTACATTGTTATTATATGTTTTTGGACTGCTATAGCATGAATTGCCTAATTGTGAATTTGAGAATGTATGATGATAATTGAGACAGTAGAATCTCCGAATATTCATGCCATGACGTATGGGTTATTATGAGCCAGTGTAAGACCATGTCTGGGACATGACATTGATATTGAGACGAGAGCTAGTGTAAGACATGTCTAGGACATGTATTGGCCTCGAGACGTAAGCTACTGTAAGACATGTCTAGGACATGCATTGGCTACGAGATGTGTTAGTGTAAGACCATGTCTGGGACATGGCAGCGGCACAGATATGTGAGAGCTAGTGTAAGACCATGCTTGGGACATGGCGTCAGCCTCGATGACGATAGTTAGTGTAAGACCATGTCTGGGATGGCATTGACTTGAGATATGAGCCAGTATAAGACCATGTCTGAGACATGGCATCGGCATTCTACCCCATGTTTTAGGCTTATTGATTATCCTGTAATGTTCCGAATGGTTCAACGATGAGAGTTATAGTTTAAATAAATGAGAGAAGTATAACCTTGTTGTGAGAGGTACAGGTACCGATTTAGTATGTATGAGAAGTGAGCTCAAAATATGCTATATGATTAGTAATGGATAGTGATGAGTAAGTTGTGCTTATGCCTTTTCTTGTATTATGAGCATGATGATGAATGGTAAAATTGTTGTTATATTTATTTGCATGTAACTTACTAAGCCTTATGCTTACTTCCTCTCCTTTTCATTTTTTTATAGTGCCGCCAAAATAGCTCGAGGACTAACGGATGTCGGAGCCAATGATCACACTATCAGCCGAAGCACTTGGTATAGTTAGATTACTTGTTTTGAGTATGGCATGTATATGGCTTAGGCTTTAAATGTTTTGTGTCATTAGGAATTGGCCAAATGTGTTGGCTTGGGCTAAAACCCTTTATTTTGTATGAATCCTTAAATGAGGGCTAATATTCATTTTGTTATATATATATAAAAGATGCTATTTTCATGGATGAGTATATTGCATATGAGAAGTGTTGTCTATTGTGGCTGTTTTAGTTATGTGGATCATTTTTGTATTGGTGGTAATTGATTTTGTGTAGGTTATGTGAGTAAGACAAAGAGGCTTGGTAGATAGCCTTATTTTTGCACACACAGGTATACACACGGGAGTGTGTCTAGGCTGTGTATGACACACGGTATGCCCCACGGGCGTGCGATTCGGCCGTGTGTCCCCTACACGTAAAATTTGTAAGTCAGTATGCATAATAGTAAACACACGGGCAGAGACACGGCTGTGTGTCTCAACCGTGTGAAGGACATGGCCTAGCACACGGGCGTGTGCCTTAGCCGTGTGACCCTTAAGAATTGCCGACGTCAGAAATAGAATGTCCAGATTTTTGCACACGGGCTAAGACACAGGCGTGTCATGGCTGTGTGAGGGACACTGGCCAAGGACACGGGCGTGTGCCGGGCCGTCTAAAAACCCCTGTAGGTTCGAAAGTAAAATTAATTTCACACGAGTAAAGGACATAGGCATGTCCCTGTATGCTTAGGTCGTGTGAGCCACACGGGCCAACAGCACGATGTCGAATTGGTCACAGCGGCTTGTTGCCCCTTCCACACGGGTGTGTGCTCCTATGTCTAGTGTTATTTTTCAGAGTTTGTTGAAGGACCCAAATTGGTTCCGATTGGTTTTTAAATAAATGTTTGAAGTCTCGCAGGCCATATTGAAGAAGTTTAGACAAAGTTTTAAATTTGACTAGATCTTGATGATTCAGAAACGTAGGAATGTATGTGTTCAAGTAGGAAACGCCTCCTATTCCATCCCGGTGTAGGGTATGGGTGTGGAGTGTTACACAACTTCTTATATAAAACTCTTCATAGCTTTTTTTAAAAAAAAAAAAACAGATAAAGTACATGAAAAAAAGTTAACACAAAGTTAAAGCAAGGTGGCCAAGCCTAGTTCTCTCCTAAGTGTCCAAAATCTTTCCTTATATAAAGGTTGTGTAAAAATATCAGCTAATTGATTTAAGGTGTCTACATATTCTAGAACAATTTCACCTTTTTTAACATGATCTCTAATGAAATGATGTCTAATTTCAATGTCTTTAGATCTAAAATGTTGGATAGGATTTTTAGTGAGACAAACAGCACTAGTATTGTCACACTTGATAGGAACAGTATCTACATCAGTTCTATAGTCCTTAAGTTGTTGTTTCATCCATAAAACTTGAATGCAACAACTGCGCCAAAAATATATTCCGCTTCGGTGGTGGATAATGCAACACTATTTTGTTTCTTTGAAAACCATAAAATGAACATGATGTCTAGAAATTGACAAGCATAGGAGGGGCTTTTCCTATCTAATTTACAACCTCCAAAATCTGTATCTGAGAAAGCATGCACACTAAAGGATGAGTCTCTAGAATATCAAAAACCTCAATTTGAAGTGTCTCTAAGGTATCTAAAGATTCTCTTAAAGGCTTGTAAATGTGATTCCTCAAGATAAGATTGATATCGAGTACACAAGCATACACTAACCATAATGTCGAGCCTACTTGCGATAAGATAAAACA
Organism: Gossypium arboreum; assembly: GCF_025698485.1. NCBI lineage: Eukaryota > Viridiplantae > Streptophyta > Magnoliopsida > Malvales > Malvaceae > Gossypium > Gossypium arboreum. Next base: position 60,644,576 of record NC_069076.1, on the reverse strand, counting down.
AAGAACCAATCATTGATCGATATAATTTTAAATCAACACATTTACCTTTCTCATCTTTATCAAGCTTTGTAGAATGGCTCATAGGACTACAAGTGTTCATCCCAAACTTCTTGAGCATTTCCTTTGTGTATTTAGGTTGATTTATGAAAATGTCATCCTTTCTTTGCTTGATTTGGAGTCCTAAAAAGAAATTTAGTTCTCCCATCACGTTCATCTCAAACTCACCTTACATTAGCTTAGAAAATTCTTGACAAAGAAGATCATTAGTAGAACCAAAAATAATATCATCAACATAAATTTGAACTTCCAATAAATCTTTGTCTTTTCTTTTAATAAAAAGTGTTGTGTCGGCCTTCGTTTTATAAAAACCTTTGTCAATAAGAAATTTTGATAATATTTCATACCAAGCTCTAGGATCTTGTTTCAAAAAGTTTTTGAAAGTTTGAAAACATGGTTTGGAAATTTTGGATCTTCAAAATTGGGTGGTTGTTCAACATACACTTCTTCATTAATAAAACCATTTAGAAAAAGCATTTTTTACATCCACTTGATATAATTTGAAATCATTAAAGCATGCAAAAGCTAAAAGCATTCTAATAGCTTCCATCCTAGCTACGAGAGCATAAGTTTCATCATAATCTATTCCTTCCTCTTGAGTGTAACCTTGAGCAACAAGTCTAGTCATATTCCTTACTATGTTACCACTCTTATCTAGCTTGCTCCTAAAAACCAATTTAGTACCTATAGTAGATTTATCACTAGGTCTATCAACTAGGGTCCATACTTTATTTCTGTCAAATTGATTTAACTCTTCTTGCATGGCCAATATCTAATATTCATCATTTAATACTTCTTTGATATTTGTAGGCCCAATGCATGAGATAAATGCAACATACTTACAAGTATTTCTAAGAGAAGATATAGTAATTACCCCTTAGAATGGATCTCCCAAAATCATACCATCCTTTACATAGTTGAACTCTCTTGGATGAGTGAATTCCCTTTCCTCAATTGAAAGTTCTTCTACAACATCTAGTGTTTGTTTTTGAATTTTTTTCATTTGATGATTGATCCTCTTTATCATTGTTAAAAAATTTTTCATTATCATCATCAACACAAGAATTCTTTTTAGGAGGAAGGTTAGAGTTATCAAAAATAATATGTATAGACTCTCTACTACTGAAGTTCTTTCGTTAAAAACTCGATAAGCTTTAGAATTTAAAGAATAACCAAGAAAAATTCATTCATCACTTTTGCATCAAATTTACCACGATTATCTTTGTTAATGTTTAAAACAAAACATTTGCATCCAAAGGGATGAAAATAGCTAATGTTAGGCTTTTTATTTTCGAAAAGTTCATATGGATTTTTTTTTAAAATATGCTTAATCATCACTTTATTAACAATATAACAAGTAGTGTTTCTAGCTTCCACCCAAAAATATTTTGGTAAATTATTTTCACAAAGTATGGTTCTAGCCATTTCTTCTAAAGTTCTATTTTTCCTTTCAACAACTCCATTTTGTTAAGGGGTTCTAGGTGCAGAAATATTATGGCTAATTCTATTTGAGTTGGAAAAAAATTTAAAACCAAGAATTTGAAATTCAGTTCCATGGCCACTTCTAACACTAATAATAGAGTAACCTTTTTCATCTTGATTTATTTTTGAAAATGTGATGAATTTTTTTAAAAATTCATCTTTAGTACGTAAGAAAAGAACCAAAGTAAATCTAGAATAGTCATCAACAAGAACAAAAGCATATTGTTTTCCACCCAAGCTAGTTGTCCTAATTGGACCAAACAAGTCTATATGAATTAGTTGAAGAGCTCTACTAGTTGATACATCATTAATAGGTTTAAAAGAAACTATTTTATGTTTACCCTTAACATATGCATCACAAATTTTATCCTCTTCAAAATCAATTCTATGTAATCCTCTTACTAAGTCATTTTTAACTAATTTATGCAATATGCTTATGCTAGCATATCCTAGTTTTATATGCCATAGCAAAGAGTTATTCTCTTTTTTAGCAACAAGACATAAGTTAAAGTTATGCATATCATCTTAATGCACCATATATATATATATATATATATATATATATATATATTCTATCCTATTTCCTACAAGCACAATCTTATTAGAAACAATGTCAATAACTTTACAACCTTTAGATTCAAATATGATATTGAAACTTTATCACATAGTTGACTAATACTTAAAAGATTATGCTTAAGTCCGTTGACATATAAGACTTTTTCAATAATAATTGAAGAGCTTTTACCAATAGAGCCTATTCCTTCAATTTGTTTTGTAGAGTTGTCACCAAATGTAACTTCTCTTCCAAAATTTGGCATTAACTTGATAAAGTGACTTTTGCCACTGGTCATGTGTCTTGAGCATCCACTATCGAGGTACCATAAATTTTTCCTTGAATAATCCACCCCAAAGCAATGATCATTTTCCTACAAACATAGAATTAAATTTTGATATTTGGTACCCAAATTCTTTTAGGTCCATAAGCATTAGTTCCTATAATTTTAGTCCCTTTAGGTATCTATTTTGAAATCAAGTTTTTATCTTGTGAAGTTATGAGTCCTTCAGGGACCAATATAATTTTAATGATTTTTCTCTTATAAATGTTTTGGGGACCTCTATGTTTATAGAAATTAAAGTTATTTTTAACAAAGTTTTGTTTTGAATTTTCTCTTTTTTCCTAGATTTTTGTTAGAGTGAGCTTTTTCACTCTTAAGCAAACTCAAGTTGCTTTTCATGATTATCATGAACTTTAAAAAGTAAATTATGCAAGACTAAATTCTTCTTCTCAAGCTCATTAATTATTTCTTGCTTCTTGTTTACCTTCTCCTCAAGTTCATGATTGGTTTTGGAAAGCAAGTCATTTCATTTTTCAAATTTGAAATATTTTTCTTATGTTTTGAATTCATGACTTCAAATTTCAAACTCAATTCATCATAGGCATCTTACAACTTATCAAAAGAATAAGAGTTTGAAATAGATAAGTTAGAAGTTACCTTAGAATCATCGATAACCATGAGACACAAGTTGGATACTTCTTGAGTTTCTTCATCGGATGAGTCCTCATCACTCCAAGTAGCAATATCGGCCTTGTGTTTTTGTTTGCTACACTCATTTTTCTTCCATTGAGGATAATCAAACTTGATGTGCCCCAATTTCTTGTACTCATAATAAATGATGGGATCTTTCCCCTTTGTTGATTCAATTTTGGAATTGTCTTAATTTTGGAATTGTCTTCCTTTGTTGGACCTCATGAACTTCTTGAATCTTCTTGCAAATGTTGTCATCTCTTCTTCATCATTATAATTACCAGAGTCTTCATCCTTCTCACAAGTTGTTAATTTGAAGTAAATTCCCACTTTCTTTTGAGCTTCTTTGATTTTTTGTGCATTGTGGTTGATCTTCATTTCATATGCTAATAAAGAATTGATGAGTTCATCAAGAGGGAGTGAGTTGAGATCCTTTGATTCTTCTATTACTGTCACTTTAGCTTCCCAAGATGTTGGGAGACTATTCAACATTTTTATTTACTATCTCTTTGTTAGAATAGGTCTTCCCAAGGGCTTTGAGACCATTGATGATAAGGGTGAAGTGATCGGACATATCATTGATTCCTTCTTCCAATTTTTCCTTAAACAACTCATAATCAAGGGTGAGAAGACTTATCTTAGACTCCTTAACTCTACTTGTCCCTTCATGGGTGACTTCAAGCTTGTTCTATATTTCTTTTGCATTGTTACACAAAGAGACTCTATTGTACTCACTTGAATAGAGAACACAAAATAGAGTGCACATAGCTTTTTTATTTAATTGCACCTTTTTGATATCATTATCATACCATTCACTCTTTTCCTTTGGGACAATAACACCTTCAACTGTCTTTATTGGAATGACCCATTAGTAATTATCCTCCAAACTTCATAGTTGTTAGCTTGTATGAATAGCTTCATTCTTATTCTCCAATATGAGTTGTTGGTGCTATTGAATAAATGAGGCCTTATGGTGGAATGCCTTTTGCCCAATATGGTGGAATTTTGCTCCAATGCCATGAAGTAAATTTCTTGACTTGTGACTTCCATCTTGGATATCTTGAGGATATTCTCTCTTGGTGGTAAAATTGTCTTTAGAGTTCTAGTATAAATACCAATTGTTAGCTCGATGGAACAAACCGAAAATGCCAAGAGAGGGTGAACTGGCCTTTAAAAATTATGGTGAAAGAAAAGACAAAAAAAAATAAACAATGAACACAAAGAATTTAGAGTGGTTCGACCCCAATTGCCTACTCCTTTACCTTAGCTTTCCACCATTAAGGATTTTACCAAATTCACTAATTTGTTCAACCACTGAGGATAAGGTTTAACCTTACAACTCCTTAAGATTTCCACCCGAAATCTTAAGTTACAAACCCTTTCAAAGAGATACAATTAATCAAACAAAGAAATAATCCTTACAAGATTAATTTGTTTGCAAAATGAAGCTCAAATACAATAAAATACACTTGAGAAAGAGAATAAAGATAAAGCTCACAAGTGTACGTAAGAAGAATGTGAAAGTATTAAGCTCTAAGGTTGTTTGATTGATGATTTTTGTTTGAAAGTGATTTTCCTATTGTTGTAGGTCTTTGGAATATGGTAGTTATACTCCCTAATAGATTTCCCACTGCTGAAGTTGTCGATGTAGTGAACATGATTGTTGGGGATGTAAAACTAGAGCATTTATTTCACTTGCAACTGCGAGTATTGATACCAAATAAAAGGGTATTTGTAATTTTTGTAATAAATACTGATTCAATGGCAGTGGGGATTTATTAATCGATACCAAAAAATGTTTTATCGATACTTTTTGAAATAGGTATCAATACTGTATCGATACTGAATCGATACTTTGTAGGTTTTATAAGAAATAGAATGTTATTTTGGTATCATTTTTAAGAAAGGTATCGGTTATTCTCAAAAAGTATCGATACCAAAAAAATGGTATCAATAATTTTTAAGGTTTCTAAAAACAAAATGTATGTTTGGTCTCAATTATTTAAAGGGTATCGATAATTCCAAAAATATTGATACTTGGCCAAATGGTTTTGGTACTTTTTGGCTTGGAGCAATTCTGACTTGTTTGATGTGTTAAAATGATTTTAACTTGATTGAAATCATTTTGACTTCGTTAAAATAATTTTCACTTGATTTTAAAATTGTTTCAAAATTTTCTAAAAGTTTAATGTAATTATTCAAAGTTTATTTCTTAGACTTCAAATTTAAAAATCATTTTGTCAATTTTAACTTATATTCAAAAACACTTCAATTTATTATATCAAAATATTTTATCAAATAAAGCTTGGTTTAACAGGAAGCACATCCACTGCTTCGCTTGTAGGAGAAATCAGAGTGTCAAATGGCAATGAAGAGACATCGGTTGGCTCCGCTAGGCAGGGCAGTCGACCACAATGGATACCATTAGCTGGAAAGTCTGTGGGTGAAGGAAGTCACAAGCAGTTAATCGCCTCATAAATAAACTGAAAGTAGTTCATCCCAACTTTTTTTTCTGATGGAAACAAAAATTAGTGCAAGAAGGATAGAAGGTGTTAGGAGGAAATATGGTTTTCATAATGGTATCGATTCAGGAGTTGGGGGCTCTAAAGGTGGTTTATCATTAGGATGGAGGCAACATAATGTGGTCAATTTAAGGACTTACTTGTAACACCATATAGATGTGGTGATTCATGAAGAATAAGATGGGTTGATGTGGTGTTTTACGGGTCTTATGAGTATTTGTATGAAAGATTCAAGAGTAACACTTGAGAGCTATTATGGCAAATGGGTCAAGATCAAACTCTCCTGTGGTTAGTTGTCTGGGACTCCAATGAGATTGCTTTCTCATTTAAGAAGAAAGGTGGTTGTATCTGTGCAGAGAAAAATATGGAAGCTTTTTGTACTGTCCTACTTAATTGTGACCTCAGTGATTTGGGCTTTATGGGAAGATGGTTCACATGGGAGAGAGGAAGATTAGTATCCAACAATATTTAGGAAGGATTTGATAGGGTGTTATAAATTCGATATGGTGGAGTAAGTTTCCAGAATTTTCTGTTGCCTATTTGAAAAATTCCTTTTTTGATCATTGCGCTATTTTGGTGGATATGAAAGGACGAAGTAATTTAAGGCATGGGAAAGGAAAAATCAATTTTAGATTTGATGCAGACTGGTCTCTAGAGGGGTCATGTGAGAATGAAATATAAGATTATTGGGCATCAGTAACAGAAAATTTGCCAGTAAAACTTGAGGGATTGGGAAAGAAGTTACAACTTTGGAGTTGTACGATAAAGAGAGAGCGAGAGGCCCGTAAAAGAAAACTCGAGGACAAAATGAAAGAGTTATATGTGTAAGTTTCGAATGATAATGTTCTTGCTGAACTGACAGGAATCCAACTTGGATTGAATCTAGAGGTAGACAAACAGGAATTTTTTTGGAAACAAAGATCACACATCAATTGGCTTACTAATGGTGATCAAAATACTACTTGTTTCCATAAGGTGGCTACAGGGAGAAAACAATGTAATAGTATTAGAGGCTTTAAGGATAATGAATAGTGTTGGGTTTTTTAAGAAGACGAGATCAAGAGAATGGCCACATGCTATTTCTGTAATTTATTTACGGCTTCAAAAGCCGAAAATGCGTTGAGAATATATAGGAATGTTCAAAAGAGGATTTTAAATGAGATGAATGAAAATTTGATGCAACCATTTAGAGAGGAAAAAATTTGGGCTGTTGTCACAGATATGGCTCCTCTTAGAGCTCCAGTTTTTCCACTTTGTTTTACTAGAATTTCTAGCATATTTTAGGAAAGGATGTCACATCATATTGCCTTACTGTGGTTAGAGGTGAGATAGCAATGGAAGATATTAATAAGGCATACATCGTTTTGATTCCAAAGGTTAGTAAGCCGAAGATTCTTACACAATTTAGACCTATTAGCTTATGTAATGTTTTATATAAAATTATTGCCAAGGTTTGAGTGAACAGAATGAGTGATTTTCTGAATTATTGTGTCAATGAGGCTCAAGAGGCTTCCATAACAAAAAGACACATCTCTAACAATATATTAGTTGCATATGAGATATTTTATTCGATAAAAATAAAATGATGGGGTAAGAGAGGGAATTTTACTCTCAAACTTGATATGAGCAAAGTGTACGACAGGGGGGAATTAGATTTTTTGGCTGGGATACTGATACGATTGGGATTTCATGTTGACTGGGTGACATTAATCATGAGGTATGTTGCATCGGTTTCTTACACGGTTGGCATTAATAGGGGAATAGTGCGAGATTCGTTTTGTCAAAAGGATTACATCAAGGCGATCCACTAAGTCTCTATCTGTTTTTTGTTGTGTGTTGAAGGTTTTTCCACTATTTTGGATAAAGCAAGGGAATCATATTTAATAAGAGGGTCCGAATTGATAAAGGAAGACTGACTATTAATCATTTATTTTTTGCTAATGATTATATCCTTTTTGGTGATGCATTGAGGGAAAAAGCTGAAAGTGTCCACCAAGTAATTATTGAGTATGAGAACGCTTCTGTACAGAAAGTGAATTTTGATAAATCACTTATATATTTTGGGGAAAATGTCGATGATGGTGAGAAAGATTTGATGCGAAACAATCACACGAACCCAGAAAAATATCTGGGATTGCCTTTGATTGTGGGAAAGAATAAAAAACGGGACTTTTGCTTTATGTGGACAGATTTTGGAAGAAATTGGAGAGTTTGAATATGTGATTCTTATCAATGCGATTCTTGCAGTCAATTCAAGTTTATGCTGCGTGGTGTTTCCTTTTGCCAAAGACGTTGTTTTGGCGACTTCATGATGTGGAGAAGGTGGTGTTACAACATCGGCCCTGGATTTTCAAAACTTTGCAATTTGGTTCTATTTCATGCTTGGGTCAACAAAAGAGCTTTTGTAAACTCAATTAAGGCTTGAATTTAGTTGTGAACCATATTATGAATTTGTTTAAGTCATAAATGTTTGTTTGTTCGATATATTTACTATATTTTGATGAAAGTTGATCCGACAACAGATGTAGCATCATGTCGTTCAGACCCGATGATCGAGTCGAGTAAGGGGTGTTATAGTTCTCTAAAGCATTGAGTGTCCATGAGAATGTATCAATAGTTTCCTTAGAGCACCGAAGGTTTGTGGGAACATGTCACTTGCCCATGAGCACTGGGCATCCGTGAGCATACAATAATTTCTCTAAAGCTCTGGGTGTCCATGAGAACATATTAGTAGCTTTAGAGCATTGGGTGTCCGTGAACGTATGTCAATAGATGATACTTACATGAAAGCTCAAGGAAATGATGTCATGAGATATTGGTTCTATTATAAACTCGACTGAAGGATATACTATTATGGTTTAATAGTAAATTTAATTATTTATTATATTTTTATTTTTTATTCAATTTATGTTAGCACCATTGAATTATTTATATTCAGCGTACAAATGTGTTTATTTTTATATGCAGGTGACGGATAGGTATTTTGATAGTTAGGATTTGTGAAGCATCCAAGTCTCAGCAGCTAAACTCTGATCAAGTTTGTCTTCTTTTGTTTGTAAATGATTAATGACATGTACATAGGTTGAGTTTGGTGATTAAATGTCATTTTGGATCTTTTGGTAGGTGTTGGCACACCTTAGACTTATAATGATTCTAATATTGAATTTGATGGTTAGACTTATAATGGTTAACGACATGTTTTAGCTTGTTTTATATGTTGCATCATTTGTATTAGGATATAAAGTATTGAATGCTATGATTTTAAGTTATATAAATAAGCTTTTGAATGTTAATTGAGTGTGCGTTGATGTAGTATGGTATTGGTATAAGTTAGGTGACATTTAGCGATGAAATTCATTTTGAAAGTTTGCATAGTTGGTAAATTTATGATTTCGTCTCGAGACATAGAGAACAAAAATGATTAACTTGTGCATTTCTGGATAATGGTCTCGAGACATGACAAACATGTCTTGAGACATGGTTTGCTTGGTCTGGAGACATGAGGCTAGTTGTCTTGAGACAAGAAAACATTGAAGCTAGAGGTCTGAATCAAGGGGCCATATCTCGAGACTTGGTGCCAAGTCTTGGGACAACGAGTTGAATTTTAATAATCAAGTTTGGATTCAAATCCTAACTTTGAGTTTGGCCCAGTATAACCCCAAACATCTTAAATAAGGTTAATGTACATCTATTGCGTGTGTTTGAATAAAAAATTCTTGAATTAATGAGTTATGTTGTAATTATTCATTAATTACTTAATAAATAAGTTGAGATAGTGTGAGTTACTTCGACAGCCTAATGTGACGTCACGCATTTGAACTTGATAGGTACGTTAAGTATGGGGTGTCACAAAAAAAATTATTCCATTAATGTATTAACCAAGGGCATAGCCAAAGAGAGACAAGTAACAGCCTTGCCTGCTTGCTCAATGAGAAAATTACTTTATAGTTCATCTCTAAAATTAAAAAATTCAATTTAATCATTTTAAAGTTTAATTAAATAAAAAAGTATAATTTTAATCATTTTAAAAAATTAATAATTTAATTTCAACATTTTTTATACAAAATTTTTAACTTTGCCTATCGGTTTAATCATACCTATTTGGAGCATTAACTTTTAATTGATTGATTCATAAGCATTTCATTTCAGATAGATTAATTGGGAAATGCCACTTACGAAGAGATACTTACCATACGTGTCCAAAGCCGACCAAAGGCAGGACAATCAGATCGTTCTAGTAATAAAATATATAAAATTAATAAAAAGTATTTTTAAATATTAAATAAATAATAAATTCAGACCGACTCGTGTAGGGAACAAATTGTATCTCTGTTTCCGGTCTTTGGTGTGGAAAAGATCGATGTTTCATCTTAATTTCTAAGGCCCGGCTTGAAATTGCCATATTTCCGCTACTGAAACTCAACTTCATATGCCTGAAATTATAAAAATATATCGAAAAAGTCTTCAAAGATCCGTTTTATTGTAAATAAAAATTAAATTTTTCGTTTTTTTTAATGATATCAGGTTAAAAAAATATATTTTACTATTGTTGTTGCGGCTGTTTTATATATATATATATATATATATATAACCATTGATGTCTTAGTGCCTTTGTCTTATCTGTTCCCTTCTAGTTCTTTGTAAAAGAGAAAATATACATATTAATTATTAAGCCTTGGCAGATTAATTAACACAGTGTATAAAACCCTACCAACGTTGCTGACGGTTAATTAATTAGATTAGAGGCGCATTTCATCATGATGTCCTCCTGCATGGCTCATGCATGACAACAATTTTCAGTGAGTTCCTCTTTAAAACAAATTAACCAGATAAACTTATAGAAATGAAAGAAATGTTACAAAGCTTAATTATTTTATTTCATATTTAGAATATATTAATTAATTAATTAATTTATCCATCTCTAAATTATATAGCAAAACGAAAACGATTACTACGATCTCTAAATTAAATATTACACGACGATTGCTTGCTAGACACATAAATATAAAATATATAAAGTCGCAAATGTAGTGACTGATATAAGATCCTTAGATAACTCAAGGATGAAGCAAGGAACCCGCACCACCATCGGGGCAATCACCACTTCCACCAATGCCACTGCCAAGACCACCAATTCCACCTCCTAAACCTCCGAGACCTCCAGTGGCACCGCCCAGGCCGCCTAAACCAGGGGAATCACCAAGTCCGCCAAGTCCACCAATTCCGCCCCCAAGGCCGCCAAGGCCACCACCAACTCCACCTCCACCTCCAAGACCGGTTCCTGCAAAGCCACCAACACCACCAAATGCAACGAAGTTCTTTTGGTCATCAAGACCAGTGCCAGCAGGCACATTCCTTGCTGCCGTACTGCAGTGAATGACTGCAAAAGTAAGTGCAAGAATCATAAAACACTTGGCCATCTCTCTCTTTTTCTTTTCACTTACCTCTCTCACAGGGATAGGCTGTTCTGTGTTGCCATTAGATCCGTCCTTTTAAAGACAATCTTTAAGTACATAACTTTGCATGGCAGTGTTGGCTTTAAATGAATTTAATGCTAATCGATATCATTCCCACCGTCCGCATTAAAACCATCATGTCCTTTAGAAACCTTAATCTATGACCTTTTAGAAACCTTAATTTAAGACCTTTTAATAAACTTATTTTTGGACAAATCTTAGAAATGTTTAATAAAACTTTCATTCTTCCTGTATATTAAATCCTGATATTTATTTATTTTAAATAAAATATAACTTCATCTTTTATTGCTTTATTTATTTTATTATTTCATTTTTATATTCAATATTTTTAATTAAAAATAATAAAATTCAATTACTTCTAAAATATGTTAATTATTATTAAAATAAATAAAATTGTAAAATATAATCATATCCTAAATGTAATGTAATTTTAATTAATATATATAAGTATTTTTGAAGTACTAATTCAAAAGAATACGTCAAAATAAATCTATACAAAGCATACAAAAGGAAAGACATTAACTAAAATAAATATAGATTAAGAATTCATCCATGATGTACATAAAGTAAATCTGAAATCTGGGATCTTAAAATTCGTAGGGTCTTGGTTTTATTATTAAGCTAAATCTTCAATGTTGTAAGTATACTTTTATAAAATTATTGTCTAATTTTTTTTGTTTCTTTAAATATTTTTACAGAAATACATGCTAATATTTAAATTTAAATTATTTACATATATTAACTTTGGAATGACTTATTTTTTCATCATATTTCCTTTTTATGTTTTAATTAACTTCTTTTTAAAATAATAATAACAACTAATTAATTTTTCCGCTCTTTATTAATTCCTTATACATTTTTTCTCGGTTTCTCAAGCAGTTTTTTCTTATTAAAATCATTTGCATATTTATTTTATTATTAATAATCACCCTTTTTTAAAAGACAATCATTAGTTAACTTCTGCTTTGCATTATCTTTATTCTTTCACTCACTTTTTTTATATCATTTTTATTTTTCACCCTAGTATATGTGTGTGTGTCAGCAAGTATAATTAATCTCCTTCGTAGGAAGACAAATAAAACTTATCTAATTTTATATTCCTTTCATTTGATTTAACTTACAATTTGGTATTGATACTGGCCTACATTATTTATATCATTCATGTATCTTCCATTGATTTTTTAGTCTTGAAAAGTTATTTCTCGTGAGCTATTTCATCTCTTTTATTATTTTTTTTCATTCTACATAATTTGTGCCTCTTCGCACCGTGTGATTTTACCTACATATGCATTCAACAACGGGCAGACTAGAAAGCACTTAAACGAATGGAACCACTGTACTCAGTTTGCAGATATTCTAATATTAGATACAATATAATTTTATAAAATATAATATGACACCAAACATAATATAATACAAATAAATAATATTATTAAGGAATAAATATTAAAATTTTACATAAACTTTAGTCAAATATGTAAGGTTATGGTTGAATTATGATTTTGTACAATTTTATATATGAAAATTTGAGTTAACTCAATGTTCACAATTATTAATATAACATATCATTTTACGTTTTCATATGTAATGAATATATTTTATTTAATATGAAAAGAAAATGATATATTTATTTCTTTAAATGTATATAGTTGAATCACAATCAAATTTTCACGTATATATTTGAATAACAATTAGAGTTCCATATGTATAATTACATCAAAATAAAATTTTATGTTAAATTACACTGGATCAAAGTTCATATGTAATTTTGAGATTTATTTGTATTATAATATATATAATACTAATCATTATTATTATATTATGGCACATTTTGAGTAAAAATATGTAAAAATATATTTTAAAAATTAATAAAAATAAGATTTCGATTGAAATATTAAAAGTATAGTGTTGAAAATCATAAGGCTTTAAGTTTAAAATCATGTGTGTGCATTTTATTTTCAATATAAATAATATAAAATTACTTTCAAATAATATAGAACAATAATATTTTAATTATTATTCAACTAATTCATTAATTTAATATTTTTGTAGAAAAGAAACACGAAATGGGCATACAAATTGGCACGAGTATGAAGGCAGTGAAATGATTACATCGCCACTGACAAAACTGGGACCATGCAAATGCTGCTATGCAATAGAAATGGATGCAAACAGCTGGCTTGTTTGAGTAGTTACATGGATGGCAAAGGAGATGATCCTTTTAGCTTTGCTGTAAATGGATCCCATCTTTAATGGCTGCTCACCCAACTTCACGTCTTTACTTATTGCCTCTACTAACCAACTCTACCCCTCATGTTATTCATTACTTACCCGTAGCTAACGTGTCTGCTTCCTTTAGTATAAAATTTCTAGTAGCTAGCTAGCTATTACTTCTTTATTTTTATTCGAATTATTAATATTTTTTATAGATAAAAAGTAATTTAATTTGGATACAATAACAAGGTACGTTGCACTCTTAATATAAGAATTCAAGTTTGAATCCTGAAGATGAAATTCTTAGGATAGGCAACAATGAATTCAGAACATGGATGGTAAAATAAATGTAAAGAATAAAAAAAAAAGTCATATAATTTTAGATAAAAAATCGATTACAAATGTTAAGATTCCAACTTCACGAGGAAGTAATTTTTTATTTTTTTTAAGTTCAACTTGTATTAGGATGATATTAAAAAATCATTTTTTAGGTCATCAATAATAACATGACATATCATGTTACATCCCAAAAATCAGGTTAGCAGAAATTTAACTAGTAAAACATGAGAGTGGCTACGCTTTGTTTTTGTGTTAAAAAGTGTGAAATTGTGTTTAAGAAATTAATTTGTTGTAGTGGCTAAGTGTTAGGTATGTGTGTTTAAAGTCTTGTGTTAAAAAATTTTCACTTGAATTATTTGTTATTGTTTTTCCAACCCCTGACTTTGGATATAAGAGTTAAATATAATTTTCGAGCCATTAATAATAGAATGAGTCTGTTAGTTTAGTGGTAAGACTTCAGTTTACCTTTTGATCATGTGTTTGAATCCTTGTGTGTGCAAATGGGAACTAATTTTGTACTGAATAAGTGGATGTAATAAGTGGACGTGGATGTGTTAAAACTGAATTCTATTAATGTATTAGGTTATCAAATAAAGGGTTTAGTGGTTAGTTTTGTTTTAAAAAATAATGATAAAAAATAATATTATTAAATAAATGAAAATAATAATAGGTAATTCCTTAAAATTCTCTCCACTAGTACCGTATACTTCTCTTTCTCCATTATTCCCAATTTTTGTTTTATTTTTTATTTTTAGTTACAGAAGGTTTATTTTCTTTTCTTCTTACGTCAATTTTTTTCCTCCTTATTTCTTTTTGGTTTCATCTTTCTTGTATTCTCGATTTGTTTTGTCAATTCTTTGCTAATTAATTCGTATCGATTGTGTGTGGTAAGTATTTCGGTGTAAGTTTGAAAGTTTCCATGGGTGAGTTTTTCATAAGCTTATTTGAATGTTTCTATTGTTAAATTGCTGCGGTTAATGGATGTTTCACAATTTCAGTTGCGTGAGGAGTGTGGATTACCGTGTCCTTCGAGAAATTGATTGTTGTTGGCTGATATTTTTGGAACGGTAAGTGTTTATTCGCCAGTGTGGAGGTTAATTTTTTTCGTAATTTAAGTTTGACTGTTGACATTGGTTGTTGAATTAATGTTTCAAATTGGGTTTTCGGGTTAATTAATTAGTGTGTACTGTCGATTTAGGTGCTAGTATACTTGTTTTTGGAATCCCTGTTAGAAAATATCAAGGTGTGTAATGAAAACCCAAGAAATCAGCGATCGACGAAAGTTGAAAGTGGGACTGTCGACTAGGTCGTGTGTGACACAAGACCGTGTGATAGGCTGTGTGCTAAACCGTGTGTGTCACATGGTTAGGGCTATTTGGGCTATGTAGGCCACACGGACATGTGTGAGGTCGTGTGGGTCCATTTTCTGAAAATTCCCAATTTGGCTTGTTATGTTTCATGAACTGTATTTAGCCTCTTCGTAGAGTTCGTATCGCTTAATTAAGACCTGAACACAATGTATCAATGAATATGATCCTGTGTTGATGTGTTGAGAGTATTTGTAATATATATATTTGCATGTTATCATACTGGTAGTTCTGATGGTATGTTCTAGTTCGCTATGCCTGTATAAGTTTGTATAATGTATGATTTTGTTAATTTGTATTTCTGGATCTGTTATGTAACCATGGATGTGATTTTATGGCAAAATTGTTGTGTTTCTTAAAGGTTTAATAAATCTGTTTTGTATAGCATGGACTTCCATGCCATCTGTTTCTGTTATTGTATGTCAGCATGTCCTACATGCTCACCATTTTGATTTTGTACATGCATGCCATGACACATTGCATAGGGTTTGGGATAATGTTAAAGGAGGAAGATTCTGTACTCGTAGTTTAATGATCTGCGTATTTAGTGGTCCGACCACATATTTCTTGTTTCGACAGTTGGGCTGCAATATAGTGGCTTGACCACATATATTTGATTTGGCAATTTAACTGCATATTGATAAGCCATCGTTTTCAAGAAATTCAGGGTGGCGTGTCAAAGTTGTCGGGCAACCCGAGATGACTTTATAGGTGTGTTATGGATGGATGAGTTCTTGGGAGAATTCTATTTTGGTGTGTAGCGGAGTTGGGTAGGACGTCTTGTGAAAAAACCGCATTATGATTTTATGAAAAATACCATATTGGCTTAGTCATGCATACTCAATTCTGTTTGACTAATTGTTATGAAATTTTCTGTTTTCAATATCGTAATATGTGTGATCTGAATTTGAGTTTAAGTTAGACACTGAGCTCTATAGCTCACCCATTTATTTTATTTCTGACGTTTCAGGTAATTGGTAAATTAGAATCGGACGACATGTGGGAGCTGGAAACACAAAAATTTACACACTTTTTCATACCCTTTTTAACTTAAATTCATGCGAATTCAGTTAAATTCTTGTCGAAAAATAATTAATTTTTATAAAATAATTAAAGTGCACTTAAAATATTAAAATGTTGAATTTTAGTTAATTTTATAATTATTTTTGATGAATTTTGGTTATTTTCGACAGATTTGCACAAAAGGCGAAAAATTAGCTCGGCAGACACTGCTAGAAGCACAAAACCGAGAAGCAATTTGAAGTATCGAGGCGAATTAATTTTCAGCCTAAGACGATCCAAAATTATATGTATTAATTCATAATATAATTAATTTTAATTTATATCTAAGTTAATTTGGGTTAATAAATTATTATTAATTAATTATGAAAAAATGGTCCAATTGAGCCGAACCGAGTGAATCGAACCAACCAAGAAGAGGACAGCCCAAAATCGTCCAAGTGCTGACCCAATTCAGCTCATTAGCTGATTATTTAAGCTGCAAAAAAGCCCTTGAAGACTTGTTCAAATTGCAACTCAACCCCTCCACAATTAGTGGCTCTGAAGATTTGCCCCAAGCCATATTTAGCAAAGTTGAAGCCATAAACTTTTCCACATAGATGGCCGGCCAAGGGGTGGCTCTTTGGCTGCTATTTTTAGCAAATTTTAGCTGCCACATTCAGCTATAGAACCCCTCTTGGCTGATCATTCAAGATATCCCTCATTCATTCACATCTCTTCTCTCATCTCTCACTTTCTCCTCTCATTTTCCCATTCCAAGTCCTTTGCTTTCTTGTTGATTTCTCCTCTTGGGAAAGGGGCATTCATCAGTAATTTTGGAGCAATATTGAAGTTTTCATAGTAGACTTGATCAACGAGGACAACAGAGAACAAAGATGGAGCAAACTAGTCAAGCCACGGAGAAACACCGGATTTGATTCTTGTTCCCTATCTCTTTAATTTTTGTTGTTGTTATGATGAGCATATCTATGAATATTTATGTTGTTGGAATGGTTAATTTAATCAGCTTAGCTTGAATTTAATTCTTGTTGGTTTAATTGCATTTCATCTACTTAAATTATTAAAATTGTGTTTATGCTGTTATAGGCCTCGGTAAAATGCTTGATTAAGTAAAATCATGCCTAAGTTATTAGGTAGCTAATGAATTAATTATTTAAACGGTTTGAAATTATAATTAATTGACACAATTCTTAATCACTGCATGTTTATTCTTCTAAGGTAGCTGAAGGTTAAATTAGCAATGTATCTGGCGATACACTTGCCTTGCATAACTTGCACGATTATTGTGATTAAACTGTTTCAAGGTAAGGATACCTTGTTACCTCACATATTATTTTATGTGCTTATTAGATTTAATTAATTGTTTGAATTGACATAGGGATATGCAAGAGATTAGTTGAATTTAATGAGTATGTATGTGCCATAACATGTTTTCTTATTAAAATTTGTTTAATCATTTGAATTAACATAGGGATATGTTAAGAGATAAATGAATTTGTGTAGGTGAGTATGTTCATAAGTTAGCAAATTTTTGAGTTGCCGTGAATTTATTCGTAACAACATAAACATGAGTTTAATAATTCTAAGTTAAAGAAATTTAATTAATCCAACACAATTATGTCATCTTGATTAAATCGTATTTTGTAATTGTGCATTTGAGATTTATTTCTTTAGTTTACTTAGTTTAAAATCTTAGTTTTTAATCACCCTCTTCAAACAAAATATTTTTCTTCACCAAAGTTTTTTAAATAGCATTCATAAATAATTCTTTTCACAGTCCCTGTGGGTACAATAACTCGACATTTACTTGTCACTTTATTACTTGTTGCGATTGTGTACACTTGCACATTTCCGTTGTTCCAAGTTTTTGGCGCCGTTGCCGGGGACTGTTTTAAAAGTAATTATTTGTGAATTTTTTAGTTTTGCATTTTGGTTTATTTTCTATTCAAATTTTAACTAAATTAATTTTTCTATGATTATTTAAGGTGTTTATGAGTATTGACCGAATTATTGACCTACTCCCTATAGACCCTGAGATTGAATGAACTTTTCGAGAGAGAAGAAGACAAGCGAATTAGAGAAGGATCGAAGAAATGAACTTTGAAAATCCGAATCAAGGAAACAGAGCAGACCCTGCTCAAAATCCTATCCTTACTACTGATGATAGGGATAGAGCTTTAAGACAGTATGCCGTGCCAGTATTTAATGATCTTAATCCGGGTATTAGGAGACCTGAAATTAAGGCACAATAGTTCGAGCTAAAGCCAGTCATGTTCCAAATGCTTCAGACAATGGAACAATTCAGTGGAATGCCTACCGAAGATCCTCACCTACACTTAAGACTATTTATGGAGGTGAGCGATTCTTTCAAGTTAGCCGGAGTACCCGAAGATACATTACGATTGAAGCTGTTCCCATATTCACTAAGGGACAGAGCTCGAGCCTGGTTGAACTCGTTGCCACCAAATTAAATTTCCACATGGAAAAAGTTAGCAGAAAGATTCCTTATGAAGTATTTCCCGCCTAGCAAGAATGCTAAGTTGAGGAACGAGATCACTACTTTCCAATAAATGGATGATAAGTCCTTGTATAAGGCATGGGAAAGGTACAAAGAATTATTACAGAAGTGCCCTCATCACGGAATCCCACATTTCATCCAGCTTGAGACATTTTATAATGGTCTCAATGCTCACACGAGGATGGTAGTGGATGCTTGTGCTAACGGTGCTCTCCTTTCTAAGTTTTATAATGAGGCTTATGAAATCATTGGGAGGATTGCCAACAACAATTACCAATGGCTAACCAATTGAGCAGCGTCAGGAAGACGAGTTGCTGGAATACATGAAGTAGATGCGCTTACTTCACTCACATATCAAGTATCATCAATATCCTCAATGTTAAAAAACTCTTACTACTAATGGGTCTAACAGTTTTGCAGCACAACCACCAACTCAATTTGAAAGTATATCCTGTGTTTATTGTAGGGAAGGACATTTGTTTGAAGAATGTCCATCAAACCCAGAATCCATGTACTACAGAGGTAACCAGAACCAAAATCGAGGAAGGCAAGGACTGCAATCCAATTTTTATAACCCATCGTGGCGAAACCACCCGAATTTTTCCCAGAGTAACCAAGGGGTTGGAGCTAGTAATACTTACGCCCAACCTAGATCGACCCAGCCACCTAGTTTTCCCTAACAAGTTCAGAAACCAACCCAAGCTGAACCATCCAATGGCTTAAAAAATTTGTTAAAGGTATACATGGCCAAGAATGATGCCTTAATCCAAAGCCAAGCAGCTACATTGAAAAACCTGGAAAACCAAATGGGCCAGCTTGCAATTGAACTCAGAAATCGACCATAAGGTGTTTTACCTAGTGCTACGGAGAATCCAAGGAATCCAGGGAAGGAGCATTGTAAAGCATTGACATTGAGGAGCGGAAAGACAATAGAGCCCCAACACCATCGAAGCTAAAAAGGAGTAAGCTGACGCTTAAGATTTAGAGGAAGTTCAATTGAGTGTTGAAATTCCAGTTTCACAAGAACCAGAATTTGCAAAACCTGTTAAGGTAATTTTAGAACCAGCTAATTCTGATAAACTAACAACTCCATTAGATGCAGAATTGCCACAGAAGACGAATCAACCAGTTCCAGTAAAGAAACCACCACCACCCTACCCTCAAAAACTTCAAAAGCAGAAGTAGGAGATTGAATTCAAGAAGTTCCTAGACATACTCAATCAACTTCATATCAACATCTCGTTGGTTGAAGCACTTGAGAAAATACCGAACTACGTCAAATTTATGAAGGATTTCCTGTCCAAAATAACGAAGACTTGGAGAATTTGAGATGGTAATTTTGACGAAGGAATGTGTGCATATCTTTAAGACAAATTACCCCCAAAGTTAAAGGATCCTGAATGTTTTACCATACCTTGCAACATTGGAGCAACATATTGTGGTAAGGCATTATGTGACTTAGGTGCGAGTATTAACTTGAAGCCTATGTCAATATTTAGAAAGTTGGGGATAGGTGAAGTTAGACCTACTATGTTTACACTTCAATTAGCAGATCGATCCTTAGCACATCCAGAAGGAAAAATCGATGATGTATTGGTATGTGTAGATAAATTTATTTTCCCTATTGATTTTGTTATTCTAGACTTTGAAGTAGACAAAGAAGTGTCGATTATCTTAGGAAGACCATTCTTAGCAACTGGAAGAACCTTTATTGATGTGCAGAAGGGCGAGCTTACTATGCATGTTCAAGATGATCAGGTAACATTTAATGTTTTTAAGTCTGTGATTTCCTGATACAATTGATAATTGTTCTGCAGTATTCAATTTAGAGGATTTAATGGTGGAGAAGGAGCTCAACTATGTTGAGGATCCGTTGGAATAAATTTTGACATCAGATCCTCTGAATAATGAAGAGAATGATGAATACTTAGCATTGTTAGAAGCTAATCGAAAGGGATTTAATCCACAATTCTGTTTTGAATCTTTGGAATTAGAGAAAATGGATTATGCCCAACCAAAAGCGTTAATCGAGGAGCCACCTAAATTAGAACTCAAGATACTACCTTCACATTTAAAATATGTTTATTTAGGTAACGCTTCTACTTTGCCTATGATTGTTTCAGTAGAATTAACTAGTGAGCAAGAAGAGAAACTGATCCTGGTGTTGGAACAATTCAAGAAGGCTATCAGATGGACCATAGCTAATATTCACGGTATTAGTCCATCCGTATACATGCACAAGATTATACTAGAAGATGGCCAGAAAGGGTCGATTGATGGACAACGAAGACTGAACCCTATCATGAAGGACGTAGTCAAGAAAGAAATCATCAAGTGGTTAGATACATGTATAATTTACCCCATCTTAGACAGTTCATGGGTAAGTCTGGTCCAGTGCATGCCAAAAAAAGGAGGTATCACTATTGTTGAAAATGAGAATAACGAGTTGATACCGACTAGAACGGTTACGGGATGCAGAATTTGCACCAATTACCGGAAGCTGAACAAGGAGATTAAGAAAGATCACTTTCCTTTGCCGTTTTTGGACCAGATGCTGGATAGACTTGCAGGGTGAGACTATTACTATTTTCTTGATAGATAATTGAGGTATAATCAAATTACAGTAGCACTGAAAGATCAACACAAGACAACATTCACCTACCCGTACGGTACATTTGCATTTAGACGCATGCCATTTGGTTTATGTAATGCACCTGCTATATTTCGAAGATGTGTGATGTCTATTTTTACTGACATGGTTGAGAAGTATTTGGAAGTTTTTAAGGATGATTTTTTAGTATTCGAAGATACATATGATGATTGCCTAGCCAATCTAGCCAAGGTACTAAGGTGATACGAAGAAACAAACCTAGTGCTCAATCAGGAAAAGTGCTATTTCATGGTATGAGAAGGGATTGTTCTGGGGCATCGGATAACAAGACATGGAATAGTTGATAAAGCAAAGGTAGATGTTATTGAGAAACTCCCACCTCCAACATCTAAAAAGGGTATTAGGAGCTTTTTGGACCACACCGGTTTCTATCGAAGATTCATCAAGGACTTTTTCAAAATTGGTAAACCCTTATGAAAATTATTGGAGCAGGACACGACGTTCAAATTGATGAAGGGTGCTTAATTGCTTTCAACAATTTGAAGATTCAACTAGTTTTGGAACCCATAATCGTCACACCAGATTGGGATTTGCCATTTGAACTGATGTGTGACGCAAGTGACTTCACGATAGGAGCTGTCATGGGTCAGCGAAGGAACAAAGTTTTTCATCCCATCTATTACGCAAGTTGAACTCTGATAGGAGCTCAACTGAATTACACGGTAACAGAAAAAGAGTTACTTGCTAATGTGTTTGCTTTTGACAAGTTTCGATCTTATCTTGTAGGTACCAAAGTGACTGTTTATATGGACCACTCGACAATTAAGTACTTACTTTCCAAAAAAGACGCTAAGTCGAGGTTGATCTGATGGGTACTTCTACTTCAAGAGTTCGATCTAGAAATTCAAGATCAAAAGGGAGTAGAAAATCAACTAGCAAACCACTTGTCTAGATTGGACCCGCAAGAAAGGAACTCACCTCTAATACCAATTCAAGAGATGTTTCAGATGAACACATACTGAAGGTAAATCATGTCTATAATACCCCTTGGTTTGCTAATATTGCTAACTACTTAGCTTGTGGTTTGATGTCGATTGATAAGACACATCATCAAAAGAAAAAGTTTCTTCACGATGTGAAGTACTATTTCTGGGAAGAGCCATACTTGTTTAAGAAGTGTGCAGATCAAATGATCAGGAGATGCGTGCCAGAATATGAAGTACATAAGATTCTATATTATTGTCACTAAGCTCCAAGTGAGGGACACTTCAGAGGTACTCGTACTGTGGCCAAAGTATTGCAAGCCAGATTCTTTTGGCCAACATTGTTCAAGGACACATATGCTTACGTAAAGAGTTGTGATCAATGTCAAAGGGTTGGAAATGTCACCAACAGAAATGATGTAATATCCTGATTTTGGGCCTAGTCGGAATAGTGGTTTCGTGACCACAAAATTCGAGATAGAAATAATTATTTTATGATTATTTTAAGGTCTATGATATGATTGCATGATTGTGTGAAAATTTCGTGAAGAAATTTTATGCATAAAGTGCCTAATTTGAAATTTGGGACTAAATTGAATAAATTGCAAAACTTGTGTTCTAGAAGTATTTTGCATAAAATTGAATGAGATTATTAATTAGAGGTCCTTAAAGAGTAATTTTACCAATTTCTAAGTCTATGGACAAAAATTGGACATGGATGGAATTTTTGGAAAGTTTAGTAGTAAGGGCATTTTGGTCATTTAGGGGTAAAATGAATTAAAATACAAAATTAAAAGCCAATTTTGCTCATCTTCAACCCCATGGCCGAATATAGCAAGGAGAAACCATGGCTAGGGTTTTTCAAGCTTCCAAGCTCGATTAGCAAGGAAAACTGAAATTCGGGCTAAAATGGGGAAAATACCAAGTGGTGGACGAAATGGTAAAAATAGCCATTTTCGCATACGAGGTAAGTTCATATGTAAATGTTGGTAACATAGTTATTATTTTAAATGTTTTAATGTTTTTTAAATGATATGATAATTATTATGAAATATTATACTTGTGATAATTGTTTGATAATATGTCAAATTATGTGATATACTTGGAAAATGTGAAATACTACCGAGTATCGGTATCGGCATTCCGTAGAAGATGGTTGAGACACATGATTGGGAGAAAGGTCCCGTTGAACCTCAGGAATGGATTAGGATACAAGTGACATGTCACTGGGATATTTGGGCATCCGAACTCGTTGAGTTGAGTCCGAGTTCACTTATGGATGCGAACGCCCGAGCTCGTTGAGTTGAGTCCGAGTTCACTTATGGGCGGGTTACATGGTAGCTTGGCTACATATGTGGCACTTATGTGCAAACTTTCCATGTATCCGAATTATATTCCGATGTGTTCAACGGGTAAAGTTCTACTCAAATGGAGGAATACTCAAGATGAAAGGGACGTATTGGTAAGTGTTGTGAAATGGATAATTTGAACAGGTATGTACTTAACCCTCGGGTTGAAAACTCGATATAACAACAATATGGTAAGATGATAAATGAAAAGGTGATATGAATGTCTTGGTGATGATTATACAAATGATGTTTTATGTTTGCTTATATGGTTATGTTACTTGCTATTTGCATGTGAGCTTACTAAGCATTTATGCTTACTCCTCCTTTTCATTCCTTGTAGTGTTGACAAGCCACTCGAAAATCGGAAACGGTCGGAGGCACGCCACACTATCCGTATACCATCTTGGCATAATGGCTTGTATATTTTGAGTATGGCATGTATAGCATTATAATCATTTTGTATATATGGTCTTATGATATGGTTATTGAGTTGTATGGAAATAGAAATGCTTGGTAATGATTAGCCATTGGGATGGCTAATCATGATCATATTTGGTATTATGTATGTCAAATTGCTAGCTAATCCATGGAAACCATGAAATAGGTAAAATTTACCATAAAATAGATTCAGACAGCAGCAGTGACGTGAGTTTAAAAAATCACTAAAAATAGTAGAAATGGAATTAAATAATTAATAAGTTATGGAATCGAAGCTTGATGAGTCTATTTTCATATGGAATAAGCGAAACAGGTATATGAGCTATATTTTATGAGATGTTTAAATTTTTGTGAAACAGGGCCAGAGCGATTTCTGGATCCCCTGTTCTGACTTTGGAAATTCACCATAAATTTTACAAAGATAATTAGAAGTCACACTTTATATGTACGGATTCCTTATTGAGTCTAGTTTTATTAGAGACAAACGGCATAGTCATTGAAGCTCTGTACAGGAGATATCTGATTCGTAATACACAGAGGTCAGAGTAGTTGAACCCTGAAACAGGGAGACTTTAACTAATAAACTGTACTAATTGGCCCAACCAAAATTCTAGAAAAAATTAGTAGATATATATATGAGTCTAGTTTCAGAAAAATTTACGAATTTGATTTCGAGTTTCGTAACTCGAGATATGATTTTTAAAGCGACTGTGATGCAGTTAGCCAGCTTGTCTGGAAATTTTAAAATGAATTGTATGAGCTGTTTAATTAATGAATTAAGTCCGTTAACACCTTGTGTTCGACTCCGGCAACGGTCTCGGGTACGGGGTGTTACAAATGAGATGCCTCGAACAAATTTCATTGAGGTAGAATTGTTCGATGTATGGGGTATTTACTTTCTTAGTCCTTCCCCACTGTCATTTGGTCACAAAGTATATATTGGTAGCAGTAGACTATGTGTCTAAGTGAGTCGAAGCTGAAGCTTATCTGACAAATGATGCTAGGGTAGTGATGAAGTTTTTGTAGAAATATATGTTCACAAGGTTTGGAACCCCAAGAGCCATCATCAGTGATGAAGGGTCCCATTTTGTGAACAAGTGGTTGAAATGGTTATTAGATAAACATGGAGTGAAACACAAGGTCGCTACAGCTTACCATTCATAAACGTATGGGCAAGCTGAACTGGCAAACAAGGAGATCAAAGGCATACTTGAGAAGATAGTTTGCCCGAACCGACGAGATTGGTCCAAAAGATTGGATGATGCTTTATAGGCTTACAGAACAAAATCCAAGACACCTTTAGGGATGTCACCCTACAAGTTGGTCTTTAGGAAAGCCTGTCATTTGCCCTTGGAGTTAGAGCACAAAGCTTACTAGGCCTTTCGACAACTCAATGTGGATCTTAAGCTTGCTAAAGAGAAATTGATGCTCCAACTCAATGAGCTAGTGTAATTCCGAATGTTGTCGTACGAAAATGCCAAATTACTTAAGGAGAGATTTAAAAAATGGTGACAAGCACATTCGAGTTCGAGAATTTGAAGCAGGTCAGCAAGTCTTGTTAATTAATTCCAGATTAAGGTTATTTCCAGGTAAACTAAAATCATGTTGGTCCTATCCATTTACGATTCATCGCATCTATCCATACGGAGTTGTTGAACTCTAAGGTAAGGGAGGTAATTTTCAAGTTAATGCTCAGCGTCTGAAACATTACTCGGGAGATAAGATTGAAGGGAATCAAATTTCGTTCATCTTATCAGATGTTTAAATTTTCTTATTTTCCTTTTTATTAAATGATTTAGTGTATATTTTCGGGATTAGTATATTTAAATAAATTCTGTCTAGGAAATTGGAACTTAAACAGGACCGTTTGTGACCCCTTCAATCTTTCCTGGGAATTGATTTTAACATAAATTTTCGAGAAATTATTCCCTAAATAGAAAATTAATTTTTTGGTTTTTCAAATAAAAGGGTCAATTTTGATCCGAGTTCTAAATTGCAACTCAGTTTCAAATTTTCATTAAGTCTAGGGACTTAATTGAATTATTTTTAAAATTTGGTTGCTCTTTTTGTAAATAATAAAAATTAGATGCCTCTTTTTGTAAATATTTTGAAAGGCTTCTAGAATAAATGTTTTTAGTTTAATAAAAAGATGATAATTATTAATATATAATTATATATAAATATATCCATTATAATATATATTAATTATTATCAACTTTATTTGATAATTTTTATCTTAATAATTTAATATGTATTTTATTAATTATTACTTGTTGTTAACTTTAAGTAGAATTAGAACTTAGAATTTTTAAAATTTTATAACTATTCTATTCCTTATTTCCCTCATTATAAATACCCCAACCTTCTCCATCATTCATCGCTCAAAACCCCAAAACATCAAACCCTTTAAGTGCCACAAGCCACTAGCCGACAGCCTCATTTGGCAAGCAGCTCACGCACACGGTGTGCGACCGTCCAGCACCAGCAGATCGCCTGACTTGCTCCTTGGCTCCACACTAGCTCTAGCTCTAGCGCTCAACAGGCCTGCTTGCAAGGATATGCGCATCCCATACAATGTCTAGCCCCAACTCGCACGCTCTATTGCTGCTTGTTGCCCTATAGCCACTCACACTAGGTTGTGTTGCTCATTAGCCTTACTCGACGCATCCACTTACTGCCCAACATCCGTGCGACATCAAACCAATTACTCACACCACCTTTTCACCCATCCTCAGCCAAAAACCCCCCAATATATTCTTATTTGCCAACTTTTGTTTCAGAATTATTTTCCTTAGGAGCTTTTAATTTTTACGAAAAAGGTGGTAAGACCAAATTTTCTCTTAAATTTTAATTTTATTCTAATAATTAATTTTTCAAATTATTGAATCATTAATAATTTTTGTTAATTAAATTTCTGAGAAAATAAATTTTCCCATCTTTAGTTCAGGTTAATCATGCCTCGCAAGAGAACTCGTGCCTACGCCCAAATTGATGAAACACAAAACAAGTTCTATTGTGAAGAAGCCAAAGCAAGATATGAGATTATCTTCAAAAATCAACAGATGCATCTAGAGAAAGGCTTTACATTGAAAGAGAGCAACTACAAAGACTTTATGGCACGTATTCGTCAAGTTGCTGAAGCCTTCGATTGGGAATTGTTTTGTGAGAAGAGACCTAGTGTGGATGAGGAACTAGTTCGCGAGTTTTATGCAAATTTAACCACAAGCGAGTTGACGGAAGTTCCAGTTCGCGTAATCAAGGTACCAATAAATTCAAATGCTATTGATGAGTTCTTTGAATTACTTGATTTCAAAAATGATGAATATTCTTCTTTGATGAGCAATATCAAGCCTAAAAATTTGCAAGAAATTTTCAAGAAACTTACAGTTCTAGGTTCTAAGTGGACTGTGTCAAAGCAAGGAATCCACACTTGTCAAAGAGAATATTTGACACCACTCGCAAAGGTATGGTTCTATTTCATCCATTTCAGCATTATGCCTAGCTCATATGGGACTACAATTTCATTAGAGCTAATGGTCTTACTATACTCGATTTTAACTGGAAAGACTATTGATGTAGGAAAAATCATCCTGAGAGAAACGCAGAATTGTGCCGTTAGACATTCTGGCCCAGCCTACTTTCCCTTTATGATAACGATTCTGTGTTTGAAAGCTAAAATTCTTGCAAACATAAAGAACACAGGCTATAGCCAAGGCACAATCACAGATTGGGACCTCTATCGAATAGCTAGAGATTTTGTTCTACAGCAGTGAATTGAAGAAAGTGAGGATCACGAAGAAGAGGAAAAAGATCCCACAGAGATCGAGCCAATGCAATCGGATGAAGTCCTTGATAAGGTGGAACCAATGGAACCAGAAGTTGAACCTGATGATGAAACTTCAATATTTCGAGCTCAACCACCTAGCCCAGATCATCGAGATGAACTGTCAAAATTAATGGACATAATGCAACATATGCAATGGCAACAACAAGCTTACTGGATACTCAAGAATAAGGGATGACTCAATGAGAAGTGCTCTTAAGAAAATTTACAATGGCCCATTTATTTTTGTGCCTGAATTTCTGGATTTTATATTTGAACCATGGAGTCCATTATCGAAGAAGGAGCGAAGTGGTTCATTCGAAGGCAATAATGATGAAGCAAAAGATGAGTCGAATTCGGAAGGATCTGCAAATAAATAAAAGGGATGATCTTGACTTTATTTTATTTCTATTCTTAGGTCATTTTAGGATTAAGTTTAAATAGGAATTTTTATTTTCGTATAATAAAGCAAGAGATGGAAATCATGAATAATGAACAAGTCGCAAAGTATAAAGTGTAGCAATAGGTATATACATGTCTAGGAATGGATCTAGAGAGAGCTTGGTACTTAAGCAGTCAATTTGACTCACCTCTTCCTTTTTAGAATCCTACCTGGTGTATAGTATCTATTCACATTAAACAATGATGACATTGTTCATCTTAAGTAGGGGGACCAAAAAATTGAATTATTTCCACTCAGAATAAAAATTTTCTTTTAATTTTGATTAGGATATATTGTGTTCAATAATTGGAAATTTTGTTAAGTATACTAAACTTTGGTATAAATAAAGTTCTATTATTTCAATAAATTAATATGTTAGCTTAATAATGATATGAATGTATTTTTAATAAAGCAAGCAAATCATACCATAAATTTTTAGTTCCTTACGAAAGTTAGGCATGCATGAAAGTTTAAATTTTTAGAATTGACTTAGAAGTTTCTTGAGGAAAAATCCTAGGAAGCATCAAATATTGGAACTGATTTAGGCAGCTTTTCTTTGGACCGTTTGAGCCTTTCAAGCCAACCATGATGAAATTTTATCCTTTGAAACCCAACTTTGAGACTATATGGCCTAATTTTATTTGAATCCTTGCAAATTTAGCCACCACTTCTCCCTTAACTATCTTAAAATTGTCCCAAACACTAGACTCAGTACTATTCAAAGTATTCTTTAAAAAATAAGTTTGGGAGAGTTGAAAAGAAGTATTGAATGCTCTAAAATTGTAGTACATTTAGAAAAATTCTCGAATTTAAAATAAAAAAGAGCATGAGTTCTTAAAATAAGATGTACAAAAGAGCATATGAAAGCAAAGTAAGTTGGTGTATTGAGGGAAATTATTCCAAAGGTTCAATTGAAGCTGAGTCTAGGGTTTAAAAGCATAAATTTATCTGTCTTTTACCTATCCCTAAGCCCAGCCACATTACAACCTTGTTAAAAACCTATTGATTCAAAGTTCCAGTGCTGCCTACATTAATGGAGAGAAATTGCTACGTTCAACATATGAAGGCATAAGATAAATTTAATGACTGCAGCTTAGTCTTGAATACGGGAATAAAATTAAATTGGTAAAGGTTAACATGACTTTATTAGGAAGCATTTAGTCTAAATTTTTCTATGATAAGAATGATTGAGATTAATTTGAACGATATGTATACTTAAGTAGCATAACTATCAAATTTCTTGTCTTTGAGCATAAGTATATTAAATTCATAACTTTGAGAAAAATGTTGTTCTGAAGGAATATTTCAAAGGTATTTTCGAGAAATTATTTTCAAAATTCGTGCATTACTCAGGACAAGCAATGAATTAAGTTTGGGGGTGTGGAAACACAAAAATTTACACACTTTTTATACCCTTTTAAACTTAAATTCATGCAAATTCGGTTAAATTCTTGTCGAAAAATAATTAATTTTCATAAAATAATTAAAGTGCACTTAAAATATGAACATGTTTAATTTTAGTTAATTTTTTAATTATTTTTGATGAATTTTGGTTATTTTCGACAGAATTGCACAAAGGGCAAAAAATGGCTCGACAGACACTGCTAGAAGCACAAAACCGAGAAGCAATTTGAAGTACCGAGGGAAACTAATTTCCAGCATAAGACGGTCCGAAGTTATGTGTATTAATTCATAATTTAATTAATTTTAATTTATATCCAAGTTAATTTCGGTTAATAAATTATTATTAATTAATTATGAAAAAGATAGTCCGATTGAACTAAACCGAGTGAATCGAACTGTCCAAGAAAAGGACTGCCCAAAACCATCCAAGTGCTGACCCAATTCAGCTTATTAGCTAATTATTTAAGCTACAAAGAAGCCCTTGAAGACTTGTTCAAATTGAAAT
Source organism: Gossypium arboreum (assembly GCF_025698485.1). Lineage (NCBI taxonomy): Eukaryota > Viridiplantae > Streptophyta > Magnoliopsida > Malvales > Malvaceae > Gossypium > Gossypium arboreum. The sequence continues at coordinate 60,614,499 of NC_069076.1, read as the reverse complement.
TCAGCCCCTCCACAATTGGTGGCTTTGAATATTTGCCCCAAGCCATATTTAGCAAAGTTGAGGCCATCAACTTTGCCACATAGATGGCCGGCCAAGGGGTGGCTCTTTGGTTGCTATTTTTATCAAATTTTAACTACCACATTCAGCTATAAAAACCCCCCTTGGCTGATCGTTTAAGGCATCCCTCATTCATTCACATCTCTTCTCTTTTCTTTCACTTTCTCCTCTCATTTTCCCTTCCAAAATCCCTTGCTCTCTTACCCATTTCTCCTCTTGGAAAAGGGGCATTCATCAGCCATTTTGGAGCAACATTGAAGTGTTCATAGTAGCCTTGATCGGTGAGGACAACAGAGAACAAAGGTGAAGCAAACTAGTCAAGCCACGGAGAAATACCAGATTTGATTCTTGTTTCCTATCTCTTTAATTTTTGTTTTTGTTATGATGAAAATATCTATGAAATTAGTGCTATAGATTCTGTGAGATAAACAGTTGTATGCGAGGTTCAGTAAATGTGAATCCTGGTTGCGAGAAGTTGGTTTTCTGGGTCATATTGTATCAGTCTCTGGTATCTGAGTTGATCCGAGCAAAATTTCAGCTCTTTTGGATTGGAAACCTTCAAGGAACGTCTCTGAAATCTATAGTTTTCTGGGACTTGCTGGTTATTATAGAAGATTCATAAAAGGTTTTTCAATGATTGCAACTCCATTGACAAAACTGCTTCAGAAGGATGTGATATTTGTGTGGTCTGAAAAGTGTCAGAATAGTTTTGATCAGTTGAAAACTTTGTTGACTGAAGCTCTAGTATTGGTACAACCCGAATCGGGTAAAGAATTTTTGATATATAGTGATACTTCGTTGATTGGTCCAGAATGAAAAGAGATATTTCTGACTTTGTTTCGAAATGTTTAATTTTTTAGCAAGTTAAAGTTGAACATCGGGTGCCATCTAGTTTGTTACAACCGATCATGGTTTTGGAGTGGAAATGGGAGCGAGTAACAATGGATTTTGTTTCAGGTTTACCCCTGTCTCTGAGAAAGAAAGATGCAATCTGGGTTGTAGTTGATCGATTAACGAAATCAGCTTATTTTATTTTGGTGTGATCTGATTATTCCTTGATAAATTAGCCGAGTTATACATTTCTGATATCGTGAGATTGCATGGTGTGCCATTGTCTATAGTGTCAGACAGAGATCCGAGATTCACATCACGGTTCTGGAAGAAATTACAAGATGTTCTGGGTACTAAATTGCACTTTAGTACTGCTTTTCATTCGCAAACAGATGGTCAATCCGAGCGAATTATTCAGATACTCGAGGATATGTTGAGATGTTGCATTCTTGAGTTTGAAGGTACGTGGTAATAGTATTTGCCTTTGATTGAATTCACTTATAATAACAGTTTTCAATCGAGCATTAAAATGGCACCTTGCGAGGCTTTATATGGTCGCAAATTTCGTACACCTTTGTATTGGACTGAGCTCAGTAGAAATAAGATACACGGGGTTGATTTGATAAAAGAAAATGAATAGAAAGTGAAAGTAATCAGAGATAGTTTGAAAATAGCTTCCAATCGTCAAAAATCTTATGTAGACTTGAAAAGAAAAGATATTGAGTTTGAGGTTGGCGACAAAGTGTTTTTGAAAGTATCCTTGTGGAAGAAAGTGTTTCGGTTTGGTAGAAAAGGCAAATTGAGTCCGAGTATCATTGGGCCGTATGAGATTACCGAGCGTATCAGGCTGGTAGAATATAGATTATTGTTGCCACCAGAGCCAAAAAAGATTCATGATGTGTTTCATGTACCGATGCTACGACGATACAGATCCGATCCTTCGCATGTGATATCTCTGTCTGAGATTGAAATTCAACCTGATATGACTTACGAAGAAAAGCCGATCCATATATTAGCTCGAGAGGTTAAAGAACTGCGAAATAAGAAAATTCTATTAGTAAAAGTGATGTGGCATCGACACGGTATTGAAGAAGCCATGTGGGAGCCTGAAGATGCTATGAGACGATAATATCCGAATCTGTTTAACAGTAAGATTTTCGAGGACGAAAATCCCTAAATGGGGAGAATTGTAATAGTCTGGTTTTGACCCTAGTCAGAATAGTGGTTTTGGGACCACAAATCCATGTTAGAGAAATGTTTAAATATTATTTTTCGTGCTTTTGATATGCGAATGAGCATATGTGAAAGTCTCGTATGAAAATTTGATCATTTGTGTGCTTAATTTGCAAAAAGGACCTAATCGTGTAAGAAGTTGCCTGTTATATGTTAAAAGTGTCTATTTGATTTGTGTTTGTTAATGAGAGGTCCTTATGTGGATATTATGTCATTCACATTGATAATGGACATAAATGGCCTTATTATATGTGAATTTAAAATGGTTTATTAAAGGGGTATTTTGGTCATTATCATATTAAACATATATTAAATAAAACAAAACATGTTAATGGATGAATCATTCATCTTTATTGCCAAAAATCACAAGAAAAAGAAAAGAGAAAAGGTTACCTAGGGTTCGGCCTTGGTTTCCTTTGATTTAGGTATGTATTTTGATCAGTTTTCGATAATTTCTATGTTTTTATTATCGTTGCTTTGTATACTATCAAGCCCATGTCTCAATTTTTGATTTTGTTGATGATTTTAAAATGTACCGTTAATGAAACTGTGACAGCCCAAAGTTGACCCTAGTCGGGATGTGGTTTCGGGACCACAAAACCGAGGCATAAAAATAATTTAAAATTTATTTTGATGCCTATGATATGTGTTAATTTGTGTGTGACATTTTGATGTTTCGATTTAGTGTTATAAATGTGAATTTCACTAGAAAGGACCTAGTAGTGAACTTTGAAAGTATGATGGGGAAATGTGTGATGACTAGTTGCTCATGCATGCAAAAATAAGGATTTGCATGTCAAATTCCCCCAACATGAAGTGGCCGCCATGGCAAGAGAGGATGGGCAAAACATGTCATGAAACATGTTTTGTTGGGCATTAGGAGAAATAATAAACAAATAAGCATGGGTAAGAAAAGAATGAAAAAAAATGTGTGTGAGTGTGGTATCTCCCCATTGCCGTGAGTTGTAAAGGAAGAAAGAAAAAATTTGTTCATCCTTTCTTTGAGCCAAAACTAAGGAAGAAGGAGGATTTTTCTCCATTTTTGGTTTAGAAGAGATCTAGAAGGAGATTTGGCTATACTTGCATCAAGATTAAGGTATGTTGAGGTTGTGTCATGAGATTCATGCTTGTTTTGGTTGCTAACTTGATGTGCATGTTAGCCATGGTTCAAATCCTTGCTATGCCATGAAAAATGGTATTTGGCCAAGGTTGATATTGTGTTAAAGCCATTGCATGCTAAATGTGAAGCTTGTTGATGATGCATGCAATGATGGATTGACTACTCTTGAAATTTCTTTTTAGTGTTCTTGAGTAGGACATTGAATTCTTTGTTTAACCATGACCGAAGTTGAAAGGGTATGGTTGTGATGTATTCGGCCATGGTGCATTCATGAGCATGATTTATGCTTGTTACTTGATTGGTAAAAATTTGTGTTTGGATGGGTATGAACCCCTTGAGATTCGGCCTTGCACCTATATGTGTATACATGTTTGCACATGATGTATTGGCATGACATATATACTATTTCAAGGTATATATTTGCTTGTGATGATGTTTCGGTTATGAAGTACATGAGAGATGTGTATTGAGCTACAATATGTAATACGTTAATTAGTAAAATGCATGCTGTTTTTTTGTGTGGTATTAAGTGCATAATTGGCCTCAACATGGACATGCATATTCGGTCACATGAGGGGAAATTGGTGTGCATGCATTCGGTTAGAGGCAAGCATATTGATGCCTATTCTTGGCTTAGAAAATTCGGCTAAGAGGAATATTAACTAATGTGTTGAGTTCGATTCGTGATTTCGTACATATGTGACTTTGATGCCTAATGAGCATATATATTGGCTAGGTATCTTGAATTCCTCTTTCGATGCTCAAATGATAAAACCAATTTATTTGTTAAATTAAGCTCAAGAGCAAAGGGGAGCTAAATCCGATAAAGGGAAGGAAAAAGTAGTCGAATAGCCATCGGAATCGTTCGACAACATCCGAGGTAAGTTTTCGAGTATCGAAACTTAGATTTTGATTCGATTGAATGAAGTAATAAGCAATCAAAATTCTGCCCTTGTATATGGCCATTGAGCCGAAATGATATTTTTGTTAAGTGAATTGTGCATAAAAGTTTTGTTGTGAAAATGAAACAAAGATGTGTATGAATGTTCGAATGATATCCGGGCTAAGCCCGAAGGCAATTGTGCGAGCTATGATACCCGGGCTAAGCCCAAAGGCAATTGTGCGAGCTATGATATCCGGGCTAAGCCCGAAGGCAATTGTGCGAGCTATGATACCCGGGCTAAGCCCGAAGGCAATTGTGCGAAGTTGTGATATCCGGTTAAGTCCCAAGGCATTTGTGCGGGTTACCATAACCGGCTATGTCCCAAGGTGTTTTGAACGAGTAGCTATATCCGGATAAACTCCAAGGTATGTGATTTGAAATTTATAAGCTGCTGGAAAATTTTCAGTTATTGCATTTGTGAAATCCCCAACAAGGTATGTTTTGTGTGTGCTTTGCACACTATGAGTAAATGCGCATTTAATATTCGCTCTAATGATAAATGAGCTATCGGCATTAACTAGGCCGTTATTTGTGTATGAATATAAGAGTTGGGATTGTGAAGTAAGCATGTCTTTGAGAAATTGTGCATACTGAATTATTGTTTAGCTACTTGAATGCTATGCTTTGGTTGTGTGTATATTATGGCTCTAAACTTACTAAGCATAAATTGCTTACTCCGTTTCTTTGTTTCTCTGCTTATAGATTTTGCTCGTTAGCGATCAGATTCGGGATCATAGAAGTTGAAGTCAACCACACTATCAAAGCCCTTTTGGTACTCTTTTAGTTGAGTTTTGGATATGGCATGTATAGGACTACTCTCGGTTGTTTTAAGTACTTGTGATGTATATGTGTGCGGCCATGCGAAAATGGTTCGTAAAAGTGGAGTATGGAATTTGACCATATGTGGTTTGTAATTATATTTGGTTTCATGATGTGATTATGGTTTGGAATGAGAGAGTTGGTCACATGATCAGCCATTGGAATGGCTAAATATGATCATATGTTGGACCTAAGTATGACTAGACTATAGTTGGTCCATGGGAACTACAATATAGGTAAAGCCTACCTTAAAAATAGATGCTGCCAGTTGCAGTGACGTGGATGTGGAAAATCACCAAAATTTTTAGGAATGGTGTTAATTAGTGAATAAATTATGCAATCGAACCTTGACGAGTCTATTTTCATATGAAAGTAACGAAACGATCATATGAACAGTATACCGAGAGATATTAAAGTTCTCGTGAGACAGGGCTAGAACGGTTTCTGGGTCCCCTGTCGTGACTTTGAAAATTTACCATAAATTATCCAGAATGAATTATAAGTCATGCCTTACATGTGCAGATTCCTTTTTGAGTCTAGTTTCATTAGAAACAAACGGCATCAGTATTGAAACCCTGTACAGAGAGATATTCAAGTTGTAACGCGCGAAGGTCAGTGTAGTCGACCCCTGTAACATGGGTGACTTTAACTAATAAACTGTACCAATTGGCCTGACCAAAAATTCTAGAAATAAATAAATGGATGGATATATGAGTCTAAATTCAGGAAAAATTTACGGAATCAGTTTCCGAGTTGTGAAACTCGAGATACGCTTTTTAAGGCGACAGCGACGCAGTTTTCCAGCTTGCCTGGAAATGTCAAATTGGTCGGTGCCATAAGTGGTTTTGGCTTGTTAACCCCTCGTGTCCGACACCGGCAACAGTCTCGGGTTCGGGGTGTTACAGAAACTATGAGTTTTGAGAAGTTAGTTGTTGATAAATGGAAGATATGTTTTGGGTTAACATGTTTTGTCTTTGGATTTTTGATGAATTTGAGTAAAATGGGCTAACTTGTGAAAATTGTAAATTGAAGGACTAAAATGTGAAATAAATGAAATGTGTGGTCTATTATGAGTACTAAGAGAATTCAGCCAAGCATGAGTATATGCAAATTATGTGTATTTTGTGATTTTGTGAATTAGGGACTAAAGTGTCAAAATGTGAAAATATGAGGGCTAAATTGTAAAATGCCCTAAAATTATGATTGTGGATTGAATTGAATGACTTGGTGAATAAAAGGGTTAATTTTTAATACGTATAGATCAAGGAAAGAGGAATTCAGATTTAGACCGAGGAAATTCAATGATAATCGAGTAGACGATTCAAATTGACAATTTCGAGTACGAGGTAAGTTCGTTCGTGATAAATGATGTTACAAGTATATTTTTGATGCTTTAATTATACATAAATTGTATATATATTTGATTATGGATTGAATACGATGATAAATCAACTGCATTTGACACTAAGTGTGCAATTCAAAATAGCTTTGGCTATAAATAGCACTAAGTGTGCGAAATGGTATAGCTTCGGCTGTATGAGGCACTAAGTATACAATATCGAGATAGCACTAAGTGTGTGGAAATCATTCTAGCTTCAGCTAAACCTTAAAGCACTAAGTATGCGGATACTTAAAGCATGAATATTCTTCGAAAAGTTTTAAAATATCTGGACGAGAGATGTGAAAGAAAATGAATAAATATAGGAAGGTTCAGGTATGTATGATACCTATGTGGTAGATGATATTATGTATATAAAGTTTTTGGATTGATATAAACATATGAATTATGTTGGCATAGAATTGATAGATGAATCGAGAACTAATAAGTGTTTATGTGTTGATGTTTTATATTTTATAAGTTGTTGATGATATTTAGTACAAGCTTACTAAGCTTTTGAAAGCTTACTTTGTGTTTTTTTGCATTGTTTTATAGATATTGAAGCTGCTGTGAGCTCGGGGATCATCAAGGATCGTCACCATACTATCAAATCTCATTTTGGTACCTTTTGAAATTTTATATAGTAAAGTATGATATGTATAGGCTAGAAGTACTTTGGATAGGTTTTGTAATGTTTATATTTAGCCATGTGATATGGCTTGATATGGTTGTGTTTATGTTTTTTATTTTGGTATATGAAATGTGATGAAAGATGATCTATTTGATGTGTTCATGAATGGCTAAGAGACATGGTAAGTTTGGCAAGATTTGGTATGGGATTTGGTCATGAGTTTAGAGATTATGAAACCATATGTTTGATATGATTTGGTCTTATGTTTTGGCACAATTGAGTTGAGTTTATGAGCATGTAAATGGTTGATATTGTTATGGCATGAATGATGTATGGTTTGGTATAGAAATTGGTTGAAGTTGTTGTGTATATATGCTTGGTTTGGTGCTTGTAGGTTTGACCCAATTGGGTGGCAAGTTGGCTATTCAAATGGCCTATTTTTGTCCACATGGGCAGAGACACGGGCGTGTGTCTCATCCGTGTACGACACACGGCAATGTTGCACGACCGTATGTCCCCTGGGGTACCCTACAATTGTAAGCCAGACTAAAGCATGGCCAAGGCACACGGGTGTGTGGCTAAACGTGTGGCCCCTGTTCTGACACGGTCTAGACACACGAGCGTGTCTAAAGCCGTGTAAGGTACACGGCTTGTTCACACGGACGTGTGACCTGTACTTTTTTGAAAATGTTTAAGTTTTGGAAAAATCTTCTATGAGTTCGGTTTTGTCCCGAATCCTTTCTAATGCATGTTTTAGGTCTCAATGACCTATATAAGGGACTCTATATTGATGATTGATCTTTAATGCTTCTTTGCTTATGAAATAAATGTTAATGTTCTGATTTGTTTGGTAATGCCTTTAACCCTAGTCCGGTGATGGATACGGGTTAGGGGTGTTACAAAGGGATTTGTGTAGGTGAATATGTTCATAAGTTAGCAAATTACCGAGTTGCCGTGAACTTATTCGTAACAACAGAAACATGAGTTTAATAATTCTAATTTAAAGAAATGTAATTAATCCAACACAATTATGTCATCTTGATTAAATCATATTTTGAAATCGTGCATTAGAACTTTTATTTTTATTTAGTTTAAAATTTTATTTTTCTTAATCATCCTTTTTCAAAACAAAATATTTTTCTTCACCAAAGTGTTTTAATTTGCATTCATAGATAATTCTTTTCACAGTCCCTGTAGGTACGATAACTCGACATTTACTTGTCACTTTATTACTTGTTGCGATTATGTACACTTGCACATTTTTGTCGTTCCAAGTTTTTGGCGCCCATAGAGTAAACACAATAGTCGATTAGTTCATTAGATTGTGTACAGTTGCCGGTAGAGGTCCCAATCATATATTATTTGATAAGTTTTTATCTTAATAAATTAATAGCAACTAACAATTTAATATGTAATTTATTAATTATTAATTGTTGTTAACTCTAAGTAGAATTAGAACTTAGAATTTTTAATTATTAAATTTTTCTAAGAATTCTATTTCGACTCTTATTTCCCTCATTATAAATACCACAAACCTTATCTATCATTTATCACTCGAAATCCCAAAACGCCCAAACCTTTAAGTGCCGCAAGCCCCTAGCCAACAGCCTCATGCAACCAGCAATAGCTTACGCACACGGTGTGCGACCCTCCAGCACCAGCAGATTGCCTGGCTAGCTCCTTGGCACCACACAAGCTTCAGGTCCAGCGCTCGACAGGCCTGCTTGCAAGGAACCGTGCATCCCACGCTATATCCAACCCCAAACCGCGTGCCCATTGCTGCCCAACATCCGTGTGGCATCAACCTAATTACTCACACCACACTTTCACCCATCCTCAACCAAAAACCCTCCAAACTATTCTTATTTGCCAACTTTTGTTTCATAATTATTTTCCTTAGAAGCTTTTAAATTTTTATGAAAATAGTGGTAAGACCATATTTTTTCTTAAATTTTAATTTTATTCTAATATTTAATTTTTCAATTTATTGAATCATTAATAATTTTTATTAATTAAATTTTTGAGAAAAAATTTTCCCATCTTTTGTTCAGGTTAATCATGCCTTGCAAGAGAACTTGTGCTTGCGCCTAAATTGATGAAACACAAAACAAGTTCCATTGTGAAGAAGCCAAAGCAAGATACAAGAATATCTTCAAAAATCAATAGATGCATCTAGAAAAAGGCTTTACATTGAAAGAGAGCAACTACAAAGATTTTATGGCATGTATTCGTCAAGTTGCTGAAGCCCTCAATTGGGAATTGTTTTGTGAGAAGACACCTAGTGTGGATTAGGAGTTAGTGCGTGAATTCTATTAGTGCGTGAATTCTATGCGAATTTAACCACAAGCCAGTTAACGAAAGTTTCAGTTCATGGAATCAAGGTACGAATAACTTCAAATGCTATTAATGAGTTCTTAGAATTGCTTGATTTCGAAAACGACAAATATTCTTCCCTGATGAGCAATATAGAGCCTGAAATTTTGCAAGAAATTCTCAAGGAACTTATAGTTCCAGGTTCTAAGTGGACTATGTCAAAGCAAGGAATCCGTACTTGTCGAAGAGAATATTTGACACCACTCGCAAAGGTATGGTTCTATTTCATCCGTTTTAGACTTATGCCTAGCTCACATGGTACTACAATTGCATTAGAGCAAATGGTCTTATTATACTAGATTTTAATTGGAAAAACCATTGATGTGGGAAACATCATCCTGAGAGAAATGCAGAATTGTGCCATTAGACGTTCTGGCCCAGCCTACTTTCCCTTTATGATAACAATTCTGTGCTTGACTTGCAAACGTAAAGAAGATAGGCTATAGCCAGGGCATAATGACCTCTACCGAATAGCTGAAGATTCTGTTTTACAGCAGTGAATTGAAGAAAGTGAGGATATCAAAGAAGAGGAAGAAGATCCCACAGAGATCGAGCCAATGCAATCAGCTCAAGTCCTTGATAAGGTGGAACTAATGGAACTAGAAGTTGAACCTAATGAAAAAACTTCAATATTCAGAGCTCAATTGCCTACGCCAGATCTTTGAGATGAGCTATCAAAGTTGATGGACATAATGCAACATATGCAATGGCAGCAAACAAGCATACTGGAGATACTAAAAAATAAGGGATGACATGATGAGAATTGCTCTTAAGAAAATTTACAATGACCAATTTATTTTTGTGCCTGAATTTCTAGATTTTATATTTGAACCATCGTGTAACACCCTATATCCGGCCTAGATGCTATGGCTGAAATCTGGCGTGTCACATTAAAGTGTTTTTCAAAAACCATGTTCTCATTAAAAACCCTTATTGCTATTTAAAACCTTTAGCCATTCTAAAACTTGTGAAAACCTCAGTTTCCATTGGTTTATTAAAAGTCATTCTCTTGTAAAACCTTATTACCTTTAAAACTTTATTTGCTGTGGAAGCTTAGTTTAAAGTTTTGCCGAAACGTGATATTTTGAAAAACAGTTATTATTTTGGAAAAGAAAACCGTGTTCTACTCCAGCAGTTATAAAACAGTATATAAAATTCCAAATTTAGAACCAGAAATTAAAAGAGGCCTTGTTACAACCCAGATCAAATATAAATACTTGTAAATAGATAACTTAAAAGAAAATCGAAAACAATAGCAGTTGTGTGGCCACCTCCGAGTCCCTCGCAGCACTGATCCTCTTAATGTTGGGGATTACCTGCACAGTTAATAAACGGGGTGAGTTTATGAAAACACAGTGTGTAAACCCCTCCTAAACTAAAACAGTTAGTAAACAGACAGAATTCAGAATTAGTTTGGGCTGGAGCCCATTACAGTAACAGAACAATTTGTGTGTGCCAAAGCCCAGTACAATTTCACTTAGGTCTCTACCCTCTTCAGAATCAATTGGGCCTAGCCCATTCTCAAAATCAGTAATAATTGGGCCTAGCCCATTAACAGAATCAGGTGGGCCTAAACCCAATACAGAATCAGTACCAGATGCAGATATACAGATAGATTCCTAGCCTAGTCCAACCAACACACCACCCGTACCAACCAACATACCACGTGGGGATAAAATCGACCCACCCAGCCAACACACCAAACTTAGCATCGGTTGCGGCACTAAGTCAAGAAGACAGCTCAACGCCGTAGAGAGGATGGCTCAATGCCATAAATATCACAACAACGCTACCAGTTAATAGAACGGCTATAACCCATAAATATCGCAGAAAGGCTAAAGCCTTATACAGAACGGCTATAGGTCGTACACTTCCTCCGTCCATAATAACCCAACCCCATGCAATATGTCATGTCATAAATGTTACGTGCATGCAAAGTCATACTCAGCACAATCATATATGTAAATCATAGGCACATCAGTCATACGGAACGTAAGGGCATAATCTTTATTCTACCATACAGGGATATTACGGTCATTTTGCACTATAAAGGGTATTTCGGTAATTTTACAAATCGAGGTCTTAACGACCCAACAGAAGGTCCACCGTCACCTCGAGCAGCTTAAGTAATCTAAACAGACATAACGGTGCAAATGGGCCTAAGACCCATTACTTGGCCCAAGTGGGCCCACACCCTAGTGTGGCTCATTTAGCCCAAATTTAGATATAGCTATGTGACCTACATAGCTCATTCCAATAATTATCACAAATTGCATATTTAATCTGTGTGGGGCCCACACAATCCATCTAGGCCGAATGTGGCCAGAACTACCTAAGTCGTGTGCGCGACATGACAAGTCTATCTACATCCCACTTAATAGTGAAGTTTACACAAGTGGCCCCATGGGCCCATCGGGCCCATTGAGGCCCAGAATAGCCCCAGCTCACGAGAACGCTCGTGGCGGCCTCTACAGTCTATCACCCATGATTTGTGGGCTCGATTTGCCCCTCGTGCGTTCGCACGCTCGTGAGGCCCCGAATGTCGAGGTTTTGACTTTTCGGCTTTTGCTGACTTCCAACAAAGAAGGGCGTAAATACACACCTGTTTATGAGAACGCGCCGAAGTCCACGATCACCAACTTTGGCACATCCTGCATTGAGTCTTAATCACTTTCCCCCTCACCAACACATTTGGTTCACTCTATTTAAAGCCAGCTTCTCACCAATGCTTAGCTTCCCGATATGGGATTACTTTCAACCATTAGGAAAATTCCTTATTTTTATATGACCACTTCAACCATAGAGTTTCAATCCAACTCCACCTCCTACACAGCTCAAACAGTAAAATAAATACCCCATTGCGCATCCCAAGACTTGAACCTTAGACCTCACAATTACACAACATGCCACCTTGCCACTACACTACAAGGCTCTTTGTGTCACCATTTTAGCCTCAATTAAATATAAGGTCTCTAGGCCAAAGTCTAGGTTCCTTTAAAAGAAAAACCAAAATAAATTGCAAGAGCTAAGACTTAAACCTAGGCTCCCTTGCAACCTTAATGACGCCACAACTACTAGACCACATGCTTCATTGTGTCATTTATTTACCACAATAATTTAAAAGGCCTTCATCCAAGCACCTAGGGTTTTATTCACTTAAAACCAAAATTTTTGCTAAAGCCTAGGTTTGAACCCAAGATTTCTCCAACACTTCTCAGGGCCATTAACCACCAAAGTAGACATTTAATTGTGTCATTTCCTTGCACAATTAAATTATTATATACAACCTCCTTACAGACCCATACTCAAGCCCCAATACTTTTAGGCCGAAATTCGGGGCGTTACACATGGCGTCTATTATCGAAGAAGGAGCGAAGTGATTCATGCAAAGTCAATAATGATGTAGCAAAAGATGAGTCGAATTCGGAAGGTTCTGCAAATAAATAAAAGGGTGGATGTTGAATTTATTTTATTTTTGTTCTTAGGTCATTTTAGGATTAAGTTTAATTAGGAATTTTTATTTTTGCATAACAAAGCAAGAGATGGAAATCATGAATAATGAACAAGTCGTAAAGTATAAAGTGTGACAATAGGTCTATACATGTCTAGGATTGGATCTAGAGAGAGCTTGGTACTTAAGCAGTCAATTTGACTCACCTCTTTTTTTCTAGAATCCTACCTGGTGTGTAGTATCTATTCACTTTTAACAATGAGGACATTGTTCATCTTAAGTAGGGGGACTGAAAAATTGAATTATTTCCACTTAGAATAAATTTTTTCTTTTAATTATGATTAGGATATATTTGGTTCAATAATTGGAAATTTATTAAGTATGCTAAACTTCAAGATAAACAAAGTTCTATTATTTCAATAAATTATTATGTTAGCTTAATAATGATATGAATGTATTTTTAAAGCATGCAAATCGTACCATAAATTTTTAGTTCCTTACAAAAGTTAGGCATGCATGAAAGTTTAAGTCTTTAGAATTGACTTAGTAGTTTCTTGAGGCGAAATCCTAGGAAGCATGGAACATTGAAAATGATTTAGGCAACATTTGTTTGGACCGTTTCAGCCTTTCAAGCCAACCATGATGAAATTTTTATCCTTTGAAACCCAACTTTGAGACTATATGGCCTAATTTTGTTTGAGCCATTGCAAATTTAGCCATCACTTCTCTCTTAACTATTTTAAAATTGTCCCAAACACTAGACTCAGTGCTATTCAAAGTATTCTTTAAAAATAAGTTTGGGGGAGTTGTAAAGAAATATCAAATGCTCTAAAATTGTAGTACATTCAATAAAATGCTCGAACTTAAAAAAAAAAAAAAAGAGCATGAGTTCTTAAAATAAGATGTACAGAGGAGCATATGAAAGCAAAGTAAGTTGGTGTATTGAGGGAAATTATTCCAAAGGTTCAATTGAAGCTGAGTCTAGGGTTTAAAAGCATAAATTTATCTATCTTTTACGTATCCCTAAGCCCAACCACATTACAACCTTGTTAAAAACCTATTGATTCAAAGTTCCAGTGCTGCCTACATTAATGGAGAGAAATTGCTACATTCAACATATGAAGGCATAAGATAAATTTAATGACTGCAGCTTAGTCTTGAATAAGGGAATAAAATAAAATTGGTAAAGGTTAACATGACTTTATTAGGAAGCATTTAGTCTATTTTTTTCTATAATAAGAATGATGGAGATTAATTTGAACGATTTGTATACTTAAGTAGCATAACTATCAAATTTCTTGTCTTTGAGCATAAGTATATTAAATTCATAACTTTGAGAAAAATGTTGTTCTGAAGGAATATTTCAAAGGTATTTTTGAGAAATTATTTTCAAAATTCGTGCATTACTCGGGACGAGCAATGAATTAAGTTTGGGGGTGTGGAAACACAAAAATTTACACAGTTTTCATACCCTTTTTAACTTAAATTCATGCGAATTCAGTTAAATTCTTGTCGAAAAATAATTAATTTGCATAAATAATTAAAGTGCACTTAAAATATGAACATGTTGGATTTTAGTTAATTTTATAATTATTTTTGATGAATTTTGGTTATTTTCGACAGATTTTTACAAAGGGCAAAAAATTGGCTCGGCAGACACTACTAGAAGCACAAAATCGAGAAGCAATTTGAAGTATCGAGGCGAATTAATTTCCAGCCTAAGACGTTCCAAAATTATATGTATTAATTCATAATATAATTAATTTTAATTTATATCCAAGTTAATTTGGGTTAATAAATTATTATTAATTAATTATGAAAAAAATGGTCCGATTGAACCGAACCGAGTAAACTGAACCGGCCAAGAAGAGGACAGTCCAAAACCATCCAAGTGCTGACCCAATTTAGCTCATTAGCTGATTATTTGAGCTGCAAAGAAGCCCTTGATGACTTGTTCAAATTGCAACTCAGCCCCTCCACAATTGGTGGCTCTGAAGATTTGCCCCAAGCCATATTTAACAAAGTTGAAGCCATCAACTTTGCCACATAGATGGCCGGCCAATGGGGGGCTTTTTGGCTGATATTTTTAGCAAATTTTAGCTGTCACATTCAGCTATAAAAATCCCCCTTGGCTGATCATTCAAGGCATCCCTCATTCATTCATATCTCTTCTCTCCTATCACACTTTCTTTTCTCATTTCCTATTCCAAGTCCCTTGCTCTCTTGCTGATTTCTCCTCTTGGGAAAGGGACACTAGTCAGTCATTTTTGAGCAACATTGAAGTGTTCATAGCAGCCTTGATTGGCGAGGACAACAGAGAACGAAGACGAAGGAAACTAGTCAAGCCACGATGAAACACTGGATTTGATTCTTGTTCCCTACCTCTTTAATTTTTTTTGTTGTTATGATGAACATATCTATGAATATTTATGTTGTTGGAATGGTTAATTTAATCAGCTTATCTTGAATTTAATTCATGTTGGTTTAATTTCATTTCATCTGCTTAAATTATTAAAATTGTGTTTATGCTGTTATAGGCCTTGGTAAAATGCTTGATTAAGTAAAATCATGCCTAAGTTATTAGGTAGCTAATGAATTAATTATTTAAATGGATTGAAATTATAATTAATTGACACAATACTTAATTAGTGCATGTTTATTCTTCTAAGGTAGCTGAAGATTAAATTAGCAATGTATCTGGCGATACACTTTCCTTGCATAACTTGCAAGATTATTGTGATTAAATTGTTTCAAGGTAAGGATACCTTGTTACCTCACATAGTCTTTTATGTTCTTATTAGATTTAATTAATCGTTTGAATTGACATAGGGATATGTAAGAGATTAGTTCAATTTAATGAGTATGTATGTGCCATAACATGTTTGCTTATTAAAATCTATTTAATCGTTTGAATTAACATAGGGATATGTTAAGAGATGAATGGATTTGTGTAGGTGAGTATGTTCATAAGTTAGCAAATTACCGAGTTGCCGTGAATTTATTTGTAACACCATAAACATGAGTTTAATAATTCTAGGTTAAAGAAATGTAATTAATCCAACACAATTATGTCATCTTGATTAAATCTTATTTTGAAATCGTGCATTTGAGATTTATTTCTTTGGTTTTAAAATCTTAGTTTTTAATCACCCTCTTCAAACAAAATATTTTTCTTCACCAAAGTGTTTTAAATAGCATTCATAAATAATTCTTTTCACAGTCCCTGTGGGTACGATAACTCGACATTTACTGGTCACTTTATTACTTGTTGCGATTGTGTACCCTTGCACATTTTCGTCTTTCCAGGAGCTCGTATGGTTTTATTTGTTAAAATTAAAATTGATAATTTTTTGTAATTATTTTTTTTAGACTTTTGGGGATTGTAATTTGTTTTTTTGGTTTGTTTTGGTTTTCGTTTAATTTGCCGATTTTGGTATCTGTGAACATGATACTTCAAAACCTCGCGGGTTAAAATTTAAAATTTGGTTTTCAAAATTAAAACTCCAAAAGTTTTCCTCTGCAAGCTAAGTAACCCTTAAAGCTTTCTGCTATAAATAAACAAACGACTATAACGAGTGTTTTCCTTAAAACTAGAAATGATTTGTCAAAATAGATATAATCAAAACTCACAATTTGGAGTAAAAAATTTTGGGTTTAGAGTGAGTATTTTTTGGACATAAGTTTTTCCAAATGTTTGTGAGAAATTTTGTTAACTTTATGCTCTCTAAACGCACACCGAATTTGATTAAATCAAAAGTTTCTTAACAAGCTATTGTAATCTCTCTAGACTCGACTGTAATGTCTAGACCGAGTTTGGGAGTGTGAGTGTTACACATCATTTTTTTAGAATGCATGAATAATATATAGTAAATCAAGATACATCAAATTAACTCCTATTACTATTTTTATTTTTGAAATTAATAAAATTAATTTCTTTTATAAGATTCTAAAATCCTATACCCTAAAATTCTAAATCCCACATCCTAAACCTCTTAAGACCATAAATCATAACCTATCCCTTTGCCTAAACTCATAATTTCTAAATTCTAACCCACCATACCATATATCATATATCTAGTTAAACAAAGAAAGGAACCATAAACCTTGCATTACTATTACTATTTCTAATTATATTTTTATATTAGTTTTATTTAATTAATCAACACTTTCTAAACTGTGTAAGAATTCTTTTAAATATATGAAGTGACACATTTTGATTGGATGTCTAAAAAGTGACTTTTTAGTATCAGGCTAATAATTTAAACTTTCTCTTTCTTTTTTTTTTTTGGCTAGAACATAAAAGTAAGTTGGAACATTTTTTTTTTTTTTCACAAAGTATCTACTAGAATAAGCTTAGTGACTAATCATTCATGCTTTATAAACCAATTAAAGGAATAAAAGCTGACTATGAATTTTCAAGGTTTTCCATACTCAAGTTCTATTTAAGTTATCTAATATTTGTAGTTAAAACTCGTTTCCTTATGACTCGAATACCAAATCTAGGAGGAAATTCACTTCAATGAAGTAGCAAAATGAATAATTGAACCCTTAAAAGAGACAAAGATAGTCATTCAAAGTAGAATGTAATGACAAAAAAATTGGTCTGCTAGTATAGCACGTTTTCTCTCTGTTTGCTAGTTTAGCACATTTTTCTTTATACTTTAGGGTTTTGTTCTTTTTGTTCAGTTGATCAATCCAAAGGTTTTCAATAATAGTGATTATGGAGGAAGAATTGGAAAATCTCAACATCACTGATGAGGAAGATGACCCATTGGACTTTCAAGGGAATGCAGATGATGGGCGTCAAAACCACTAAATAAAAATAATTCCTACAATAAAATAACTCTAAATAGTAGTAAAGAGTGGTAAAGTCTATTCCATAGGGATTGGTGATTATGATCAACTTTCATGTTTTTCTCGTGAATAGAATTTTTGTCGTGCCAATAATAGTGGCAATAGATGTGCCCACGACTGCAAACAATAAATGAAATAGCATAAATAAACAATTAAATAAACAAAAAATTAAGTTAAATTGGGAAATAAATTCAGATTTTGTAAATAGAGTTATAAAGCCTTAGCCCTAGACTCGATGGATTCCTATTTTTGAATCGATCCTTGAAAATTAGTTTTCTCCTCCAAACAATAAGCTCGTTATAACGACTAACAACGTCTTAATAGCCAATTCTTCCTCTCGTAGTTGATTCTGGTACACCTTGGAAACCAACCCTTATCGATTATCTAACCATGATACACGCGTTCGCAATTCAAGACCCCGACAGCCTTGCGTTCTGAAGAACCCAACTCAAATTAACGGCCTCAACTGTGCGGGACATTTAAATTTGATCACAATCTCCCTTAACTTGTTTACAGAAATCCAAATACAGCATGACCGAATCATCTTTCCAACTGTATGCCAAAACAACTCCAACCCAACACACTTTTTGAATTGAAATCGAGTTAACTTTAAAGGATGAATTTGTCAATCCTGATATTCCGGAGAGATGGTGAATACCTATTTGAAGGATTTTTAGTGTGGATACAATTCCTCACGATTCATGACCAAAAAAAATACCGGCCTAAAGCTAATTTTAATTTAGTGAAGCATGAAATTTATCATGCTTTGTTGGTTATGGAAGTGGATTTAATAATAATGGAGAAAGATGGAAAGGGGAAGGGACTTGGGAAATAATTAAACAAATTTGCTAAGAAAAGTAAATAAAATGAAAGTGGCAGTATGCCTACTAACATAGGAAATGGAAAGAATTAAAAAACAATTTCAATTCAATTCCAACTAATTAAGGTGTGATTTTTCAAGTGTACTATACCACCCATTTATACATAAACCATATATTAAAATTAGGCTAGTTCTACCTACCCACTAATTACATGAAATAATATCATATTTTTATTTTCTAAATTTGGCTTTTACAAGGTCAAAAATTTTGCTAGCCCCTCAAATGTCCCAAATTTTTTATTTGGCCCCTCTTCTATTTCTCGTGCCTCAATTTAATCCTTTTTTTTGCTTGTCTTTGATTTACAACATCCGAATTTCGTTCCGGACAATATTTAAACATAAATTCCACCAATTAGTAGGAATTAATTCAAGAACAAGTTGATTTGAGCACGTAAAATATGAAAAATAAATATGCTATCAGATCCCCCTACTTAGCCTATTCTTGTCTTAAAGCATACTATACGTTCCTACATTAGAAATTATTCAGTAACTTATTAGAAATCAGGCCTCTATTCTGCAAGAATGATCAATGCAAACTATTTAAGAGAGAAATGAATAAGCATTCAAATATTCAATTTAATCAACATGTGCCCATAAAATTTAAACATGTAATTCAATCATTTCATTACAACACCCCTAACCCCTCTCTGTTGTCGGATTAAAGTCATGGGCATTACTAACAAATCCAAACAATTAATCAATAAAAATTAAATATATAAGCTAACCATTAACATTGTAATATACATGGGCAGGTTACAATAATCTAATAGTTTCATCCTAGAGTCTTAAACAGTTGAATAACGAATCATGCTATGCAATGCTAAACTTGGTCTTCCACTTTCTACAATCTTATCACTATTTATTCATTGCTAAACTTGGTCTTCCACTGTCTATACTCTTATCACTATTTATTTCCTCTTGAAAGCTAGAAATTGGATACATGATAAGACTATTCGAATTATTAGCATCAGAGCATTGAACCATACTCCGACTACTATAGCTACTACCTTCGATAATGTTAGCAGAATGACCTACTTCACCTAATTCAAGTTTGCTAATTCACTCCAAATCAGAGTATAAACACTCTTACAGGCCTTAATTCGAGTCTATAGATCCCTAAAAATAGCCTATGAATAAATAGGGACTAATTTGGAACAATTCTAAAAGTTTTGGGGTAATTTCAAAAATACTTAGAAATAGGGGACACACAACTGTGTGAAACCTCCCAGATCGTGTGACTTTCGAAGTTGGGATGCATAGCCATGTCCCAGCCCATGTAAGTCACTGAATTGAGACACATAGCCATGTCCCAGCCCGTGTCTCAGCACGTGTAACTTACAGACTTAGGTCATACGGCCATGTTGCAGGCCATGTGTCAACCCATATGGACTTTACACCTGTACTGTTTTTCAACATGTTCAAGGTATATGCCCATGTGTGTCACACGGCCATGTGACAGACCGTGTCCCAAGCTGTGTACACCTAAAGGTACCTTAAAACTCAAGTTTACCATTTCATGCTTATTTAGGCACTAAGCAACTCAATTACCAATCATTTAACCTACTCAAAACACGTTTAAACATGCTCAAAACAACCGTCCTAAGTGTCTACCCACATTGGTACCACATTTTATATCTTCAAACATATCAAGAATGCATCAACCATTCATGACTTCCATTCATACCAAATTTTTCAATATTGAACTAACTTTTAGCTACTTGAGCTATCAAGATTTAAGCTAAAAGACATACTGTAACAACCTGATTCTGGGTCTAGTGGGAACAATGGTTTCGGGACCATAAATTCGACACAGAAAAACTTATTTTTATTATATTTTTATGGTCAACATTTTTATGGAATGATTTCATGAAAATTTTGTTAAAAAATTTTGACGTTTGGGCACTCAATTTGGTCAAAAGGACTAAATTGTAATAAGTACAAAATGTGAGTTCTATAGGTTAAAGGTGTCCAGTTGTTATAAAATTTTAAATTGGAGGTCCTTAAATGGTAATTAGACCATTGGTTAAGTTGGTGGACAAAAATGGACATGGTTAGGTATGTTTCTAAAGTTTTCATTAAGGGTATTTTAGTAATTTGGTAATTAAATGGATTAAAAAGGCAAAATAAAGCCAAAAATTGTACATCTTCTTCTCCCATAGCCGAAATTTAGAAGGGGAAGCCATAGCTAGGGTTTGGCCACTTCCAAGCTTGATTGTAAGTCCGTTCTTATCCTATTTTTAATGCTCTTTACATTTTTAAAGTCGTTATAACTCAATCTACCTATTTCTAGCACTAATCTGAGGAATGATTAAGGTCTAGGGTTTGACCCATGTTAGACATGTGTGTGTTTTGATGGCTAATGGTAGAAAATACATGTTTGTTGTTAGAAAAACAACTTTTACTAAGTGATTTTCGGTAAAAATGTAAAAAATGACCTATTTGTAAAAAGTTGTAAAATAGGTGTTAAAATGAAAATAAAAGAAAAATGTGGGCTGCTATAAGCATGTATAAGGTATGGCTAGGCATGGGTATTGAAGAAATTGAGTGCATTTCATTTTACGAGCCTAGGGACTAAAATGTAAAAATGTTAAACTTTAGGGGCAAAAATGTAATTTTTTCTATAATGTGATTTTGGGCTTATTTGAATAGTATAAAGATTAAATAAGTTAAATGTGATACTATAGATCAAGAAAAATGAGGTTCAGAATTGGAACGGGAGAAAAACAAGTATTTGACGGTTAGGCCCTGTTCACCATTTTTATGCCAAGGTAAGTTCATATGTAAATAATGCATTGTTATATTTATGTTTTAATTTCTTTAATATTGTATGAATTGTGATTGATTCTTTGGACGTACTCGACAAAGTTTCGACAAGTGAGAAATCTCAGTTGAACCTTAGGAATATAATAGGACACGAATGACATGTCACTAGGAACCCATGTGTTTATGTGATCCGGGTGCTGGTTTTGTACGTCCTACCAGTGGCTGGGTAGTCTGACATATGCTGCAGATACTTGACAACTTGTGTGAGAAGCACTGCGTAGCTACTTCTCAATTGACAGCTTGTGTGAGCAGGCCTGTGAATAGCTCGAAAACGAACCTACATATATTATGAGATATGAGGTAGCATTGGCTATATAGGTGGCACTTATGTGCAAGATTTTCCATGTATCCGATAGTATTCCAAGTGGTTCAATGAGAAATTCGACGGGTATGTCAAAGGAGAGAAAGAGTATGTAAGTATTACGAATTGGTACACGTATGTACGTAAAGTTTATAAGCATTGACTTCATGAAATTGTGAGTTCATGATTTCCATAAGAATGATTTTGTGAAAACCTTGTGATTATTGGTCTATATTTGTGATGTATGAAATTCATGGTAAATTCTTTTAGTGATCGTGTAATTGGCTTTTGGGTTAAATTGAGTTATGATATAGCATGTTTTATTCACACAAATTGTGATTTATCAGATATGAGAAAAAGGAAAGATTGACATAATTGTTTATTAAGATGATTATGGAAGTATGAGAAGATATGAGCTTTAAAGAATTGAAAGATGTTAGAATATATGTTTGAAATGTGAATACACATAATTAATGTGCATGTTTATTATGAGCTTTGAAATGATTTCTTAATTGCTATAATATGTTACAAAGGAGAGATTACGGATGTTAGGCTGGTGCCATGATATGTTAAATTAGGCTTATAAGTTGATAGAGTAAACAATGTGACTGATTAAAATTATAACTGTGATATTCATAGCAATTTGTATTATCTTGTGTTTAAATTGTTGGACTTGATAAAAATTGGTAAGAGCTGCTTATTATTTTTGTATTGACTTACTAAGCTATCCCTTATTTTCCCATATCTTATAGGGTTATTAAGCTAGCTCGGGTTGGAGATCACCAGAGATCCTATCACACTATCAAGCTATCATTTTGGGTATAAATGAATTCAAGCATTCTGAGTTTATGGCATGTATAGGGACTAAGTCAATTTGTTATATGTGTCATTATTAATTTGGCCATATGCGTTGGTTGTTCATGCTTCATCTTATATATAGCCATGAATGATGGCTTATGTTGATTCTAAGTTTATTCATATGTTAATGCCCTATTGTGAATGTGAAGTTAGCATGCTTTTAATGGGCTAAGTATGATGTTTTAAGCATGATAAATGATGGTATAAGAATGATATTTTACTATCTTGGTTGTGGTTGTTTGGTTACATTTACATGCTAGGACTTGTGCCTTGTGTTGTGGTGTAGATGTGTGCAAGTGTGGGTGGCAAAATGGCTTGGTAAATAGTCTTGTTTTTGTCCACTCGGGTAGACAAACGGGTATGTGTCTAGGCTCTCTGTGACACACGGTCAGCCCCATGGACGTGTGAACCGGCCGTGTGTCCCCTACACCTTATTTTTTGCAAAAAAGAACGTCCAATTTCCAATACACAGGCAGAGACATGGGCATGTGGCTCAACCGTGTGAAGGACATCGCCTTGGACACGGGCACGTGCCTTTGACCGTGTGATTTCAATTTGTTATTGGATGACAAACAGAGAGTTACATGGGTTAGGGACATGGGCGTGTGTGACCACACGGCCTGCCCACATGGGCTTGCCCCAAACCTCACACGGGCGTGTGGCCTTTAAAACATGAAAAATTTTCTAAGTGTTGTAAAATTTTCTAAATTTCTCGGTTTAGTCCCAAACCACTTCCAAAGCATGTTTTGGGCCTCGTAGGCTCGTATTAGGGACTTTATGATTAATTTCAAATGGTTTTAATTTGGACGCAAATTTGATGACTCAGAATTGTATGAAAGTTTGTGTTTAAGTCTGGTAATTCCTCATACCCTGTTCCGGCATCGAATACGGGTAAAGGGTGTTACACATACCATCATTAAACTGGGCAACATACCAAAGCATAGCTTCAACCACAATCATATATATACAAATGATCACCATAGCACTTGAAACCCAAAATATTATCACCTATCAATAACATTGACAAAAAGACCTACTAGGTACATGCCATTACAAAAATAAACATCACCATACTTGAGTACGAGATCGTTGTTGGATGTTGAGTCAATAACAAGATAAAAGGTACCTAACCTACGCACGAAAAACAAAACCGCACGTTGACTACAACTCAATAGTATTTCTATAATCCGAACAATTTAGACTTGATATAAGTAACTAAAATGTAAGAATGCATCAAATAATATTATGAACATATGTTTCAAATCAATAATATAAATTGGCTCATTCTTTATTCACATCAACTGGATTCCACATGTTTTGGTCTAAGACAATGACATTTGCATATTTCAACTCATGAAATGGCATGATTCATCTCTTTGATCAATATTTGAATTCATTTTAAGTTTCACATCTCATTTCACCATTTCATATTTCATTTCTCATCTCATATTCATTTCTCATATTTGTTATTTCAATATTTTCTCATCTCATATTCATTTTTCGTCTTTGCCATTTCCATATTAAACACATAAATTATTATTAAATTTTCTCCTAAACTCTTCCTATCCTATGACATGCCACCTATATCCAACTTAGCCTGAAATAGTTAATAGGGTTTTACTTTACTTTCGATACAACGAATGTCTCAATTTCATGAATGTATATCATCACATATAAACATATATTCAATTTGATAATAACCACATTTTCTCAATACACATATTCAATTCAACCGTCATAAAAATACTACATTTCACGATATTCATAATCGAGTCATTTTAATCATCATTTGATTCAATTCAGCCCAAATGTACAAGAGTTCTCTCCTCAAATACTTACCATACATAAACAACTCAATATGCAATAATTCACAATTTAGTTTGGATTATAGAAACACAAATCATATATTCTGAGCTACTCGTCGTCGACCTTGGCTTTTCCTTTCTTACTCAAAGATTTTGGGAATGCAATAATTACAATAGATTAATCACATACCATTCAATTCACAAGAATTTTAAATTTTCTACTACACTTTGGTTATTCTTCAATTTAGTCCCTAAACTGAGACTAATTTTAATCTTCACATTTTAAATTTATATTTTTATACTAATTTAACTTTAAGCTAAATTTAACTCCCTATTTTTAATTCCACCCTTAATTTTAAAATTTTTACAATTTAGTCTCTATTACTCAAAATAAACAATTAATTCCATAGTATAGCCCTTTTCCACTTTTAACTTAAAAATCTATCTATTTGATCCCTAATACTTAAAGTATTCAACAATAGCAACATCTAAAATCTTGAACAATACTAAAAATTACAACATGGGTCGAGTAGCTTTAAGTACCGGGATCCCAAAAACATAAAATTACAAGAAAATAACTAAATTGCACTAACCAATTTGAGTTTGAACTCCTAAAGTCCCTAGCCAAACGTTACCCTTCTTTTCTTCTTTCTTTTCTTTCTTTCTATTTGCATGCATAAACTCTATCTACTTCCACTATATTTCTTATTTCTTTCATATTTTCATATTTTAATTACTATTATTATTATTATTATTATTATTATTATTACATGTAATAAATTCTACCCATTACTAGCCACATAAATAAACCATTTATTGAATGGTATAATTGTTACTTTAGTCCCTTTTATTTATTTCAATCTATAATCCAACTTTTAAATTTAATGCGATTTAGTCCCTGTACCTTAATAACTCCTAATTTCATGAAAATTACTTATCCAAAATTTAATTCACTACTAAAATAACCTCGTAAATATTTAATAAAAGTATTTATAGATTCATTTCACAGGAAAAGAGTCTCGAACCTCACTTTCCATCACCTCTAACTATTAGTGTCTTTACAATTCTCCACCTAAATAAATTTCATCCTCGAAATTTACCTGAAAAGAGGTGAGGATACTGAGATCTCATCGTCTCTTCATATTCCCAGGTTGCTTCCTCAAAATTATTGCTATGCCATGGAACACATTTATTATGTAATTCTTTCACCTTGCGAGTTAAAATTTCGACCAGTTCTTCTTCATAAGACAAGTTAGGTTGAATTTTAATATTTTTCGTCGAAATAATGTGAGACAGATCCGATCGATACTGAGCATTGAAACATGGAAAACATTGTGTGTGTTTTTGTAATTTTGTAGGTAATGGCAACCGATACGCGAATGGTCCCACTCTTTCAATGATCTCATATGGTCTAATAAAACTAGGATTCAACTTCCCTTTTTCTGCCAAATCGTAAAGCTTTCTTCCAGGGTGACACTTTTAGAAACACCTTGTCACCAACATCAAACTCAATATCTCTATGTTTCAAATTTGCATACGATTTCTATCTATTGAAGGCTGCTTTCAATCTATCTTGTATTATCTTAACAATATCTTATATTTTTTGAATCAATTCCGACCTAACAACTTTTCTTTCGCACAATTCCATCTAGCAAACAGGTGTTTGACACCTACAATCATATAAGGCTTCGTACGGAGCCATTTGAATGCTTGTTTGAAAACTATTATTGTATACGAATTCAGAAAAAGGTAAATAACATTCCTAACCTAATTCAAAATCGATTACACAAGTGTGAAGGATATCTTTTAAAATTTGAATAACACGTTCCTATTGTCTGTCTGCGGGTGAAAAGGTATGCTAAAGTTGAGTCTCGTACCAAGAGATTCATGCAACTATTTCCAAAATCTAGAAGTGAAATGTAGATCTCGGTCAGAGATAATCGACACAGGGACACATGCAATGTAACACCCCTAACCCATATCCGTCGTCAGAACAAGGTTTCGAAGCATTACCAGAACATTCAGAACATTTTTCCATTAATCTACATAAATTAATATTAATTTACCGAGAACAACCATAACATCCCTTAATTGGGCCCTCGAGGCCCAATACAAGCATTAGAATCAAATCAGGACTTAATTGGGACCTTTAAGAATTTTTTGCGCAATTACAATTTTTTTCCAAGGTGCAGGGCTCACACACCCGTGTGGTCCATGGGACATGCCCATGTGACCTTGGGACACGCCCGTGTTGGAGGCCATGTTCAACCCCATGTAACTCTCTGACTTGAACACATGGCCATGCCATACGTCCGTGTGCTAGGCCGTGTGGTTAATTAATTCCATTCAAAATTAAGTGCAGGTTTCACACGGCTAAGACACACACCCGTGTTCTAGGCCGTGTGGCAAACACGGCTGAGACACACGCATGTGTCTCTGTGTCTCCCCGTGTGATTAATTTTGAGCATTCTGTTTCTCAAAATTAAGGTGCAGGGGACACACGGCCTAGCCACATGCCCATGTTACAAGGTTGTGTATCACACATGGTCTAGACACACGCTCGTGTGGACAAAATGAAGCTATTTCTAGCTTCATTTCTCACCCAAAATTTCACCCAAGACCTTCACTTGAAACACACAACCAATACAAACCATTCCAAGCATTAAAAATATGTAATTTCATCATGTAAGATGACATATCATCGTTAGCACAAGTGTTTATAAACTTACCTTGGATTAATTTAGGCATCCACAACATTGATCACATATTCATGACATAACACATGTGTATATGTATATCATGATAATCTTCTTAAACATACCAAAATGAACTATTACTAGCCATTCCAATGGCTAAGTTACAAAATAACATTTTCAAGCCACTATTGACCAAGTTTTGCTATACATGCCATTATATCAAAATGATTTTACTAAGTATACCCAAAATGCTAGTTGATAGTGTGGCGATGTTCCAATGATCTTCCAACCTTCACGAGCTTCTGAGCACTATAAAATAGGGGAAAATAAAACGAAGTAAGAATTACATGCTTAATAAGTTCGTGTAACGGAAACTAAACTTTCCAATATTGTTTATTAAAATCTAGGCATACAAAGTTATGTTTCCATCCATTTGGCTAAATTGCCTAATCACATACATTCAATCAAACATGTTAGTCACCAAAATATCCATATCAATCAAGTAACATAGATGAGCTCATCAAGCAATATTCTCTCAAGTCATTATCATATCACCTCAAGATTTTCATGCCATGTCAAGAGTTATATGACCATTGAATCATTGAATCCTAATAGATGCACAAGTAGTACACTTGAAGTGTATGATTCGATAGTCCGTCAAATTCTCATTCAAGGATACCCATTAGGGCATTTAACAAAGAAACACTCTCTCGACCCACATATCGCATAACAGGATTACCAGTCCAGGCTAAATCCTTTATATAACGTATGCTCAGAGGAGCTCGATTAGGATTACCAGTCCAGGCTAAAACCTAATCATAACGTATGCTCGAGAGGTATTATATCGGGATTACCCATCTGGGCTAAATCCTTTTTATAACAAGGGCATTGGGATTACTTATCCTAGCTAAATCCCGTCTGCAACAAATGCAGAACCCTAATTGTTTCGGGAAATTGCATACAATCATCGAAATTCAACATTCAATCGGCACTTAACCCTTTATCACCATTTCAAGCATGAATCAAATTTCTCATGGTAGCATTCAAGGAATGTACATCAATATAAATCAAATTACATACAAAAACAACATTTAATTAACATAATTACATGCCGAATTAAGTTACACGAACTTACCTCGACACTTGTTCGCTTAAAAGTATACTAATCTAAAATCTTTTCTTTTCCTTGATCTAACCTCGAATTAGTGTTGTTCAGATCTATATAAATGAATTTAACCATCAATTTCATATCTAAATGGACTCAATTTACGTTATAGGCAAAATTACCATTTTGCCCTTAACTTTTCCTTAAATTTTAATTTTGTCCTTAGGCCCGAAAAATGAAACTTGTGAAAATTACTCCCTATTCCAAGCCTAACCAAAGCCCATTACAAATTTTCTAGCACATGTATTCATAAAATTTTAGAATTTTTCATCAAATTTCACAAGTTTACATTTTAGTCCCTAAATCAAGTTTTCATCAAAAATCAATTTGTAAAAGTTGTTTATCTATCAATAATCTTTCTTTTTCTACCATAAATTTCTAATTTCCAGCATTTAGATCCATGACCCATTTTCCAAACCTAGGTAACTTTTCAAATTAATCCCCTAAATAGAAAGATTAGACTATCCTGATTTCAAAAATATAAAAATCATTAAAAACGGGACTTGATTTCATACCTTTTCAAGCTTGGTAAGTTGTCTTCCTCTCTCCTAGGGTTTCCATAGAAATTTTTTGGAAGATGATTTGAAATTAGAAATTTAATTAACATCTTTTTAATTTTGTGATTTCGAAATTAGTCTTTTGCCTTTTTCTATAATTCTACAGATGAGTCACCAAGAAAAATTTACATACTTTTCTTAATGGTCTAATTAACATATAAGGACCTTAATTTTTTAATTCCATAGCTATTTGATCCTTATAGCTACGAGAATTTAACTTTTGCATTTTATGCGATTTAGTCCTTCTCGTAATTAAGCACTTAATCAATAAAATTTTCATTTCAAAATTTTCAAACATGAATTGCCTATTATAATAAGGGCCATATAATAATGAAATAAAAATAAATTATATTTTTGGGTCAAATTTGTGGTCCCGAAACCACTGCTCCGATTCACTGAAAAATAGGGTGTTACATACAATCTCATAATTTCCTGAATGTAAACTCTTCAAACTATAACATATCATATCAGATTTTTCATGAAGTCACGTGCACGGTTATAAAATAGAATCAATAACAATCGATCTAACATATTCAGATATCGCATATTCTCCATCAATAGAATTATACAGAGGAGTACCAACAAACTTAACAAATACACATCGCACCTGGATAATTCACACACATCAGATTAGCACATTACGTTTTGATAGATTCTATTCACTTGGGTTCAACATAACAGACATACATGTAGATCACACGCCCGTGTGGTCTGCCCGTGTGATTCTAAATCGTAAACGGTGAGTCACACGGCCTAAACACATGCCCATGTCCTTGCCCATGTGACTCGCATAGCTTGGGCACACACCCATGTCATCTACCCGTGTGATTCTAAACCATAAATAGTGAGTTACACGGCCAGGGCACACACCCATGTCCTTGCTTGTGTGGCTCACACGGCCTCGGCACACGCCCATGTCCCTGGCCATGTGGTCCTAAATCATAAACAGTGAGTTACATGGCCTGGATACACGCCCATGTCCTTGCCCGTTTGGCTCATACGGCTTACAACATGGCCTAGCACACAGCTGTGTGGCATCGACAACCCCATTTTTCGGTGTCCAAAATTCACAAAAAATAGGGATTTTCGGTACACGCCTAATACAGATTCGAAGTAGAAACAAAAAGGATGAGGTCTCGTCCCGGCCAATGAATTGGACTAGAAAGACAAGTCAGATCCCGTACAGAATTAACACAACATAACGTAATAAAATAAAATGTCATTTTGAAAAGAAGAAACCAAAACAAAGAGCTAAATATCGAGAACGACTGACAGAAGAAACATAGAAGAAAAAGAAAGAACTAAAATGAAAAGAAAAATCATCAAAGGTTTCTGGAAGGTTTTAAGTAACCAACAGAAACTAACTACCATACAATGAAATTCAAAATAAAATATTTCCTATTGCTTTTGCCAGGATTCGAACACAGGACCAACGAGTATATAGAAGCTTAACCATTGAACTAGCAGACTCTTTCTTGACATCAATTGAGATATTTTAACTTATAAACCCAACATTCAAAGGTAGGGGTTTAAGCAAAATAACAAAATTTTCAGAAATAGGATTCAGACCAAGAACCTCACACACATACCCCGAACACTTAACCATTGAACCAGATCAATTTGCTTGTCATAAATTTCAAAAATCTAAACTCAAAATCGAAGGATGACAACTCTTGATTTCAAAACCCAATTTCTTCTAACCCAGTTTTTAGTATGTTACAACTCTATCTCCTTTAAAAGAATTTTTTCCCTAGCATTCCCGCAGTCTTATCAATTTCTAAACCACAAAAATGATATTGTTCCTATTCACATAGACCACCATGCTGCCACTGTGCAACTCAAGTTTAATGCCAAAAAAATGAATAATATTTCTAACGACTTTTTATTCATTCACGCAAACTATCACAGCAACACATCACAAAATTGCGAAGAATTCTTAGATAGTGGACTCCAATCAATGACTCTCATACTCCTCTTATAGTCTGGAGTTGCTCAAACATAGACTCTTGACCCACAGATTCGAGTTGGGTCTCATTGACCCTTGCTAATCACTAAACACAACTTAGGCACTACAGCGCCCACATTTCTTGACTATCGCCTTAGATTTGAGCGTCCTTATAGATTCAAATATTCTCAGATTGGGCTCATTGCCCCAAGTAGAGGACTCGACTCGAGTCTTTTGGTTATACCCAACATGCACTCCAACAACAAGGCTACATGTACTCATTATATTAATCTACAATTTTAAAATTTTACAAACTAACTTAGGTTTATCAACAATCCAAAGTCTAAAGTTTTAACAGAGGTTTCCACGGTTTTAACTAAAATAGAGTAACCAAACACTACAGTATGTGTTAGATCATTTTACATAGCTAAAGTAGAGATACTTACAGATTGATGTCGGAGTCTTGAATTCTCTATTTATAAACTTGAAAATAATTAAAATCTAAATATCCACTTTTCAGAATTCTCAAATTTCAAAGTCAGTCAGAAGTCTCATTTACTTAAAATATTTTTCAAGAAGAATTTTGAACCAGAAACCACAGCCCGAGTTTTGCAAACATGGCTCTGATACCACTAACTATAACTTATCCAATTTCTACTTAAACTTTCAGGCCAAGTTTGGGGTGTTACACTGTGTATATTTAATGTGGTTGTCGGTGTTGAGAGTGACTACTTTGCAAAATGAAAAGAATTATGGGGACTTGGGTTTATTTGAAGAAAAATGGATTGGGTTAGGTGTATGCATGTGTGTGTTTTTAGGGTTTTGGCTATTGGGTTGTGAATAAAATAAATTGTATTACTGAGCAAGGAGTGCCCATGCCACAATCGGTATTCGATTTCTGAAAAAATCAACAGCCTTCACCACGTTCCTAAAAAATAACACATTAAATGGATTAAATAATAATCTTGTTATTATTCATTTTATTTTCAACCTAAATTTTAATAAAATTAAAAATTAAATAAATTAAAATAAATTTGGGTTGCCTCCCAAAAATCACTTTTGTTTGACGTTGTTAGGTCGACGAACTTAAATGTTATCCATTTAGCTCATTGAGAATTATTTTTTCCATCTCGTACACTTGGACATTCTTATAGAAAGGTTTCAACCTTTTCCCACTGTCCTTGAAGCACTTCTCGGATTCCCCCATCATTGGCGGATTGAGGCGTCTTTGAACTTCTTCGTTCAAGTTTGACTTTTCCTCTATCGAAATTGTTATATATTCTGGAAGCTGTTTGAGCTCTAATTTCGAGGCCTTCATGTGAATGATAGCTTCACATATTGGTTTTTTAATCATCAATAATTTCTTTTGCTTAACATCGAGATCTACACTCCTGCAAGGCACGATTTGTAACTTATCATTTTCAAAATGTAAGTTTTTCAATAGTTCTATTCCATTAACATTAGAGACATTTGTTATTGCATTAAGATGTCCCATATCCTCATAAACATTAAACCTAACCGTTTCACCGTCAAATTCCATGGTGAGTGTTTCACTCCAAACATCAATTTTAGTTCGCGCGGTGCTCAGAAATGGTTTCCCAAGTAGAATGTCAAAAAAATTGACTGGGTCATCATCCTTCATGTTGATAATGTAGAAATATGTTGGAAAAATAAGTTTGTTTACCTTGACAAGAACATCTTCCAGCACTCCTTCTAGATGCACTACTGACCTATTTGCAAGCTAAATGATTACACATGGTTCCTTTAAAGGCTCACATTTAGTATTTTATAAATAAATAAGGGCGTAACATTAATAGATGCACCTAAGTCGCACATAGCTTTTTTAATCCTAACACTACTAATCTTGCAAGATACAGAAAACATACAGTGTTCCTTACATTTAGGTGGTATTTTCTTTTGTAAAATGGCTGAGACATTTTTTTTACACTCACCTTTTCATTGCCTAGGAGCTTCTTCTTACTCGTGTATGATTCTTTTAAGAACTTTGCATATCATGGAATTTGCTTAATCCCATCAAGAAAAGGGATGTTTATTTCTACATTTTGAAAGGTGTCAAGGATCTCCTTCTCTTCTTGCTCCTTTTTGCATTGGACTAGTCTTATAGGAAATGGAGGCGGTATTGCAAATAGCCTTTGACAAGTCAAATCCGTAGTCAACACTGAATCGGGTTTTTATTTTCCTATTTTGGGTTGTGGGTATGAGTTGTGTCATGAGCTGACTCCAAAACTGTTCCACTTCTTAATGTTATAGCACTTGCATTATGTCAAGGATTAGATTTAGTTTGAGATGGAAATTTTTCTTGTGACTCCAATTGACTTACTACAAGCGCAAGCCTACTCATTTATTTATCCAACTCTTGAAGATGTGTTTCCGTCTTCTGTTGGAATTTTCTGCTATTGTTGGCTAACCTTTCCACTATATCTTCTGAGATGATTTTGGAGGCAGTAACTATTGATTCAGAAGTTTCTTTTGTTGGTATGGTTAATTAAATTGAGGATTCGACCCACAACCCATATTTGGATGGTCTTTCCACCCCACATTATAGGTGTTTGAATAGGGGTCGTATCGCCTTTGGGGTCGCCTTGGAAAGTTTCCAACAACGTTCACTTCCTCTGTCGAACCCTCATGCAAGATAGGACATGATTTCGTCGAGTGATCTAGCATAGCACAAATTCTACACAACTAGGCTAGGTTTATTTTATCTGTAAGCAAATTTTGAACAACATTAGTAAGCTTATCAATTTTATTTTTGATGAGTCACTAAACTAACTAAAATCAGGACAAAGGCAAGTGCACCTATCGAATAATAGTATAGCTATGGTGAGTCAGGAATATTGTATCCACGAGGGCTAAAAGTACTAGTAATTACTATTTTTTTATTATCTAGCCTATAAATTAAAGGGGATGTTTTTAATCAAGTTTATCTAAACTAATTATTAAGAATGTGATAGAGAATAGAATGAGAAAATACTTGAATATAACTAAAGAGAAACACACTACCTAGGAAAGAATCCACCTAGACTTCACTTATTATTCTGAATCTGAATTAGACGATTTATTCACTTGTGCTTTGATTAGTGGAAATCCCTAAACTATGTTAATATTTCTTTCTAGAGTAAGAAAAACTGACTCTAGTTTGATTAATTGAAATCTCTTTCTAATTAAAACCCCTATTGGTTAATTACCTCGATCTATAAATTCCCCTATTAGATTTGGCTCTAATCCAGTGGATTTATGTTGTCCTATTTCTAGGATTGCATGCAACTCCAATCAATTATGCCAGATCTACTCTTAAGTAGTGACTTTTGCTCCACTGAAATAAGCACATCACACTTGAATTAATATCCTAAAAATATTAAAAATACAAGAATCACGTATTTATCATATAATCCAGAAAGTCAAATAATAAGATCTATCATAGGTTTCATCTTCCCTAGGTATCTAGGGAATTTAGCTCATAAACTGGGAGGGAAACATCTCAAAATTAGAAGAACAACAAGACATAAGAAACCCAATAAAACTTTGAAGGAAATTTGACTGGAGATCTTCAATCTTGAAGGAGATTTGCTTCTGAGTTGATTTCGATGGTCT
Organism: Gossypium arboreum; assembly: GCF_025698485.1. NCBI lineage: Eukaryota > Viridiplantae > Streptophyta > Magnoliopsida > Malvales > Malvaceae > Gossypium > Gossypium arboreum. The sequence continues at coordinate 60,580,167 of NC_069076.1, read as the reverse complement.
TCGAGTAATTTCTTTGTTCTATTTTGCGTGCTCCCTTTAGTCCTCTTCTAATATGTATTTATAAACTTTAGAACGCTCAGAAACCTTAAAATTTTAGTTTTTCCACGTAAAAGAGAATCAGGGTTCGAAATCGACATGAGCTGGCACATGGGCGAGTGGCTAGCCCGTGTGGCTCAAACGGGCGTGTGCCCAGCCCGTGTAGAAGTTCCCAGGCCGTGTGGTTCCTGAAGATAGCTCTTTTTGTCTGATTTTGGCCCCTTTTTTGCTTCTTTCATTTCCCTATTCTCAGCTAAGTATGAAACATAAATTTAAAGGATTAGGAGCATCAAATTCACTAATTCACATAATAAATCATCCAAAAACATGCCAAGCATGGGATTAAAACATGTTACGTTTATGGTTTATCAAATATCCCCACACTTAAGTGTTTGCTTGTCCTCACGCAAAATCCTCGACTCATAATTAAAATTAAACTTTCTCAATTCATAATTCTCATCAATAATGTTTTATCGTAATTCACAAATAATCATACATTGATAATTCAACTAAAAAAGCATTAAAGATTCAAACAATCCAAGTCGAGCATTTTTAAATCATGAAAATGTAGGTATTTCCCTTTATCTAAGTAATTACCTTTAATTCAAAACTAACAAGAATTGACATCCTCGCTAAAGATTAACTCAAATCACTCAAAGTGTTTAAGGTTCAAAAATAAACACTCAATAGTCAAACATGAAAAGTCATTACCATAGGCTTGCATGAAAATCAAATCTCCACCACTATAAAATGAGATGATACACAATTCAAAAGGCCTTTAAAAGGTTATAATGGGGCTTAGGTTAAAGGTGTGGAGAAAGGCTGACAAAGAGGGTTAGAATCGAGATCGAATTGATAAATTGCCAAACTAGAAAAAAACTAATGCTGAATAATTACATCAATTGAAAACTTATCAAGAATAACACGAACTTCTTCTCAAAATATGAATTTAACTGTTCAAGTTCAATCAACATGGAACTACGTAATAATCAATAAATATGTATATATATATTTTATTTTTATTTTTTTGAGAACAATGGATAATAAGAAATGACTTAACAACTGAAACAAAAGAATATAGTTAGGCAACTAACCAAATCAAATCTCGACAAAAAGGGAGTCAATCAAACGGGAACAATTCTCAACAAATCAAAAATGAGTTATGGGTTAACATTAATGGGTAAATCAAGAAACAATGTGTTAGGCTCAAAGGGGTTTACTAAAGGTTAATTAAGTGGGTAGGCTTTTTATAGGACAAGTGGGTTAAGACCTAAGTGCCTTTATCATCTCAGTATATGAAATCAAATCTGTGGTCTCAACATGCATAATAGAATCAAGTTTTAAAATAACCAATCAATATTAACACACTCATAACCAAAAATAACATGAGCAAAAAAAATGTATGCTCTAAAGGCTCGAAATCTCACAAAAAATTATGGTTTTTGATATCAATCTTGCAAATCTCAAACTTCAAGGTAATATCTCAATACAGGGAAACAACCTAAAATTTTTAATTTTGAAAATAGACTTTTAATGCTTGGTTCTCTCATGTCTTAAATTTTAAATATTCAATTCACAAATGTCTATGAATTTAATCTAAAACATATCAATGATAATCACAAATCGATAAGAATTCATTCTAATAGTAATATGAGAGAATCACTTGAACGCAAGAAATAATTCAGGGATTTTCTAATAATCATATAAATAACCTCCCCACACTTAATATGTACATTGTCCTCAATGTACAAACAAAAATAATCACCGTAGAAATAGAATATCATAAGATAGGGAGAGAATTGAAACTGCCTTGAATATTGTATGAAATCCCCAGAATAGTGAAAAGTGGAATTGTTGGCGAATCTTAAAAGTAGTGCATGATTCTAAGCAACTAATAAGAAAATAAACACAAATGTGGAAGAAGATTAAAGGGTTACTTGATTAGAAACAATCATAATAAATAAAAATATAGTTCAAAATATAAAAACAAATGTCTAAGAAAATAACAATAAACATAAAAATAGAAAAAAAAATAAAAATAAAATAAAATAAATAGACTCAATGGTCCTCATCATCAGACACTTCTATATTGTGAGTCGTCGATGATGGAGAGGAGATATGAAAATGCTGATAGATCTTCTATAATGTCGTATCAAGATTGTCAAACCTCTGAGCGCAGTACTGCTCAAAGCGAGTGAGCCATTCTGAAATGTCCTATGAAGTAGGAGCAGTAGGAATATAGCAGTGTCTCAAAGGTGGAGGCTGTGGTGGTCCTCATGATAGGGAAGAACATCATTAGTGAAGTCCTCGGGTTCATTCTGAGCATCAAAATGAAATAATTGATACTGAGGAGGGTCTACTCCACAACGTCACTCGATCATCCTCATGTGTATCATGCTCGAGATTTCTTGAAGGGACATCTAGCCTACTAGTGTGAGTGTTGAGCACTCCTTCGATGTGTCTAAAAGACCGAAGTGTCGAGCGAGGTGAGTCACATAATGGCCTAAATTGATGGGGCCCTTCCTGTAGCAGTCAATCTGATGGCGAAAGGCTAACACAATGAAGTACGCCATGTCAAAGATATGCCTGGTGGCAATGCTCCATAAGAAATAGGCATCATGAGTGCTAACAACTCCAGTGCTCTCCCTCCTACCAGTCAGCATGTGTGCTAATAGTGCGTGAATGTACCGTAAGGCTAGAGGAAGAGAGGTCACTTTCAAGCGACTCGCGTCATATGGTGTTTGACTTGCCATAAGCTCAGTCCAAAAATGAGTTATAGAGTAATATATGTGTAGATGAAGTCAAAGGAAGTGCTTGGCGCCCACAAATTCCTTTATGTAAAGTCCCATAACAGCACTGAACTCAGGGATGCTCATATGTCGCACCAAACCACTAAGTCGAAAAGTAAGGGTACCTGGCTAGTCATGAGTCGTCATAACCTGTTGTACCAGAAACCTCACGCAGAACTCTAAGGTAAGCCCATGTAGGTGGGCTCAATGATGGAGAAAAATCTGTCCCATGGAGTTGTGGTAATGAAGGCGCAAACATCATCAGCAAGGCGAACCTGCTCCAACACGGCCCAATCAATATAGCAACATAGGCCGGGTGTTCGTACGTGAAGGAACTTATATAAATCCTCCTGGGGGGCCATAGAAAATCAGAGATAAGGGTGACTGGCCTCGACGAAAGTGCCCGAAGAGGAGGTCCCACCATGGGTCTTCCGTTTTTTGAAGCAGGGACGGCGATTTTAGATTTATCGCATGTGTTCATCATAATGTACCTGCAATAAAGCGATCAAATAAATTTAATTTGACGAACCAACAAAAGAGAAATAAGCTATGAGAATATCAAAATCTAAGTTAAGCTCAACAATTAGACTAATAAAGAAATGGACTTTGAGCATAATAAAACTAAAAAACAGCATGCTACTACTAATCAAAAACTAATAATGAGCAATAATAATCATAAAGAAGTAGACTAGCAAGAATAATATAAAAATAGCAGTAAGAAACAAGTAAGAATAATATATAATATATCTAATACTAATAAGAATAAGCATGAGAATGATAGCTATCTAATCTAACTATATTAAATAGGTTTAATATCATCAACTAAGGAAAATAAGAAAAATACTAACATAGAAAACTAAAGAACATAAATTGAAAAATAAAAAAAAGGAATAAACTAAAACTAAAATAAATAAACAAATAAATAAGATAAAGAAAAGGGTAAAAGAGGACAAAACAGATGATAGGATATTGGTGGTGGTCGAAGTGAGGGGCGTGATCGGCTTTGGTCAAGCGCGTGGGGGTGCGATGGATGTACAACTGGGGTTGGAGAGGGTGAGAGGGGTCGGGGTGATGGTGGGAAGAAATAAAGGGAAAAGGAAGGAAAAATGAGAAGAGGAGTTGTTGTGGTGGCGCGGGAAAGAAAAAGAAAAGGGAAAAAGAAAGGGAAAGGTCTGGTGCGGGTGATGATAGAGCGGCGTGGGGGTGCTCAGTGGCCATGGGTTATGTATGGAGGTTGAAGGCTGGTGGTCGTGGTGGTTTGGTCAAGGGAAAAGGAAGGAAGGGAGGTACAATGGTCGAGGTCGACGGGGTGGGGGAACGAAAGGGAAAGAAAAGGAGACTATAGTGGCCGAATTATAGAGGTTAAGGGAGACTGGTGGCTAGGTTTGAAAAGAGGGGAAAGAAGACAAAAGTAAAAGAAAAAGTTAGGGTTTGGGGTTTTAAAGGAAGACACAATCGTGTAAGGCCCATATTGGGCCACATGGCCATGTCACACACCTGTGTGGCCTCTGTTCAGCCCATGTGCGATTAATAAAATAAGTCTAGTCTTCACACGACCGTGTTCAATCTCCTTCACTTCTCTCATGCCCATGTGACCTCCCACTCACCCGTATGGCTTGGTCATGTGTCTTACCCATGTAACTCTTTGACTTGTTTTAAATTGGAAAAAATTAGCTCTAGGTTTTACACGGCCTAGGATACACTCGTGTGTCCTAGCCGTGTGGACTACTTTAGGCCGTGTCTTTGTCGATTTTTGGAAAAATTAATTTCCAGGCTTCACATAGCCAAGGAAATGCCCGTGTGTCCAGGCTGTATGGGTTACATGGCCGTGTCGCCAGGTCGTGTAACTCACTGTCGATTTCTTTGAAAATTTAAAACTAAATCTAAAAATTCTACATGGCCAAGGACACACCTATGTGTCTAGGCCGTGTGGGTTTTTACATTTTTTTATTAATTTTTTTAAAAAAATACCATTAGATAAAATTAAGAAATTATCAATGTTAATGCTCGAGTTGCCACTCGAGAAGTTCTTATTTAAAGTTTGAGCTCAACTTACCTCGTATTTGCACGATCATGGTGGTTTGCGGAGTCAAGACTCCTCTTTCTCGCTATCAATTCTTTCATTAAAATAAGGTTTGAGTCGAGTAATATTTACCTTAAAAGTACCGAATTCAGAATGATTTACTCGACTGTACCGTATGGGAAGACATTAGGTACTGTAAAAGGAGTTGCTTTGTTTGTAATAAGCTCTAAACTGGTATTTCTAGGGTCCGTTTTATATAGCAATACTTGATCCCCAACCTTAAATTGGTTTTTTCCATCCTTATGCTCGTCATAGTGTCACCTTGGTTCTACATCGTGTATTCTCGGTTTTTCAAGGACATGTGTCCTCCATTCATCTAGTTCATCGATTTGTAGCATTCGTTCTTCATTAGTTGTTCTGTTTTTGTCACATAAGCAGGACCATGGCTTTATCACATTGTTTCGAGGGATTTCTTGTAAAGAAGATTGAGCGATAAAGTTACTTTCATTAACAGAACTCATTTAATCATCTCGATTACTAGATATCTTAGCAAAATCACGAGCTTGGAGAGTGATTGTATCATCACCTACACGAAGTATCAATTCACCTGTTCCAACATCAATTATAGTTCTAATAGTTTCAAAAAAGGGCCAACCTAGAATTAAAGGTAAGTCACTATCCTTATCCATGTCTAAAACAACAAAATCAACTAGGAATATGAATTTATCAATTTTAAATGAGTACGTCTTCAACAATACCCCTAGGAAATCTAATGGTTTTATCTGCTAATTGAATACTCATCCTAGTTTGTTTGGGTTTCCCAAGACCTAGTTACTTAAACATTTTGTAGGGCATGACGTTAATACTCGCCCATAAATCAGCTAAAGCATTATTAACATTTAAACTACCAACTAAACAAGGAATAGTAAAACTCACTAGATCTTTCAACTTATTGGGTAGTTTATTCTATAAGATAGCTGAGTAAACTGCATTTAGCTCTACGTGTGACGAATCATCTAACTTCCGTTTGTTTACCAAAAGCTCCTTTAGAAATTTAACTGAATTGGGCATCTGCAAAAGAGCTTCAACAAATGGTAAGTTAATATGCAACTTTTTCAAAAGTTAAAGAAATTTACCAACTTGTTCGTTTGTTTGGTCTTTCTTTGTTGCATTTGGATATGACACACAAGGTTTATACTCCCTACTTGCCAGTTTTTGCTCACTGTAGCTCACCTCAACCTTACCTTGACTTACCATACTTTCTTGCCTTAGTTCTGGTTCCGGTTCAACTAACCCTTCTTCATCTCGAACCTTAATTGCATGAAGCTACTCTCTTGGGTTAGTTTCGGTGTTACTAGGCAAGCTACCTTGTGGTCTTTCTGAAATCAGCTTAGCAAGCTGACCTATTTGATTCTCGAGCCCTTGAATCGATGCTTGTTGATTTCTAAGTACTGTTTCGGTGTTTTGGAAGCGGGTTTCTGACACCGAAATGAATTTTGTCAGAATCTCCTTAAGGTTTAGCTTTTTTTCTTGTTGGTAAGGTGGTTGAAAGCCTGAAGGGGGTTGTGGTCTTTGGTTTTTTTGACCACCCTAAGAAAAATTGGGATGGTTCCTCAAACCTGCATTATAAGTGTTACTGTATGGATTATTCTGAGGTTTAGAATTATCACCCATATAGTTGATTTGTTTGTTCTTTGTGCTAGGGTTGTAGGATAGACATTTTGGATTGTTTATCCCTCCTCCATTTGCGTCACATTGCATCACAAGATGTACCTATGTAGAACCATATAAACCATCAATCTTTTTATTTAAAAGTTCTACCTGATTTGATAACATGGTGACCGCATCTATGTTGAAAACACTAGCTACTTTCATCTACTTCGTTCTCATGACTTGCCATTGATAATTATTTAGTGACATCTCCTCTATAAACTCATAAGCCCCTTCAGGCATTTTATTACTCAGAGTCCCACCGACAGCTGCATCGATCAATTGCCTAGTTGAGGGGTTCAAACCGTAGTAGAAAGTTTGAACTTGTAACTATAGAGGTAACCCATGGTGAGGGCACCTTCTCAATAAGTCCTTATACCTCTCTCATGAATCATATAGAGTCTCTAAATCCATTTGCACGAAGGACGAGATATCATTCCTCAACTTAGCTATCTTAGTAAGTGGGAAATACTTCAATAAGAACTTTTCGGTCATTTGCTCCCATGTAGTGATAGAACCTCGTGGTAGGGAGTTCAACCACTATTTAGCCTTATTTCTCAATGAGAAGGGAAACAACTATAGCCAAATGGCATCATCAAAAATGTCATTTATCTTGAAAGTGTCACAGAATTCCAAAAAGTTAGCCAAATGAGTATTTCGATTTTCATCTTGCAACCTATCAAACTGAACAAATTGTCGAATCATTTGAATGGTGTTCGGCTTCATTTTGAAGTTATTCGCAACAATAGCAGGTCTCACAATACTCGATTCAGCCCCAATTAAATTAGGCCTGGCATAATTGTACATAGTACGAGGAACAGGATTCGGATTTGCCAGATTCGCAACGACCATAGGAGGTAGCTGATTATTTTGATTTTCAGCCATCTCCTCAGTGATAATTATCACTCACTCTTGCTCTTCCACTATACTTTGTCGACTCTGTCTTACTTCTCTACGATTTCTGTGAGCTATGCTTTCAATCTCACTGTCGAATACTAAAGGTCCTGACGGGTTTCTTTTAGTCATAAACCAAAAGAACCTGCTAGAAGCAAACAAAAGAAAAATTAGAAAACAAAAATTATACTTAAAACAAAAATAAAATGCAATAAAAGTAAAAATGGCTAAATTAATAAAAATTTAGTGTTCCTAATATCTTAGTCCCCGACACAGAGCCAAAAACTTGATGAGCCACTAAACTAACTAAAATCACGACAATGGCAAGTGCACTTATCAAATAATAGTATAGCTATGGTGAGTCGGGAATATCGTATCCAGGAGGACTAAAAGTTCTAGTAATTACTATCTTTTTATTAACTAGCCTATAAATTAAATGGGATGTTTTTAATCTAAATTTAACTAAACTAATTATTAAGAACACGATAGAGAATAGAATGACAAAATACTTGAATATAACTAAAAAGAAAGACAATACCCAGGAAAGAATCCACATAGATTTCACTTATTATGTTAATTATGCCAGATCTACTCTTGAATTAATCAACCTAAAGTCAGTTGGTCTTACTCTTGAAAGAGATATTAACATAATTTAGGATTCTTTCCTAAAGTCAGTTGGTCTTACTCTAGTCAATTATGCCAGATCTACTCTTAAACACAGACTTTTGCTCCACTGAAATAAGCACATCACACTTGAATTAATATCCTGAAAATATTAAAGTAAGAAATAAGCATACATAATTGAGAACAAGAATCAAGTATTTATCATATAATCCAAAAAATCAAATAATAAGATCCATCATAGGTTTCATCTTCCCTAGGTATCTAGGGAATTTAGTTTATAATCTGGGAGGGAAACATCTTAAAATTAGAATAACAACAAGACATAAGAAACCTAATAAAACTTCGAAGGAAGGTTGACTGAGGATCTTTAATCTTGAAGGAGATCTGCTTCTGAATTAATTCCGACGACGTTCTTCGAGTAATTTCTTTGTTCTATTCTATGTGTTCCCTTTAGTCCTCTTCTAATATGTATTTATAAAGTTTAGAATGCTCAAAAACCCTAAAATTTTTATTTTTTCGCATAAAAGAGAAGCAGGGTTCGAAATCGACACGGGTTGGGACATGGCCGTGTGGCCAGCCCGTGGGCTCATACGGGCGTGTGCCCTGGCCATGTGGTTCTTGAAGATAGCTCTTTTGTCTAATTTTGGCCCGTTTTTCGCTCCTTTCACTTTCCTATGCTCACCTAAGTATAGAAACATAAATTTAAAGGATTAGGAGCATCATATTCACTAATTCACATAATAAATCGTCCAAAAACATGCCAAACATGGGATTAAAACATGTTACTTTTATCGTTTATTAATTTTCTAGAGATAGAAAACTTAACCCATGAACCTATCTCGTGGGTTCTGTAACCGGTGGGAATTATTGAAAGTTCGCAACCATAGTCAAAATTAACCCCCTTGCTCACTGAAGCGTCATATTAACAACTACCCCTCTGCTAGTAGCATCTATCATTTTCATTTTCATTAAGAGTAACCCCTCATAGAAATACTGAAGGAGTGACTGTTTAGTCAGGCCATGCTATGGGTAACTTGCACACAATTTTTTGTACCACTCCCAGTAATCATAGAGTAATTCAATCTCCTTTTGCTAAATTACTACAATGACTCTCCATAATTCGGTTGCTCGATCTGCTGGAAACAACCTGTCAATAAATAAACGAGATATGTCAAACCATGTATTGATAGATCTTAAAGGTAAATAAAATAGTCATTCTCTAACAAAGTCATCTAACGAGAAATTAAAAGCACGAAGTTTAATTTGATCATCAGTTACTCCCTGAGGTTTCTTGCTTGTGCAAACAATATGAAATTCCTTGAGATAGGTATGCAGATTTTCATTTTGTAATCTACAAAAGGGTCGATTTCAACTTGAATGGCATTCCTCCCGCCAAATAAGTTATACATAGGGACTATTGTTCATCTAGGGCTATGCGAGTTGACGTATATTTTGCTCTGCCATCTCATCTGGTTCATCGAATGAGAAAATGTCCTCGGTGTAAGATATAGTTTTGAGCTCAATATGGTCGTTTACTATGTAGAATGCCTTCTCTTTGCATTTTTAGGGCCAATTTTTCTATTTATGGTTCAAATTTTGGAGACCCCGATTCTGATTTGGTCATAAGGAAAATAAAAAATAATTAGAAAAATATTTCCAATCCTTGACAACGGTGCCAAAATTTGATAGGCATCAAAACCACGAAATAAAAATAATTCCTACAAAATTAAGTTTAAATAGTAGTAAAGAGTAGTAGGGTCAATTCTATAGGGATTTTGTAAACAGAGTTATAAAGCATTAGCCCTAGACTCGGTGGATTCTAGTTTTTGAATCAATCCATGAAAATTAGTTTTCTCCTCCAAACAATAAGCTGGTAATAGCGGCTAAGAACGTCTTAACTGCTAATTCTTCCTCTCATAGTTGATCCCCTTACGCCCTGCAAACCAACCCTTACCAATTGTCTAACTATGATACACGCGTTTGCAATACAAGACTCCGAAAGCCTTACGTTCTGAAGAACCCAACTCAGATTAACAGCCTCAACCGCGTAAGGGCATTTAAATCCAATCACAATCTCCCTTAACTTGTTTGCAGAAATTCGAATACAACACGGCCGACTCATCTTTCCAACCATACGTAAACAACTCCAACCCAACCCACTTTTTGAATTGAAATCGAGTTAACTTTAAGTGATGAATTTTTCAATCCCGATATTCTAGAGAGATGGTGAATACCGATTTGAAGGATTTTTAGTGCGGATACAATTTCTTACAATTCTTGACCGAAAAGAATACCAACCTAAAGTTAATTTTAATTTAGTGAAGCATGAAATTTATCATGCTTTGTTGGTTGTGAAAGTGGATTTAATGGTAATGGAGAAAGATGGAAAGAGGAAGAGACTTAGGAAATAATTAAACAAATTTGCTAAGAAAAAACAAATGAAATGATAGTGGCAGTATGCTTACTGATGCAGGAAATGGAAAGAATAAAAAAGACAATTTTAATTTAATTCTAGCTAATTAAGGTGTGATTTTTCAAGTGTATCATACCATCTATTTATACATAAACCATATACTAAAATTAGGCTAGTTCCACATGACCACTAGTTACATGAAATAATATCATATTTTTATTTTTTAAATTGGCTTATACAAGGTCAAAAATCTAGCCAGCCCCACAAATGTCCCAAATTTACGATTCAGCCCCTCTATTATTTCCTATTTTTCAATTTAATCCCCTTTTTGCTTATCTTTGATTTACAGCATTTGAATTTCATTCCTGAAAATATTTAAACATAAAATTCACGAATTAACAGGAAATAATTCAGGAACAAGTTGATTTGAGCACGTAAAATATGCAAAATAAATATGCCATCAATAGATTTGGTAGAGGACAATCAATAATTATGTTTGATGGGACGTGTTCTGATAGGTAGCATGGTTCATTTCCTGTCAATGAGGAATACCTTGGTTGATTTATGGCATCCATTGGGAGGGGTTACTGTAACAATAATAGGAGAGAAGAGAAGTTTTTTCTATTTCTACTATGAAATAGGCATAAAAAAGATTCTTGACTGTACACCATGGTTTTTTAACCTGCATCTTATCATCTTGCATCGATTAGAATTGGGAGAAGATTTGCTACAATTTTTGTTGTTCCTTTCATAACTTTGGGTACAAATTCTTAATTTACCGGTAGGGGTGATATCGGAAGGATCGACACATCAATTTGGCAATTTATTGGCCAATTTCTTCAATATGATATAACTTTGGTGACAAGGGGAATAATGAGAATATGCGAATCAGGGTGAGATTGGATATCTGAGTGCTTTTGAAATGGAAGAATAAAATAACATTAGATTAGAATCGATCGATGTATGTTGTTTTTAGTATGAAAAGTTAACATTGTTCTATTTCCTATGTGGAAAGTTGGGACACAAAGAAGGATTTTGTCCCGTAAAGGTGATGCTAGGATCACATGAAGTGGATTTCGAGTGGGATATCTCTTTGAGAGCACCGTAATGAAGTGCAACGCCAGAAGCAAGAAAATGGTTACAGGATGAGAATTGGGGTGCTACTTAGATAATTGGTAGTATAATCAGAATGGATTTGGATAGACATATTAATGGAGTGAATATGAGAGTCATCCAAATACAAAATCCTTATTTGACTAAGGGAGGGAGGGAAGGAATAATAACTGGGCTGGATTTAATTGATCAGGGGACTTAGGATCTAATCTAGAAGATAGCCCAATTAAGGCAATAGATGGGACAAAATGAAAATGAATACATGAAAAGAATTCGAGTGTTTCTTGTAATTGGTGATTCATTAGGTTCAAGATTTAATTTTGAGATATCAACGAGTACTGAGAAGTAGACCAATCGGATGAAATAAAAATTTGAAGTTGGAATGTTCATGGTTTGGGAAGCCATGGTCAATTACTCGTCTCAAAATTAAATTGAGGCAAACACAACCCAAATTTTGTTTCTTATGAAGACAAAAATAAGTGCGAAAAGAATGGAACGAGTTAGAATGAAGTGTGGGTTCATAAATGGTATTGATATGGGAGCATACAGATCTTGAAAGGGATTATTTTTTAGATGGAAAAGGTATTGTACTATTTAGTTGAGGAATATCTCTCATTCGTATATTGATATGGAGTTACAGGAGGAGGATGGAAGGACATCATGGAGGTTCACATGATTCTATTGATCACCAGAAGAACAAAGGAGAGGAGAGTCATGAAATATTTTAAGACAATTGGGAGAAACCAAACTTTACCATGGTTGGTGATAGATGATTTCAATGAAATAATGTTCTCTTTTGAGAAAAAAGGGGGCAGATTACGTAATGAAAAAAAATATCTGGGGAGATTTCGTTAAACGCTTAAGGAATGTGAACTTAGTGATTTGGGTTTTATGGGTTAATGGTTTACATGGGACAGAGGGTGATTACCAGAAAACAATGTAAGAGAATGACTTGACTGAGGAGTTGTTAATTCAGCATGGTGGGAACTTTTTTTTGGGATACTTTGTTAAGCATCTACCTTAAGCTTTTTAGAATTACTGTCCAATACTAGTTAAGGTGGTGGATAGGGATATAGGTTGATCAGCAAGGAGAGAGTCGCAAGTTTGTTTCAGTGAGGATTGGATTCTTGAGGAAAATTGTGAATGTTAGATAAGAAATTTTTGGAAGTAAAACAAGAAAGAAATTCATACTAAGCTAGTCGAGCTAGGATCTAACTTGGCAGGTTGGATGAGACAGAATTATATAAAGAGGAAACACATTATGTCTACTTTGACTTCATGGTTCAATACATTGTATTTGGCTGATCTTGATGACGAAATACTAATTGAAATGAAAAAGGTTAAATTGGCCCTTAAAATGGAAACAGATAAAGAAGAACTATTTTGAGAGCAACGAGCACGTGCAAACTAGCTTCAATATCATAATAGAAACATGACATATTTCCATAATTTTGTGACTATATCGAAAAAATAAAAATACTATAAAAGGATTGAGTGATAGGAATGGTGATTGGGTGGATGGGGAAAAGGAGATGGCTATGGTTGCATCAAGAATATTTTGAGGAACTATTTACAGCTTCATCAGTAAGTGATTGTAAGCATGTTTTATCTAGTATTCAACCATGTATATTGGAGAATATGAACGAGGAACTTTTGGCATAATTTCAAGCAGAAGAGATAACAGAGACAGTAAAAAGCATTACGCCTTTAAAGTCCTTAGGTATGGATGGATTTCCTAATCTTTTTTATCAAAATTATTGACACATTATTGGGGGGAAGTCACTCAATATTGTATTGATGTTCTTAATAGAAGAAGAGGTATGGGAGTAATTAACCAAACTAGTATTGTGCTCATTCCAAAAGTTAGTGTGCCACAAAATATGACATAGTTTTGACCAATAAGCTTATGTAATGTGATTTTTAATATAATCTCAAAGGTAGTGGTTAACAGATTCAGGAATGTATTAAATAGTTGTATTGATGAAGCATAAGTGGCATTTGTTCCAAGAACACAAATCACAAATAATATACTCATTGCTTAAGGTACTACATTCCTTCAAGCAGAAGTGAGATGAAAATAAGAGGGATTTCACTCTAAAGTTAGATATAAGTAAGGCTTATGAAAGAGTGGATTTGTGTTTTGTGAAAAATATGATGAAGTGTTTAGGATTCTACAATGAATGGATTTCTTTGGTAATGTGTTATGTGACAACGCTTTCGTACTTTGTGATCTTTAATAGGATTTAGGGAGTGGTTTTCTAACCTTTCCGAAGATTGAGACAAGGAAACCCCTTAAGCCCATATTTATTTCTGATTTGTACGGAAGACTTTTCAAAATTACTCAAAATGGTCAAATAAGAGGAGGATATTAGAGGGGCACGTATAGTAATGAACAGACTAGCATTAACTCATTTGTTCTTTGTAGATGATAGTATCATTTTTGGAAAGGCTATAATAGAGGGTGCTAATAACATAAAAGAGATTATTATAGAATATGATAGAGTGTTGGTTCAGTTAATTAATTTTAATAAATACCTAATTTACTTTAGTAGTAATGTGGTCGAAGAAGTGCAAAAACAAATCAAAAATGTTTAGGAGTGTGAAGCTCAATTAATGTAGAGAAATATCTTAGGTTGCCAACAATGATTGGAATGAGGAAAAAATAGGATTTTGCTAATTTTAAAGACAAATTTGTTAAATTAATTGAGAATTGAAGTGTGTGAAAACTATCTTTGGGAGGAAAATAGGTATTTTTTAAGTCTATTTTACTAGAAATATCAGTTTATGATATGTAGTGCTTCTTGTTGCCTATTATGTTATACCATGAACTTGAAAAAATAATAAGATTTAGTGGCATAATTATAAAATGAAAAAAATGTATACATTGGTGTCATTAGGGGTGATGTGCAAACCTAAGTCATAAGGGAGATTGGTATTCAGGGACTTAGCGAAGTTTAATGTAGCCATTTTAGTAAAACAAGGTTGGCGTTTGTTGTCAAAGTCAAAGTGTCTTTTTGCACGAGTCATGAAACCTAAATAGTATCCAAATGGAGATTTTATGAATTCAAATTTAGGATCTCACCCATCCTATACTTGGTGAAGTATTTGGAGCACGCGAGGATTATTGGAACAAGACAGTGTCTAGAGAGTGGGAAATGGAGTGATGCTCAATATCTAGAAAGATTCGTGGTTACTAGGTCATGGTCAAGGTACAGTAAAGGTTTAGAATATAATATAAATTATACAAATGTTTCTAATCTTATTGAGTTGAGTAATGTTACCTGGAGACCAGAAGTGCTAAGAGAGTTATTTGATGATTAACAAGTGAGACGAATCATGTCAATTCCACTTTCTACCATTGAGTTGTAGGATGAAATAATTTGGAAGGGAGATAGTACAAGGACATACACGGCTAAAAGTGGGTACAAAGGGTTGCTAGCAGAGGGTTTAGATATAGATTGGTTAAATTTTTGCAAATTTTAAAATAAAAAAAATATTTATAGTACTTAAATATTGTAATTAAAAAAATTGGAAGCATATATTACATTTTCCCCAAAATAAGCCTATATCATTTTGCGGTATACGGGCACTTTGTACGATCTTCTAATTCCCTATACCATCAACCCTCTAAAAAATATATTCAAATTTTTAAGAATATTTGGCATACAAAAAGTGCAATACTATTGAAAAAAATGTAAAATCCAATTTTTTTTTACCTATTTACGAGTGGCCACACCAACGGTTGGTGGCTCACTTGTGCCAAAATAACATCTGATATAACGCTCATTACTGCAGCAAAAGGCAACAACCACAAATGCCTTTTGTATTTGACTTTGGCACTTAACAAAACTTGCAGTATAAGCATGCCAAAACAACAAATCCCCAACTGTTAGTCCCAACATGGTTCAGATTTTTTAATAAAGGGAGGTACATGATGTGGATTTTATTCTGAATGGCATCCGACATCAGTACCCCACCTATCAATTGTAGAAGATATGTTCTAGTAGTGTAAATAATGTCCATCTACGTTGGACGGCTCAGTAACTTTTCAAAATTATTCCTTAATTAGGTAAATTTAATACCAGTTAATCTTCTTTCGTCATCATCGGGGGGCACTCTTCCAAGTAATCATTCGCAAGTGGCCTAAAAACCGATCACTTTTCTTGGCCAAGTTAATGTTAGTCCATCAATAGATAGGCTTAGTTGCACCAATACGTCTTGTATTGTTATAGTGCATTCCCCACACAGTAGGTGGAATGTGTTGGTCTCCGGGTGCCATCATTCCACTAGCGCTAATACTAAATCGGCCTTTAGGTCCGAAATCTAAATGAAAGCAATCATGCCAATCCCAGCAACATTCAAATATGGCACAACAAATATTTATCCCGATTAAAGTGTTGTGTCACTTTGTAACAAAATGATAACGTAAATAGCTAAAACGTAACACTTCAAACATAAGTGACTAAAATGTAATCTGAGGCAAACAAAAGTGACTATTTTTTGTAGTTTACCTAAAATAAATTATTAAGCATGTCAATTTTTTAAATAAACTTAGAAATATGTGAAATTCTTTTTTACTGGTACAAGCTTGTAAATTGACAAATGGGAAGTAATAATCAAGATAAAACATATGTCTTGGAATTATAAACCACAATTTCTCAGTATTTGGTCTCAACAAGTTATCAATACATACTTATCGCACTGTAATTAATGTATTATTTACCCAACTCCGAAGAAAGAACAGTTGGTAAAAAAATAAGAAGAAGATTTATAATGACCAATATGAAGAAACATATGTCTTGGAATTAACTTATCATGCACACTTTTAAAACAACAACAAAAATGTGCCAATTAGTTACCTCTACTCTTTCAAGATAAAGCCTAGTAATAATACTTTCCATTTTGAATTTTGATTTGGAAAGAAATGGTGGAATCTTCAATGGTTTTTTTTATGCCAATAGGTAGAATATTTTCCAAATTTACTTTTTTATATAGACCAGTCCGCTGCTTAAGCTTCTTAATACTCAAAGTACGCCAACTAGATACTTTCCCATATTCGGGGCACAATCGTGGGTTTCTTTAGGACCTAACAATCAATTGCTCTTACTCCATGGGGTCATCATGGCCCAACGAATCATCATGATCCATCTGCTGCTATTGCTGCCCTGTGGGGTCATCATGCCAGAACTGATGATCCTGCTGCTCTAAGTTCTCTATTCAAATTTAAATAACTTAAATCTAATAAGTAATATTAGATAGTGAATTTGGTTTGAAAAATATCTAACGACCATTACCAGGAGAGAGCAAGTTGTAACGAGAGTCCCCAAAGTCTCTCAACGTTTGCATCTTCTGCCCCTATCAATAAAAAAAATACCAATATGACATTTTAAAAAAGTTAGAATAGAAAGAAAGCAATAACCATGACAAAACAAGGGGGACTGTGGGGGATTACCTGTAATATACAAACACTGCCAACAATCATTCCAAACTAAATTGAAATTTTTATGTACCAAGGTCCAATCTCTCTTATGTCCTCCCCTAGATTCGTTTTTATGATATTTATCATGTCTGTCATGAATAGAATAGATATGAACTTTGAATTTAAGAGGATCAGATGCATGTAGTTGTTTTTGCTCTAAGGCAGCAGGATCATGGAGAATTACCTTCTCTTGAAATATAAGAGATGTCAAAGCATGTTTCAAGGCAAATTGACCATCATATGGAGAAGGCAAGAAATTTCCCAGTAGCCTAGCATATGGGGTCCATTCAACTTATTCGAAACATTGAAATATGAAAGACTAAAAAATAAGAAAGTTATTTGAAAGAGTTAAAGGTAAATCACTAGAAAGAAGAAAATAAATCATTAGAAAGAAGAAAATGACTTCGCTTACTCTAGCTGGCTTTAACTTTTTGAAATACTTAGTAAATTTAAAAACTTTTCTGTGATTTTTTTTCATGGATGGTATAATCAGCCTTTCATGCCATCTAACCAGCAAAGGGAAGTCATTTAGATGATTTTGCAAATCTTCAGCTGACAATTGAAGATAATTTTTCAAAGGCAGGATGGGGAAACCAAGATGCAACCCATGGTATATGCTCCAATATAAACACCTACAACAAAGAAAAATAAAATGTTAATCCACATTAAATAAAGAGAAAAACTACTAAACAAATGAAACTATAAATATAACTTCTATCCTTACTATAACAAAATGAAAATGTCATATAGATCTTGTTTGTATTTTATGTGGTCCTCCAGACTCCTGTGCAGAGTTGCCAGCACGGCTGCACCCCATGCATAACTTCAAATTTCATCAAAATTCCTTAACAATGTGAGAAAAAATGGAGACACCACATGAGGAATAGAAGATAGTACAATAAACCCAATAATGTAGAGCATTACCACCCAAACATAGCGATCAAGCTCTTGCCCTTCAAGAAAAAGATCATCCCAATTCCCATAAGTATTTTTAAGCCAAGACAAGCTAATTCCACTTTTTGGGGGGGGCTTAGGCACTCGTCTGTTCCAAAACACTTTATCCATAAGTCATTTAAATTCACAACTACCTTATTTCTTATAACTGGTCAACCACATATTGATAAGCCAGTAATCCTTAAAACATCTCCTAAACCTATAAATAGATTAATGGGATCTTTCTCTTCAAAAACTAAACATCTCTTATTTACATTATATTGGTCGGCTATTGTAATTATGAGCCAATAATCCTTAAAACATCTCCTAAACCCATAAATAAATTCTCGAAGCCAGTTCCCCTCAACCATTGCTCTATAACCAGGTGAAAACTGAAAATATTTGGTAATAAATTTTCACAAGTGTCGACAAAACAAATAACACACCTGCAAAACAATTAGTGGAGGTGAGCATCAAGTTATCAACAAGATTAAACAGAAACAAGTAAAAAGTGCAAAACTTACTAAGGAGTTTTTATATATTGGTGAACCATTTTTTCAATCGATTAATGGCAACTGAAAAGGTTGTTATATATAACTTGTTAGTTGTGTTAAAAAAAGTATAATATTACCAAAAGTAAAAAAAAAATTGAGCAAAACATTATATCATCAAATAATAAGAATTGTCAAAATAACCAGTAAAAAGAAATAAATAGCGTCAAGCAACTGCATGATAAGCAAGCAAAATAAACCAGTATAATGTTATACTAGCCACTTGATTTGTCCAGATTGAAAACTAATAGGAATTTTGAAAAAAAAATTATCTAACATTAGACCAGATTTTCTACTCAACATACAATACGCTATATATTCCAAACTACCACAAAATGGATAAGCAAATTTTACCATTGCTTTTCAACAATGTGCAAAGTCGTGCTCATTTCAAGGATATAAACTGTCTTTATTATGTCAATAAGCACTACCTAAAAATCTATATAAAGCCATTGTAAAACAGCCAACAAATATAAGTCTCATCTAAGTAACAAGTTTAATGTTTAAGGACTTTATCAGAAGGGCATAAACCAAATAGGATAAAGTTGTTTTTTTACTAAAAGGGAAAAAAAATATCAACTACTTCATCCTCATTCAATCTTAGTGAACAGATGGAAATTTAAGTTGGTAATTGAAAACAATGTTATAGAAAAACTTAAATCAGTGAGTCATTATCAGAAGCTTTGTGGTAGAAACTAACATCAGTTTGATTATAATCATTACCTAGAACATATCATTATGTGGCAAAGGAAATTAATTCAAATAAGAAATATGAGTGTTTCTACCACATTCTTTTGCACCTTTATCAAGTGCAAATAGATCATTCAACAAGTAAGACTTTAAAGGACCATATGCAAGAGCAACTATGAAGTAAAACAAAATAATTAGCGTCAAACAACTGCAAGATAAACAAGCAAAATGAACTAATATAATGTTATATTAGCAATTTGATTTGTCCATATTGAAAACTAACATGAATTTTGAAAATTGTTTCCTTGACATTAGACTAGATTTTCTACTCAACATAATACATTATAGATTCCAAACTACCACAAAATGGATAAGCAAAGTTTATCATAGCTTTAAGTAAGAACCTAGATATTAGAATAATCATATTCCCAATTGTAAAATTCAACACTGCACAAAGTCATGCTCATCGCAAGGACATAAAGATATAATAAAAGTGATATAAAAAAATAAAGCTTAAGAATAAAGTCAATAAACTATTGCTATCTCTATATTTCCTTCCTTTGTAACACCCCAAACCTGGCCTAGACATTATGGCCGAATCTGTGATGTGACATTGGAGTGATTTTCCAAAACACACATTGACAAAAATCTGTTTACCATAAAAAATTCTTTACATTCTAAATAAAAGGTTAGGATGACTAGTTCCTTGTGAAAACTCAAGTTATTTAAGCAAAATATTACTTATACTAGTTTCTCAAATTTTAAAACAGTGTTTGTTGCGGAAGCTTTTAAAACATATGGTGTAAGCGTGATGATTTCAGAAAACAACATTAGTTTGTGCTTTCTTGAAAATATGAGTCCTATTACTAACAGGTAAAATTAAAGTAATTAAATCCCCAAATTAAAATAAACTTTAAAAAGGCCTTATTACATAACGAAAACCTAATATCAAATAAAATTTAAATCATAGTATTTTAAATAAATTAACTACGTCGAGTGGCCACCTTCGAGTTCTCTGTCACCTTGATCCATCTAAGCCTAGGGATTTCCTGCACAGATAACAAATGGGTGAGTTTACAAAAACTCAGTGTTTGAAATCCTAAAATAACAAACATTCAGAGTAAACGCAATCTGGGCCTAGGCCCGTTAGTTCCAGTTAAGGCCTTAGCCCCTTTTTCAGTAACAGTATCAGTCTAGGCCTGAGCCCATTTCAGTAACAGAGGTAGTCTGGGCCTTAGCCCATTTCAGTACTGTATGCAAACAAAGAATCCTACCCAATACAATCGCTACACACCGTCTCCGTACTAGCCTTACACACCATGTGGGGATAAAATTGACCTACCCAACCCTACACATTAAGTCGTATCAATTTCAGTACTAAACAGTATTTGCAGCAGAGCTAACAGTAATAGGCTTGTAGTCTTTCAGTACACTTCCTCCAAAATCATATATCTCACCTCATGTAATGCAACATAATATCATATGCGTATGCAGAAATGTCATGCTCAAAAACAGTCATACATAATACAGGGGTATTTGAGTCAATTTACCTCACAGGGGTATAATGGTCATTTTATCAATATAGGGTCTAAGTATACTTACTGACCCAACAGTAGGTCCACAGTCGTATTAGGCGACCCATGCAACCTTAATAGTCAAAAGTGATAATGGGCCGTCAGCCCATATTGCAGGCCCATGTGGGCCTATACTTTCATACGGCCCACTTGGCCCCAAAATGGCCTTCATCGTGTAGTTTACACAACCTGGTCCACAATCTACCGCACTTTGTGTGATTTTTTCGTATGGGGCCTCGACCCATTGGGCCTACACGACCCAGTTCAGCCTAAAATGGCCTAACATCGTTTCGGTCCATGAAAACGCTCATGGCCATCTCATCGACCACACGACCATGTTTTGTTACACAGCCTGCCACACGGGCGCCGACACGCCCGTGTGGTGTTGACAACCCACTTTTTGGCTTTTTGACCTTTTGACTTTTCAGCCTTTGCAGTTTTACATCTAATGGCAGTGTTCACACACTTGTTTGCGAAAAGTGCCAAAATCCCACGAGTGCCAAACCCTACGAACACCCTACGAAGACCCTTAGCAACAAGAGTTGATTTCCAAGACCCTTAGCAAAATCAAAATGTAGACTAAGAATGGAGGATAACAGTATTCGGCCTACCACAGCACACCCTACGAACACCCTCCTTAGTCAATACAGGAGGAGATTCGGCTACAATAGAAAGGATATTCAGCTAGCAAAGCAGGGGAATCTTGAAGGAAGTAGAACAAGAAAGGTGGGAGGAGGAACAATGATATATAGCACAAGCACACAAGGAGGTGATGTCGGCTTAGAACCGAAAGAAAGAGTGCTATCAAGGATTCAGCAAAAGCTTATGAGGGAAACAAAGAATGGTCGGTCTTGAGAGAAATGACCGAGAGAAAGAAGGGAAGAAGGAATTCAGAAAAGTTACCAAAGAAAAGTAATGCAAATGGGTGAATACCAATCGAGAAGAATGAGGAAAATACCAAAGAGACTATTAGGCACTTCAAGCAAAAGGGAAGAACAAATGTCGATTTTGTCAAAATACACTCCTAGATCGGCCAAACCTCAACACAACCCACACACTTGACTCTTTCAACCCTTTTCCACATCAACCAAAACTCTAATGAATCAAGAGTTAAATTTCGGCACAACTTGCCTACACCTCAACTCCACTTTTTCCTCCCCTTATCCCTCTCTTAAAATCTCTCCACCACATCCTCAACTGATCACCAACCAACCCCCTTTCTTCTCCTATGTTCCGACTAACATGATTCCTTATTCCACTCACACACCTTAACTATTTAAGCTTCACAATTCTAGTGATATACAACCACCGACACGACACAGCAGCAAAAAGACATCCCTTGTGCGTGGTAGGACTCGAACTCAAGTCCCTAAGCATTAGTAACACGCCATTTACCACTAGACTAGCAGGCTTTTTATGTCATACAACACTCATAATACTTTAAATGTCTACTAGTTGAAGATAAGGATTTACTCAAGTAGAAGCAAAAATTTGCTCAAACCAAGGCTTGAACCCATGACATCCCAAACACTCCCAGAGCACTAAACCACTAAGGCAACCATACATCCATATCCCGTACATACAAAATAATTTTTAATAAGGTTTTCAGGATTTGGGGCTTTACAATTCTACCATCCTTAAACAAAATTTTGGCCTTGAAATTTACCTGGTCAAAATAGGTGAGGGTATTGTTGTCGCATCATCTCCTTGGGTTCCCAGGTAGCCTCTTCAGAACTGTGGTTCCGCCAAAGAACTTTCACTAATGGGATTGATTTCTTTCTTAAAACTTTCACCTTACGATCTAAAATCTGGACTGGTTCTTCCTCAAAAGTCAGATTTGGTTTAACTTCAATCTCCTCAACTGGCGTAACATCTGAAGGATAAGAACGGTAGCGTCTCAGCATAGAGACATGAAACACATCATGAATCCACTCTAATTCCGGAGGTAGCTCTAATTGGTAGGTAACTTGTCCTACACGCGCCTCAGTATGCGGTAAGGCCCAATAAAGCTTGGGCTCAACTTGCCCTTACACCCAAATCTCAACACCTTCTTCCATGGACAAACCTTCTGAAAAACAAAACCTCCCACAGAATACTCAATTTTCTTATGCTTAAGATCTGCATAAGACTTCTGTCTGTCTGGCACTACTAACGGCAAGTAATCCTTTCAACTACCTCGGAAGTCAATTACACAACTCCTTAACATGTCTTCCAGTATCTGAATCAACCTCTCCGACTGACCATCTGTCTAAGGATGGAATGCAGTACTAAAGTCTAATCGTGTAGCCAGAGCTTCATGTAACTTCTTCTAGAACCGAGACATGAAGCAAGGATCTCTATCAGATATTATAGAAACTAGCACCCCATACAGTCTTACCACCTCGGATACATACAACTTAGCCAGTTTCTGCAATGAATAATATGTGCGAACCGGTATGAAATGGGCAGTTTTGGTCAACCGATCCACGATGACCCACAAAGAATCTTTCTTAGAAGGCGTTAGGGGTAGCCCTCTCACAAAGTCCATAGTTAATCTTTCCCACTTCCACATCGGAATTTTAACTGGCTAAAGCAACCCAGAAGGTAACTGATGTTCTGTTTTAACCTATTGGCAAGTCAGACATTTCCCCACAAAATCGGTAACCTAGCGCTTAAGACCTGGCCACCAATATACCTCACGTAGATCTCTATACATCTTATTTTCACCTTGGTGCATAGCATAGAGGCCACTATGCACCTCTCGCATTAAAGTCTGTCTCAAATCAGTATCTTTAGGTATGTAAATTTTTCCTCGAAAACAGAGTACCCCTTCAACGTTTAGTCCAAAATCCACAGTATTACCATTTTCGACCTGATGGAACCGAAGACCTAAAAACTCATCCTCTAACTGTTTACTCTTAATCTAAACCCTCTAACTGTTTACTCTTAATCTACATCCTCTAACTGTTTACTCTTAATCTGCTCAATCCACACTAGTTTAACTCGAAGCTTAGCCAACAAACTAACATTGTCCAATAAGCTAAGACGAGCAAACATTGCTCTCAGATCAGCCATAGCCCTACAACTCAGTACATCGGCCACCACATTGGCCTTACCAGGGTGGTATTCAATCGAACAGTCATAATCCTTAAGCAGCTCAATCCATCTATGCTGCCTAAGATTTAACTCCTTCTGAGTGAGAAGATACTTGAGACTCTTGTGATCCGTGTAAATGATACACTTCTCACTGTACAAGTAATGCCTCCAAATTTTTTATGCGAATACCACTGCGGTCAACTCCAAGTCATGTGTTGGGTAATTCGTCTCACGAGTCTTAAGCTGGTGAGACACATAAGCTACCACTTTACCCTCTTGCATCAACACACAACCTAACCCGACATGTGATGCATCAATGTAAATAGTAAATTCTTTCCCAGACTCCGGCTGAATCAAGACAGGGGCCTCAGTCAAAACTTTCTTGAGCTTCTCAAAGCTCCCTTATTGCTCATCAGTCCAGTTAAATGGCACGCCCTTTCGTAGCAACTTAGTTAAGGGCGTGGTAATCAGTTAAAACCCCTCTACAAATCTTCAATAATACCCAGCCAGTCCCAAAAAACTAAGAATTTCTGACATAGTCTTAGGCTGCTTCCAATCTAAAACAACCTCAATTTTTTGAGGGTCAACCCTAATCCCCTCAGCAGATACCACATGACCAAGAAAAGTTACCTCATGTAACCAGAACTCACATTTGCTGAACTTGGTATACATTTTTTTCTCCCTCAAAATTTGTAGAACTACGCAGAGATGTTCATCATGTTCCACATCAAACCTTGAGTGCACCAATATGTCATCGATAAATATTACAACAAATCGATCCAGATAAGGTTGAAATACTCTGTTCATCAGATCCATAAAAGCTGTCGGTGCATTTGTCAGTCTAAAAGGCGTTATCAAGAACTCGTAATGACCATAACGAGTCCTAAACGTCATCTTGTGCACATCGGCCTCTTTAACTCTCAGTTGATGATACCCCGATCGGAGATCTATTTTAGAGAATACCAATGCCCCTAGCAGTTGATCGAATAGATCATCAATCCTTGGCAGAAGGTACTTGTTCTTAATGGTCAACTTATTTAATTTTCTGTAATCGATGCACATACACATGAATCCATCCTTCTTTTTTACAAATAAGACTAGTGCTCGCCATGGAGACATACTAGGTCGAAAAAACCCACAGTCCAGTAGCTCTTAAATCTGGGCCTTAAGTTCCACAAGCTCTTTTGGTGCCATTCTGTAGAAGACGATGGACACTGGAGCCGTACCAGGAAGGGGTTCAATCCCAAACTCCACTTCACGCTCTGGAGGTAACATTGGTAACTCTTCAGAAAAGACATCCGAAAAATCCTTAACCGTTCTAATATCCTTTACCAAAGAGTCCCCAACATCTGAAACACTGATGTAAGCCAAGAACGCCTCACAACCCTTACGAACCAACTTCTCAGCCCTTAGTGCAGAAATCACATTACTCAAATAATTCTGTCATTCCCCAATTACCACTACCTCCTCATCTGCCTCAGTTCTCAGTACAACCCGTTTAACGGCACAATCCAAGCTTTCACAATGTTTAACTAACCAATCCATGCCCAGTATTAGGTCAAATTCTCTGAAAAGCAGCTCCATGAGATCGACCAGAAAAACAACTCCTCGAATCTCCAAGGGAACATCTTTAAACAACTTATTTACCCATACAGACTGTTCCAATGGACTTAGAACAGTAATTCCACTCAAAGTATTCTCAACCGAAATTCCCAATTTCTCAGTAACAGTACAAGCAACATAAGAATGGGTAAATCATATATCTATTAATGCAGTATAAGGTACTTTATGGATAAAGAATATACCCGTTATGACATCTGGAGCATCTTCATCCTCTCGGTGACATGCAGCAAAAACCAGTGCCGACTACCTCGCCTCAGTATAACCAGTACCTCTGCCGGTGCTCTACAACCACGGCCCAATCCATTACCACCCCTAGCTTGACCACGGCCTCTCGGTGGCTGCTGAACACCTCTCTGTGACTGACCCGTACCTATACAGTAGCTTGCATCTGATCGAGCCTCCGTAGACAATCCTTAACCCGATGCTCTAATGATTCACACCTCAAACATGCACCCAACTTCCTCCAACACTCGCCCTGATAGTGATTTCCACAATCAGCACAGAATTACAGTCCAGTAGTAGCAGCAGCAGGGGCCCTAACTCTGATTGGTCCATCAGCTCTGGGCTTTTTCTTAAACCTTTGAAAAAAATTTGAGGGCTCAGCATCCCTCTTACCTCTGCCTTTCTCTCTGTTCTGGTGCTCAGCGCGCGTCACATTCTCGGTAATTATTGCCTTGTCAACCAATACTGTGAAATCCCGCTCCCTCTGAGGAGCTATCAGAACCCTTAAACCATCTCTGAGGCCATCCTCAAATTGAACACATCGTTCATATTCTCTTGCCACCATCCCATGTGCAAAGCGGCTCAATCGTAAAAATTTGGCCTCATATTTAGCCACTGTCCTATCTCCCTAAGTTAAATTCAGAAATTCCCTTCTACAGGCATCTACATAGCTGGCACCTACATATTTAGACTGGAAAGTAGTCTTGAAAAACTCCCAGGTCAAACGATCGGCTTGAGTGCCCTCTTTGACGGTAAGCCACCACTGGTAAGCCTCGTCTCTCAGAAGAGATACTGCACATTTTTGCTTCTGATCAGGGGTGCAGTCAAGGTCATCCATGATCCTTTCTGTGGCCTCCATCCAATATTTAGCCACATTAGGGGCAACACCAGCAATCCCCCTGAATATCTCGGCCACATTAGACCTGAGTCGTTCCGTAACTGACCCACGGCCCATATCACCAGTACCAGTACCAGGCCCAGCAACCCTTTCCAAAATTCTTAACATCACTTAGGATAATGCATCGTCCCTAGCCACTCGATTCTGAGACCTTGTCTCAACTATAAGTGAAGCTGGTGCCCCTCTAACTTCCTCATTAGGCTGGTGTCCAGAAGACGAAGACCCAACCCGAGCACCTCCACGGTCTCTACCGCAGCCTCTACCACGAGTACCTCTAGTGCTCATTATCCACACACGCTTTTATCTATATTAAAAGTTTTATGCCAGTCAGTTCTTATTCCCATGTTTATTACAGATGTTTTATGAACAGTATTATTCCAGAGTTTATTTTCGCAATTCACCGTTCAAATTTTACTCTAACTAAAGAGTTTTTCGTACAGTTTTTACTACCTAAAGTAGTCTCAGTAATGTTTCAATAAAAACAGTCAAAAGACTTACAGGATAGCGCAGAGACTCGGTGTACCATTCCTTCAGTAAAAAATTTCCACGATTTTAAAAACCCAAACCCACAGACGAGTTTTGCAACTTGACTCTGATACCACTAAATGTAACAACCCAAACCCGGCCTAGACGTTATTGCCGAATCTGCGATGTGACATTGGACTGATTTTCCAAAACACACATTGACAAAAATTCGTTTACCATAAAAACTTCTTTACATTCTAAATAAAAGGTTAGGATGACTAGTTCATTGTGAAAACTCAAGTTATTTAAGCAAAATATTACTTATACTAGTTTCTCAAATTTTAAAATTGTGTTTGTTGCAGAAGCTTTTAAAACATATGGCGTAAGTGCAATGATTTCAGAAAAATATTAGTTTGTGCTTTCTTAAAAATACGAGTCCTATTACTAACAGGTAAAATTAAAGTAATTAAATCCCCAAATTAAAATAAGCTTTAAAAAGTCCTTATTACATAAAAAAACCCAATATCAAATAAAATCTGAATTATAGTATTTTGAATAAATTAATTACATCAAGTGCCCACCTTCGAGTCCTCCATCACCTTGATCCGTCTAAACCTGGAGATTTCCTGTACAGATAACAGATGGTGAGTTTATGAAAACTAAATATGTGAAATCCTA
The DNA here is from genome assembly GCF_025698485.1 of Gossypium arboreum. NCBI lineage: Eukaryota > Viridiplantae > Streptophyta > Magnoliopsida > Malvales > Malvaceae > Gossypium > Gossypium arboreum. The sequence continues at coordinate 60,552,377 of NC_069076.1, read as the reverse complement.
AAATAACAAACATTCAGAGTAAACGCAATCTGGGCCTAGGCCCGTTAGTTCTAATTAGGGCCTTAGCCCCTTTTTCAACAACAGCATCAGTCTGGGCCTGAGCCCATTTCAGTAACAGAGGTAGTCTGGGCCTTAGCCCATTTCAGTACAGTATGCAAACAAAGAATCCTACCCAATCCAACAACTACACACCATATCCGTACCAGCCCTACACACCATGTGGGGATAAAATTGACCCACCCAACCCTACACACTAAGTCGTACCGATTTCGGCACTAAACAGTATTTACAGTAGAGCTGCCATTAATAGGCTTGTAGCCTTTTAGTACACTTCCTCCAAAATCATATATCCCACCCTATGTAATTCAACATAATATCATACGTGTATGCAGAAATGTCATGCTAAAAAACAGTCATACATAATATAGGGGTATTTCAGTCAATTTACATCACACGGGTTTAATGGTCATTTCATCAGTATAAGGTCTAAGTATATTTACCGACCCAACAGTAGGTCCACAGTCGTATTAGGCGACCCATGCAACCTTAATAGTAAGTCAGTGATAATGGGCCTTCAGCCCATATTGCGGGCCCATGTGGACCCATACTTTCATATGGCCCACTTGGCCCAAAAATGGCCTTCATCATGTAGTTTACACAACCTAGCCCACAATCTATTACACTTTGTGCGATTTTTCTATATGGAGCCCCTGCCCATTGGGCATACACGGCCCAGTTCAGCCCAAAATTGCCCAATATTGTTTCTGTCCATGAAAACGCTCATGACCATCTCATCAAACACACGGCCATGTTTTGTTACACGACCTGCTACACAGGCGCCCACATGCCCGTGTAGTGTAAACAACCCACTTTCTAACTTTTCGGTCTTTCGGCTTTTCAACTTTAGCAGTTTTACATCCAATGGCAGTGTTCACGCACCTGTTTGCGAAAAGTGAAAAAATCCCACGAGTGCCAAACCTTGATTTAAGCAAGTGGCCTAAACCACTTGAATCACTAACAAGAGTTGATTTCCAAGACCCTTAGCAAAACCGAAGTGTAAACTAAGAATGGAAGATAGCAGTATTCGGCCTAATACAGCACACCCTACAATCGAGGAACCGATGCCACAAACACCCTCCTTAGTCAATACAGGAGGAGATTCGGCTACAAGAGAAAGGATATTCGACTAGTAAAGCAGGGGAATCTTGAAGGAAGAGAATAAGAAATGCAACAGCCCGATTTAGGGCCTAGTTAAAATAGTGGTCTCGAGACCACAAATTTAGAGTTGAATAAATTATTTTATAATTATTTTTATGTTATAGCATGATTATATGAATGTATGGAAAATTTGGTAAAGAAATTTTAGCATTTGCGAGCTTAATTGTAAAAAAGGACTAAATCGCATAATGCAAAAGTCCTAAATTGATAGCTAAAAGTGTCAAATAGCTAGAGGACCTAAATTGGAGGTCTTTAAAATACAATTAGACCCTAAGTTAGAGCTTAATCGGCCATGGGAGACAATTTGGTTAAAAAGTCCAAATTTGGTTGGGTTTGGTGGTTAATTTGACTAAAGTAGAAATAAAATAAGAAAAAGATGATATCACATTCTCATCTTCTTCTCTAACACCAATTTTTAGCCATTTTTATGGGCTTTGAACTCCCAAAAATTTCAGCAACTTGAAGCACACTCAAGTGATTTTTATGAGTTTCTCGACGATTTTTACATTTTTGAGACCCTTGAAGCATGAGCTTACAAATGAGGGTGCTATTTTGCAAAATGATTAAGAGTTTAGGGTTTTGTCATGAAAGGATTTGTAATTTTTACTGAGTTTTTATGGAAGAAAATGAGTCTTGGGTGTCTTATAAACAACTTTTATGAAATGTGTTAGCATGAATACACCTAAAAGGGACCATTTTGCATAAGTTGTAAAATAGAAAATAAATGTGTGAAATAATGGGGATTTTAGATTGCTATAAGTGCAAAAAGTATTTGAATAGGAATAAGATATGAAGAAATTTGATAAAAATCGATTTTCAAATCTAGGGGTAAAATGGTTATATTGTCAAAATTTAAGGGCAAAATGGTCATTTTACCAAAGATGTGAATTGTCGATTGCTAAATTCTATTTAGTGACTAAATAAGTACATTTTGTTATTATAGATTAAGAAATACCGAATCCAAATCTAGACCGGGGGAAAGCCAAGCAAATCGATTAAATCGACTAGTCGCCACATTTTGTGATCCAAGGTAACTTGTATGTAAATAATACAACTACATTGATAATGTATGTGATTGAATTGTATTGAAATTATTATAGCATGAATTGCTTGATTGTGGAAATGAGATAATGTGGTGAGAATAGAGATAGTAAAATTTTCGAATAAACCTCAGGAAATAAATCGGATATTCATGCTATGACATTTGGGTCACTTGTGTGAGCTAGTGTAAGACATGTTTGGGATATGCGTCGACCACATTATGAGAGCCAGTGTAAGACCATGTTTGGGACATGGCATCGGCATTGAGATGAGCACTAGTGTAAGACATGTCTGGGACATGCATCGGTCTTGATACGTAAGCCAGTGTAAGACATGTTTGGGACATGCATCGGCTACGAGATGTGTCAGTGTAAGACCATGTCTGGGACATGGCATCAGCACAGATATACTAGATATTGTGTAAGACCATGTTTGGGACATGGCATCAGTACATATATACTAGAGCTTGTGTAAGACCATGTCTGGGACATGGCATCAGCATCTGACCCATGATTGAGGCTAAATGAGTATCCGATAAAGTTAAAATGGTTCAACAGTGAAAGTATGATTCCACGTTAACAAGAAAAGTATAACCGTGTTGTGAATGGTACAGGTACCTATATGGTATGTATGAACTGTGAGCTCGATATATGCTATATGAGGTGTATTGAATATTGTTGAGTAAGTTGTGCTTAGGCGACTTGTTTTTTATGATACTTGTTGATGAATGATAAAGTTATGTTGTATATTTATTTATGTTCAACTTACTAAGCTTTATTCTTACTCTCTCTCCTTTTCCATTTTCTTATAGTGTCGCATATCTAGCTCAAGGATCAACGGAAGTCAGACATATCGATCACATTATCAATCGAAGCTTTCGATATAGTTTGATTTATATTTTTGAGTATGGCATGTATAGAAAACTAGACTTGTGTTTTGTGTCATTGAGAGTTGGTCAATTGTATTGGCTTGGATTGGAAACCCTTCATTTTTTATTAAGCCTTGAATGTTGGCTATTATTCATTTTAATTTATAGGCAAAGATGTTATTTTCATGGATGAGTACAAATGCACTAATGGAATGTTGTTTATTGTGGCTGATTTGGATGCATGAGATAGCCTTGTTTTGGTTTTGGTTGCTTATGTGTAGGTTGTGTTTATAAGGGTGGCAATGAAGCTTGGTAAATAGCCTTATAATGTCTACACAAGTAGACACATGGGCGTGTGTCTAGACCGTGTGTGACACACGGCCTGCCCTACGGGCGTGTGGTCCGGCCGTGTGTCCACTGCACGTAAAATTTTCAAGTCAGTATGCATGGTAGTAAACACACGGGCAGAGACACGGCCGTGCGTCTCAGCCGTGTGAAGGACATAGCCTAGTACACGGGCGTGTGCCTTGGTTGTGTGACAATTTAGGGTTGCTTACGTCAGAAACAGAATGTCCAAGTTTTTGCACACAGGCTAGGACACGGGAGTGTCATTGTCGTGTGAAAGACACGAGCTAGGGACATGGGTGTGTGCCAGGCCGTGTGAAAACCCCTGTAGGTGTGCATTTAGAATTAATTCCACATGGGTGGAGGAAATGGGCATGTCCCTATATTGCCTAGGCTGTGTAAGCCACACGGTCCATCAACACGACCATGCTGAAATGGCCACACGAGCGTGTTGCCCTTTCACACGGGCATGTGCCCCTATGCCAAGTGATATTATTCTAAGTTGACAAAATAACCCGAGTTGGTTCTAAGTGATTTTCAATGTGTGTTTTGGGCCTCGAAGGCCCTTATTAAGGACATGTTGATAATTTTGAGAAAGTTTTAAATTTTTCCAAGTCTTGGAGACTCAGAAATGGTTGTAAGCACGAGTTTAAGTGAGGTAATGCCTCGTATTCCGCTCTGGTATGGGTTACGACTATGGGGTGTTACAAGAAAGGAGGGAGGAGGAACAAGGATATACAGCACAACCGCAAAAAGAGGTGATATGGGATTAGAACCAAAAGAGAGGGTGCTATCAAGGATTTGACAAAGGCTTATGAGGGAAACAAAGAATGCTCAGTCTAGAGAGAAACGATTGAGAGAAAGAAGGGAAGAAGGAATTTGGAGAAGTTACCAAAGAAAAGTAATGCAAAAAGGTGAATACCAACCAAAAAGAATGGGAAAAATACCACAGAGACTATTTTGGTACTTTAAGCAAAAGGGAAGAACAAATGCCGATTTTGTTAAAAAGTACTCCTAGATCGACCAAACCTCAACACAACCCACACACTTGGATCTTTCAATCCTTTTCCACTTCAGCCGAAACTCTCATGAATCAAGAGTTCAATTTCGGCACAACTTCCCTACACCTCAACTCCACTTTTTCCTCCCCTTATCCCTCTCCTAAAATCTCTCCACCACATCCTCAACTGATCATCAACGAACCTCTTTTCTTCTCCTAAGTTTCAGTCAACATGATCCCTTATTCCACTCACACACCTCAACTGTCCAAGCTTCAGAGTTCCAATGATATACAACCACCAACACGGCACAACAGCAAAAAGACATCCCTTGTACGTAATAGGACTCGAACTCAAGTACCTAAGCATTAGTAACATGCCATTTACCAGTAGACTAGAAGGCTTTTTATGTCATACAACACTCATAATACTTTAAAAGTCTACTAGTTGAAGACAAGGGTTTACTTAAGTAGAAGCAAAAATTTGCTCAAACCAAGGCTTGAACCCATGACTCCCCAGACTCTCCCAGAGCAATAAACCACTAAGGCAACGATATATCCATGTCGCGTACACACAAAATAACTTTTAATAGGATTTTCGGGATTTGGGGCATTACATCCTTAGCATACATTGAACACAAATTTCACTAGGAACTATTGGAAGCCACATAGAAATTGATTTGTTCAATTTTTCTAAGCAACCAAACATGTAAAAATGAAACTCCATCAATGTACTTAATCACAAAAAGCTATTATAGAATACAATGTGGTTGAAAAACCTGAAATAGAACAAAGCAAAAGAGGATAAAACAAATTAATTAAATCAAATATATTTGTTCGAATATATTTAGCATACAAGTATCAAACATATACCCATATGTGACACTCAGTACTAAATACATAAACATAAGAGTGTATGGCTTTCTTCCAAACAAAAGAAAAACAAGTAAATAGCAGCATTCATTTAATCTTTGAATGAATAATGACAAAGTGCAGCTACCTTACATGCAAAATTGCAAAGAAAGGAGGCAGAATGCTAGAAGTAGTCAAATAAATTGTAGTTGGATAGTCATTAAATTCTGAGCTTTGTGGTATAATAGGAATAAATGTTACCATAAAGGAGTAGGAGAAACTATGCATGGACTAATACCCTTCATTAAAGGTTATAATATAGAAATCTATAGTTTGGAAAGCATCACAACTATAATGCAAAACCAAGCAACCTATAGTTGGGAACTACCAGGGGGGACACGATAAAGGCCAATGTCAATACTTTATTTCAACAACATTTAGATACATCAGTCACAAGGATTCTATTTAGGAATAAAGAAGGGTTAATTATGGTAGTGAGCATTCACCTAAACGAATACATAATAGACCCAACCACGGCAAAAGCATAGGGATGTTTGCAAGCGTTAATTGTTGCGGAGGAATTAGGTTTTCAAAAACTTATGGTGGAAGGGGATTCCTTTATAGTTAGCAAAAGAGGATAAATCGATCATCAGAGGCCAAATAAAAGAGATAAAGTACAGAGGAAGAAGATTTAAAGCCATTAGGTTCATATTTGTATCTAGATCTCTAACAACCCATTTTAGATAAAATTAGAACAGTGGTTTCGGGACCACAAATTCGAGTCCAGAAAGGAAAATTATTTTAATATTATTTTATAATCTACAGTATGATAATAATATTGTGTAATTACGTGTTTAATTTGATAAAGGACCAAATTGCATTAAATACAAAAGTTGGATTCTAGTAGCTAGAAGGATCAAATAGCTATGTAATTCAAAACTTGAGGTCCTTATATGATAATTAGACCATTAAAGAAAAGTTAGTAGATGTTTTTGATTATTCATCCATGGAAAAATTAAAAAAGGCTAAGGACTAAATTGGAAAGTGATAAAATTAAAAGATGATAAATAATTAAATAGAAAAAAATCATTTTATATCATCTTCTTTCCCAAATATTCCATGGAAACCCTAGGAAAGAGAAAACAAGCTTTCTTGGCCAAAATAGGTAAGTATTCAAGCCATGTTTTTAGTAATTTTTATATTTTTGAAACCAAGATAGTTTAATCTATCTATTTGGGGGAATTAATTTGAAAAGTTATCGAAGTATAAAAGTTATGTCATGGATGAATATGCTAAAATTTTTAAATTTATTGTAGAAAATGAAAGGTTGTTGATAGATAAACAACTTTTACAAAGTGAAATTTGATGAAAACATGATTTAGGGACTACTTTGTAAAGTTGTGAAAATTGAAGAAAAATTCTGAATTTTATAGAATACATGTGCTGTAAATTTTATATTGAAATTTTGGTTAGGCTTGAAATAAGGAGTAAATTGCGTGAATTTCATTTTCCGAGCCTAAGGACGAAATCACTATTAATTAAAAGTTCAGGGGCAAAATGATAATTTTTCCTAAGATGTAAATTGGATTGAATTGATTTTAAATTGTATTAACTTGATGTTAAATTTACTCGTATAGATCCGAATAGATCAAATTCGGAGCTACAACAAGAAAAAATGGAAAATGTCGGATTAGTAGATTTTACATACACGAACAATTGTCGAGGCAAGTCGTGTAACTAAATTGAATATTTATATGCTTGAATTAGATTTTGTGTATGCAATTTTTATAAATATATATATATATATATATTTATGACATTGAAAAAATAACCAAAAAAGCCCAATCAATGATAATGCCTAATAAATTATAAATGATTAAAAAAGTTACTTTTATGCTTGGAATGAATGTGGAATGTATTTATTTGAATTATATGAATGTTATAGATGTATGAAATAATCACATGTCGGGTAATGCTTGAAAATGTTAAATCCTGTTTGAATAAATGAAAATCGATGGATAAATGTAATTTCCTGAAATGAATGAGGTCCTGTATTTGTTGCTAACAAGATTTAGCTCGGACGAGTAATCCTATTGACCTCATTATAGATGGGATTTAGACTGAACGGGTAATCCTGATATAATCCCTCTAGAGCATATGTTACAATTAAGATTTAGCCTCGACTAGTAATCCTAATCAAGCTCTTGTAAGCATATGTTGGAGACAGGATTTAGCCTGGACTGGTAATCCTATTGTATGATATGTGGCTTGAGAGTGTGTTTCCTGACTAAATGCCCTAATGGGTACTCTTGAATATGAATTGAAGGATCCTAATCCGTACAACTCGAGTGTACTACCTATATATCCATTGATATTTTAGATAAATTCAGCGGGAAAATCCTGACATGAGAATTTATGAATAAGAAACGAGTTATTGCACTTATCTTCCTGAAATACGTGAAAATAATGATACTTGACAATTGATATATGGAAACATGAGATGATGATATTTGTACATGGAATTTATTTGATGAATATAATCATCCTTGATTATAGATTTGTATACCTTGAGTGTACTACTACTCATGTGACTTGAATATTTTGAATGATGTGAATGAAGTTCTAACATGAAATAAATGAACTCGAGATGAATTATTATGAAAATATACTTGTAATATAAATATATGATTTATACATGTTATATGAATATGTGATACGGAATGTATATAGCTGGAAATCTGATTATTGTTGAGCCTTATATGTTTCTTGATGTTATTATGGATTATATTACTAACAAGGGCAATGAGGATATGTGTAGGGCCTGAGATCAAATTGATTGAATGTGCCTTACATGTTTATCTTGAAATAAAATGAATGGTATGTTAAATACCATGTTATACGAACTTACTAAGCATTATAGGCTTACTTAGTTTTATTTCCCTATTTTATAGTAAATTAGAAGCTCGTTGGATTGAAAGCTTGGCGAAGATCACACACTCTATCCATCAGTTCATTTCGATATATATGGTGAGTAAATTATGGTTATATTCACCATAATGGCATGTAAATGTAAATGATTATTGTAATCTAGCCATTGGAAAGGCTAGTGATGATTATGTTTTGGTATATATATATTAATATTATTTTATGGTGATAACATAAGTGTTTATTATTGATTGATTGAGAGAGGTTAAACAAGTATGCTTGTAAAAGGTAAGATTAAAAACATGAATGAATGTAAAAATATATCATGTTAGATGGTGAGAATTAACTTGGTTATGATACTTGAATTGGTTGGTATATGAATGAAAGTTTTGGTGTAGGTCATTGGCAAAGTTTGTGTGAGAAATAAAGCTAGAAAATGGCTTTATTTTGTCCGCACGGGAAGACACACAAGCGTGTATCTTGACCGTGTGTGACACATGGCCTGGCACATGGGCATGTGATTTACCCGTGTGTCCCTTGCATCTTAAATTTGAGAAACAAAATGCTCAGAATTGAGCACACGGGCAGAGACATGGGCGTGTGCCTTAGCCGTGTGTGCTACACGGCCTAGAACACAGGCGTGTATCTTGGCCATGTGAAACCTGCATTTAATTTTGAAAATTTTAATTAACCATACGGTTTAGCACACAGATGTGTGGCTGGCCATGTGGCACAAGTTAGAGAGCTACATGATTTCGAACACGGCCTGCAACACGGGTGTGTCCTAGGGTCAGACAGGCGTGTCCCTTGGACCACACAGGTGTGTGAGCCCTGCACCTTGGAAAATTTTTGAAATTTCATGAAAAATTTTTAGAGTTCCCGATTAAGTCTCGATTCGATTCCAAAGCTCATATAGGGCCTGAAGGGTCCATTTAAGGGATGTTATGAATAATCTCAAAAAATGAATAATAATTGACATGATTATCCATAAATGTTCTGAAAATTTTGGTAATGCTCCGCAACCCTGTTCTGACGACGGATTTGGGTTTGGGATGTTACATTTAGTGGTATCAAAGCTAAAGTTTAGCTAGTTCTCGGGCTGAACATACCATATGTGAAGTTTAGAAATACATGTCATTATATAAACTGTGATAGTATGATATCTCCCGACTCTAATGAGAATTGTTTCACAAATAGACAAAGATGCTTTCCAATCAAGCTAATTCCGATAATTCCGAAAGAAATACTCAAATATCTGCATAAAATGTTACTTATGATGAAACAGAACTCGAAAAGGTATGAAATAAATGTTTTATAGTGAACATCTTAATGATAAAGTGATATGTGTGTATTTATGAAAGTTAAATTTTGAGGTTTTACGATCTCCACCCCCTTATCAGTATAGTTTTTATACAATGAAATTCACAAGATTTATATGGATTAAGCTCATAAATGCGAAAATAAAGAGTTCAAAGGCTAAATGATTAATAATGTAGTCAGAATTGAGAATGGGTTAGTAAGTAAAGACGGTATTAAAAGAGATCAGATTTTTCTGAAGATTATTCTAAATATGTGATGTCACTATTAAGGAAGAAGTTATTCATGAGTAATCGATTTATTTAGGTATGATGTCTATAAAACGAATTAGCCAAAAATTCCTTCTGAATTGACTCTTTCAGTGAACTGAATAATGTAAGATTATTAATGACTTTATTAGTTAGTGGAATAGTGTTGAAATTGTAAAGATATTTGAATGTAGCGTTATAATCAGGTATATTATAGCAATCTCTTAAGGGTATTCTATATGTTCTGTTATTCTCATAGGCATATGAAATTGTTCATGTTCAGATGCAATATTTATCATATTGAAAGGCTGGCTAATTAATAGATGGAATTATTTTAAGTTTGGTTGATTCATGAGCGGTATTGCTCTATCTTTCTTAGGTTTTCTAATTCATCATGATTGATAGAAGACTTGATGACAAGATTCATATGATACTATTTTTTACTTATACTGATTAAAGCCCTGAATTGCAAATATGCAAATTATATTGTCTTTATTACAATTGTTTCTACTACATATGCCCAATATTAATCTTATGGACTTTCTATAGGATATCATCAATTTCTTTATTATTCAAACATGGTTCATCCGTGAAAGATATTCATTGTTCAGAGGCAATTACATTTATTACTGTTATAAATATTGACTTGATCTTGAATTTTGGTGATAGGGATCACAAATTATAAAAACTGTATTATTGCACTAGTTATTATTGGGGCCACTTTCAGTTTTCCCCTTCTAATTTGAGGTACACTATTGGTGTTGAAGTATTGTTTTATCTATATGGTTGAAATGTCGGTCATATAATAGCACTATGGTTTAAAATCTATTTGATGGTTGTGGCTTTAGAAAAAATTAAAGCTTCAATGTTAATAATTGAAATAGCTACATTGATGACATAATTATTATAGAAAAGATGTAAGATTTGAATGGATTGATAAATACCAGTAAAGTTTTGACCAGTTGGAAGCTCTGTTGACCAAAGTATTAATTTTGGTTCAGCCTAAATCGGGTAAGGAATTTGTTATTACAGTGATGTATTATTGAATGGGATTAGATGGTGTTTAGATACAATAAGGCAAAGTAATAGCCTATACTATCAGACAATTAAAAACCACATGGAAAGTATTACCTGATACATGATCTAGAATTGACGGGTATTTGTATTGAAATCTGATAATATTATTTGTTTGGTGAAAAATGTCATATATTCACCGATCATAAAAGTTTGAAGTATTTGATGTTGAAAAAAAAATTGGATCTAAGATAGCGTATATGGCATGAATTGTTGAAAGACTATGATTTGATAATTGATTTTCATTTAGGAAAAGCTAGTGTACTTGCTGACGCTTTGAGAAGAAAATCCATGTTTATCTTACAAGCAATGAATACTTTATTATTATTGTCTGATAATGGATCAATTTTAGCTAAGTATAAAACTAAACCGATGTTTCTACAATAGAATTGTGAAGCTCAGAAAAATGATAATGAGTTGTAAGTTAAACGAGTATAGTGTGAATTAACTCTTGATGCAGAATTTTAGATTGGATCTGATGATTGTCTGTTATTCAGAGACAGAGTTTTTGTACTGAAGAATTTGGAGTTTATACAGAAAATTTTACATGAATAATCACAGTGGTACTATGTCTGTTTATCTGGGGAATGATAAAATGCATAACAATTTGAAAAAGATGTATTAGTATCCCGGAATGAAATATGGTATTTCTGAAATTGTATTTAAATGTTTGATGTATCAGTAAGATAAAGATGATATTTTCAATATGGTTATAGCCAGCGAAGATACCGAAATGGAAATGGGACAAAGTTACTATGAATTTTATATCGAGATTCTCCCTATCTATGAAAAAAAAGATACTATTTGATTAATTATTGATTGTATGACGAAGCCTGCACATTTTATCCTAGTATGAATGGATTTCTCACTTAATAGATTGCTTGAATTATCTGCTTTTGAGGTTGTCAGATTATATGGCGTGTTAGTTTCTGTTATTTCTGTAGAGATTTGCAGTTCATATTTCTATTCTGAAACAAGTTACAAGAAGCTCTAGGTATACGGTTACATTTTAGCACCGTATTTCATTCTCAAACGGATGATCAATCTAAACATATGATTCAGATTTTTGAAGTGCTGTATTTTAGAATTCAAAGGAAATTGAAAAAAAATATTTGCCATTCGTTAAATTCGTATATAATAACAGTTAACAGTCAAGTATAAAATTGAATCGTACGAGGTTTTATATCGTCACAAGTGTAAAACTCTGATGTTTTGGACTGAGTTCAGTGAGAAAAGATACATATGGCCGGTTTGATTCTTTGAAACCAAAGAAAGATAAAAATGATCTGAAACAATTTAAAAGCGGTATTTGATCGTCAAAAATCCGATGTGAATCTAAAATGAAAAGAAATAGAGTTTCAGATTGGCGACAAAATATTTTTCAAAGTTTCGCCATGGAAGAAAGTTCTCCAGTTTGGCCGTAAAGGCAAATTAAGTCTTTGGTTTATTAGATCATATAAGGTTATTGAAAAGAATCTGACCTATTGTGTATTGATTGGTATTATTACCAAAGCTCTACAAAATTCACAATGTTTTTCATGTGTATATGCGTTACGATAGTATCGATCAGATCCATCATCTGTTATTACTTTTATAAATGTTAAATTCAACCTGACATGACTTACAGTGAGAGATTGATTGAAATCCTGGCACTTGAAGAGAAAAACTGAGAAATAAAAAAAAATAAAAGTAGCTTTAGTAAAAGTTTTCTGTCAATGACATAATATTGAACAAGCTACCTAGGAATCGGAGGAAAATATGAGGAAGCAATGTCTGAATCTCTTTACAGGTAAAGTTTTCGAGGACGAAAATTCTTTAAAGGAGGGAGAGTTGTAACAACCCATTTTTGATAAAATCGGAATACTAGTTTCAGGACCCTAGATTTGAGTCCAGAAAGAAAAATTATTTTAAATATTAATTTAGGATATGATAATAATATTGTTTGAAAATTTTGTGAAGAAATTTTATCGATTACATGTTTAATTTGATAAAGGACCAAATTGCATTAAATGCAAAAGTTGGATTCTAGTAGTTAGAAGGATCAAATAGTTATGGAATTCAAAACTTGAGGTCCTTATATGGTAATTAGACCATTAAATAAAAGTTAGTAGATATTTTTGATGATTCATCCATAGAAAAATTAAAAAAGCTAAGGACTAAATTGGAAAGTGATAAAATTAAAAGATGATAAATAATTAAATAGAAAAAAAAACTCATTTTATATCATCTTCTTCCCCAAATATTCCATGAAAACCCTAGGAAAGAGAAAACAAGCTTTCTTGGCCAAATTAGGTAAGTATTCAAGCCCCGTTTTTAGTAATTTTTATATTTTTTTAAACTGGGATAGTTTAATCTATCTATTTGGGGAATTAATTTGAAAAGTTATCACAGTATAAAAGTTATGTCATGGATGAATATGCTGAAAATTTGAAATTTATGGTAGAAAATGAGAGGTTGTTGATAGATAAACAACTTTTCCAAAGTGAATTTTGATGAAAACATGATTTAGGGACTAAATTGTAAAGTTGTGAAAATTGAAGAAAAATTCTGAATTTTATAGAATACATGTGCTGTAAATTTTATATTGAAATTTTGGTTAGGCTTGGAATAAGGAGTGAATTGCATGAATTTCATTTTCCAAGCCTACGGACGAAATCGTTATTAATTAAAAGTTTAGGGGCAAAATGGTAATTTTCCTAATATGTAAATTCGATTGAATTGAGTTTAAATTGTATTAAATTGATGTTAAATTTACTCGTATGGATCCAGATAGATCAAATTCAGAGCTAGAATGAGGAAAAAAGGAAAATGTCGGATTAGTAGATTTTACTACACGAACATTTGTCGAGGTAAGTTCGTGTAACTAAATTAAATATTAAAATGCGTGAATTAGATTTTGTGTATGTAATTTATATAAATATCATATATATATATATATATATATAACATTGAAAACATAACCAAAAAAGCCCGATCAATGATAATGCCCGATAAATGATAAATAATAAAAATGTTACTTTTTCGCTTGGAGTGAATGTGGAATGTATTTATTTGAAGTATATGAATGTTATAGATTTATGAAATAATCACATGTCGGGTAATGCTTGAAAATGTTAAATCCCATTTGAATAAATGAAAATCGATGGATAAATGTAATTTCCCAAAATGAATGAGATCCTACATTTGTTGCTGACAGGATTTAGCTCGGACGAGTAATCTTATTGACCTCATTATAGATGGAATTTAGCCCGGAATAGTAATCCTGATAAAATCCCTCTCGAGCATATGTTACAATTAGGATTTAGCCTAGACTAGGAATCCTAATCAATCTCTTGTGAGCATATGTTGGAGACAAGATTTAGCCTGGACTAATAATCCTCTTATATGATATAAGGCTTCAGAGTGTGTTTCTTGATTAAGTGCCCTAATGGGTACTCCTGAATATGAATTGACGGATCCTGATTCATACACCTCGAGTGTACTACCTGTACATCCATTTATATTTTAGATAAATTCAGCGGGAAAATCCTGACATGAGAATATATGAATAAGAAATGAGTTATTGCACTTATCTGCCTAAAATACGTGAAAATGATAATACTTGACAATTGATATATGGAAACATGAGATGATGATATTTGTACATGGAATTTATTTGATGAATATAATCATCCTTGATTATAGATTTGTATACCTTGAGTGTACTACTACTCGTGTGACTTGAATATTTTGAATGATGTGAATGAAGTTCTAACATGAAATAATCTGAACTCGAGATGAATTATTATGAAAATATACTTGTAATATAAAGATATGATTTATACATGTTATATGAATATGTGATACGGAAAGCATATATATCTGTAAATCTAATTATTGTTGAGCCTTATATGTTTCTTGATGTTATTTGGATTATATGACTAACAAGGGCAATGAGGATATGTGTAGGGCTTGAGATCAAATTGATTGAATGTGTCTTACATGTTTATCTTGAAATAAAATGAATGGTAAGTTAAATACCATGTTATACGAACTTACTAAGCATTATATGCTTACTTAGTTTTATTTCCCTATTTTATAGTAAATCGGAAGCTCATTGAATTGAGAGATTGGTGGAGATCACTCACACTATCTGTCAGTTCATTTCGGTATATATGGTGAGTCAATTATGGTTAGAGTCGCATGTATAGTTTATAATGGCCATAATGGCACGTAAATGTAAATGATTATTATAAGCTAGCCATTGAAATGAAAAGTGAATATTATGTTTTGATATATATTTTAATATTATTTTATGGTGATAACATAAGTGTTTATTATTGATTGATTGAGGGAGGTAAAACAAGTATGCTTGTAAAAGGTAAGATTAAAAGCATGAATGTATGTACTAATATATCATGTTAGATGGTTAGAATTAACTTGGTTATGATGCTTGAATTGGTTGGTATATGAATGAAATTTTTGGTGTAGGTCATTGGCCAAGTTTGGGTGAGAAATAAAGCTAGAAAATGACTTTATTTTGTCCAAACAGGCAGACACACAGACGTGTGTCTTAACCGTGTGTGACACACGGCCTGGCATATGGGCGTGTGATTTGGCTGTGTGTCCCCTGCATCTTAAATTCGAGAAACAGAATGCTCAGAATTGAGCACACGAGCGTGTGTCTTGGTCGTGTGAAACCTGCACTTAATTTTAAAAATTTTAATTAACCACACAGTCTAGCACACGGGCGTGTGGCTAGTCGTGTGGCACAAGTTAGAGAGTTACATGATTTCGAACATGACTTGCAACACGGGCGTGTCCCTTGGACTACACAGACGTGTGAGCCTTGCACCTTGAAAAATTTTTGAAATTTACGAAAAATTTTTAGAGTTCTCGATTAAGTCCCGATTCGATTCCAAAGCTCATATAGGGCCTTGAGGGTCTATTTAAGGGACGTTATGAATAATCTCAAAAAATGAACAATAATTGACATGATTATCCGTAAATGTTCTGAAAACTTGGGTAATGCTCCGCAACCCTGTTCTGACGACAGATTCAGGTTTGGGATGTTACAAGATCTGCCAATATTGTTGCCCTCGTCTTAGCAATTGAAGGAAAATATTTGGATTCCCCTAGGTATTGGATAAAGGAAGTGCCAATAAGGGTGGAAAAAGAAGCTACTCGGGACCAAATAAAAGTATTTGGACGGGGTTGAGAAAGCTAGAGGACTTACTGTGTCGAAGGAAATGAGATTTGTCACTCCGACGAGTTTAGATCTTTTGAGGTAATCTTCTAGTTTCAAAATTATCACAAGATTAAAAGAAAGGAGGAAGAGAATTTCAAGATGAGTCCTCAACTGATGAACATATTAGAATGAAGGAAAGGGATAATGAAGCTACAATTTGCCATATTTGTGGGTTATTTTTTCTATTTTTGGGTTTTTCATGACTTTTCTACTTCTTCTTTTGTTGTTGGTTTTGGTTTTAATTTTCTTAGTTGTTTTCTTATAATTCTATTGGTTTTGAGTTTTGTTAGGGATAGGGTACTTCCCATGAAGGCCAATAAAAATGTGGCAGTAAAACTTTTGTATTTATGGTTTTTTCTTCTCTAATTAAATGAAGTTCAATATTCTTTTGTTCAAATATATATATAGAGAATAGTAAAAAATAGTATATATATCTATAAGAAATGAGATACATGGAAAATTTATAACTCTATTCATGGAGTTAAAAATATACACTATCAATGTATCAAATCCACACTCGTAAAAATATATAAAAATTGTTGAGTTATTGATTTTGTGAAAGTGAATTTTTTTGGTTAGTAACTTTTCTTTTAATTTTTCTAAGAGATGCGTAGTTCTTAAAAGTTCAAGTAGTTTTTAATTCTTTGTGAATTTTGTTTTATTAGAAATTATATATATAATATAATCTAGAAGAAGGTATGAGAGTTTAATACATTTTTTCAAATTAAAAAAATTAATTAGTTGAAATATATATTTTGTTTCAATAATTCATTTACATTTTAAAAAATTAATTATTTTATTAAAATTATTAATGGTTGTATTCAAATTTGTTAAATCAAATTAAAATAAGCACTATT
Source organism: Gossypium arboreum (assembly GCF_025698485.1). Taxonomy (NCBI): domain Eukaryota; kingdom Viridiplantae; phylum Streptophyta; class Magnoliopsida; order Malvales; family Malvaceae; genus Gossypium; species Gossypium arboreum. The sequence goes on along the minus strand of NC_069076.1, from coordinate 60,535,408 downwards.
AACTTACAAAGATCTAAAGAGCATACAAGGTAAACAAAAATTATTTTAAATTTTCTTTTTAAAGTTATAATTGTTTTTCTTTTGTCATTAAAAAGCATCAAATTTTCCTATATTTCGTAAGCATACTTAAAAAAAAAATCTATTTTTAGATTTCAAGGGGAACAAAAAAGTGTTTCTTCATTTCCCATATTGCACATTTGATAAGAAACACTCTCACCAACGTTTGATTGGGGAGAGTAGAATAGGGTTGTAATAGAATAGAACTGTAATTAGTAATTTAATTATTTGGTTGAATGAAATGGAATAAAATTCTAATAGAATTCTTGTGTTTGGTTGAATGAAATAGATATTGTAATAGCATAAGAAAAAAGGTTTAAATGACTAGAGTACCCTTAGAAAAATTTTAATATGATTATTATTGAATATACTTTAATAAAAATAATAAAATAATTTAATCATATTTTAATATAATTATTATTAAATATAATTTAATAAAAATAATATTTAATTTAATAACATTCTCAATATAATTATTATTAAAATATAAATTAATAAAATAAAAATATATAATATATAATATTAGAAAAATAGTATATAGTTTACTTTATTATTTTTAAATCGCTATGCATATTTAATGTGTTAGAATATCATTAGCATAACAAATAACTTAATTATCCTTTAAACTAAAAAGAAAAATATTAACAATAATAAATAACATGAGAATTATATTTTACATCCAAGCATATTGTTCATACATTAACAAAAAGTTACATGATGTGATTAACTTCTATACCATAATCTATATGTTAAATTTTACAGTATCAAAAAGTTACAACAATATGTGGCATTCTATCATGTCATTATACCATTCAAATATTACATATATATATATATACAAAGAACTTTGAGAAACAACACATTAGTAATAAATTCTAAAGAAAAGAACTTTAAGAAAGCTTTTCATCATAATATAACAATAGCAAAAATATTCATATCTTTTATTAAAAAAAAAAAGTGATTCTAGCTTCCAACAGAAATTAAAATTAGAATCCCTTACAAATAAACAAAAAAAAAGACGTCAACAACTAGGTTTTTAAAACAAAATCCAAGTCTGTTTTTTTTTTTTTAATTCTCCTAATTAGCTTGTTATGTAATTCTCGCGGTTGTGAGTATCTCCACCTTCCATGTAATGGTTCCTCTTCTTCTTTAAATAGGCATCTCCACCTTCGACGTAATAGTTCCTTTTATTCTTTAGACCACCCAATGGTGCCTTGAGCTTAAATTGCCAAAGGAAGTTGTTGTCTTCATTGAAATGAGGTCCCACTGTCATTATCTCATGAATGAGATATTCAACACAAGGGATGTCGAACTTGCCTAGTGCTTAGAAACAACATTTCGCCATAAAAGTATGCTTAGTATCTTCATTTTTGTTAAAATACTTGTATATGGCACAAATCCAAACATGGATACAAGGATATGTGGGGATAAGTTCGACCAAAAACCATCTAAATACACTCACATCCAAAAACTATCCCACATGACACTTTGTGAATGCAAGAGAAAGGAACACCAACATGCAAGAGAAAGGAACTATCCATCTTAACATAACAAACCATGGTAGACTTTCAAGAGTCCAATTACAGTACAAAACTCATTTACACATACAAAAAGTGATTGTTTTGTAATGCACAATGCTACAATCTTATTTCAACAATGGTACAAGAGAAAGCAATTTCCTTGTACATGCTATGCATATGTGATGTGACATGGTAACTTTTTTGCATATCAAAATTAAAGAATAAAACATCAAACAAAGAATCTTAATCCAAAATCAAACATCATGTTGCTACAATAAAAAAATATTCAACAAAATCGACAAGTTTAGCATTCATCGTGTTGATCCTTTGGCAGTTATAACACCTAAAGAGTCCAAAAGAGAGCCTAAGCTTAAAACACATCATAACACACTCAAGATGAGGCTGTCCCCATCGAAGCACAAATTATAGCTCGACGTGTAGAACTATAGAGGGCTCACCAGATCGGTAGTAGTAATGTACAAGATCACACAGATAAACTACTCTCTATCGAACCTTTGCCTAAAAGCATCAGAGCACACCCTAGAGGTACCCCGATGCGATCACCCAAGAGCTCGAAGCTCAAAATGCTCCTAAATCAACATAACTTACATGTCAATATCCATCTGAGGCCCCAATCCACCATATCAGGCTACCCATCGAAGCTCTGATCATAGCTCGACATATTAATACAGAGGGTATCAAAAGAGGCACCCCAATCATCCGAGTAGCAATCACACACACAAAAGAAATCAACACATCATAAAACCAACATCCAAATAGACCAATAGCAACACATAATTTACACATACATAAAAATGCAAACCAATGTGAATGAATTCCTAAAAATGCAACCGTTTTTTTCATATTCATTTGATACTAAGTAGAACCAATAGCGAAACTTCAATTTTCCATTTCATTCTCTTGCTTACCAAGTAGAAATACTAACAATCAAAACTTACATTTTGAAAAGAAAAAAAAATAGTGGATCCATAATTATTAAACTCAAAAGATAAAACTGTTAAAGGTGGCAACAAACAACAGTATGTATGTTACCCGGATGAAATATAGCAACTATAAATGTACGTATGTTATCCGGATGAAGTACGTTTGTGTAACAGATGACCTGTATATGATTTGAAAGAAAACTTTTTTGACTGGATAAAGTTTCTCAATTACTTTCCAGTTTTAGACTGGTTCTAGATTATCATTAGGATGTATTTAATGTTTGTTCACTTCTACAAGTTAAAAATATTGTTGTAGTTTTATATATGTACATCATACATTTGATGAATTAATCTAATGAGAGTAGCCAATTCTTGTTCTCTCAGTTTTCTCATCCCTCTTTTCTCATCCCTCTTACTTCTGTTTTTTGGTTACTTTCTTTGCAACTCTCATTTCTTTGAATCTCAAACTTATTTCATATTTTATCCGGAATTATTGCTTTGTTGCTCTAGCTTCAACACGAGCTTCATATTTTATCTGGGTAAATTAGTACTGTTTTTCTTCCTGTGTGAAAAACCCAACAAACGGTATCAAGAGCCTAAGTCTTTGAGGACCTTGTTTGTGTTTGAGAGAAAAGAAGTAGGAGCTGTTTTTTTGTTGGTCTGTTTGTTTGCTGCAAAGATGAGTTTCACACCACCACCACCACTTGTGTTTGCTAGAGAAAACTACCACATTTGGGAAGTTAAGATGAAGACATACCTTCAAGCACATGGTTTGTGGAGTGTGATCGAGAATGATGCTGAACCACCTCTATTGAGGGCCAATCCAACCATTACTCAGATGAGGCAACACAGTGAAGAGTGTACCAAGAAGCATAAAGCAATGGCCTGCTTGCAAAATGGGGTCTCTGATATGATCTTCACAAGAATAATGGCTTGTGATTCACCAAAGCAAGCTTGGGAGAAGATAAAGGAGGAGTTTATGAGGTCAGACAAAACAAGACAGCAACAGTTGATCAACCTTAGAAGGGATTTTGAGAATCTGAAGATGAGAGAGTCAGAGACCATTAAGCAGTACTCTGACAGAATAATGGCCATAGTCAACAACATTAGGCTCCTTGGTGATAATTTCAGTGAGAGTAGAGTTGTTGAAAAGGTCATTACAACTCTTCCAGAGAAGTTTGAGTCAAAGATTTCTTCATTGGAGGACTCGAGGGATTTATCAACCATCTCATTGTCTGAGTTGGTAAATTCCCTATATGCACTTGAGCAAAAGAGGACCAATAGGCAAGAAGAGCATCCTGAAGGAGCTTTCCAAGCAAAGGCCAAAGAAGGCTCAGGTTCTAGTCAAAAGGGGAAGAAACCTTGGGTCGATAGAAGGGAGAAATCAAGGAGAGATGCAGGGAAGAATAGATTTCCACCATGCATTCACTGCAAGAAGACATCACATTTGGAGAAGAACTACTGGCACAGACCAGATGTTCAGTGTAGGAGCTGCAAACAGTTAGGACATGTTGAGAGGGTGTGCAAAAATAATGTGAAGGCACAAGCTCAGCAGCAAATGCAAGCTAAGGCTGCCGAGGATTTTCAAGCTCAGGAGGAGCATGTTTTTACAGCCTCTTATTTTGCAACCTCGAGCAAGGTCAGTTGTGTCTGGCTAGTAGATAGTGGCTGCACACACCACATGACAGCTGATGAAAGACTGTTCAAGGAGCTCGACAGAAGTTTTGCCTCAAAGATCAGGATTGGTAATAGGAACCTGATTGAAGCCAAAGGCAAGGGCAATGTGGTGATCAACACAAAGTCAGGTAACAAAGTGATTTTTGATGTACTTTTTGTGCCTGACATAGATCAAAATCTACTTAGTGTTGGTCAGCTTGTAGAAAAAGGTTACTCACTTGCTTTTAAGAATGGCTCATGCATTGTTGAAGACTCTTATGGTCAAGAGTTGGTCACAGTAGCAATGACAGACAGGTGTTTTATGCTTGATGTCAATCAACTTGAGAAGAAGGCTTACACCAGCCTTGTTGATGATGTTGGTCTATGGCACAAGAGATTAGGACATGTTAATTACAAGTCACTTGATCAGTTGCACAAGTTGAACTTAGTTGAAGACATGTCGAAAGTTGAAGCCAAAGATACTGTCTGTGAGGTTTGCCAGCTTGGTAAGCAAACCAGGTTACCTTTTCCTGCTAATGTGGCATGGAGGGCTCGAGAAAGACTTGAGTTAGTCCATTCTGATGTCTGTGGACTAATGAAGACCTTTTCCTTAAACGACAGTATGTACTTTGTGCTGTTTATAGATGATCTAACCAGGTTTTGCTGGGTTTATTTCTTGTAGCAGAAATCTGAAGTGTTTGAAGCCTTCAAAAAATTTAAAGCATTGGCTAAAAATCAGTCTGGTTGCAAGATTAAGGCTTTGAGAACAGATAATGGCACTGAGTATCTGTCTGAAAGGTTCCAGAAGTTGTGTGAACAAGCTGGGATTCATCATCAGCTAACAATAGTCTATACTCCTCAGCAAAATGGAGTATGTGAGAGGAAAAATTGAACAGTACTTGATATGGCTAGATGTTTGATGTTTGGGAGCACGTTGCCAAGCAAATTTTGGGCTGAGTCTATCAATACGTCAATATACCTGTTCAACAAGTTGCCAACCGTTGCTGTGAAGGAAAAGACTCTTTTTGAAGCCTGGCATGGAATCAAACCTTCTGTTTCACACCTAAAAGTGTTTGGTTGTATTTGCTATGCCCTTATTCCAGTTGAAAGGAGAACCAAGCTCGAGAGAAGGGCTGCTCCAGGAATATTTGTTGGCTACAGCAGCACTAATAAGGGCTACAGGGTGTATGATCCCCTAACAAAGAAAATATTAGTGAGTAGGGATGTGAGGTTTGATAAAGGTAGAGTATGGAGCTAGAATGATGCTGATGCAAGGTTGACTAATGAAGATCAACTGGAAAGTAGTTTGGAGCTAGCTGAAGAAGGGCCAGTTGATGATAATTTTGATAAAGCACCTGTGAGAGGGACAAGGACTATTGCAGACATCTATCAAAGATGTAATGTTACAATAGTTGAACCTTCAAATTTTGAAGAGGCTGCTAAAGAAGAATGTTGGAAGAAGGCTATGGAAGCTGAAATGGAGATAATCCATAAAAATGACACATGGGAGCTAGTTGATAGGCTAGAAAACAGAAAGATCATAGGTGTCAAATAGGTGTTCAGGACCAAGAACAATACAGACGGATCTCTGAACAAGCATAAGGCTAGATTAGTTGTAAAGGGGTACAGTCAGCAGCAAGGTGTTGATTATTTTGAAACTTTTGCACCTGTTGCAAGGTTAGACACTGTAAGGCTATTGTTTGCCTTAGCTACTCAAAAACTGTGGAAAGTGCATCAATTGGATGTAAAGTCAGCATTTCTGAATGGATTTCTGAATGAAGAAATCTTCATAGAATAGCCTGAGGGTTTCAAGGTCGCTGGTGAGAAAGACAATGTTTACAAGCTAAAAAAGGCATTGTATGGCCTAAAACAGGCTCCAAGGGCCTGGTATGACAGGATTGATGCATACCTGTCTAAGCTTGGATTTGAGAAGAGCATAAGTGAGCCTACACTCTATGTGAAGAAGGCTGAGAAAGAAACCTTGTTGATAGTCTCACTTTATATGGATGACTTATTGGTTATTGGTTGCAAGGGTGAGCTGATTGAAGACTTTAAGAGGCAAATACTAGATGTGTTTGAGATAACTGATTTAGGTTTGATGACCTACTTCTTTGGTATGGAAGTTAATTAGAATGAGCTTGGCATTTTCATAAGCCAACAAGCATTTGCACAAAAAATTTTAAGTAAATTCAGCATGTCAAAGTGCAAGCCTGTTAGCACTCCTGTTGCACTAGGAGGGAAACTCTCAAGCATCAATGAGCATGATCGAGTAGATGAAAAGGAGTATAGGAGTTTGGTTGGTTGCCTACTCTACTTGACAGCAACAAGGCCAGACATTTTGTATGTTGTTAGTCTTCTATCGAGATTCATGCACTGTTGCAATGTTGCACATTTTAAAGCTGCTAAAAGAGTCCTAAGGTATGTTAAAGGCACCTTAGGCTATGGTGTGAAGTTTGAGAGAGCTGAAGAACTGAAGCTCATCGGTTATTTAGACAGTGATTGGGCTGGCTCGGTTGATGATATGAAAAGTACATTGGGATACTTCTTCACTCTAGGATCAGGAGTTTTTAGCTAGAGCTCAAAGAAGCAACAAACTGTTGTTCAATCAACAGCTGAAGCAGAGTATATTGCAGCTGCTGGGGCTGTTAATTAAGAAATTTGGCTTAGAAAGCTGTTGGATAACTTGAATGTTGGTCAAACTGAAGTAACAAAGATCAAAGTTGACAATCAGTCAGCTATTGCAATTGCCAAGAACCCTGTGTTTCATGGCAAAACTAAGCATTTCAAGATCAAATACTATTTTGTGGGGGAGGCAGAGTTGTCAAAGGAGATCAACTTGGTCCATTGCTGCTCAGAAGTCCAATTGGCAGATATTTTGACCAAGCCGTTAGCTGCCACCAAGTTCGAGTATTTGAATAAGCAAATTGGAGTCTGCTGTTTTGTAGCCAAGGAGGAGTGTTAAAGGTGGCAACAAAAAGTAGTATGTATGTTACCCGGATGAAATACAACAACTATAAATGTACGTATGTTATCCGGATGAAGTACATTTTTGTAACAGACGACCTGTATATGATTTGAAAGAAAACTTTTTTGACTGGATAAAGTTGGTCAAGTACTTTCCAGTTTTAGACAAGTCCTAGGTTATTATTAGGATGTATTTAATGTTTGTTCACTTCTACAAGTTAAAAATATTGTTGTAGTTTTATATATGTACATCATACATTTGATGAATTAATTTAATGAGAATAGCCAATTCTTGTTCTCTCAGTTTTCTCATCCCTCTTGCTTCTATTTTTTGGTTGCTTTCTTTGCAGCTCTCATTTATTTGAATTTCAAACTTATTTCATATTTTATCTGGAATTATTGCTTTGTTGCTTCAACAAGAGCTTCATATTTTATCCGGATAAATTAGTACTGTTTTTCTTCCTGTGTGAAAAACCCAACAAAAACTCTCCGCAAATTGTTCAAAACCTTAAAATTCAACAAAATTTAAAATTAAAAAACAAAATTGCTCACTCCAAAGGAACATCAACATCGCCATCATTGATTTCCTGCAACAAATCTTTAGGGTTTTTAACATCAACGTACACCCAACTAAAACACAAGTGCCTAGAATCTCCTTAACCGTACCTTTCAAATACTTAGCCATTGACCTTGGTCTCATTACCTTAGTGATCTCAATGATGTCATCAAGGCTGATGTTGTCGTTGTGCTTGATGTTCTTGGTCTTCTTCCTATCCTTCTCTAGTTCCTTCAATGTCTTGATTACTAGCGCCACTGCAAAAGGGACCACCATGAACTTCGCCTGATGGTTCTACATAGGTATATTGTTTTAGGGTTGAACTTAAGGAGAATGGTGAGGGTAAAATTGAAAATTTAAGGAGAAAGTAAGAATTTAAATAGGAACACAGAGAAATTTCATACTAAAACCTGATCAACTTTAAAATTTATTGAGAAAATCTCAGTTGGGAGTTTTAAAAGGATGTGAGATGGGTAAAAAAGGAAGGAAAATAATTTGGTATATTCTTGGAACCATTGAATAACCATTCATTGGGGTGACACTAAATTGCTATTTAGTTTTTTTTTTTTTAGAATTAGCCTATAATGTTTATTCAGTGGAATAGGCTTTACAACTAATTAAATAATTGAATGGCTTTTGTTGTGTTAAATAAAGTAGAAATGGCTATGCCATTCATGTGAACCAAACACAGTGTTATACACTAAAACAACGATCTCAACTTCTTAAAATTTTCAAATCAATTTTTACGAAAGTTAAAGTTATTCGTATGCATGCATTTTTTTTAGTGAACTTTGAAAAAAATAAATTCATCCTAAAAAATAGATATATTAATTGGATGTTAGACTTAATTAAAAATTATGTTTTATCGTGTTTAAGTATGCTGACACCAAAAAAGCTTCAAAAACTAAATTGATTAATGATTGAAAGGTTTAAAACAAATTTGAATTTCATGGTTTTTAGTATTTAGAATCATGGAATGCTAAATTTTATTCATGTTACAAACTTAAGAAAAGAGAGAGGATGAATTTATGTGTGAAAGAAATAATATTACATCTTGATTTACATTAGGTTACACAACCTATTTATAATAGAAATTAGATACAAAAATAAGAAAATATATGATATGATATGATATTGTGTTAATTAATTAAATATGATATGATATGCTTATTAATGATATAATAGCATCCCCCTCAAACTTAAAGTGATGCTGTGGACCGTAGCTTGAGTTGGGAAACTAAGCCTTTTAATGAGAGGAAAGTAGAATCGTGGAAGCAGTAGCAGCAACTAATGAATTAGGAACGGGAAAAAGGCCTTTGGAGTAAGGAGATCCACCAACCTTAGTAGTTTCACCAGTCCGAAGGGGCTGAATCGAATTGTCGTGAATAAGGTGTCCATGTTTATGATAGTAACGACATTCCACCTTAGGATAGGGGGAGAATTGATGACAGTTCTGATGACAGATTTTACAAAAAAAAAAACATTGCTAGGGCAAGAAATCTCTATTTTTTTCATGATAGAGACAAATCAGATAGAAAGAGAGTAAAGAAATAGGAGCAGATCGACAGAAAATGGTGGGAGCAGTTTCGGCAATAGAATAGTCAATGACTCAAAATGGCTTGAGTATGATGACTCAGCTTGGACAAAAAAAAATGGCAAAGCACGGGAAACAAGATGAACAAAGCTAAAACACAAATGGAAAGGACTCAAACCTTTCGGTTACTAATATGGGAAACAAGATGAACAAAGCTAAAACATGAATGGAAAGGACTTGAACCTTTCGGTTATTAGCATGAACTTTGAACAACACACCTAACCCTCCTAAAAAATTTTCGCTTGGGAGAGGAGAAAAGATCATGAAAGCTTAGAAAAAGCCCCAAAAGGGGTTATTAAACTGAGAGGAGGACATCAAAAAAATAGCAGAATAAGGAGGATGACGACCAACCATTGACAACAGGTGTTTGGTTGTTTAAACTGAGAAATAGGAATATGGCCTAAAGTAACAAACAACCAAAGCACGGGAAACAAAGGATAAAGCTAGAAACATGACCAAAAAAAGGGTAAAATAATAATAATAATAATAATAATAATAATAATAATAATAATAATAATAATAATATCGTCACTCCATAAAATAGATCTACAAACTGAAAAGAGCAAAGACATGTCAAGTGAATAAGAAGAATACAGAAAGAAAAAGTTGGTGAGAGGGAGAAAAAGGTGGGCGATAACTAGCCTGGAGGCTGACACCACTGTGCTACTTGGTGAAACAAAAGATAAGAAACAAATGGCTTGGAGAAGGAAAGAAAAAAATAAATTAAAAGGAAACCTAATCTTTTGATACCATGTGACAAACTTAAGAAAAAAGATAGAGGAATGAATTTCTATGTTAAAAAAACAATATTACATCTTGATTTACATTAGGCTACATAAGCTATTTATAATAGAAACTAGATATAGAAATAGAAAAAAAAATGATATTATATGATATTATACTAATTAATTAGATATGATTTGTCTATTAATGATACAACAATGCAAGATATTGACTTTAACAATTCATTCTTTCCGTTGATTTGAAAAACAAATGCAAGTAGTTCAGATAAAAAAAAGCCGAGAAAGCTTTCTCATAAGCAGTGGTGGAGCGAGAAATTTTCCTTTTTGGGGGAGAATTAAATTGTATGTTTTTACGATAGTAAAAATATAATTTCACCATTTTAAAATCTATATCTTTATAATTTTTAAAAGATTAAATTAATTTTTATTATTTTTAGGTGGGTGAAAGTACAAATTTACCATTACTAATTTAAAATTTTATAAATTATAAAATGCCTAAATAAAATATTTTTCATTTTAAGGGGACCAAACTCGTTAGCTCTCCCTTAACTCTGCAACTACTCATAAAGAATGTAAATGTTGAGAACCAAATAAGATAGCGGATTACCTTAAAAAAGTTGAGAAAATTTTTATTTAATAATTTATATGTTTTTTACTACTATGTTTAAGTGATCATATCAAATTAAAAAATATCACATTAGCGATTAAAATGATACACGGATTGATTTACTGAAAATGAATTTATAGTATAATACGTTTAACATTTAATGAAAATGTTACATGTTCAAAAATATATATGTTACATGTGCATGCAAATATATTATATAGTTTGAACATGTCAAATTGACCTTATTTTAATGAAAAATGAATTTATACTTTAATTTGTTGCATCATATCTTTAAATTTGTATTTTTTTTAAAATTTTAACAATTTTGTCGATAGCTCTTACGATAATCTTAACAATAAATTTATTACTTTAAAAATAAAATAATTTTATTTTTCATGTAAAATTGATTATTGTGATTTATTATAGATTAATATATTATGCATATATGACCCTTTACAGTTTTCACATAAATTTATGATGGTTCTGCTTCGAACTCTTATTTTTATATATAAATAGTATTACAGAAAAAATATTTTTAATTTTTCTATTATAATATAAAAAATTAGAAATAATATTATAATTTAAAAAATTAAAACCACACAATAAGATTAGGGTGTTCAATCGGTTAACTGACCCGAACTATCATTAACTGAATTAACCGACTCTTTTAAACCCTTAACCATTAACTAAATCGAAAATTTTTCAAAAACAAAGTAACTGAACCGAACTTTCAAAAAAATATTAATTGACCCTTGACCAAATTTCGATTAACCGAATTCGATCAGTTAATAGAATTAATTCAGTTTTACCCAAAATTTGCACACCCCTATATAAGATCGAGTAAAATATCTAATCTACGTAACACAAAAGCAACATGAATGACACATCATCAAATTGAAATAATTATAACAATTTCAAGAAAATGATATCTCAAATTTATCTTTTATTTTAAATTTAGTATGTCAAATTAGAGTAATTAAAAATTGAACGGTTCATGTATTGCATAATGATAGTGTGACGAACCAGAAAACGGTAGAGAATTTTAGCAGGAAGAGAAGAAAGAATATAGAAATATGAGAGGAGAAAAGAGAGGATATTTCTTCTTTTCTTTTTCATATCCGTTTTTGCCTCCTTTCCTCGTGATAAAGAGGACAAATAACCAATTACAGCTGGCATCAGTTAGCTGCCATTCTTCCCAAAACAATGTGCTTTACTACTACCCAATACACGTTGTTTGACTCATGAATCAAACCTCTAAAACGATACTCTTACATTATGACAATTAAAGAAAACAAAATTAACATTAACTGACATAACAACAATTAAAGAAAGATTAACAGTCAATGTTTTAACCCATAACAAGTAGCCTCCCTTTGTAGCAGATCCTTGTCCTCAAGGATCAAAATGTGGAAAACGACGAAGGAGGTCATTCTAGTCTTCCCATGTAGAATCCTCTAGAAAAGTATCCGTCCATTCCACTAAGACTTCTGTAGTAGCTACATTACCTTTCTTAACCATTCGTCTATTCAAAACTCGAACCGGTTCCTTGAGTAGTGAATCGTCAACATTTGTGACTAGTAGTTGAGCTAAAACCATGGTTGTGCCCACATGTTTCTTGAGTTGGATACATGAAAAGTTGGCTGTATTCTAGCAGTGGTAGGTAATGTCAAATTATAAGCAACCTTGACTATGCATGACTCCACAGGAAAAGGGCCAAAATAACGGGGAGTAAGCTTTTGATTTCAAAATTTCTTTAATGAATATTGTCAATAAGGTTGAAGCTTCACATAAACCAAGTCACCGATTACAAACTCCCTATCAAAATGCTTGCAACCAGCTATCTGTTTCATCTGCTCCTGTGTTCTTTTCAAATGGAACCTTAACAGTTCCTTGACATTTTCCCTATGCTGAAGGCATTTGTCAACAACAGCCACTCGGGACACTCCAGCTAGGTAAGGTAAATGAATTGGGGGTTCTTGCCCATACAGGGCTTCATAAGGGGTCATATGAATGATAGTGTGATAAGTGGTGTTGTACCACCATTCAACTAAGGGCAACCAAGTAGCCCACTCTAAAGGTTTCTCCCTCGACATACACCATAAGTACCCTTCGAGACATTTGTTCAATGCCTCCATCTGGCCGTTGGTTTAAGGGTGGTATGCTATGGATAAATACAACTGAGTACCAAGGAGTTTGAACAACTCTTGCTAAAAATGACTTAAAAAAACCTTGTCCTTATCCGAGACTTTTGATTCAGAGGTCCTATAGAGCTTGTAAATCTATTAGAAGTACTCAGTTGCTACTAAAGCAGCTATAAAAGGGTGACCCAAAGCTATGAAATGGCCATACTTAGTCATGAAATAGGAAGCCCTTCCATAAAGTTCATACTTATGGCAGTCCAAGGCTTATCAAGAATTATTAATGGCTATAACAAACCAAGATAGGTTGAGTTATCACCCTTGTATGTTTGGCATACTATGCACTCTCGTGTCCAGCGTTGCACGTCCTAAAAGAGCCCCTTCCAATATACTATGTTGGACAGCCTCTGACTAGTAGCTTACTTTCCCAAGTGACGCCTAATGGCACTTCCATGAAATAGATTAAATAGTTGTTTTCTGAGGTTAATATTGCTTCTGGTCACAATTTTTCCTTTCCTTTGAAGAACTACCCCATCCCAAAAGTATTTAGGGTGGGTTTGTGGCTGAGACTGTAGCTCTTGACAAAGTTGTTGGAGCCTAGAATCATGAGCATAAGATTCAAGTTTATGAGACCAAATATCTGACCAAGTAAGGGATGACTAACTAGTACATTGAAACAATTATCCTTCTTTTATGTGATGCTAGCATGAGAAGGCATCAGCTACAGTGTTGTGGATTCCGCTTTTGTAAGCTATAGAGAAATCATAACCAAGCATTTTGGTCACCCATTTTTATTGATAGGTTAATTTGAGACTTTGGTGGTCGGTTCGAATCAAAAAGTGACGACAACCAAGTAAGGATGCCATTTTTTTTATTGCCATAATAACAACCATCATCTCATTATCATAAATAAATAAAGTTTGATGATTAACACCGAGAGCCTTGCTAAAATAAGTTACAGGTTTTCCCTTTTGCTGTAGGAATACTCCAACTCACTGGCTGTAGCCATCTGTTTCAACACATAACTATTCTATGAAATTGGGAAAACCTAAAATTGGTGCGCTGCAAATAGCTTCTTTAAGTGTTTGAAAAGCAGATTGAGCCAATTAGGTCCACTGCCAAGGCACTTCTTTCTTAAGAATAGCTGTAAAGGGAGTAGTTATAATCCTATAGGTAACCCAAGAGTCCAAGAAATCCTCTCAAATCTTTCACAGATTGAGGAACTGGCCAAGTAAGCACCCCTTCAACCTTCGACTTGTCCATGCTAACAGAACCAACTACTATAAGATGCCCCAAGTACTCTACTTGGTTTGTTCCAAAATTGCATTTAGATTTTCTTTCTTTTGCATATAAATGGTTGATTCTGAGGAGGTGAAAGACCTCTCGTAAATGCTCCAAATTATCAGGCAAATCCTTGGAATAGACAAGGATGTCATAAAAAAAAAAAACTAAGACAAACTTCCTGAGGAACTGTTTGAACACTTGGTTCATTAAAGCTTAAAAACTCAAGGGCTCATTGGTCAAGCTGAATGGCATAACCAGGAAATCAAGTGTCTTTCATGGGTTCAAAAAGTAGTTTTATAAATGTCCTGCTCACACATACAAACTTGGTGATATCCGGATCGAAGGTCTAATTTGGATAATACAATGGCTCCTCCAAATTCATTTAAGAGCTCTTCAATAACTTGTATTGAAAATTTATCCTTGATGGTGAATTGATTAAGTTGTCTATAATCAACACACATGTGCCAACTCCCATCTTTTTTCTTAACCGTGACTATAGGAGATGCAAAGGGACTAGTATTGTCTCTTATCACAACAGTCTGTAATATTTCCTGGACTAATTCTTCGATTTCAATATTTTATATGGCAGGGAACCTATAGGGTCTAACACAAACCACTTTAGTTTCATCTTATAAGGGAATCCAATGATCCTATGGCCTATGTGGAGGGAGGCCAGTAGGGGGTTGGAAAACATCATCAAATTCTTACAGGAGATTGGTCAATGCATAACTTGAGCTGGATGGTGGTAATGGTAATGTCAATTGAGCATAAATGGACAGCACCATATGACAAGGGTCAGTGTCTAGCAGACTGAAATTTGGTCACCAGGCACCAATTGGAGACTTCTAGGTGGTATGCCTTTGAGTAAACAGTTTTTATTTTGGTATTGAAACTGCATGGTCAAAAGGTCAAAATTCCATACAATGGGTCCCAACAAAGGCAACCATTAAACCCCAAGTACTAAGTCATAGCCTTTGATTAGTAAAACCAAAAAATTTACATTGAACTGGAAGTCTTGAATTGTCCAAGTAACTGATTTGCACAAACTTTGAGTTAACAGTTTGTCACCACTAGCAGTGAGCACCTTTAGTCTATCTGTAGAAACTATTGATAGCTTCAATTTCTTAGCTAATCGAGATTCAATGAAATTGTGGGTGCTCCATGTATCTACAAGAAGGATCACTTCCACTTGACCTATGTGGGCTGCTAATCTCATAGTTTGGGAACCTTAAGTACCCTGCATTGCATGCAGGGAAAGGACTAGGGAAGAAGGAATGACATCATACTCATCTATCTCAAACTGTTTCGAACAATCTTGAAATTTCTCAATGGTTGGACTCTTCAACGTTTCAACAGTAGTAGCCAGGGGATCGATCACCAGTTGATATAGTTGTGCCTTGCTGCACCTATGGCCTGATGTATACTTAGAAGAACACCAGAAACATAGACCCCGTTTTCTCCTATCATCCATTTCAGATAGCGAAAGAGATTTAGTTGGAAATTTTAGAATTATTAACAACTGACCCCTTGTAGCTTGTGTACTAACATTAGAGCTAGGAACTTTAGACCCTTGAGAAGTTGAGTGCACAAACCCTGTACCCTTTCCGTGAGAACTGGAGAACATGGTTTTTGAATACATAGACCATTCATTCAATATGATGTGCTTCTTAGAGGTCCCTTTAAAAATGGTTTCGACCTGTCTAGCTACCAAATATCCATCAACAAGATTTTAAAGTTTAAAGAGCTTAAGATGTTGACTGACCTCAGGTTGTAAGTTGCTGATGAAGATAATCAAGGAATGTCATTCAAGAAGGTGTATTTGGTTTAGTAAACTCATAAAATGATCATGAAACTAATCCACAGTGCTTTATTGTTTAAAAGAGACAAGTTTCTCCATAGGATCCTGAAAAATATCAGACCCAAATCGAGTTTGTAATCTATGTGCATAGACTTCCCACGTCAACCGATGCAAGCCCCCTTGCCTTTGTGCGAAGAAATGGTGCTAGTCCAAGGCTTTACTTTCCAAATATAGCATAACCAACCGCACCTTGGTATGGTTCTCCACTCCTTCTGCCTCAAATTATTCCAGTTTGGACTACCACCCCCTGAAATCAGTACCATCAAATCAAGGACATTCATATCGAAACTTCTTAACCTTGGGCTCCAAGGATGTGCAACATGCAAAAGGGCCTACATGATCGAGATCTACCTTAGGAGATAGTATAATAGAGTCACGGGGAGGAAAACCAAGAGGAGATTCTCTGAGTACTTCCTTCCCTTTACTCTAATTGATATTGCCAGTTCCCCCATGCTGTGGTTGACCGAGGAACTGCTCGAGCACAGAGTACAACTCAAACCTCATATCACCTTTAAATCCTTCCTAAAACTCCTTGAGTCGTGTGTCCAGTTTGGCATCAATGTCGACTTGCAACTGAGATAACTCCTGCTAAAGTTAACCCATTTCCTTTTATAGTTTGGTGGTGAAGCCGTCAGTAGCCATGAGGAACGTACTATCTCTGACACCTTTGTGACGAACCAAAAATCGGTAGAGAATTTTAGCAGGAAGAGAAGGAAGAATCTAGAAAGATGAGAGGAGAAAGAGAAAATAGTTCTTCTTTTCTTTTTCATAACCGTTTCTGCCTCTTTCCCTCGTGATTAAGAGGACAAGTAACCAATTACAGTTGGCATTGGTTAGTTGCCACTCTGCCCAAAATGGTGTGTTTTACTACTACCCAATACGGGTTGTCTAAAATGGTGCATTTACATTACGACAATTAAAGAAAGTAGAACTAACATTAACTATGATAACAACAATTAAGGAAAGATTAATAGTGAATATTTTAACCCATAACAGATAGAATGTAAAATGAATGAATTACATGATTTTAGTTTTCAACTTGAAAGAAAGTAATATATCAATTTTGAATAAACTAATGAATTTTTGTTTTATTTTTAGGCTTCCATCTAATTTAAATAATTTCATTCAATGTTAAATTTTAATTAAATTAATTCTAATTTTTATTTTCAACTATTTTTAAAATTATCAAAATATGATATAGAGGGCAGTTCGCCATTTAAGAGAGTTGGGAAGGTTCTCCTTGATCCAAAATTCCAAGCCTGATGACGATTTTGAAACCACACTACAGGAAAATAGGGCTTTTGCGGCGTTTTTAGTGGCGTTTTATCAAAAAACGCCGCAAAAATTATAAAACACAGAGCAATAGCAGCGTTTTACCAAAAACGCCCTAAAAACCAGAGCATTAGCGGCGCTTCTGGTAAAACGTCGCTAAAAATCAGAGCATTAGCGGCGCTTCTGGTAAAACGCCGCTAAAAACCAGAGCATTAGCGGCGCTTTTGGTAAAACGCCGCTAAAAACCAGAGCATTAGCGGTGCTTTTTGTAAAACGCCGCTAAAAACCATAGCATTATTTGTATTAATTAAAATATAATTTATGTTTAATTGAATATTTATTTTTTGGGTATATGACTAATTATTTTTTAATTTATATATTAAATAATTTCTTATATAATCGTAAAAGAGATAATATTAATTTTAAAATATTGAATTAATTATCATTATAGTTTAGGGTTTATGATTTAGGGTATATGGCTTAAGGTTTAAGGTTTAAGAGTTACTATTTTAAGGTTTATGGATTATGGGTTTGGGGATTATGGTTTATGATTTATGGTTCAAGGGTTGGGGTTTATGGTTCAAAGGGTTAGGGGTTTAGGCCTAAATCCCCCAAATCATTCATATTCTATTTATTAAAAAATAATAAATTTTATACTGATATAAGTGATTAATCTCGAAGTTTTTAATATAAACTATATTGCGATGTAAGTTTAACTTTAAGGTTTCGTGTTAGCTTCTATAGTTATGAAAAAGTTTACGGTTTAAGGATTTACGTCATATAGTTTAGGGTTTAAAATTTACTTGAGATTTGTTAAATGATGAAATTTTATACAATCAATTAATATTTTTATATTTAAAATATTTAATCTAGACCATTTGATATATTTAAATATTTAAATATTAGATTTTAAAAAACATTGATAAAAAAATTAACATATTGATATGGATAGGTAACTATCTATTTTGGATAGGACCAAATTATAACAAATAAAAATGAAATACCAAAATTAAAATCGTTCCACGTTGAATATCTAGCAAAATAGTTAATTATATTTTAGTTAGGAAGAAATATCTCTAATGAGATAGATATTAGATCGAAAAAGAATAATATAAAATTATGATTAACGTCTCAATTTTTAATAAAATTTGATATGTGAGAGATTGATTGCTTATATTAGATAATTCTAACTTAATAATTAATTACAACCATTTAATAAAAATTTTAGTCTTTTTTATAAAAATCCAATTTATAAAAATAGTAATAATAAATATTTTATAAAATCATTTGACTAATAATTTTCACCAGCAAAACAATGGATTTTAAGCAAAATAAATAAAATGATTTTTTGTGGTGTTTTTTTGAAAAATGCCGCAAAAGATAAGCAATAGTGGCGTTTTTCATAAAAATGCCACAAAAAACCATTTTACTTGAAACAAAACTACGCCGTTTTACTCTACTAAAAACCTATTTTGTTTCTCCTAAACCATAACCCCGAAATCCTTTATTAATTTTATCCCAAATTTTACCCATTGGAACCTCTAAAATTTCCCCCTAAAATCTCCCCCTAAAATCGGTATCCCCAAAACATATCTAATTTTTCCCCCAAATCGAAATCCCCAAATCAAAATCCTTCCACCATTTCTGTGTTGCCATACTGATCTGTAATCCTCAGCATCTCTCTCACTGCATTTCTTGCTTCTCTAAATCTCCATCTCTAAATCTCCATCCCTTTGATTTTCGTCGAAATCTAGTAAGTCTAAGTTCAAATCTATTTTAGAAACTTCTATTTTTTGTATCTGTTTTAAAAATGTATTTCTTGCATCATTTTTTGTATCTGTTTTAGAAACTTCTATTTTTTGACCGGCGATGGGAAAGAAAGGGGGTGGATGGTTCTCGATGGTGAAAAAAGTGTTCAAATCATCTCGCAAAGACTTGCCAGACAAAAAAGTAACGTGTTTTTTCATTGGTTTTTAGATTTTTTTTGTTGCCTTTTGATGTTTGTTTAGCAAGTTGATTTGATTGCCCTCTCGGTCGACAAAGAGCACAAAGAAGACCGCAAGGAAGAAAACCGAGAGGTTTAAATTAGACACCGCAGATACAGTTTCATACTTCCAGCTCCAGTCCAAAAGCACAAAGCTATTACCCACACGTCACTCTCCAACTGTATAAATACGTGGTTTTGTAGGCAAAACCAAAAAATATTAAGCTCTTGCAAATTTGGGTTTAACAATGGAGGAGGGTTTTGGCCTCTGTTCATCGTTTCTCTAATAAAACCTCAAGGGTCTTTTTATAATATTGAATTTGGAAGGTTGTTTTGGGAGGGGGAGTGAAATTGAATGGCGGTGGAGTACAAATGTTGTGGAACGGATTTCTTTATTCATAAATTGTTAGGGTTTGATGTCGGGTCTTACTTTGAGTCTTGTTGACCTTGAGGTTCTTGCTATGTCTGGTACACCCAACGATCGTAGACATGCTAGTAATTTCTTCATTTCCACTTCTTCTTCTTTTTTAATTAAGGAAACCAAATTAAAGAATCAAAAAGTTGATAATGTATCCTTAGGTTGGCAATGGTAATTAATAAATGACGTAATCTGTACTTGAAAAGTTGTAATCTTTGCTTTGCTTTGATTCACCAGAACATATCGACTGGAATCATGAATTAAATGTTAGAATATTTTACTTTTTAAGCGAGATTGATGTGAAGTTCTTAGTTTTTCTTCATTGAAATTTATGATTCAAGTGGATGAAAAAAATGAAATCTTGAAAGTCGATGAAGTTTGAAGGGTAGATTCTGATTATATTTAGTTGATGAAATTATTGTCATATATTCCTATGGATACTTCATATTGAACTTAAATATTCAGATTAAATGCTAGCCGTGCTAACTTATTCCCTTCTTTGGAACAAAGAAAGATATTACTGTTGTCGAAAAACAGCATTTGTTGCTTAGTACACTACTTCTATACAATCTTTCTTGCAATGGAGATATATGTTCAATGGTATGATCTGTTTCTAGTATTCTGAATGTTAGTTGATATTTTATAAACTTTTTTGTTACCTTTAACAGGCACTTCCCATTTTCCTTGATAGCTTGGTTACTACTTGGGGTGCTATCCTGATATCAGTGACCTTGATTCTTCTATTTGGTGAGGTTAGATCACCTTACATGATTTGAATTGAAAGTGCCCTTGAATTTGGCGCAAGTAACAATCCTTATTGAAACGCTGAACATGATATTCTGTGATATGTTTAACTTTTGTGTGTGATACTCTGATACCATTTGCTAGTGGAAAACATTTTTAAAATTTTTTTAAGCTTGTTAATAATGCATTTATTCAGGGAAATTCATTTCCATTTGATGAGAGTGATGTGAGATGTTTGCCTCTAGAATTTCTTTTGTCAAATACACTTGTTAATGCACTGCAAAGTTGTTTAGTAATGCAATGTTAACTAAAATGCATCATCAAAGTAGTTGTTTATTAATAGAAACTCATTTCTATTTGATAAGAGTGCTGTATGATATGTGGGATGCTCATATCTAGAATTTCATTTATCAAACACACATTTGAATGCACTGCAAGTTTGTTTACTCAAAATTATAATTACTAATTTGAAACTTTTGCTGTAGAGAAAATGAACATATTAAACCTGACAATCTATTTAATCACAACTTTAAACTTTTAATCCATTACTATAAAAACTGTACTAATTATAGTTAAAATACCAGTAAGGCATTTGTCATGTAATTTCATTATTTGGTTTCGAGGGATAAAAGATATTCTGGATTCCTATTTTACCTTTTCGGCCTTTGTGCTAAATTTGTACCACCAGCCTTAATGGTCTCTCCCTTTCTTTATCATTTCTATTCTTGTTACTTAATTATCAAAATGGGTGCACCAACAGACTCACCCTCAATCTCGATGAACAGATCTCGCATGACTAATGCAATGTAAGCCACTTCGAGTAGCAGTACTTTTTTTTCACGATCTGTTTGTTTCTCAAGAAAGTATGAAAATTTTGAGCACTTAATTTAATTGTATAATTATTTTAATAGATTAGGCTATATTTGGTGCGAAATGAATATCAAAATGATTTTGAATTGAATTTGTTTTAAGATATTATTCCAATAGCATTAGCTTCTATCGCCGTGTGAATTTTTGCTGGTTATTTATTTCAAAAAGGCTGAGAGAGGCTTTTGTGTAATGAGGTTTTCCACCTTAATGATGAAATTTAGGCAGGTTGTTCAACTCTTTTGGTGATTTCAAGTGAAAATAATTGAAATTGTTCTCTATGTAACTTATAATTTAGTATTTTTTCATAGTAGATAAACCAAGATTAGACTATTGTGTTGGTTGTCCGCAATATTAAGCATTCATCCATCAATATATTTAGATATTTTGAGGTTTAAAGTTGAACTCGGGGAAGAAATAAAGATCAAAACAACTAACATAGTGGATCGGAAAATGCTTTGCCATGAGTCGCTTCTGTTTGACTTGTTTACGTATCTAAATAATAGATTGTTTGAGGATAGGCCATGGATTTGGTGATATTTTTTATTGAAACTATGTAGGTTTTAGATGCAACGCCTGTACATGCAAAGGCACATGATTAATAACATGATCAATGAATTTTGTCGAAACGAATTCTAATTCTTGCATTATGGTGGCATTATTAAAAATTTATCTTTCCATATCTTAATTCAAAGAAATCAGATAATGTACTTTGACATATGTGGCTTTGAGGGTCGTATTAGTGGTTTCTTTACTGGCCTGACTTTGGCTTACAGGTGCATACTTTGGCTTTGAGGGTCGTATAAGAGTTTAATAAAGAGAAAACCATTTTATGTTTTAAATGCTGAAAATTTAGGTGTTAAATGCTGCAATTTATGGTGTCTGAAAGTTGTGATTTATGATATTCGAATGTGTTAAAGAGTTGATTTAGTATAATGCTTAATGGTTGTTTAATATTGTTCAAAGCATGATGAAATAAACATGTTAGGCGTGGTTTAATACATGCCTTGCTGACCTCTAAGGTTGTCCAAAACAAGACAAAATTTAGTTGTCTTTAAGATGTTCGAACGTGGTGGTTCAAATGGTTCTTCAAATTTTCCAAATGTGTCTTTAAGGTGCTCGAATATGTCATATTAATGTTGTCCATATATGATTTTGAATGCTGGAAATTTGCAGCATTTAATTTCCTGCTTGAAGTTGATTAAACCATGCTGTAAATGCAAACATTATATGCTGTTCACATGCTAAATTAACCATTAGTGAGCTTAAAATTGATCTATTCGAATGTGTTAAATTCATTGTTCAATGTGATGTTATTTAGCTAATGTATTGAGTATATTAAGTTGTGCAATTTGATGTTATATGTGGCGTTAATATTGACTTGTTAATTGCATATTTTATTATTAATTTGATGTTATATGTGTCATTCATTAACTTTTTTTTCTTTTTTCTCAGGTTTGAGTTTTTGTTGGATGCATGGTCCAGGATTAGCTGAATTCATGCATAGTGACGACTTGTTTAAGCTAATTGCTTATCTTAAAGTATGCATTCTATCATTATTTTGTTCTATTTGTATTTTGTTAGATTTCTGGTGTAGTATGATAAGTGCGGTATTTTGTTTGATTGTTATTGATAAACTTTTTGTTTGGCGGGATATGTATTTATATCATAGATTATTCTTCTTCTCCATATTTTGATAGTGAATTTTAATTTTTTTTTATATTTTTCATGACTTTTACAATATTTTATAATATTTTATAATATTTTATTTTTTTTTTAATTTTTATGACCTTTAGCGGCGTTTGTGGAAAAAGCGCCGCTAAAGGTCCCAGCTTTTAGCGGCGTTTGTGGGAGAAGCGCCGCTAAAAGTCACGACTTTTTAGAGGCATTTGTGGGAGAAGCGCCGCTAAAGGTCACGATTTTAGTGGCGTTTGTGGAAAAAGCACCGCTAAAGGTCGAGACTTTTAGCGGCATTTTTTAAAATAAATGCCGCAAACTTTTGTGGCGTCATCTATAGCGGCGTTTTTTTCGGCGCTTGTAAAAGCGCCACTAAAGGCCTAAAAAACGTCGCTAAAAGTCAATTTTGCTGTAGTGCCAATTAAAAGTTTAATAAAATTTTTAATAAAATTTGATTTTTTAAAAATTTTAAATTTATTTAAAAAATAAAATAATTAAATATATTTTAATTGATACAAATAATCAACTTGTGTATAACACGAGATAAAAATTTGTATATTATAAAAGAAGGTACCAAAATAAGAATAGAAACTTTGAGTTTTGGATAAGTGTTTTGTGTTCAGAAATAATTTTTTAACTATTTCTAAAGTGGGATTTATTTTGAAATTAAGTTTTTTTTCATGAATAATAATAATAATAATATAAAAGAAAAAACATTTTCATATTTAGAAAATTTCAGCCACTTCTTTACTTGCCAAGTAATAATTTTTACATGTGACCTAACATTACTCTAAATTGACTTTTTATATAGGAATAATTTATTTGTTTTTGGAATCATTTCTTTTAAAATGGCAATAATTTATACTACATATTCAAACTTTACGATATCTTAGTAATGAATCTTTCTTTTATAATTTACGAGATTTTAGGGTTTTGCTCAATTTTAGTGTTTTTCTAGCTTTTGTTGTGTGACCAATATGCAAATTCCAATACTTTTTCACCTATTTTATATTTAAAACGCTTAATTTCTACAATGCCCCAAAAAACTTCTCATTGACTAATACTTACAAAAATATCAACCTCAATTTCCATTCTTATAAATTTTAAAAATTTTCGTAACTTAATCTTGGTTTAATCTATGTGTGTTGTAAAAAATTAAATTTCTTTTTCACTATATTTTTATTAAAAATGTGTTGTTTTTAAACATTACATTTAATATTTTGTAATTAAATGTTTTTATGGCATAAATTCCAAAATTTTATTCCTCCCCAATTAATCTATTATTTCTTTCACTAACTTCATTAACCCTTATTTTAGGGCTTTAAATTTCACTTTTATAAGGGTAACATTAGAGCGCCGATATTACACAATAAAATTTTACTACAAAATAGTTATTATACTCTTATATATGTAATCTGCCTAAACATTGACAAATATTTTATAATTTACTACAAAATATCCACCACGTAATTCAAAATTAACTTAGACTTGTTGTCTTTCATTCTCAAATTTATATTTCAATATGTTTTTGGTTCACCTTTTATGCACAGCAACTTTCTACCCAGTCGGAACAAATAAATTGAAGGTATAGAATATATAAAACTGCATCATCTTCTATTTTTCATTCTAAGCAATCATCATAATCCATAATCAACATGTTACAACTTTAATTATTTTCCATTTTTCTTTTCTTATATAACATATTTGAAGCAAGGTACACAACAACTGATTCATTTCCCTTGTTACAACTACTCCAAATTTCTTTACTTCTCTATTTTAGCCTTATCTTATTCTTAATTTCTTTCAATTCAGCTGAATTAATTCTTCTTTACCCACCATATCTAAATTTTTATTACTTCTACATAAAATTTATATTATAATCAACAACCAAGTCAGAGTTTTTTTTAAGATATCATAATGTATTATTTATTTATAGTTCCATTATTTTTTAAGTTATTAAATATATTTTATTTTTCATATTTAAGTGCCAAAGTTCAATTTTATTATAAATTAATTTATAATTTTATTTTTTTAGATAGACTGAACTAAAATTTTTCATTTTTAATGGATTAAGGCTTTGGCAACTAGAACTGTTCATGGGTTAGGACCGCCCAAGTCCAACGGCTCGCCCGAAATTTTGGAGGGTTTGGACAAAAATATTAAGCCTGAAAAATAGGTCTAAGTAAAAAAAAAAAAAAACCCTGGGGTGGGCCCAAGCTTGAACATTTAATACCTAAGCCCAACTCGACCCATTTTTAAGTTTATAATACTTTATATTATGTTATTTTTATATATTATATAATTTAGAACACATTATAAAAACATATATTAAAGATATAATACTACTCTAATGTAAACATTAAAATAATGTTAAGATGGGTATATAAAATTCTCAATAAATAAAAATTTATAAAATATTAAAATATTAAAATCAATATTTTAAAAATTAAAAATAATATAGGCGGGCCTAAAATGAACTTAGGTTAGTCTTTTGCAAATATTGACGAATTTGGATAAAATTTTAAGCCTATATTTCGAGCCGGACTTGGACAAATATAAAAAAAAATATTAATATCATGTTTAGGCTCAACTCATGAAAACCTCTACTATTAGCCGGTTAGCTTCTATATTTCTATTAATTGAGACTATTTAACAATTGGAAATTCAATTCAATATAATTTTCAAAATGCCTGAGCACAGCTTTTTTTTTTCAATAAAGGTTAGTAATTATATTAAAGAAAGTATTTATAAACTATATTTTAAAATGGATTCTTAAATCGTAGTAACTAAAATCTTGACAATAATTAGTATTATAATCCAAAAATTTATTTACGTTCATGAAGAAAAAATAGTATATAAAATGCAATCTCCTGGAAAAATATAGACAACTTTAATAAAATTATTACATATTCATTATTTCAAATACTGTAAGAATATACTTACTTTTCGTTTCCGTGTAATGTTATTCATCATGTGGGTGACATAATTTTACTACACTTATTGCAATTTTGATGGTTTTTATTTTTCCGTTTATCAATTACTCTTAAATTTTAGTATATTAATATTATACTCCAAGCCACAACCAATGCTTTAATTATCTTTCTCATGTTTTATTTAAATATTGACATCCATACTTACCATTGTTAAACTTAACGTGCAATCTTTTAGCTAATTTGAAATAAAATGATTTTTTTTATCTCTAATTGATTTAATTAATAACAAATTTGAAGCAATCCACATCCATCCAAGACTAAGTCAGGTGACCCTTGGATCGAAGCCAAACTGGAGAGAAGAATCAAATGAGGTTTTCTTTGTATTTGAGAAATTTTCAGATATTGTAACTTCCTTTCAAAGTTATCAATAAATTTGACTCCAAATTTTCAAGTCAACTTTTGACTCTAAATTTGTGCGTACGAATTTCTGGCACGCCTGGTAGGACAATCTTTTCCTTTCATTTCCTTTTGAAAAATCAATGTTCAAAGTTGCGATGGCCTCAAAGAAGATCATCATCAACAAGCTCGCTCAAGCTAATATTGCAATTTGTTTATCTTCATCATCAAGCACTAATGTCCCTGCTCATCCCTATAGACTAAGCAAAAGATGAAAGCTTTCATTGAGTTATTTGGTTAAACTTCTTTAATGCTCAATGACAATTCACTCTATGATTCTTCTTTACCAACTCATGACTCAGAAGAAGTCTCTCCTTATGAATTAAGTGTAGCTCACCACTTACCTTTTAAGGAAAAAAGAGGTTAAATCAAGTGAACATGTCATTCTAACATCTACCATAAAGTCCAACTCCGAAGTTTAACTGTAACAACCCTAACCCGAGTTTGACGCCGATACCGAGTACAAGGCATTACAGTTCACAAATCACATACACAAATACAAGTCAGATCATATGAGCCGGTTACAAATTAAAACTTTTTCAAACTTTGTCTAAAACTTCTTATCATGGGCCTACAAGGCCCAAAACATCTATCGAAAACCACTCGGGACCAACTCGGGTCCTTTAACCAACACTAAGAAATGACCTTTGAAACAGGGCACACGCCGGTGTGGACGGGCAACACGCCCGTGTGGAGACTTGAACATGGTCATGCTGATGGCCAGTATGGCACACACGACCTAAGCACCTAGGGATATGCCCGTACCCTTTACCCGTGTAGATTTATTTTTCAATTTGAACCTACAGGGGTTTTCACATGGCCTGGCACAAGCTCATGTCCATGGCCCGTGTCCCTCACACGGCCTCGACATGCCCGTGTCTCATCCCGTGTTTGAAAACCTTGACATTCTGTTTCAGACGTCAGTAATCCTTAAGGGTCACACGGCCAAGGCACACACCCGTGTGCTAGGCCGTGCCCTTTACACGGCTGAGACACACAGTCGTGTCTCTGCCCGTATGTTTACTACCATGCATACTGACTTGCAAAATTTAAAGTGCGGGGGACACGCGGCCGAACAAAACATCCATGGGGCTGGCTGTGTGTCACACACGGCCTAAACACATGCCTGTGTGACTACCCGTGTGGACAAAATAAGGCTATTTACCAAGCCTTTTTGCCTCCCTTATTTGCATCAATCTATATAACATCTAACATGACAAATCCACACAACAACACACAATTTAATCAACCGCACAAGGCATTAACTCATTCATGAAAATATCATCATTTGTATATATCAATAATGAATATTAGCCATTATCTAAGGCGTTATACAAAACTAAGGGATTCATCCCAAGCTAACACCTTGGCTAAATTAACATTGACACAAAACTTAAAAGTCTAAGCCCTATACATGCCATACTTAAAATAATAAAACCAACTCTACCAAGTGCTTTGGTTTATAGTGTGATCGATGCCTCCAACGTCCGATGATCCTCGAGCTAATTAGGTGGCACTATAAGAAAATGGAAAAAAGAGGGAGTAAGCATAAAGCTTAGTAAGTTGCATGCAAATAAATATAACAACAACTTTACCATTAATCATCATTCTTGTAATACAAAAGTAGGCATAAGTACAACTTACTCATCACTATCCAATACAACTCACATAGCATATACTGAGCTCACATCTCATACCTTTCAAATAGGTACCTGTACCACTCACAACATGGTTATACTTTTCTCATTTCACTTAAACTGTAATTCTCGCCGTTGAACCATTTGGAATGCTATTGGATATTCACTAAGCCTCAAACATAAGGTATAATGCCAATGCCATGTTTCATACATGGTCTTACACTTGCTCATCCATCAAGTTGATGCCATGTCCTAGACATGGTCTTACACTGACCATTGAAACCGAGGCCGACACCATGTCCCCAAGCGATCTTACACTAGCTCTCACATATTCATACCGATGCCATGTCCCAGACATGGTCTTACACTGACACCTTTATACATGCTGATGCCATGTCCCAGATATGGTTTTACACTAACACATCTCGTAGCCGATGCATGTCCCAGACATGTCCTACACTAGCTCTCGACTCAATTCCAATGCCATGTCCTAGACATGGTCTTACACTGGCTCTCATAATGTGGCCGATGCATGTCCTAGACATGTCTTACACTAGTATACAAATAACCCGAATTTCATGGCATGGATATCTGATTTATTTCCTGAGGTTCAAACGGAGTCCTATTATCTCAATTATCATAATACATACATCATTTCCACAATTAGGCAACACTAGTTTGGCTTAGTCCACTAGCTTTGCTTTTCCCCGGTCTAGGGCTAGATTTTGTAATTTTTTATCTAAAATGATAGAAATTCATTCATTTCATCAGCATATTAATCTAGACACTCAAAAATTTATAATTAGGCAAAATGACCATTTTGCCTCTAGACTTTCACAGAATGACCATTTTACCTCTAGGTCCGAAAAGTGATTTTTATCACATTTTCTCACTAACCAAGCCTAGCCGAATACGTTTTATGCTAAAAGTAGCCCACAATTCTCATTATTACACATATGTAACATTTATTTCACAGCTTATGCAAAATGGTCCTTAGTTAGGGTTTCTATGAAAACTACTTCACAAATGTTGTTTATTTGACAACCATAACTCATATTCTTCCATAAAATTTCAGAAATCAACATGTCTACTATCATGGCAAACTTTTAACCATTTTTCAAAATAGCCCCCTTATTAGAAAGCTCATGCTATAAGGATATCAAAAGTACAAAAATATTCAAGAAAAGCCCTCAAAATCATTTAGTTGCAAAGGCTTTAAGTTGCTGAAATTTTTCAAGCTTCCATGGCCATTTTCTTGTAGGAAAATCGGTGGAGAAGAAGGAGCAAAACAAAAAAGATGATAGTCTTTTTCTTATGTTTTATTTTATTCAATTTAGGCCACCTAACTTTGACTTTCTCATCCCTATTTGTCCCTATGGCCGGCCACCTCTATTTTAAGGGTCTATTTGCTCTTTAAAGACCCCCAATTTGGGTTTTCTAGCTATTTGACACCCTTAGCTATCAAAATAGGACTTTTGCACTTTATGTGATTTAGTCCTTTTTCACAATTAAGCATGCAATCGCTAAAATTAATCCACCAAAATTTTCATGCACTCGTATAATCATGCCACAACACATAAAAAAAATTTAAAATTATTTCTCCTATTACGAAGTTGTGGTCTCAAAACCATTATTCTGACTAGGCCCAAAATTGGGCTGTTACAATTCTCCCCCCTTAGGGATTTTTGTCCTCGAAAATCTTACTGGTGAATAGGTTCGGGTATTGGTCTCTCATGGTCTCTTTTGGCTCCCAGGTGGCTTCTTCGACCCTATGTCTATGTCATAGTACTTTAACAAGTGCTATGATTTTATTCCTCAATTGCTTAATCTCCTGAGCCAAAATCTTAACCGGCTCTTCACCATAAGTCATATCCGGCTGAATCTCAACATTAGCCGGTGCAATCACATGCGAAGGATCCGATCTATATTGATATAACATGGACACATGAAATACGTCGTGAATCTTTTCTAACTCTGAGGGAAAAGCCAATCGGTAGGCAACGGGCCCTACTTTTCCAATAATCTCATAAGGTCCTATGAAACGAGGACTCAACTTGCCTTTTCTACCAAATCTGAGGACTTTCCTCTATGGGGATACTTTCAAAAACACCCTGTCACCAACTTGAAATTCAATTTCCTTTCGTTTCAAATCTGCATAGGATTTCTGTTTATCCGAAGCAGCCTTCAAACAGTCGCAAATCACCTTAACTTTCTCTTCGGTCTCTCTAACTAAATTGACCCCATGAATCTGATTCTCTCTCAGCTCGATCTAATATAAAGGCATTCGACACTTACGCCCAAACAAAGCCTTACAAGGCGCCATTTTCAGACTATATTGATAACTATTATTATAGGCGAATTCGACCAGCGGTAAATACATTTCTCAACTACCTTGAAATTCAAGAACACAACACCGCAACATGTCTTCCAATATTTGAATTACTGACCGTCAGTTTGCGGGTGGAAAGCTGTGCTAAAATTTAACTTTGTCCCCAAAGCTTCTTGCAACTTCTTCCAAAACCTCGACGTAAACCTTGGGTCCCTATCCAAAATAATTGACAAGGGCACTCCATGAAGTCTCACGATCTTAGAAACATATTTCTCAAGGGAATAGTCAGTACGCACTGGTATAAAATGCGTCGACTTTGTAAGCCAATCGGCAACAATTCAAATGACATCCTTTTTCAATAACCTTGTCACTGGAGTGGCTATCATAGAGAATCCATTCACAAATCTTCTGTAGTATCCAACCAAACCCAGAAAGCTTCGAACCTCTGTCACATTCCTCACCGATTTCCACTCAACGATAGCCGAGATTTTACTCGGGTTAACTCTGATCCCTTCACCAGACACAATGTGTCACGAGAATCCGACCTCTAGTAGCCAAAATTTGCTTTTACTGAACTTGGCGTATAATGCTTATCTCACAAGGTTTGTAGAACAGTTCTTAAATGCCCCGCGTGCTTGCTCTTATCACGCGAATAAATCAATATGTCGTCAATAAAAACGACGACGAACTTATCCAAATATGGTCAGAAAATGTGATTCATTAAGTCCATAAATACCGTAGGGGCATTCATTAAACCAAAGGGCATGACGAGGAACTCATAATTACCGTACCTCGTCCAGAAAGTAGCTTTCGGTACGTCTTGCTCCTTAACCCTTAACTGGTAGTAGCCTGACCTTAAATCTATCTTAGAAAACATGGTGTCTCCCTTCAATTGATCGAACAGATCATCGATTCTTGGCAAGGGATACTTGTTCTTTATGGTCACCTTGTTGAGCTGTCGGTAGTCTATGCACAATCTCATCGACCCATCTTTCTTTTTCACAAAAAGTACCAGAGCACCCCACGGTGAATATCTCAGTCTTGCAAACCTTTATCCGTTAACTCTACTAATTGAGTCTTCAACTCCTTTAACTCTGTTGGAGCCATTCTATACGGAGCAATCAAGATAGGTGCAGTACCAGGGACTAACTCAATACCAAACTCAACTTCTCTGGTTGGAGGCAACCCATGCAACTCTTCTGGAAATACATCCAGGTACTCGCATACTACAGGCACTGTCTCAATTTTCACTTCAGACTCTTTGGTGTTCAACACAACTACTAGGTAGGACTCATACCCTTTTCTTAAATATTTCTCGGTAGCCAAAGACGAGATTAGTACTGGTGAGTTATTTAGTAATGATATCCTCATTCTCACATTTCATTTCAATGAACTTGCTACCACAATTCACTATCACATCATGAGCAGTCAATCAATCCATGCCAAGAATTAGATCAAATTCATCAAATGGTAGTAGCATGAGGTTAGCCGAAAAATAATAACCTCTAATCATCAAAGGACAATCTCTACACACTTTATCAACTATCACATGCCTGCTAACGGGTTTGACACTTTTATGATAAATTCGGTAGACTCAACAGACATATTCATACTGGGTACTAATTTCATGCATATATAGGAATGAGTAGACCCCGGATCAATCAAAGCAATAACAGAAATATCATGAAGAGAAAAAGTACCCGTAATCACATCTGGTGAAGATGCCTCTTCACAAGCGCGAATGGCATAAGTCCTTGCAAGTGCACGACCCTCAGACCTCACAGCTAAATCTCTAGGACTACTCTATTGATAACCCCACTGCCAGGATTCTTTTGTGGTCTACCCCTCGAAGGAGCATTACTCGCCCTCACTTCTTGCTTTTTCTCTTTCTCATCTAATTCAGGGTAGTCTTGGATGAAGTGGTCTAACGACCTACATTTGAAATAGCCTTTTTCATTCCCTCAGTACTCGTCGAAATGATGCCTACCATACTGCAAACACTCTAGCCTATTTGGCCGAGCACTACCAACACTTACGATGGAAGTGGTTTGGGCTTTAGACACCATCTACTGCTTATTCTTGTTCTTACTCGAGAATCCTCCTGAAGCATTCGATTGGGTAGTGAATTCCTTTGATCTCTTAGATGAAGACTGATGTGTCTTTCCAATCTATCTTTTCTTCGAATCATGCGACCCAATAGCCGCCTTTCTCTTCTCTTTAACCAACTCTTCTGCTCTGCAAGCTCTCTAAACTAGTACTACAAATTCCCTTAGCTCTAGGATGCCAAAAAATACTTGGATATCTTTATTCAGGCCATCCTCAAACCTCTTACACGTTATGGCCTCGGTAGATACGCACTCTCGGGTGTACTTGTTGAGTCTTACAAATTTACGTTCATATTCTGTCACTACCATACGACATTGCTTCAGCTCTAAAAATTCCTTCCTCTTTTGGTCTATAAATCTCTGGCTAATGTACTTCTTCCGGAACTCTTCCTGGAAGAATTCCCAAGTTATCCTCTCTCTTAGTACAACGGACACGAGTATTCCACCATTAGTAGGCTGAGTCTCGTAGGAGTGACACTGCACACTTCACACACTCCTCAGGCATACACGATTGCTCATCAAATACCCTAATGGTATTTTCCAACCAGAACTCTACTCTTTCTAGGTCGTCATCAATATTAGCCTAGAATTCCTTAGCCCCTTGCTTTCAAATCTTGTCTACTAGAGGTTTCTCTCTCCTAACCATTCTACTCCTTACGGAGCTACAGGGGCATGCTGAGGAATTGGAGGAGGTGGGGGAGTGTTTGGATTCGCACGAACAAACTCTGTATACAAGTAGGCTTCTCTAGCCTCTTTGCCCTGGCCCATTGTCACTGGCTCCCTTTCAACAGGCGCAGTCTCTTCGGCTGGAGCCGACGTATTACTCTCCACATCATCCACTGTAGCTCTATCGGGATCTATTTACTACATGAAAACATAATTTATACTCGTTAGGAGTCGTCATACTATCAATATACAATTATGGCATGTATAGCTAGACTCATACTCACCCTAGGTTAGTCCTAGAATCGACTAAATTATAGCTCTGATACCACTAAATGTAACACCCCTAACTCGAGTTCGAAGCCAATACCAGGTACGAAGCATTTCCATTCAAAAATCACATACATACGTATAAGACAGATCATATGAGCTCGTTAAAATTAAAACTTTTTCGATCTTTGTTTAAAACTTCTTATCATTGTAGCACCTAGGGACCAACTCGGGACCAACTTAGGTCCTTTAGCACCTAGGGACACGCCTGTGTCCTTTACCCGTGTAGATTTATTTTTCAAGTCG
Organism: Gossypium arboreum; assembly: GCF_025698485.1. Classification (NCBI taxonomy): domain Eukaryota; kingdom Viridiplantae; phylum Streptophyta; class Magnoliopsida; order Malvales; family Malvaceae; genus Gossypium; species Gossypium arboreum. The sequence continues at coordinate 60,501,826 of NC_069076.1, read as the reverse complement.
AACCTACAGGGGTTTCTACACGGCCTGGCACACGCCCGTGTCCATGGCCCGTGTCCCTCACACGGCCTCGACACGCTCGTGGCTCAGCCCGTGTTCAAAAACCTTGACATTCTGTTTCAGACATCAGCAATCCTTAAGGGTCACACAGCCAAGGCACACGTCCGTGTGCTAGGCCGTGTCCTTCACGCGGCTGAGACACACGGCCGTGTCTCTACTCGTGTGTTTACTACCATGCATATTGACTTGCAAAATTTAACGTGCAGGGGACACACGGCCTATGTGACAGCCTTAAAACGACCTTAGTCGGAATGTGGTTTCGGGACCACAAAACCGAGGCATAAAAATAATTTGATATTTATTTTGATGCTTTAATTTAGAGTTATAAATGTGAATTTCACTAGAAAGGACCTAGTAGAAAACTTTAAAAGTATGATGGGGAAATGTATGATGACTAATTAAAGCATGCATGCAAAACAATGGCCTTGCATGTCAAATACCCCCTTTTTACAAGTGATGGCCGGCCATGACAAGGGAGTATGGGCTAAACATGTCATGAAACATGTTTTGTTGGTGCATTAGGGAAACAATAAACAAATAAGCATGGGTAGTAAAGAAAGAAAAAAAAATGTGTGTGTGTGTGAAACCCCCATTGCCGTACATGGAAGAAAAGAAAAGAAAAAATTTTGCTCATCCATTGCATTCTCTCTTGACCGAAAATACTAGAGGGAAGGGAGGAATTTTGCTTCATGCTTGGGTTGGAAGAGGATTAGGAAGAGGTTTGGCTATATTTGCATCAAGATTAAGGTATGTTTGATGTTGTGCCATGAGATTCATGCATGTTTTGGTTGCTAACTTGATGTTCTTATTAGCCCATGGTTCAAATCTTTGTTATATCATGGGGATGGTATTTGGCCAAGGTGGATTTTGAGTTAATGCCATTGCATGTTAAATATGAAGCTTGATGATGATACATGTGATGGTGGATTGAGGACTCTTAGATTTTCTTTGAGCATTTTTGAATGATATACTAAGTTCTTTGTGTAATCGTGACCAAAATTATGGTGTTGTGATGTATTCGCCATGGTACATCCCAAGTGTGATTTATGCTCTTTGCATGGAGAGTAAGATTTGTGTTTCAAATCATGTTCATGTTTAGTTACAATCAACTTGAGATTCGGCTCTAGCATACATATATGTATATATGTTTGAGCATGATGTATTGGTATGACGTATATACTATCTTAAGGTATATACTTACTTATGATGATGTTTTGGTTATGAAGGAAATGATAGATGTGTATTGAGTTACAATATGGAAAGGTATTAGTTAGTAAAATGTATGCTGTTTTTGTGTGGTAATAAGTGCATAAATGGCCTCAACATGGACATGCATATTCGCCACATGAAGGGAAATTGGTGTGCATGTATTCGGTTAGAGGCAACCATATTGAAGCCTTATCTTGGCTTAGATTGTTGACTAAATGGGTAATAAGTGAGGATGGTTGCGAATATACAAACATACATATGCATGTGTAATTGAATTATGAATGTTTAGCAAGATGGTTAAACTAGTTGATTTATTGATTAAGCTCAAGGAGTTAAAGAAGGAGAATCAAGCAAGGGAAAGGCGAAGGTCATCGAGTAGCCGACTTGGACTATTTTTACCCAACACAAGGTAAGTCATTAAGCATATATTTGATATTGCTTAAATGATTGTAATATCTATGCAATTGTGTTTAATGAGATGAAATATATACAAATGTATGTGTATGAAAAGATGATAATGTTAAACGTAAAAGAGATAGTGAAATGTGTAGGAAGTTTGCTTCGCACTAAGTGTGCGAGAAATAGATGTGTACGGTGACGAGATTGGCAATCGAAAAAGCGAGCTTGTAATGTACGGCACTAAGTGTGCGAGTTTGGACTATATGGCACTATGTGTGCGGGCTTGAATCACGTGGCACTAAGTGTGCGTGATTGAGTATTAAGCACTATGTGTGCGAACTCTACATATATCTCCGATTGAATATTTATATGGAGGTGTGACTCTATCGAGATGAGTATGGACAGCGGAAAGAGTAAGTACCTTGAGTTCATGGCTAATAGATGCTATGTTCATGCTCGGAGTGGAGTTGGTAAGATTTAAATCTATGTGATGATTTCAATTGCATGATTGTTGCGGAAATGAAATGATGTATGGAAATTGCTTCAAATATCCTATTGAATAGTATATGAAATGTAAATGTATGACTTGGTATGAGATTGATCCAAAGGATCTAAGGAACTATGGTATAGTTCGGTACGGCTAGAACACTTGGCCTTGTTTCATTATTTCATTTTATGATAATGTTATTAATGGATGGTTGTGGAATGCTTATGACTTCTTGAGTTATAAACTCACTCGGTGTTTTCTTGTCACCCATTTTAGGTTCCTTGGGCTCGTCTCCTTTTGGGTGTTCAGAATCACAACGAAGTCATCACACCGCAAGCAATTTTTGGTATTGTCTTCTTAGTCGACTTAGGAGAACATTTGGCATGTATGAGCTATTTTGTTTTGTTAAATTTTGGGTTGTAAACTTTAAGCCATGTGAAAATGGCCTATGTGGTCGTTTGAGTGGGATGCTAGAATCTATAGCCACGAGTCTTAGAAACCTTAATTTTGATAAGGTGGCCATAATTTGTGTCACGTATGATGGATGAGTAGTAAGGCTAAGGAAGGATTCATGAAATTGGCATAGTCTACTGCAGTAACTGTTGCGGACAGCAGCAGTGATATGAGATCAAAAAATCACTAAAAATAGTAGAAGTGGAATTAATAGCTAAAAAAAATTATGTACCCGAAGGTTGATGGGTCTATTTTCATATGGATGAAACGAAACGACCATATGAGCTGTATTTTAAGAGATATTAAAGTTCTCGTGAAACAGGGCCAGAACGGTTTCTGGATCCCCTGTTCCGACTTTGGAAAATCATTGTAAATTAACCAGAGATAATTAGGAGTCATGCCATATATGTGTAGATTCCTCTCTGAGTTTAGTTTCTATAGAAACAAACGCCATTAGTATTGAAGCCCTGTACAGGGAGATATCCAATTCGTAACTCACAGAGGTCAGTGTAGTCGATCCCTGCAACAGGGGAGACTTTAACTAATAAACTATACTAATTGGCTTGACCAAAAATTCTAGAAAAAAATATATAGATGGACATATGAGTCTAGTTTTAGGGAAAAATTACGAAACTGATTTTCGAGTTGTAAAACTCAAGTTATGATTTTTGAAGCGACTAGTACACAGATTGGCAGCTTGTCTGGGAAATTCTCAATAAGTGGTTTGAAGTCTGTTAACACCACGTGTTCGACTCCGGCGACGGTCTCGGGTTCGGGGTGTTACAGCCTAAACACATGCCCGTATGGACAAAATAAGGCTATTTACCAAGCCTTTTTGCCACCCTTATTTTCATTAATCTACATAACATCTAACATGACAAATCCACACAATAGCACACAGTCTAATCAGCCACACAATGTATTAACTCATTCATGAAAATATCATCATTTGTATATATCCATAATGAATATTAGCCATTATCCAAGGCTTTATACAAAACTAAGGGATTCATCCCAAGCTAACACCTTGGCTAAATTAACACTGACACAAAACTCAAAAGTCTAAGCCCTATACATGCCATACTCAAAATAATAAAACTAACTATACCAAGTGCTTCAGTTGATATTGTGATTGATGCCTCCGACGTCCGATGATCCACGAGCTAATTAGGCGGCACTATAAGAAAATGAAAAGGAGAGGGAGTGAGCATAAAGCTTAGTAAGTTGCATGCAAATAAATATAACAGCAACTTTATCATTCAGCATCATTCTCGTAATATAAAAGTAGGCATAAGCACAACTTACTCCTCACTATCCAATACAACTCACATAGCATATATTGAGCTCACATCTCATACCTTTCAAATAGGTACCTGTACTATTCATAACATGGTTATACTTTTCTCATTTCACTTAAACTGATTCTCGCTATTGAACCATTTGGAATGCTATCGGATATTCACTAAGCCTCAAACATAGGGTATAATACCAATGCCATGTCCCAGACATGGTCTTACACTGACTATCAAAACCAAGGCTGACACCATGTCCTCAACATGTTCTTACACTAGCTCTCACATATTCGTGCCGATGCCATGTCCTTGACATGGTCTTACACTGACATATCTCGTAGTCGATGCATGTCCTAGACATGTCTTACACTAGCTCTTGTCTCAATGCCGATGCCATGTCCCAGACATGGTCTTACACTGGCTCTCATAATGTGGCTGATGCATGTCCTAGACATGTCTTACACTAGCACAGAAATAACCCGAATGTCATGGCATGAATATCTGATTTATTTCCTGAGGTTCAAACAGAGTCCTACTATCTCAATTATCATAATACATCATCATTTCCATAATCAAGCAACACATTTTATATCAATTCAAACACATATAATGCAATGTAGTTGTATTATTTACATACAACTTACTTCGGTATACAAAATGTAGGTGACTAGTTCGGCTTAGTCCACTAGCTTTGCTTTTCCCCTGTCTAGGCTCGGATTTTGTAATACTTGATCTAAAATGATTGAAATTCATTCATTCCATTAGCACATTAATCTGGACACTCGAAAATTTATAATTGGGCAAAATGACCATTTTACCCTAGGTCTGAAAAGCAATTTTTATCACATTTTCTCACTAACCAAGCCTAGCTAATACTTTTTATACTAGAAGCAGCCTACAATTCTCATTACTACACACATGTAACATCTATTTCACAACTTATGCAAAATGGTCCCTAATTAGGGTTTCCATGAAAACTACTTCACGAAAGTTGTTTATTTGACAACCATAACTCATATTCTTCCATAAAATTTCAGAAATCAACATGTCTATTATCATGGCAAAACCCTAGACTTTCAACCATTTTGCAAAATAGCCCTCTTGTTAGAAAGCTCATGCTACAAGGATATCAAATGTACAAAAATATTCAAGAAAAGCCCTCAAAATCACTTACTTGCAAAGGCTTTAAGTTGCTGAAATTTTTCAAGCTTCCATGGCCATTTTCTTGTAGGAAAATCAGTTGAGAAGAAGGAGCAAAAAAAAAAAAAAAAGATGATAGCCTTTTTCATATGTTTTTTTTTATTCAATTTAGGCCCTTGACTTTCTCATCCCTATTTGTCCCTATGGCTGGCCACCTCTATTTTAAGGGTCTATTTTCCCTTTAAAGACCCCCAATTTTGGTTTTCTAGCTATTTGACACTCTTAGCTATCAAAATAGGACTTTTGCACTTTTGCAATTTAGTCCTTTTTCACAATTTAGCATGCAAGCGCTAAAATTAATCCACCAAAATTTTCATGCACTCGTATAATCATGCCACAACACATAAAAAAATTTAAAATAATTTCTCCTACTCTGAATTTGTAGTCTCAAAACTACTATTCTGACTAGGCCCAAAATCGAGTTTTTACACTAACTGCAGGCCTTAAAGACAATAGAGACAATAGAGAGTCAAATTGCAAGCCTTAAAGAAAAAAATGATCAAATAACCTTCATGATGCAAAGGATCATTGGTCTTATTAATAAGAGGCCCATCAATAAAGAAGTTCAACATGAGAGTTAACCAAAGGAATTAGGTGAACAATCCAATGTGCAAGTCACCAAAGATCAAGAACCAATAATCAATGAAGTTGCTATTGCCAATCAACTCAAAGAACTCATCAAATAAGTTTTCAAAGATCAAGTTAATTTTGTAACTCAATCGTCATACACTTATGCCAAGCCATACACCTACAGGATTAATTGCCTCAAAATTCCAACAAACTATCAACCTTCCAAATTCCAATAGTTTGATGGCAAAGGGAATCCACACCAATATGTTGCTTATTTCGTGGAGACTTGTAATAATGTCGAAGTTGATGGTGATCTTATGGTGAAGCAATTTATTTGATGGCAAAGAAATTGCCTTTGATTGGTACACTGATCTTGAGCCTAAAAAAAATGGTAGTTGGGAACAACTCGAACATGAATTTCTCAACAGATTCTGTAGCACTCATTGCATTGTTAGCATGATTGAGCTTACTGGTGCACAACAATGAAATGATGAACTAGTCATTGACTGTATCCACCGTTTGAGGAATTTAAGTCTAAATTGCAAGGAAAGATTATTAGAATCTTTAGGCCTCAACATGTGCATCTAAGGAATGAATTAGGGACTATGTTGCATTCTTTAAGGCATCAAGCCAAAGACCTTTGAGAAGTTAGCTACTCGAGCTCATGATATAGAGCTAAGTATGGCCACCATTGAAAATCTAGAGACTCTAGACCAAAAGCCAAGAAAGGGAAAAGAGAAGCAAGAAACTCACAAAGGGGGAAGAACTTTTCCAAGTAAAGGAGAAAGTAAACAATCTATGGCTGTAAACTCATTACCTCTCAAGGTGTCTTCCAAAACCAAGAAGTCTCAAGAAGCAAAGCCTTCCCCATATAAAGATAGAAAACAAAGGGAAAATCATTCTGAAAGAGAGGGAAGAGAATAAGTACCCCTTTCTTCATTTAGACATCACAAGTATGTTGGAAAAACGTCTTAAAAACAAGCGAATCTAGTTGCCAAATTTGAAATGACCTAAAAGAGCTGATAAAAGTGATGATCCAAACTACTGCAAGTACCATCGCCTGATCAATTATCTTATTGAGCAGTGCTTTGTCTCGAAAGATAAAATTTTGTAGCTCTACGAAGAAGGAAACATTGAGATAGAGGAAGAAGTAGTGTCATCACACTAAACCCCAATCAAAATGGATCATCAACTAAATTTGGTGATAAAGTTTGGCTCTTTCAATCCCATCATTTTGACCCCAAAATCGAGTTGGACGGTCAATTTGCAAGATAATGGGGGCAAGCATTTTCCTCAAAAGGACAACTAGAATAATGGTTAAACATTAGTCACACATCGAAGGAACCATCTCTCTAAACCTATGAAAGTCTTGATATAAACTAAATCGGTTTGCTAATCAACCAATTCAACAAGTTTCAAAGTGTCCCAAAGAAAGAGAAGGCCCGCTGTAACACTTCTAGCCCGTACCCGTCTCTAAATTAGAGTTACGGAGTATTATTGATCAATAAAAAATCATACAACATCATAACATTTAAATAACTTTAAATATTATAAATCATTCATTCATATATATTTTTTCCCTGCATTGATACTTCGAGGCCTTGAAAATAACTTAAAAGAAATTCGGGACTAATTTGAAACAAAACAAAAAGTTTAAGAAAAACATGCAAAAAATTGAAAAACAAGGGTCACACGATCATGTGGCTAGGTCATGTGACATCACCTCAGGCCGTGTAACTTTCGAACAAGGGACACAAAGCTGTGTCCCACCCCATGTCCTCACCTATGTAACTCACCGAGTAGGGTCACACAAACATCTCACACGCCTGTGTGTCTGGCCATGTAACTCTCTAAGTTGCCATACACGGCCGTGTGCTAGGCCGTGTCCCAAGCCTTGTAAACCCCAAATTTACCTAAAATCAAACCATTTCAAGTCTAATTTACACCAAGCCATTCAAATCATTTGGGCACATATTCAGGGGTTTCAAATATCACTCAAATATTCATGAACATGCCATTCCAAACATCCTAAATCACCTAATGAATATGCCATTCAAAGACACCACAAATATGCCAAAACTTCACATGCCAAAACAAGTCAACATTGCCTTATTTCAACCTTAAGAACCTACTTCAAATATCTACCAATACATATCACAAATGACCATTCTCAATCTATCACAAACATACCAAAAGGTCATGCCTTTCAATTACTTAAAGGTGATTAAGAGGACCTAACATAACAAGCATTACAAGTTCATCAACCATACATAAACTTCAAAGTACAAACATACCAAATTACCATTTACATATTCATTAAATACCATTTCAAAATGACCTATACATGCCATTATTAACCCTCGCCAAAATGTTCAAAAACTACCAAAATGATTGCTAGATAGTGTGGTAGGTCTTCGAAGAGCTCCCAACCAACTGAGATTCTGATAATCTATAAAACAAAGGAAGATAACAATATAAGCAACAACTGCTTAGTAAGCTCGTAGAAACTTAAACACAACTTACCATTTCAGTTGCATAATATAAAGCATAAGTATAATATGAAACAAAACCATAAGCTTAGCAAAAGCCTATACAACCATAAGCTTGATTCATATGAGCTGTGGAGAATACGCAACAATTGTAGGACCTCAACCATCGGTAGGACATTCTAGACCAGCACCCGAAACATAAAACTGCTAATGACATGTCATTTGTATCCTAAAAATTCTTAAGGTTCAACCGAAACTTGATAGCCGTCAATTCATCATAGCATTGATACATTTACATAGTAATTCATTTACATTAAACAACATAATAAACATCCAATTTAGCTATCATTAAAACGATTACAGTTCATACAAATTTACTTCGATAATTAGGGGAGTAGTAGTTTAGTCGAGCTAATTTGAAGCTTTTTCTTTTCTTTGATCTAAGTCCGTATGTGGTTTATATTGATCTAGATAAATATTTTCATTCAATTAAGTACTTATATAATTCAAATTAATCCATAATTTATATTTATGCAAACTTACAAATTTACCCTTAACATTAAAACTTTTCACAATTTAGTCCTTAAGCTCATAACTTAGAATCTAACCATTCCAACTAAATTCAAACTTAACCTATGTTGTAAGGGACCTTAGAAAAACTCATATTTATCAACAATTCACACTAAAACCTATAGATTTTCACTTTTAACCGATTAATCCCTAATTCCAAATTTCATAAAAAAACCACTTAACAAAACATGTTTATTTTTCAAGAAAGATTCATAATCTATCAACTAACATCAAAACCTATTCAAAAACATTCATGGAAAGTCCGTCAGTCCCTTAACCTTTAACAAGTTTACAAATTAACCCCCGGGCTAGTTAGACTAAGCTAAAATGAACTAAAAAACATAAAAATCATAAAAAATGAGGCTTAGAATCGTACTATGCAATGAACTAACCCTACCTGAAACTTTAAGCTTCACCTCCCATGGAATTTTCAGTTGAAACAAAGAAGAAATGAGGAAGATGACATCTTTTTTTAGTTTATTTTAAATTTAATTACCAATTTACTATCTTACCCTTAATTATAATAATAAATTCAATAAAACCTATCCATATTTGTCCACTACCATTAAAGATGGTATAATTACAATTTTAGTCCTTTAGATTTCCTTTCCATAGCCATTTTAACCCTTTTAATTAATAGAATTCAACTTTTACACCTTTTACAATTTAGTCCTTTTCACCTAATTAATCATTTAAACATTAAAATTTCTTAACGAAATTTTAATAAGTAAATTTAATCTCGTAGACATTAAATAAATGATAAAATAATGATTCTCTCGTCAGAATTGTGGTACCAAAATCACTATTTTCGACAACACTAAAAACGGGTTGTTACAACTCTCCCCCTAAAGGAATTTTCGTCCCGAAAATCTTACTACAAAATAGGTTCAAGTATTGCACTTTCATAGCTTCTTTCTGCTCCCAGGTAGTTTCCTCAATTCCAAGATGTTGCAAAAGAACCTTAATTAAAGCTATAAATTTATTTTGTAACTCTTTAACTTCTCGAGCTAAAATTCTGATCGATTCTTTGCTGTACAACATAACTGGCTGAATCTCAACATCTACAGGTGAAATCACATGTGAAACGTTTGATCGATACCGTCGTAACATCGATACATGAAACACGTTATAGATTTTCTCTAATTCCAACTCTAAAGCCAATCAATAAGCCACTGGTCCAATCCTCTCAAGGATCTCATATTGCCCGATGAATCCCAGACTAAGCTTTCCTCTTTGGCCAAAATGGAGAACTTTTCTCCAAGGTGATACTTTTAGAAATACTCTGTCGTCAACTTGAAATTCAATATCTGTTCTTTTCAAATTCGCATAAGATTTCTGACGATCAGAAGTAACTTTTTAACTATCTCGTATCACTTTGACCTTTTCTTCTGTTTCTTAAATCAAATCAACATTGAATACTTTTTCTTGCTCAACTCTGTCCAGTATAATGGAGTTTGACATTTCCAACCATATAAAACTTCGTACAGCGCCATTTTAATGCTTACTTGATAACTGTTATTGTAGGCAAACTCAACTAACGGTAAAAATTTCTTCCAGTTACCTTCGAAATTTAACACACAACATCGAAGCATCTCCTCGGGTACCTGAATTACTCACTTAGACTGACCATCGATCTATGGATGGAACACTATGCTGAAATGTAGTTGAGTGCCTAAAGCTTCATGTAATTTACTCCAAAATTGAGAAGTAAACCATGGATCCCTATCAGAGATAATAGACACCGACACATTGTGCAATCTAACAATATCAGAAACATACTATTTTGCTAACTTCTTAAGTGAGCAATCCGTACGTATTGAAAAGAAATGCGTAGATTTCGTCAAATGATCCACAATGACCCATACAGTATCTTTCTTTCTCGATGATAGAGGCAAACCCAACACAAAATCCATGGTAACACGTTCCCATTTCTGCTCTGGAATAATCACAAGTTACAATAAACGAGAATGTACAACTTTAACTTGCTGACAGATCAAACATTTCAATACAAACTTTGAAATTTCTCGTTTTATACCCGGCCACCAATACATCTTTTTCAAATCACCGTACATTTTATTGCTACTAGGATGAATCGATAAACTATTGTTATGAGCTTCTTGTAAAATCTTTTGAATAACATCAGAATTCCTCAGAACAGATATTCTATTTCTGAAGTATAAAATACCGTTTGATTTAACATGAAAGTCTGAATCAGGTGTCGACTCAATCTGTTCCCGTTTTATAATCAATTCAGTGTTACTTTTCTAAGCCTCACAAATCTATTGCAAAAACACCAACCTAGCTTTTAATTCAGCTAAAATAGAACCATCATCAATTAACGTCAACCAAGTGTTCAACGCTCACAAAGCAAATAAAGATTTTCTACTTAAACCATTAGTGGCAACATTTGCTTTTCCTGAATGATAATAAATGATCAAATTATAATCTTTTTATGCTCTAACCATTGATGTTGCCTTAAATTCAGTTCTCTTTGTGACATCAAGTAGTTTAGACTTGACATTTTTTCCGTATAGGTGGTGTTGCGAAATCTTTAAAGCAAAAACAATAGCTGCAAGCTCTAAATCATGAGTCGGGTAATTTTTCTCGTGCAGTTTCAACTGTCGAGACACATAAACTACTATATTGCCTTATTGCATTGAAACACAACCCAAACCATTCAATGAAGCATCGCTATAAATCACAAATTCTTTACCAAAATCTGGCAAAACCAACACAGAGGCTTCGGTCAATAATGCTTTCAATTGATCAAAGCTTTGCTGACAGTTTTTAGACCATTTAAATTTGACATCTTTCTAAAGTAATTTCATCAATGGGGTAGCGATCATCGAAAATCCTTTAACAAATCTCCGATAATATTCGGCTAAAACCAAAAAACTTCTGACTTCTAAAACATTTCTACGAGGTTTCCAATCGACTATGGCCCATATTTTACTCGGGTCAACCATAATACCGTTTGCATATACCATGTGTCTCAGAAATCCAACTTATCAAAGTTAAAACTCACATTTGCTAAATTTAGCAAACAACTATTTTCACGCAAAGTCTACAAAATTATTCTCAAATGCTGGGCATGCTCTGTTTCATCTTGATAATTGATTCGAATATCATCAATGAGCACAACAACAAATCTGTCTAGGTACAGCCTAAATATTCTATTCATCAAATCCATAAACACAGCAAGTGCATTGGTCAAACCAAAAGGCATAACAGCACATCAGAATCTTTTACCCCGAATTGATAATATCCAGAACAAAAATAAATCTTTGAAAATACTATCGCACCTTTCAACTGATCAAACAAATTATCAATATATGGCAAATGGTACTTGTTCTTGATCGTAACTTTATTAAGCTGTCGATAGTCGATACATAATCGCATTGACCATTCCTTTTCCTTGACAAATAATACAGGAGCACCCCAGGGAGAAAAACTAGGCCGAATAAAGCGTCTGTCTGACAACTCTTGTAATTGTGCTTTCAACTCTTTCAATTCCGTAGGTGTCATTCTATACGGAGCTATCGATATCGGAGAAGTCGCTAGTACTAACTCAATAGCGAATTCAACCTCTCTGACCGATGGTAACCTTAGTAAAGTTTCTAGAAATACCTTTGAGAACTCACATACAATCGGAACCGACTCAAATTTTAATTCTGAAACCTTGGAATAGAAAATATAATTTAAATATGATTCACAGCCCTTTCTAACATATTTATGTGCTGACATAACTGAAATTACGTTAGATGTACCATCAATTCTATCTGACTCAATTCGAATCCTTTCATCGTTCTGACATTTCAACACAATATGCTTTCATCTACAATTCACAATAGCATCATGCAGAGTTAACCGGCCCACACCCAGAATCACATCAAACTCATCAAATTTCAATAGCATCAAATCAGTAGGAAAGTTGCAATCCCGAATCATCAAAGTATAGTTTTTGCAGACTTTATCAATTAACACATACTAACGTAAAGGATTCATTACTTTGACCACAAACTTAGTAGACTTAAAAGGTATTTTCTTATCCGACACTAAAGTTGTGCATACATATGAGTGCATTGACCTCAGGTCAATCAAAGCATTAACATTAGTATCAAAGATAGAAAATGTACCAATGATCACATCAGGTGCTAAAGCTTCCTCTTGAGCTCAAATCGTATAAGCCCTAGCTGGTACCCGTGCCTCAGATCTAACAGTACAATCTTTCATTCCACTTTGACTGTTACCTATATTTCTATTATTTTTGGGTGGTCTCCATCTCACAACTATGTTACTCAAACTGGTTTTCTGAGCTTTCTCTTTATCAAACCTTTCAGGGCAATATCTAAGAAAATGATTGTAAGAACCACATTTAAAACAAAATTCGTCTCTCAATCTGCACTTCTCAAAATGTCGTCTATTGCATTGTTGACATTCAGGTTTGTTGTTTTGAAAACTACCCACACTTGCTATAGATGTAGCCTAAGGTCTCGAACTCGATTGTTGCTTTCCTTTAACTCTTCTTAAGAATCTCACTGAAGTTGATGAACGACTTTGAAATTCCTTTTATTTATTCGATAGAGAGGAGAATGGCTTTCTTATAGGTCATTTACTAGTGTCACGAGCCTTTGAATCTGCTTTTCTTTTCGATTTATTGAGTTCTTCAACTTTATGGGCTCAATCGACTAGAACCACAAATTCTTTCAACTCTAGAATCCCAACTACTCGCTATAGATATAGCCTGAGGTCTCGAACTCGATTGTTGCTTTCCTTTAACTCTTCTTAAGAATCTCACTGAAGTTGATGAACAACTATGAAATTCCTTTGATTTCTTCGATAGAGAGGATAATGACTTTCCCATAGGTCATTTACTATTGTCACGAGCCTTTGAATCTGCTTTTCATTTTGATCTATTGAGTTATTCAGCTTTATGTGCTCAATCCACTAGAACCAAAAATTTTTTCAACTATAGAATCCCAACTAATAACTTAATATCTTCATTTAAACTGTCTTCAAATCGGGCACACATAATAGCCTTTAATGGTATACATTCTCGAGCATATTTGATGAGTTGAACAAATTCTCTATCGTACTCGGCTACAATCATATGACCCTGTTTCAATTTGAGAAATTCTTTCCATTTCTTATTAAGAAACAACTGATTAACATATTTCTTCCTTAATTTTGTTTGAAAGAAATCCCAGTTTACATGATCTTTAAGTACTACTGCCATCAAGGTATTCCACCACTGATATGCTGAGTCTTTTAATAGAGATATTGCACACTTTAAACATTCAACCAGTGTACAAGATAATTCATCGAAAACTCTCATAGTATTTTCTAGCTAGAACTTGGCTTTTTCAAGATCAGCTTTAGTTGTACCGTAGAATTCTTCCACCCCATATTTACGAATTTTATCAACTAGAGGCTTGCTTGCACGTACTTGTTCCAAACCTTGAGGAATAATAAGGATAGGTTGGGGTACGAGAAGGGGTGGAGGTCATTGAGCCATCGGCTTCATTCTCACGAACTTTAAGAACCATTCAGACATAATTTGGAAGAAGGCTTCTTTCGCCTCACTTTCTAGGCCCTCAGCTACGGGCCCACTACTAGAACTAGTTGCTCATTGAACGGTCGCTTGTGCATTACTTTCTACCTCATCAAAATCGGCTCAGTTAGACGGCATCTTATCAATACAAAAACATAGTTCAATTTGAGTCAAGAGTTATCACACTATCACAAGTTATTTAATGACATGTATTTCTAGACTCTATGCATGCTACATTCAATCTGAGAATCGATTAAACCATAACTCTATACCACTAAATGTAACACCCCTAGCATGTATCCGTCGCCAGATTAGGGTGACAAAGTATTACCGATCAACCAAAAATCATACAACATCATGACATTTAAATAACTAAGCATATTATAAACCATTCATTCATATACATTTTGTCCTTAAATAGAGACTTCAAGGCCCTCAAAATAACATAGAAGCAATTTGAGACTAATTTGAAACAAAACGGAAAGTTTAAGAAAACATGCAAGAAATTGAAAAATAGGGGTCACACGAACGTGTGGCTGGGCAGTGTGACATCACCTTAGGCAGTGTAACTTTTGAACAAGGGACACATGGATGTGCCCCAGCCCGTGTCCTCACCCGTGTAATTCACCGAGTAAGGTCACATGCCCATGTGCCAGGCCATGTAGCACTCTAAGTTTCCATACATGCCCATGCGCGAGGCCATTTGCTAGGCCGTGTAACTCATGACTTGAACACTAAGAAACTCTCAGATAACACATGGCCGTGCTGCCAGGCCATGTTTCAAGCCTTGTGAACCCAAAATTTACCTAAAAATCAAACCATTTCAAGTCTAATTTACACCAAGCCATTCAAATCATTCGGGAACATATTCAAGGGTTTCAAACATCACTCAAACATTCATGAACATGCCATTTCAAACATCCTAAATCACCTAACCAATATGCCATTCAAAGGCACCACAAATATACCAAAACAAGTTAACATTGTCTTATTTCAACCTTAAGAACCTACTTCAAATATCTACCAATACATATCACAAATGACCATTCTCAATCCATCACAAACATACCAAAAGGTCATGCCTTCCAATTACTTAAAGGTGATTAAGAGGACCTAACATAATAAGCATTACAAGCCCATCAACCATACATAAACTTCAAAGTACAAACATACCAAATTACCATTTACACATTCATTAAATACCATTTCAAAATGACCTATACATGCCATTATTAACCTTCGCCAAAATGTTCAAAAACTACAAAAGTGATTGCTGGATAGTGTGATAGGTCTCCGACGAGCTTCCAACTAATCGAGCTTCCAATAATCTATAAAATAAAGGAAGATAACAACGTAAGCAATGAGTGTTTAGTAAGCTCGTATAAACTTAAACACAACTTACCATTTCATTAGCATAATATAAAGCATAAGTATAATATGAACAAAAACCATAAGCTTGGCAAAAGCCTATACAACATCCTCAAACTCACTAGTTAGTACACTTGTACTTGATTCAAATGAATTCAACCATAAGATAAGTAGATTTCCATATGTAAATACATCATTCAATTCATAAATCCTTTTCATAAGATAATGATTCATTCCATATGAGTACTTACCATTTCATTTCCTTTTCCTACCCGTTGAACCACTTAGAATTTCATTAGATACATGGGAAAGCTCATACATAGTGTGCCTTTACATATAACCATAACCTTTCCTTTACATTAATGCTCATACAAGTTGTGAAATGGGCTTGCTCACACGAACTGTGGATCGAAATGTAAGCTACATGATACTATTCACACGAACTGTGGAGAATCCATAACAAATGCAAGACCTCAACCATCAGTACGACATTCAAGGCCAGCACCTAGAACATGAAATCCCTAATGACATGTCATTTGTATCCTAAAAATTCTTAAGGTTCAATCAGGACTTGATCGTCGTCAATTCATCATAGCATTGATACATTTACATAGTAATTCATTTACATTAAACAACATAATAAACATCCAATTTAGCTTTCATTAAAACAATTACAGTTCATGCGAACTTACTTCGATAATTAGGGGTGTAGTTATTTAGTCGAGCTAATCCGAAGCTTTTACTTTTCCTCGATCTAAGTCTCTATGTGGTTTATCTTGATCCAAATATATATTTTCTGTAACACTCCTAACCCATATCTGTCACCATTACAAGGTTACAGAGCATAACTGAAGTTTACAGATTAATTTCATATAATTAATGTCATTTACTTTCCATATCCGAAATTAATCATATTGTCCCTTGAATGGACCTTTGAGGCCCAATTTAAGTATTAGAATCAAGTCAGGACTAAATTGGGAACTCATAAAATTGTTAGTAAAATTTTAAAATTTTTCTTATATTCAAGGGTCACACGCCCGTGTGGATAGTCCGTGTGGCTCACACGGCCGTGTGACATGTCCGTGTCTCAAATCGTATGGGCATTCAGTATGAGGCAGACAGCCATGTCCTAGCCCGTGTCCTTACCCATGTAACTCCCTAACTTGTGGCACACGGCTGCCACACGCCCGTGTGCTAGGCCGTGTGGTTAATTTAATTTTCACAAATTAGGTGCAGGTTTCATGCAGCTAAGACACATGCCCATGTTTTGAGTCGTGTAGCACAAACGGCTGAGGCACACACCCGCGTCTCCACTCGTGTACCCAATTCTAAGCATTCTGTTTCTCAATTTTAGGATGCATAAGACACATGGCCAAACCACATGCCCATGTGCCTGGCCGTGTGTCATACACGGTTAGGACACAAGCCCGTGTGTCTACCCATGTGGACAAAATAATGTCATTTCCTGGCCCTATTTCTCACCCAATTTTAATCTTCAACCTACAACAACACTTGCATATATTTTCCAACCAATTCAAGTTATATAAATCAAGCGAACATCATTAATATATATAAAATAGTATCACATATTCATGTGATCAAGCTTACCTTCTTATGATGATTTATATTTTACTCTAATTCAATTTAACCAAACTTTATACATCTATGTATTAAATATGATATAACTTTATATTATTATACCAAAATACACAATTACTAGCCATTCCAATGGCTAGATTACGAACAACCATTTACATATCATCATTGGTAAAATTAGCTTATACATGACATTATGTCAATGTAAGTTTTCTATTTATACCAAAACTAGTTGGAGGATAGTGTGATGATACTTTGACCGATCTCTAACCTTTACGAGCTTTCGAGCATTATAAAACAGAGAAAAGAAAATTGAGTAATCATTTAATGCTTAGTAAGTTTGTATAATAGGAATTTAACTTACCATATATTTACCTTTAAGATAAAGGTACAAAAATGCATCCAAGCAATTTGGTTTATAGTCTAAAACACCACTTTGCCAATCATGTTAGTCAAGTAGTTTACAAAATACCAAGAACGTGGATGAGCTCATCATTTAATAACTTTCATATACATATTCCATACTACAAGATCATTTTAATAACAAACCATTTCAAGTTCAATTTAACCATATCAGAACTTTACCCGTTGAATTTATTTGAAATACCGATGGATACACTCATGAAGTACATTTTAGTGTACACTATTATAACTCGTCAATTCATATTCAGGAGTACCAAATTAAGGCACACAATCGGGAAGCACACTCTCGAGCCTTGTAACGGGAAGCTCACACAGAGCCATTTCAAGAAACATACAAAAGAGCTTATCGGGAATCTTATCCGGGCTATATAACGGGAAGCTCATAAGAACCATAATCGAGAAGTTCACAAAGAACCTTATTAGGAAGTTCACAAATAAACATATCGGGAAGCTCTGGGTTGCCAATATCAAAAAGTTCAAGCGAGCACTATCAGGAAGCTTACAAATGGCCAATTTAACGGGAAACTCATGAAGAGCCTTTAATCGGGACACTCATAAGAGCTAAGGTGTGTCTATAACAAATGTAGGATCAAAACCTATGGGGATGCTCTAAAGAGCTATAATGGAAAGCTCGATGAACCATATAACGAGAAGCTTGAGAGGGCTAATAACATGATGCTCTTTCGAGCTATAGTGTGTCTGCAACATATGCTAGACTACAACTAATACGGGAAATTCAATATCCATCGACTTTCATTTATTTAAACGAGATTTCACATTTATCAGACATTATTGGATATTCAATCAATTTCACACACATAAAATTTTACAATTCACATATATAACATTTAACTTAAACATATAAATGTACACGATTTAGTTACACGAACTTACCTCGATACTTGTTCGTACACGAAATCTACTAATCTGAAACTTTTTGTTTTCCTCGATCAACTCAATATTAGGTCTTTCAAGATCTATATAAATAAATTTAACATCAATTTAATCCATTTCATACTCAATTTAATTCAATTCACATCCTTGACAAAATTACTATTTTGCCCCTATACTTTTCACAAATGATGATTTCGTCCCTAGACTCGAAAAATAAAATTCATGCAATTTAATCCTTATTCCGAGCCTAACCAAAATTTTCATACAACTTTTACAGCACATGTATTTCACAAAATTCAGAATTTTTCCATAACTTTTACATCTTTACAATTTAATCCCTAAATCATATTTTCATCAAAATTCACTTTGTAAAAGTTGTTTATCTATCAACAACCTTTCATTTTCTACCATAAATTTCAAATTTTCAGCATATTCATCCATGGAAAAACTTCTATACTTTGATAAATTTTCAAATCAATCCCCAAAATAGATAGATTAAACTATCTCGATCTCAAAAATATAAAATTACTAAAAACCGGACAAGAAAATATATCTAATTAAGCTTGATTAGTTTCCTTTCTCTCTCCTAGGGTTTCCATAGAATTTTTAGGGATGAAGATGATATAAAATGATATGTTTCCATATAATTTTTGGGGATGAAGATGATATAAAATGATATTATTTCTTTTTAATTACTTATCATCCATTAATTTTTCCACTTTCCAATTTAGTCCTTGCCTTTTTCTAATTTTCCATGGATGATTCATAAAAAATATCTACTAACTTTTTTTAATAGTCCAATTACCATATAAAGACCTCAAGTTTTGAATCCCATAGCTATTTGATCCTTCTAGCTGTTAGAATTCAACTTTTGTATTCTATGCAATTTGGTCATCTCCCTAATTAAACACATAATCGGTAAAATTTTCTTATCAGAATTTTCATATAACATTCCTATCATAATGTAGACCATGCAATAATATTAAACTAAATTTTCTTTCCAGCTCGAATTTGTGGTCTTGAAACCACTGTTCCGATTTCATTGAAAATGGGCCAAGAATTTTCGTCCTCAAAAATTTTACCAGTAAAAAGATTCGGGTATTGCTTTCTTATGGTATCCTCCAGTTCCCAGGTAGCTTCTTCAATCCCATGTCGTTGCCAAAGAAATTTCATTAATTCTTCCTTTTTATTTCTTAACTCTTTTATTTCACGTGCCAGATTTTAATCGGTTCTTCACTGTAAGTCACATCAGGCTGAATCTCAACTTTTGTCGGAGAAATTACATGTGAATGATCTGATCTATACTGTCGTAACATGGACACATGGAAAACATTATGAATTTTGTTAGGTCCTGGTGGTAATGCCAATCGATACGCAACAAGTCCAATTCTTTCAGTAATCTCATATGACCCGATGAATTGTGGACTCAATTTTCCTTTACGGCCAAATCAGAGAACTTTCTTCCAAGGTGGTACTTTCAAGAATACCTTGTTGTCAACCTGAAATTCTATTTCTTTTCATTTAAGATCGGCATAAGACTTTTGACAATCTGAGGTTGCTTTCAAACTATCTTAAATTACTTTCACCTTTTCTTCACTTTCACGAATCAAGTTAACTCCGTGTATCTTTTTCTCACTAAGCTCTGTCTAATACAATAAAGTTTTACATTTCTGACCATACAAAGCCTCATGCGGTGTCATTTTAATACTAGATTGATAACTATTATTGTATGCAAATTCAACCAAAGACAAATACTTCTCCCAATTACCTTCAAATTCAAGCACACAACACCGAAGCATATCTTCTAAAATCTGTATAACATGTTTGGATTGTCCATATATCTGAGGATGGAATGCAGTGCTGAAATGTAATTGAGTACCCAATGCTTCTTGCAACTTATTCTAGAATTGGGATGTAAACCAAGGATCTCTATTAGAAATAATGGAAACAAGCACTCTATGCAATCTAGCAAAGCACTCTATGCAATCTAACAATCTCAGAAACAAATAATTCAGCTAGTCTATCCAAGGAAAAAATCATACATACTGAAATAACGTGCAGACTTCGTTAATCGATCAACAATTACCCAAATAGCATCTTTCTTCTTCGGAGACAGGGGTAACCCCAATACAAAGTCCATGGTCATTCTTTTCCATTTCCATTCCGGTATTGTAACTGGCTGTAATAATCCCAAAGGCACCTGCTGTTCAACTTTTACTTGCTGACATATTAAACATTTGAATAAAAATTCAGAAATATCCTGTTTCATTCCCGACCACCAGTACATCTTTTTTAGACCATTATACATTTTATTTCTAGTACGTTGAATAGACATATTACCATTATGAGTTTCATGTAAAATCTTCTGTACCAGTTCTGAATCCCTCAGTACGCATATTCTATCTCTGAATAATAGACAATCATCAGAACCAATCTGAAATTCTGAATCAGAAGTCAACTTGCACTATATCTATTTCACTTGTAACTTCCTATCATCTTTCTGAGCTTCACAGATCTGTTGCAGAAATGTCGGTCTAGATTTTAACTCAACTATAACAGAACCATCATCAGATAAAGACAACCGGGTGTTAATTACTCACAAAGCAAATAAGGATTTTCTACTCAAAGCATCTCCAACCACATTAGCTTTTCCCAAATGGCAGTCAATGACAAGATCATAATCTTTCAATCATTCAAGCCATCTGCGCTGTTTTAAGTTCAAGTCTTTCTATGACATAAAATACTTCAAACTCTTGTGATTAGTAAAAATGTGACATTTTTCACCAAACAGATAATGCCGCCAAATTTTTAGTGCAAAGACAATGGCTGCCAATTCTAGATCATGTATCGGGTAGTTCTTCTCATGTGGTTTTAACTGTCTAGAAGCATAGGCTATTACTTTTCCTTCTTGCATCAATACACAGCCTAAACCATTCAACGATGTATCACTATAAATTACAAATTCTTTACCTAATTCAGGCTGAATTAGCACAGGTGCTTCTGTCAATAAAGTTTTCAATCTGTCAAAGCTCTGCTAACATTTATCAGACCACTCGAGTTTCACATCTTTTTGCATCAGACAAGTTCAGAGAAGCTATCATTGAGAATCTTTTGACAAATCTCCGATAATATCCAGCCAATCCTAGAAAACTTCTAACTTCAAACACATTTTTCGGTGGCTTCCAATTAACAATGACTAAAAGTTTATTTGGATTCACTCAGATACCTTTTACAGATACTATATGTCCGAGGAAACCAACTTCCAATAGCCAAAATTCACATTTACTAAATTTTGCATATAATTGCTTCTCACGTAGAGTTTGTAACACTATTCTCAAATGTTCGATATGCTCATTTTCATCTCGAGAATATACCAGGATATCATCAATAAATACCATCACAAACCAGTCTAAATACGGTCTGAAGATTCTGTTTATCAGATCCATAAATACCACAGGTGTATTTGTCAAACCAAACAGCATTACAAGAAACTCATACTACTCGTACTTGGTTCAGAAAGATGCCTTTGGTACATCTGAATCTTTTACCCGTAGCTGATAATAACCAGAAAGGAGATCAATCTTTGAAAATACATGGCACATTTCAACTGATGAAGTAAATCATCAATTCGAGGTAGTGGATGCTTATTCTTTATTGTGACTTTGTTTAATTGTATATAGTCTATACATAACCTCAATTATCCATATTTCTTCTTTACAAACAGAAACGATGTACCCCAAGGTGAAAAATTGGGTCGAGCAAAGTCTTTGTCAATCAATTCTTACAATTGTGCTTTCAACTCTTTTAATTTAGTAGGAGCCATTTTGTAGAGTGCTATGGATATTGGTGTTGTCCCTGGTACGAGATCTATAGAAAACTCCACTTCTCTAACTGGAGGTAAACTAGGCAATTCCTCCAGAAATACATCAAGAAATTCAGAACCAACCGACACTGACTGAATCTTCGACTCAGATACTTTAGTATCCAACACATATGCAAGACAAGCATCATACCCTTTTCTGACATATTTCTGTGCTGATATTGCTGAGATCACATTAGATAACCCATTTAGTTTATTAGATTCAACATGAAGTAATCCACCATTCTGACATTTCAACATAATGTACTTCTGTTTACAATTTACCACTACATCATGCTGAGTTAGCCAATCCATACCCATAATTAAATCAAATTCAACAAATGACAACAACATTAGATTTTCCGAAAAGCAATAACCCTTTACGATTAATGGACAGTTTTTACAAATTTTATCCACCATAACATACTTGTCTAGGGGGTTCAAAACTTTAACCACAAATTCAGTGAATTCAATAGGTAAATTTTTAACAGACACTAAATTCGTGCATATGTATGAATGTGTTGAGCAGGATCAATCAAAACAGTAATATCAGTGTCAAGAAGAGAAAATGTACCAATAATAACATTAGGTGTAAAAGCATCCTCTCTTGCACGTGTAGCATATGTCCTTGCCGGTGCTTTAGCTTCAGATTTGTCTATTGAATCTTTCGTCACACCTCGACTACCATTAACATTATCGAGGTGTCGAGGTGGTCTACCTCTCGAGACAGGATTGCTTGTTCTAGAGCTCTGAACAGTATCTTTTATAGGCATTTCTGGGCAGTCTCTAAGATAGTGGTCAAAAGAACCACATCTAAAACAAGCTCCACTTCTTATGCGGCATTCACCAAAATGCAATTTATTACAATGTTTTCATCTTGGTTTAGGACTTCCAACACTCCCTACACTTGTAGTAGATGGAGATGGAGATATCAGATTAGAACATTAAAAACCCCGCTCTTTTCCAAAATATCCCACAGATGTAGTGATAATACTCTAGGATGACATATTTTTATATCTTAATTATATGTTTATTTTGAGGATGATCCTACTAATTCGAGCTATTTATGGTTTTTTTATCTTACAGGGACTAAATTAGAGGAAAAAGTAAATTTGAGGGTAAAAAACGTGAATTTAAAGTTTAGCCTTTTGTTCTTTCCATATTTTTCAATAAAAATTCTATTTCTATTACATTTATTTCCTTTTCCCCAAAAATCATGAGCCACTAAACTTATCTAGCCAGAGGTTTTCGAAAATCCCCAAAAGGGTTCATGAGGCTTAGAATCCGCACCTAGCTTTCTCAAATGAGTATTCATCGTTTCTCCGCATTACGGGGCTGACGCTTCTGTCCATATCCCTTAAGAAGTGATCTTTTTAAAGTGTGCAAGGAACGGCCGCTTTGTATATTTTGGGAATGTTGCACAGTTGGTTCGTTAGCTTACTGCATTAGAGGTTCGTGAGCCCAAGAGACAAAGTGGCGTGGTATTCGACATTGAGAAGTGATGATCTAGCATAAGATGATCCCACAAAAGCGATTGTTTGCTAGAGTCAGGTTCCGCTAAATCGTAAGTCTAAAATCTTGGAGCTGGTGGTCGTAGGCATCCTCTTCCACTATAACTGGTTTATTATGTTTAAGAATGACCACCTAAAAGCCGAGAATTGAACCTAAGGAGGATCGAGGCAACCGGAGGCTGAAATCTCTCCACAAGAACTCTTTTTCCTCAACTCTATTTATTTCTATTATTTTAATTTTAATTTTCAGAATTTCAATCAAAACTTTTAATTCTATTTTTATTTTCTTTTTTTTTCCAGATCAAAACTTTTAATTAATTTTTTTTTTATTTTTTTTCCTAGGTACGCAGGTTTTCTTGGGCACGATTTTGTCCATAATTTGAGGAACAAGCAATTGTGCAAATCTGGTCCTTGAGGATTTGACCCTACTTTCCTCATACTATTATTTTTATTATTTTTATTATTTTATAGGGATAGGATATTTTTGGTGCTCTCAACGATCGCATCAAATTTTGGCGTCATTGCTGGGGACTGGTAACATACTAATCTTGTTTCTTATGACCAGATCTGCTCTAGGTACTCTTGTGTTTGATTCAGAAATAGAGAAGACTATGAGAGCCAATTGCAAGGAAACAAAGCTATGGAAAAAGTAGTCAGGAGTGGTTGGAACTGAGAGCAACCCACCACCAAAAATCGAAGTTGACGACGAAGTTGAGTCTAGGGCTAACGAAAACCCTACTCAAACACTTGAAAGTAAAAAAGTAAAAGTCAACTCACCAGAAGAAGTGTTTAATGTTAAGGTTAATGAAAACCCGAATCTAGCACATCAACCAATGGCTCAAACGATTCGGCAAATGGCCAAAGCTCCAACAGAACAACCGCCATCGTGCATCGCGTATCCTACTATGGATACTGATTTTAAACTGAAGTCAGGTTTAATCCAGGTACTGCCAACTTTTCGTGGGTTGCAAAACGAAAATCCCCACAAACATCTGAAAGGGTTTCATATGGTTTGTCTTAGCATGAAACCTCAGGGGGTAACTGAGGATCAAATTAAATTGCGTGCTTTTCCTTTTTCCTTAGTAGATTTGCTAGGGAATGGTTATTTTATCTACCCCCTGGATCTATTACAACTTGGCTAATCTTTCTTGTTTGTTTCTCAACAGGTTTTTTTCAGCATCACGTGTAGCTGAGTTAAGAAGAGAGATCATTGAAATAAGGCAAAAAGAAGCAGAGTCTCTTTATGATTATTGGGAGTGATTTAAGAAGTTATGTACGAGTTGCCCACAACACGGTATAATGGAATAGTCTTTGCTCCAATACTTTTATGAAGGCTTAAAGCCCATAGAGATGAACATGGTAGATGTCACCAGTGGAGGAACATTAGTCAACATGACTCCCCAACAAGCAAGAGACTTGATATCCAAAATGGCTACAAATACTTAGCAATTCCAAGCCAATCCTGAACCACCTAGAAGGTTTCACCAGCTAAGTAATTCAACTTAGAAGATAAAGTTGATAGAATTACTAGTATTGTGAATTCTCTTATTACAGAAAAAGTAAAGCCAGCCCGACTATGCGGAATATGTGCTACACCCAAACATACAACTGATGCATGTTAGTTTGTATGATGATCCTATGGCTCATTTGGATGCTGTAGGAAATTTCCCTAGGCCACCTTAAAAGTGATATGACCCCTACGTTAATAGCTACAACCCAGGGTGGAGAGACCATCCTAACTTGAGTTATGGGGCCAACCCACAATATAACCATCCATGTCAAAATCAATTTCCACAATAGCCATGAGATTCAGGTAACTCTCTAGAAACTTTGGTCAATAAATTAGCAGCTAATATGCTTGATTTTAACAGAAAATTGAGGCATCTATAAGGAAGTTGACCGTATCAATTGAGAAAATGAGTTCTCAAGGGAAGCTGCCGTCACAAACAGAACTGAACCCAGGACAAAACGCAAATGCAGTAACACTGCGAACTGGAAAGATACTAGAACCAATTCCTGGCAAAAATCTTGGCCAAGAAATCGCCCAAGAAAAGCCCAAAAATAGCGAATAGGCCCGAGCGAAATCCCCATTGCCAAAAATTCAACCTCTATTTTCCAAGAT
Organism: Gossypium arboreum; assembly: GCF_025698485.1. Lineage (NCBI taxonomy): Eukaryota > Viridiplantae > Streptophyta > Magnoliopsida > Malvales > Malvaceae > Gossypium > Gossypium arboreum. The sequence goes on along the minus strand of NC_069076.1, from coordinate 60,475,776 downwards.
GATTGAATCAAGTTCGAAAAGGTAAAGAAGACAAGGAGATCCTCGAAACATTCAGAAATGTCGAGATGAACAAACCACTATTGGATGCCATCAGAAAAATTTCATGTTATGCCAAATTCCTTAAAGAGCTCTACACCAACAAATGGGAGTTAACAGGTAATGAAAAGGTAAGTGTTGGTGAGAATGTATCCATAGTGCTGCAGCGGAAAATGCCAGTGAAATGAAAAGATAAGGCATGTTTGTTATACCATGCAAAATAGGCCACATAGGAATTAAAAGAGCTATGTGTGATTTAGGGGCCTCTATAAATTTAATATCTTTTTCTATTTATGAATCACTTAACGCGGGTTTTCTGACAAAAACAGGTGTTATCATTCAGTTAGCATATAAGTTTATTGTGCATCCCGAAGGAGTCCTCGAGGACGTATTGGTAAAAGTTAACAAACTTATTTTCCCTACAGGTTTTTATGTGATAAAAATGGAGGAGGATAACACTCTTGGATCTTCAGACCTCTTATTGGGTCGACCTTTCCTTAGTACCACTAGCACTAAGATCAACATTCAAAGCGAAACTTTCACGATGGAATTTGTGTAACACCCGAACCCGAGACCATCGCCGGTGTCGGACACGAGGGGTTAACAAGCCAAGTTCACATGTTTTGCCCACCAATTTGACATTTCCAGTCAGGCTGGAAAACTGCATCACTGTCGCCTTAAAAATCATATCTCGAGTTTCAAAACTCGGAAACTGGTTTCGTAAATTTTCCCTGAATTTAGACTCATATATCCATCCATGGATTTATTTCTAGAATTTTTGGTCGGGCCAATTGGTACAGTTTATTAGTTAAATTCACCCATGTTACAGGGATCGACTGCACTGACCTTCGCGCGTTATAACTTGAATATCTCTCTGTACAGGGCTTTAACACTGGTGTCTTTTGTTCCTAATGAAACTAGACTCAAAATGGAATCTGTACATATAAGGCATGACTCCTAATTCTTTCTGGATAATTTATAGTAAATTTTTAAAGTTGCAACAGGGGACCCAGAAACCGTTCTGGCCCTGTCTCACAATAGCCTTAATATCTCTTAACATGTAACTCCTATGACCATTTCGTTTCTTCCATATGCAAATAGACTCATCAAGGTTCATTTACATAGCTTATTCACTATTTAATACCATTCCTACAAATTTTGGTGATTTTTCACATTCACGTCACTGCGGCTGGCAGCATCTGTTTTAAGGTAGGTCTTACCTATTTGGTAGTCTCCATGAACCAACTAGTCTTGCCATACATAGGTTCATATATGATCATTTTAACCATGCCAATGGCTGATCATGTGACCAACATTCCCATTTCCAATCCATAGGCACATCATGACACCAAATATATACATACAAACCACAAATAGTCTAAGTTCATGCTTCCTTTTTTGAGCCATTTTCGCATGGCCGTACATATATACATCACAACATATTTAACCAACAAGGGTAGTCCTATACATGCCATCTCAAGTTCAACCAAAATTTATACCAAAATGGAGGCTTGATAGTGTGGATGACTTGACTTCAACGATCCCAAATCCGATTGCTTGACGAAATCTAGAAAACGAGAGCCAAAGCAGCGGGTAAGCATTTTATGCTTAGTAAGTCTCAAGGAATATAATCAACTCTAATTACAGCAATACATTCACATAGCCAAATGCATCATTTCATTAATACACATTCTTACTTCACACTTCATCATTATATAATTTCACAAAGTATCAATCAATTCAATAACTGAAATTCATTAGTCGATTGAGCGAATGTTGCTCAAACATGTCGACTTTCAATGCACATATAAACGTACCTCATTCTTTGGGCTTTTGAGTGTACTCATTGAATTTATTACAGCAACCAACACTCACCTCCAGCCCAAGATTCTTCGAATATAACCGGATATAACCATGTGCACAAATGCCTTGGTCTTAGCCGGATAGAATGTCTCGCACGAATGCCTTGGTCTTAGCCGGATGTAGCCACTAGCACAATTGCCTTGGTCTTAACCGGATATAATTTCCAGCATAATTGTCTTGGATTTAGCCGGATATCATTCAATTTCCCATGAACACATACATCAATTATCATTGGACATACATAATTCATTTTCGTTACTAAGGCTCAAACGCAATTATAGTCACAAGCATATTCGCTTGGGACTTAGCCCGTAGAATTCAAATACTCATGCACACATAATCAATAATCAATACACATCCATACTTTATTTCACACAATTCAAGTAGGGTCACTTCTTGAGGACTTACCTCGGATGTTGTCGAACGGCTTTTTCGGCTATTCGATCACTTTCTCCTTCCCTTGTCCAATTGTGGCCCTCTAAGCTCTTGAGCTAATTCAAACAAATTCAATTTATTAAAACCTCATTGTGCTAGCTTATGGCCGAATATGACAAGGAGTTTAAATGGTCATATAGCCACCCTTTAGCTTGAATACACAATGGTCATGCACATTTTATACTACATCAAGCAATTCAATACAATTTATTCGAGCATCAAGGAAATGCTAAGGCCTTCAATAGGCTACCCAAGGCGAATATTCATGTACATATTGAGGCCAATTATGCACTTAATACCTCACAAAAACAGCATGCATTTTACTAGTTAATGCTTTGCATATTGTGGCTCAAAACTTATAATATAGCATCAAGCACTTATATGTGTGCTAGGCAATTGTGCTTGCAAATTTCACAATTATTCTTCAACATCTTCTTCTTTAAACAAACTTATTCATCACTTCCTTCATAACCAAAACATCATGTGCAAACATATATATACATATATGAGCATGGCGAATTTCAAGGTGTCCATAGCCATCCAAAACACAAATTTTAACTAACATGCAAGAAGCATGAACCATGCTCATGAATGCATCATGGCGAATATGACAATCATGCTCCTTTTCAACTTCAATCATGATAAAACAAAAGAAAGCTCAAAATCTTACTCAAGAGTAGACAATCCATCATTGCATGCATCATCATCAAGCTTCACACTTAGCATGCAATGGCTTTATCACCATAACAACTTTGGCCAAATACCATTTCCATGGCTTAACAAAGATTTGAGCCATGGCTAACATGCACATCAAGTTAGCAACCAAAACATGCATGAAACTCCTAACACAACCTCATACATACCTTAATCTTGATGCAAACTTAGCCAAATCTCCTTCTAGATCTCTTCCAAACCAAGCATGAAGCAAAAATCCTCCTTCTTCCTTAGTTTTGGCTCAAAGAAAGGATGAACAAAATTTTTTCTTTCCTTCTCTACAACTCACGGCAATGGGGGAATACCTCACTCACACACATTTTTTTTCATTCTTTTCTTACCCATACACCTTTGTTTATTATTTCTCCCTAATGCACCAACAAAACATGTTTCATGACATGTTTTGCCCATCCTCTCTTGCCATGGCCGGCCACTTCATGTTGGGGGAAATTTGACATGCAAATCCTTATTTTTGCATGCATGAGCAACTAGTCATCACACATTTCCCCATCATACTTTCAAAGTTCACTACTAGGTCCTTTCTAGTGAAATTCGCATTTATAACATTAAATCAAAACATCAAAATGTCACACACAAATTAACACGTATCATAGGCATCAAAATAAATTTTAAATTATTTTTATGCCTCGGTTTTAAGTCCCGAAACCACATCCCGACTAGGGTCAATTTTGGGCTGTCACAACTCTCCCCACTTAAGAAATTTTCGTCCCAAAATCTTACCGTAAATAGGTTTGGATATCGCTCTTTCATAGAGTTCTCGGTCTCCCAAGTAGCTTCTTCTATCCCGTGCTTGAGCCATAACACTTTCACCAATGGAACCCGCTTGTTTCGCAACTCTTTCACTTCTCGTGATAGGATACGAATCGGTTCTTCCTCATAACTCATATTAGCTTGAATTTCAATTTCGATGGACTAATCACGTGCGATGGATCGATCTATAGCGTCAAGCATCGAACGTGAAAGACATCGTGAACCTTTTGAGTTCGGGGAAAAATCAAATGATATGCCACTAGACCGACTCGCTCGGATATCTCATATGGCCCAATGAACCTCGGGCTCAACTTGCCCTTACGGTAGAATCGAGTATCTTTTTCCAAGGCGATACCTTGAGAAACACTTTATCACCCACGATACTCGATATCCTTACGCTCAGATTCGCGTCACGACTTACTCGACGATCGGAGGCTATCTTCGGACTTTCACGGATTACTTTCACTTTCATTCAGCATCTCTAATCAAATCCACCCGAAAATCTTGTTTTCACCAAGCTCGATCCAAAACAATGGTGTACGGCATTTACGAATCGTACAAAGCCTCGTAGGGTGCCATCTTAATACTTGATTGAAAGTTTGTTGTTATAAGCGAATTCAATCAACGGCAAATACCGCTTCCCATGAACCACTAAACTCGAGGATGCAACATCTTAACATCCACAAGTATCTGAATTATCCGCCGGATTGACCATCGGTTTGGGGTGAAAGGCGGTCTGAAATGCAACTTGGTACCCAAAGCTTCTTGCAACTTTTTCCAAAATCGTGAGGTAAATCTCGGATCTCTATCCGACACGATGGAAATAGGCACCCGTGTAATCTCACAATCGAGAAGCGTACAATTCGGCTAATTTGTCCATTGAAAAATCATGCGTCACGGGGACAAAGTGAGCCGACTTAGTCAATCTATCAACCACGACCCAAACCGCATCCTTCTTACTTGCGACAATGGCGGTCCGGATACAAAGTCCATTGTGACTCGATCCCATTTCCACTCGGGTATCGTGATTGGTCAAGTAATCTCAAGGCACCGATGTTCCGCTTTCACTTGTTGACATATTAAACATCTCAAACAAAGTCGGAGATGTCTCGCTTCATACCATGCCACCAAAACCGACGTTTCAAATCATTGTACATCTTCGTACTCTCGGGTGGATTGCCATTCGGCTACAATGGGCTTCATTCGAATTATCGAAATGAGTTCAATTCTTTGGAACACACAGACGACTTTTGAACCTCAAACAATCGTCATCGTCGATTTGAAATTCGAGTCCTTGTTCGAACACACTCGGCCCGTTTTGCGCCAACTCGTCATCGACTTTCGAGCTTCTCGAATTTGATGTATCAATAGTGGTTTGGCTTTCAATTCAGCTACTAACACACTATCGGATTGGACAGACAAGTGCACGTTCATCGCTCAGAAGCGAATAATGATTTACGACTCAAGGCATCCGCAACCACATTCGCCTTTCCCGGTGATAGTCAATGATCACTCATAATCCTTTAACAGCTCGAGCCAACGTCTTTGTCGCAGATTTAAGTCTCTTTGGGTCATCGATATTTGAGACTCTTGTGATCCGAGTACACATGGCACCTTTCACCAAATAAGTAATGTCGCCATATCTTTAAAGGCGAACACGATGGCGCCAATTCGAGATCATGAGTCGGATAATTTTTCTCATGTGGCTTTAATTGCCTCGACGCATAGGCCACAACTCGACCCTCTTGCATCAATACACAACCTAATCCAAGTAGGGAGGCATCGCTATAGATGACAAACTCTTTGCTTGGACTCGGGTTGCACTAGAATTGGGGCTTCATCGATAAGTTTTCATTGATCGAAACTTTTTGACATTTCTCCGTCCATTCGAACTTAACATCCTTTTGGAGTAACCGTCATCGGCGTGGCTATCGTTGAGAATCCTTTACAAATCGTCGGTAATAACCTAAAAGCCCAAAAAGCTCCGAACCTCGATAATATTTCTGAGGCTTCCAATTAAGTATGGCTGAAATTTTATTGAATCGACTCGAATACCGTCGATGCAGATACCACATGACCCAAGAAGCTAACCTCTCTTAACGAACTCACACTTGCTTGAACTTAGCATACAATTGCTTATCCGTAAAATTTGCAAAGACTAACCGCAGTGTTCAGCATGTTCGGTCTCATTTCTTGAATAGACCAAGATGTCATCAATAAACACGACTACGAATCGATCCAAATATGGTCTAAAGATCCGATTCATCAAATCTATAAATACCACAGGGGCATTAGTGAGCCCAAACGGCATCACTAGGAACTCATAGTGACCATATCTCGCTCAAGGCGGTCTTGGGCACGTCCGAATCTCGGATTCATAATTGATAATAGCCCGATCTCAAATCTATTTTCGAGAACACCGAGGCTCCTTCGGTTGATCGAACAAGTCATCAATACGTGGCAACGGATACTTGTTCTTTATCGTCGCTTTATTAAGTCGACGATAGTCGATCTGCACACCGCATGGTTCCATCCTTCTTCTTCACGAACAACACCGGCGCACCCAAAGGCGAAAAACTCGAAGCGAGCAAAACCTCTATCCACCAATTCTTGCAAGCGAGCTTTCAACTCCTTTAATTCCGTTGGTGCCATACGATACGGAGCTATCGAAATTGAGTGGTACCGGTACCAATTCGATGCCAAATTCTATTTCCGAACAGTGGTAAACCCGGCAATTCTTGGGAAAACATCCGGTATTCACAAACCACGGGCACAGATTCGGGTTTCTTTTACGATTCCTTGTCATCGAAAGCACGTCGCAAGGTACGCTTCACACCCTTTTCTTACATATTTCGGGCCAACATCGCGATATTACAAATGGCAACCCTTTAAGTCCGTAGACTCAACCCGAATTATTTCATTATTCGCGCACCTCAAATCGATAGTCTTGCTCTTGCAATTGACAACCGCATCGTGCATGGTCAACCAATCCAAACCAAGAATAACGTCGAACTCATCGAGCGGCAAAAGCATCAAGTCCGCCGGAAAACAAGAATCTCGAACACTAGGGGACTTTTCTTGCACACTTTGTTGACAAGCACGTAATGACCCAAGGGTTTGACACCGAATTACAAACTCGAGAGACTCAATAGGCAAAGTCTTCTTTGGATGCTAAGGTTTCACATATATATGAATGAGTAGAACCGGGGTCAATCAAAGCAATCACATTTGTATTGAAAAGAGTGAAAGTACGGTAATGACATCCGGAGGCAGCATCCTCACGTGCGCGTATGGCATAAGTCCTTGTAGGAGCACGAGCCTCGGATCGATGGTAGCATCTCTAGATCCTCTCGACCGCCATCGACATTGCCCATATTTCTAGGTGGCCTACCTCGAGCGATGGTAGCACCGGGTTTCCACTCGACTCACATTCTGCTCAAGCATCCTCGGGCAATCCTTCATAAAGTGGTCGGCCGATCCACACTTATAGCGAGAGCGATCACGAAACCAACAGCTCCCGAATGCCATTTGCCACAATGTGGATACTCCGCCTCTCTCGGCGATCACTTCCACCATCGGCGATCGAAGTGACTCGTGTGGTCACAGGGTCGATCGCGTCCTCGTCTAGAAAAGCCCGAACGCCTCTAGACCGGCTCGCATCATCTCGAAATCTCTTGATGCTTGTTGAAGAGACTTTCCGAGGACCTCTTCGAATTCTCCGGTTCCCACATCAGCTTTTTGTTTCTCTTTTCTAAGCTCTTCGGCTTTACAAGCTCGCTCAACAAGTACTACGAACTCTCGTATCTCGAGAATGCCAACAAACATCCTTATATCATCATTCAGCCCATCCTCGAAGCGTTTACACATAATAGCTTCGGACGAAATGCATTCTCACGCGTACCGGCTAAGCCTCACAAACTTTTGTTCGTAGTCGGTAACGGACATAGAACCTTGCTTAAGATCAAGAAATTCCCTCCGCTTTTGGTCGATGAATCTCTGACTGATATACTTTTTTCGGAACTTCGGTTTGAAAGAATTCCCAAGTCACTTGCTCTCTAGGCACCACAAGTCGAGTACTCCACCAATAGTAGGCGGACTCATGTAGCAAGGAGATGGTACACTTTAAGCACTCATCGGGTGTACAAGATAGCTCATCGAGCACCCGGATAGTGTTATCCCACCAAAATTCAGCTCGCTCGGCATCATCATCATCCGTAGCCTTAAATTCAGTGGCCCCATGTTTTCGAATCCTATCGATTGGGGCTTACTTGACCTTATTTGGTCATCACCGGAGGTATTGTAGGTCGGGGTTGCATTTGTCGGGAATGGAGGTTGTGGAACAGTAGTGTTAGTTCGAATGTATTGATTAAACCATTCGTTCATCACACTATAAAAGGCTTGCCTAGCCTCGTCATTCGGATTGTTGGCCATAGGTTGAGAGTCCGCCGGCACTGTCCCTTGCGCGGGAGCGGGCGCCACACTCTCCACATCATCAACTATCGCTCGGTTGGGATCGGGATCCATTGCTATAAACAAACACAAAGTCAAATTGTCAGAAATCACCACACTATCGATTCATCATTTAATGGCATGTATAGCTAGCCCCAAACACATCACGGTAGTCCTAGAATCGACTAAACCGTGGCTCTGATACCAATAAAATTGTAACACCCCGAACCCGAGACCATCGCCGGTGTCGGACACGACGGGTTAACAAGCCAAGTTCACATGTTTTGCCCACCAATTTGACATTTCCAGTCAGGCTGGAAAACTGCATCACTGTCGCCTTAAAAATCATATCTCGAGTTTCAAAACTCAGAAACTGGTTTTGTAAATTTTCCCTGAATTTAGACTCATATATCCATCCATGGATTTATTTCTAGAATTTTTGGTCGGGCCAATTGGTACAGTTTATTAGTTAAATTCACCCATGTTACAGGGATCGACTGCTCTGACCTTCGCGCGTTATAACTTGAATATCTCTCTGTACAGGGCTTTAACACTGGTGTCTTTTGTTCCTAATGAAACTAGACTCAAAATGTAATCTGTACATATAAGGCATGACTCCTAATTCTTTCTGGATAATTTATAGTAAATTTTTAAAGTTGCGACAGGGGACCCAGAAACCGTTCTGGCCCTGTCTCACAATAGCCTTAATATCTCTTAACATGTAACTCCTATGACCATTTCGTTTCTTCCATATGAAAATAGACTCATCAAGGTTCATTTACATAGCTTATTCACTATTTAATACCATTCCTACAAATTTTGGTGATTTTTCACATTCACGTCACTGCGGCTGGCAGCATCTGTTTTAAGGTAGGTCTTACCTATTTGGTAGTCTCCATGAACCAACTAGTCTTGCCATACATAGGTTCATATATGATCATTTTAACCATGCCAATGGCTGATCATGTGACCAACATTCCCATTTCCAATCCATAGGCACATCATGACACCAAATATATACATACAAACCACAAATAGTCTAAGTTCATGCTTCCTTTTTGAGCCATTTTCGCATGGCCGTACATATATACATCACAACATATTTAACCAACAAGGGGTAGTCCTATACATGCCATCTCAAGTTCAACCAAAATTTATACCAAAATGGAGGCTTGATAGTGTGGATGACTTCGACTTCAACGATCCCAAATCCGATTGCTTGACGAAATCTAGAAAACCGAGAGCCAAAGCAGCGGGTAAGCATTTTATGCTTAGTAAGTCTCAAGGAATATAATCAACTCTAATTACAGCAATACATTCACATAGCCAAATGCATCATTTCATTAATACACATTCTTACTTCACACTTCATCATTATATAATTTCACAAAGTATCAATCAATTCAATAACTGAAATTCATTAGTCGATTGAGCGAATGTTGCTCAAACATGTCGACTTTCCAATGCACATATAAACGCATACCTCATTCTTTGGGCTTTTGAGTGTACTCATTGAATTTATTACAGCAACCAACACTCACCTCCAGCCCAAGATTCTTGAATATAACCGGATATAACCATGTGCACAAATGCCTTGGGTCTTAGCCGGATAGAATGTCTCGCACGAATGCCTTGGTCTTAGCCGGATGTAGCCACTAGCACAATTGCCTTGGGTCTTAACCGGATATAATTTCCAGCATAACTGTCTTGATTTAGCCCGGATATCATTCAATTTCCCATGAACACATACATCAATTATCATTGGACATACATAATTCATTTTCGTTACTAAGGCTCAAACACAATTATAGTCACAAGCATATTCGCCTTCGGGACTTAGCCGGGTAGAATTCAAATACTCATGCACACATAATCAATAATCAATACACATCCATACTTTATTTCACACAATTCAAGTAGGGTCACTTCTTGAGGACTTACCTCGGATGTTGTCGAACGGCTTTTTCGGCTATTCGATCACTTTCTCCTTCCCTTGTCCAATTGTGGCCCTCTAAGCTCTTGAGCTAATTCAAACAAATTCAATTTATTAAAACCTCATTGTGCTAGCTTATGGCGAATATGACAAGGAGTTTAAATGGTCATATGGCCACCCTTTAGCTTGAATACACAATGGTCATGCACATTTTATACTACATCAAGCAATTCAATACAATTTATTCGAGCATCAAGGAAATGCTAAGGCCTTCAATAGGCTACCCAAGGCGAATATTCATGTACATATTGAGGCCAATTATGCACTTAATACCTCACAAAAACAGCATGCATTTTACTAGTTAATGCTTTGCATATTGTGGCTCAAAACTTATAATATAGCATCAAGCACTTATATGTGTGCTAGGCGAATTGTGCTTGCAAATTTCACAATTATTCTTCAACATCTTCTTCTTTAAACAAACTTATTCATCACTTCCTTCATAACCAAAACATCATGTGCAAACATATATATACATATATGAGCATGGCAATTTCAAGGTGTCCATAGCCATCCAAAACACAAATTTTAACTAACATGCAAGAAGCATGAACCATGCTCATGAATGCATCATGGCGAATATGACAATCATGCTCCTTTTCAACTTCAATCATGATAAAACAAAAGAAAGCTCAAAATCTTACTCAAGAGTAGACAATCCATCATTGCATGCATCATCATCAAGCTTCACACTTAGCATGCAATGGCTTTATCACCATAACAACTTTGGCCAAATACCATTTCCATGGCTTAACAAAGATTTGAGCCATGGCTAACATGCACATCAAGTTAGCAACCAAAACATGCATGAAACTCCTAACATAACCTCATACATACCTTAATCTTGATGCAAACTTAGCCAAATCTCCTTCTAGATCTCTTCCAAACCAAGCATGAAGCAAAAATCCTCCTTCTTCCTTAGTTTTGGCTCAAAGAAAGGATGAACAAAATTTTTTCTTTCCTTCTCTACAACTCACTAAGCAATGGGGGGAATGCCTCACTCACACACATTTTTTTCATTCTTTTCTTACCCATACACCTTTGTTTATTATTTCTCCCTAATGCACCAACAAAACATGTTTCATGACATGTTTTGCCCATCCTCTCTGCCATGGCCGCCACTTCATGTTGGGGGAATTTGACATGCAAATCCCTTATTTTTGCATGCATGAGCAACTAGTCATCACACATTTCCCCATCATACTTTCAAAGTTCACTACTAGGTCCTTTCTAGTGAAATTCGCATTTATAACATTAAATCGAAACATCAAAAATGTCACACACAAATTAACACATATCATAGGCATCAAAATAAATTTTAAATTATTTTTATGCCTCGGTTTTGTGGTCCCGAAACCACATCCCGACTAGGGTCAATTTTGGGCTGTCACAATTTGATGGGGAGATCATGTAGTTTAATGTTTACAATGCTATTAGTCATCCAAGCGAAATCTTGAGTGTAAACCGTGTTGACATAATTGACTCATTAGTAGAGAAGACTTTTGAGTCCATTTATGAAGATAAATCTGAATTTATATTTGATGATTATGAATCTGTTAATGAATTATTGTCTCATCAAACACTAAACTTTTACCTTCTATTGTGCAGGCTCCAAATTTGGAATTAAAATCGCTTCTCGAACATCTTAAGTATGCATTTTTTGGGAAAGGTAATACCCTACCGATCATAGTTTCGAATAAACTCTCTATACTCGAAGAAAAAAGTTAGATCCAGGTGCTAAAAAATCATAAGGAGGCGATTGACTGGACCATTTCCGATTTAAAAAGGATAATCCCTTTGACATGCACACAAAGAATCTACTTGGAGGAAAACACAAAACCAAGGCGAGAGGCACAAAGACGGTTGGACCCAAATATGATGGAGGTGGTAAAAAAGAAAGTAATCAAGCTGCTAGATGCTGACATAATCTACCACATTTCTAACAGCAGATGGGTAAGTTCGGTACAAGTTGTGCCCAAGAAGACAGGCATGACAGTAAAGAAAAATGCTGAAGGTGACTTGGTACCAACTTGAGTGCAAAATGGTTGGCGTGTCTGCATTGATTACATGAAGTTAAATTTTTACACTAGAAAAGATCATTTCCCTCTTCCTTTTATAGATCAAATGCTTGAGCGTTTAGTTGGTAAAACTCACTTTTGTTATCTTGATGGATACTCAAGTTTCTTCCAAATCTCTGTTGCGCTGGAGGACCAGGAAAAAAACCACTTTTATATGCCCATTCAGCACATTTGCTTACAGAAGGATGCCATTCGGACTTTGCAACACACCGGCCACCTTTCAGAGATGTATGATGAGTATATTTTCTGAATATGTGGAAAAAAATTATCGAAGTTTTTATGGATGATTTTACTGATTGTTTTGATGAATGCCTTAAAAACCTCACAATAATTTTTAATAGGTGCATAGAATTTAATCTTGTCTTGAATTATGAAAGGTGTCATTTTATGGTAGACAAAGGTTTGATTCTAGGTCATATAGTTTCAGCTAAGGGAATTGAGGTCGATAAAGCTAAGACTGACATTATAAATTCTTTGCCACATCCCTCTACTATAAGGGAGATACGTTCTTTCCTTGGCCATGCAGGATTTTACAGGCGTTTTATAAAGAACTTCTCCAAAGTAGCTAAAAACTGTGCGAGTTATTGCAGAAAGATAAGAAATTCGAGTTCAGCCCAAAATGCAAGGAGGCTTTTGATACAATCAAGTAGAAATTGGTTTCCGCTCTTATAGTTCAACCACTGGATTGGAACTACCCCTTCGAAATTATGTGTGATGCAAGTGAACGTAGTGTGGGGGCTGTGTTAGGGCAAAAGATAGACAAAGAGCTTCATGTCATTTGCTATGCCTCAAAAACCCTAGATGTTGCACAAAGCAACTACACTACCATAGAAAAAGAACTCTTAGCTGTTGTATTTTCTTTGGATAAATTCTGATCATATTTATTGGGATCTGAAGTAATTATTTTTTCTGAACATACAAGTCTCAAGTAGTTGATCACGAAGAAAGAAGCAAAACTAAGGCTCATTAGATGGATTTTGCTACTCCAAGAGTTTGACATCGAGATTCGAGACAAAAAGGGGTGCGAAAACTTGGTAGCCCACCACTTGGGTAGGTTAAAAATACATGAAGATGACATTCTTATAAAGGACGAGTTCCCTGATGAAAGCCTATTTTTGACCGAGGTGCATTTCCCATGGTATGCAGATATGGTAAATCTCCTACCCACATGATTATTGCCATCAGGGTTAGCACTCTCCGTGAAGGACAAGCTTAGATGGGAGGCTCGATATTACATTTGGGATGACCCATACTTATGGAAACACTGTTCAAATCAGATAATAAGATGATGTGTTCCAAAAATCGAGGTAACCTCTATCCTTACTTTTTGTCATGCAGAAGCTTGTGGAGGTCACTTTGGCCCTAAACGGACTGCTCACAAGGTATTGGAGTGTGGGCTATATTGGACCACAATTTTTTGGGATGTATATAATTTTTGTAAGTCTTGCAATAAATACCAATATACAGGTAACATCACTAAACAAAATCACATGCCCCTATCCCCGATTCATGTATGTGAGATTTTTGATGTATGTGGCATTGATTTCATGGGCCCATTTATTTCCTTATTTAGAAATGTATATATAATTCTTGCAGTAGACTATGTGTCTAAGTGGATAGAAGCAAAGCTTACTCGTAATGATAATGCTAAAACTGTTATGGATTTTTTAAAACAAACTATTTTTTCTAGGTTTGGCACACCTCGAGCTCTGATAGTGATCGTGGCACCCTCTTTTCCAATAAAGTCATGAAGGCACTATTGACAAAATATGGAGTTCACCACTGTATAGCTACAGTTTACCATCCCCAACAACCAAGCAGAAGTATCGAATAGGGAAATCAAGACTATTTTGGAGAAAATAGTTCAACCCAACTCAAAGGATTGGAGCCTTCAGCTTAGTGACACACTTTGGGCTTATCAAACAACGTCTAAGGCACCAATTGGTATGACCCCGTATCGACTTGTTTTTGGCAAAGTGTAACACCCCTTACCCATGTCCGATGTCAGAATAGGGCATGAGGCATTACCGGACTTAATTGTTCACAAACATGTAAAAATTGGGCTACAAAAATTCTTTTAATTCAAAACTTTTCATACACATGCATAATGTCCTATACACGGGCCTACGAAGCCCTAAACATGTATTGAAAGTAGTTAGGGACTAAATCGAGAACCTTAGCAAATTTTGGGAAAACTTAGAAAGTTTTTTTCCACGAAACAGGGTCACACGCCCGTCACATAGGGACAAGCCCGTGTGCCTTCGACACGCCTGTGTCCTTAGACCGTGTAACTCTCTGTCTATGACATCAGCGAATAGTTTGAACCACACGGCCAAGCCACATGCCCATATGCTAAGGCCGTGTCCCCCACATGGTTGAGACACACAACCGTGTCTCGACCCGTGTAGTCAACACTTAGGCTATTTTCCAAGTCTTCATGTTACCCATAAACCCTTACAACCTTATACATATTTAAACCACAATCCATGGCATCATTTTAGTGATTAAACACTCTTTATTAAGATGTATTCATAACATTAACATGTCCCCTTATAAGCAATGTATCTACTCATGCAATACCAAGTCTAGATTCCTTAATTCACATTCATAAGACTTTTCATTTTGATGATCACTTTTACCATTATACTAGGGTTACCAACTTATCCATCGAGCACTCATGTTCAACCATTATCATGTTGTTTTTATAACGTGCAATTACTACATGGCTAGACCACCTCAATTGGTCATAGAGCATATATCCAACACACATGTCATATTCCCAACCATGCATGGCAAACAAACATAATCATATCATCAACCTTAGACATGACATGAATAGCTAGGTTTACAAGCCATAATGAATATGAGTCACATCTCATGGCCATATATATATAACTCAATATAATCCAATACATTTTGCCAAAGCATAATAACACATGTCAATAAACTAGATCCCTATACATGCCACTCACTTGAAATTTCTAATATATGCTTCATTATTCCAAAGGTAGTGACTTGATAGTGTGATGCTACCTCTGAAAATCTCCAACCCCGAGCTAACCCGTCAACACTAAAGAAAAGGAAAGGAAGAGAGTAAGTTTTATAGCTTAGTAAGACTGTATGAAAATAATAAGCAATTTATCAACTTGCTTCTCAAGGTAATACAACCATATTTGCACTTTTACTTATGTTCATGTCAAGTTGTTTTCTCGAGTCACGGTCACTAAATTATTTATATCTTGAGCTACGGAACTCCAAATTAAGATCTACTAATTTTTCCTGAAACTAGACTCACATATCTTCTTACCATAAAAATTTTCAGAGTTTTTGGTTTAGCCAATTAGTACAGTTTATTCTTCAAATTCACCCCTATTCTACTACTTGACAGCTTCAACCTTACTTTACTAAAAATTAATTATCTCCTCACATAGGATTCAAATGATGTTCCCATTTATTTCTTTTGAAAATAGACTCATCAAGGATTATAATAATATAAATTGTAATCCATAACTATTTTTTTTTACAATATTCAGTGGTTTTCTCAAATCAAAATAGGGGATTTCGAAATCATTCTGACTCTGTCTCACAGGAATTTAAATATTTCATAATATGAAACTCTTTTGCTTAGACCGTTTCTTTTATGTGAAACTAGGCTCATTAAGATTTAATTTAATATTTTATTCAGCCTCTAAATCAATTTTCACAATTTTTGGTGGATTTTCAAAGATGGACTATGGTTGCTGTCCAAAATTGCTTTAGTGTAAATTAATGATACTAAGTTTATCACACCTTATTAATTTATTTCCACCACATTGGTAAAGATACATATTTATACATCATAAGTATAGACTTATAATCACAAGATCATCACAAATCATTCTCATAGGCATGAGTTACCTACTTACATCTTTACCAAATGTGCATCATGAAACGAAATCATTTCTCATGAGCTTGACATACATACCTATGTTACTCAACATGCTCATATTCATTCCTTACTAATCATACAACATGAATTGAATTTACATTTCATTAATTTCATGTAAGTACCTGTACTATTCACAACATAGTCATAAGCTGTAAGCCTTAAATTTCTCATTGAACTATTTGGAATACCACAGGATAATCACTAAGCCTCAAACATAGGGTACAATGCCGATGCCATGTTCCAAACATGGTTTTACATTGGCTTACACATCTAAGTTGATGCCATGTATCAGACAGGTCTTACACTGACTTCCGTATATCGAGGCCGATGCCATGTCCCAGACAGGTCTTACACTTATCACACCTTATTAATTTATTTCCACCACATTGGTAAAGATACATATTTATACATCATAAGTATAGACCTATAATCACAAGATCATCACAAAATCATTCTCATAGGCATGAGTTACCTACTTACATCTTTGCCAAATGTGCATCATGAAACGAAATCATTTCTCATGAGCTTGACATACATACCTATGTTACTCAACATGCTCATATTCATTCCTTACTAATCATACAACATGAATTGAATTTACATTTCATCAATTTCATGTAAGTTACTGTACCATTCACAACATAGTCATAAGCTCTAAGCCTTAAATTTCTCGTTGAACTATTTGGAATACCACAGGATAATCACTAAGCCTCAAACATAGGGTACGATGCCGATGCCATGTTCCAAACATGGTTTTACACTAGCTTACACATCTAAGTTGATGCCATGTCTCAGACAGGTCTTACACTGACTTCCATATATCGAGGCCGATGCCATGTCGCAGATAGGTCTTACACTAGCTCTCATCTATCGGTGTTGATGCCATATCCTAGACAGGTCTTACACTAGCTTGTATATCTAGAGGCTGATGCATGTCCCAGACATGTCTTACACTAGCTTTCGTCTCAATGTTGATGCATGTCCCAGACATGTCTTACACTAGCACATATATAACCCAATGTCATGGCATGAATATCCAAATCTATTCCTAATGTTCAACCGGGAGTCTTTATTACATTAATTCTATTCATACATACTCATATTCACAATCAACAATTTATGCTATAACAATTCAATCACATATGTTAACAATGTAGTTGCGTTATTGACACCCAACTTACTCGTTTCAATGAAATATCATATTCCATCAAATTTCCAATGTATTCAATCAGTACCCAAATGTTATTAACATTTGGCATCACTTTCTTATGTATAATATCATCAACATATAATTCAATACAATGATAGCAAGATAGGTTTAAAGTATATTAATAATAACATGGATATCATGCTTATTTAATCACACGGACTCACCTCGTTAGGACAATCAGTGAAAAGGACTTATTCGTCATACTCTTTGTTTTTCCCCCCATTCTAAGTCTGAATCTCGTCTTCCTTGATCTATTACAACACATTTAATTTATTTACTCACGATGCTACTCAAATTTGCCCAATTTCACTTTTTTGGTAAAATTACATTTTTACCCCTAAACTTTGTCATATTTACGCTTTTACCCCTAGGTTCGCAAAATGAAATTCATTCAATTTCTTTGTTACCTATGCCTAGTCGAATCTTTTTCATGTTTATAGTAACCCACATTTTCATTTATTTAACATTTCAACCACTAAATTTACACATTTCACAAATTAGCCCCCAATTGCATTTTCATTAAAAATCATTTAACAAAACTTGTATATCTATCAACAAGAATTCATAATCTATCAAGAAACTTCACAATACATGCTTATTCATCAATGGAATCTTTTAAAATCTTTAACAGTTTAGACATTGAAGATACGGGCTAACTAGATTAGGTTGCAACGATCTCAAAAACGTAAAAATTATTAAAAACTAAGCAAAAACTACTCACCAATTAAAGCACAAAGCTTGGCCGAATGTAGCTTTCTCCATGGTTGCCCATTTTGTTTTCATATTCGGTTCAAGAAGAAAAGAGAAAAAGATGATGCCTTTTTACTATTTTTGTCTTATTATACTTATTAACTTAATTACAAAAATAACCTTTGATCAAAACATAAAAAACAAAATTCACTATTTCATGTTCTGCCTAACTGTCCACTCACAATATCAATGGCATAATTACCATGCAAGTACTCCACACTTCCTTTTAATAGCCATTGAACACTTTTAGCAAATAGAATGCAACTTTTGTATTTTACGCGATTAAATCATTTTATCAAATTAAGCACTCAAACGGTAAAATTACTTTACGAAATTTTTAGATAATAATTCCATCATGCTGTAAACCTTAATAAATTAATAAAATAAATTTTTTGAATTGGGGTTTGTGGTCCCGAAACCACTATTCTGACTAGACCCAAAATCGTACTGTTACACAAAACTTGCCATCTTTCGGTAGAATTGGAAGATAAAGCTTATTGGGCTGTTCGACAATGTAACATGGAGTTAGAGCCCACAGGAAAGACAAAGAAATTAGACATCCAAGAGTTGGAGGAAATTCGTAATGATGCCTACGAGAATGCTTGCATTTATAAAGACAAGACAAAGTTGTTTCATGACAAGAAAAATAGCTCAGAAGCATTTTTCGGTAGGACAAAAAGTTTTGCTTTATAACTCCGTATTAAAATTATTCCTAGGTAAGCTTCGGTCTCGGTGGCAAGGACCTTTTATTGTGACCAAAGTAGTCACACATGGTGCGGTTGAAATAGAGAGTGAAGAATCAGGAAAGCGGTTCATAGTTAATGGCCAACAATTGAAGCTATTTTACGAGAATTTTCAAGGCCACACGGTTGAAAAAATTCATCTGGAACCACCATAGAACTATTCACGGGTCAAGCTAATGACGTTAAACAAGCGCTTGTTGGGAGGCAACCCAACCAATATTTTTATTTATTTTTCTTAATTTCTATTTTATTTTATTATTTGTTATTTTATTTTATTATTTATTATTTATTATTTTATTTTTGGACATTGATAAAATTCTCTTCTTCTGTCAAGGTAAACCGAAGCAAAAATAAGGAGAAAAAGGAGAAAAACAAAAAAATTTGCATGCAAACAGCCCTTATCCTACTACTATTCCAACCAGAAATAACCTATCCCTGCTCCATGACTACCCTAATCCTACAGCCAAACGCCCACCTTTTAGCATAATACAACCCCAAACCCTAAAATTTTTTACCCATTTTTTTCCACTTGCCGCCGAAACCTCTCCCTCCCACCTCCCATCACCGATTTTTCATGTCCATGGTGAGAACCCATAGCCTCGCTGCCGCCAAGCCACCTTCCATCGTCAACTCACGTCTGCGCTGTTTCTTCACCCACTAAACCGTTGATTTGGCTGACAGTGTGTCATCCTCATCGCCATCTTTGCCACATGACTCCTCTCCCCTGTATGACGAAGTGTCCTCCTCCTCCTCTTCCTCTTCTTCGATTAACCCGACTGGCACAACGACACCTTCTTCTCTAGCCGACTCGCGCAATTTGCCCTCTCCCTCCTCTATTCCACCACGTGCGACACCCGCGCGCTATTCTTCTCCACCACACACCGGCCACACACCATCACATTTTCTTTGCCTTCCACCACCGTTGCCCCCACCCCTTGCTTCGCACGCCCCGATGCTACAACCAGATTTGACCCCCGAACCTTCGCGACGCCGGTGCCTTCAACATCCAACACGCCCCTCAGTCTAACCAATGCCATCAATTGTCGGTTCTTCCTCCAACACCACTTCCAACACTCCAAAATAGCCCACACATGCCGACTGCTCTGATAATCCCGACGAGCACCCGCCCAATACCTACACGTGGCCGAACCTACCGTTCTAAAGTGAATATCCTGCCACCGGAATGCCATTTACACAGTAATCTCACATTTACTTCCACTACCAATCGGGATAGGTATGATCGTCTCAGACATAAACAGATAGTGCCTTGCAAATGTTTATCAATATCTGTTTTGGTTGCTTTGAACATTGAAAATGCTGTTATAGATTATTTTTGCAATATTAGTCGGGTTGGAAATTTTGATATTACTCACTGTGCTTATTACGAACTAGTTTTGGAGTTCTATTCTACTTTTCATTTTTAGCAGCACAGAAACGTTTCATTGGACACACCGGGTATTATAAAATTTTGGTTGCTTGGTACAACACATAGTTTATCCATCACTGATTTTAATAGTGCCTTAGCTTTTGTTCAGACGATTTTGCTATGTCCGCCGATTATGCGAACAACCTATGTACTTTTCCTGCAGAGTTTAAGGCTGTCGAGGCCTTTGCTTTATTAACAGATAATATCGAGACCATGTAGAGCCCTAAAACATAAAATGATTTATGGTTTCGTAACCCTACCTTGTGTTACATACATCGTTATTTAGCTTATAATTTTTCAGGCCAACGAGATGCTCCGGCTACCGTCTCAAAGATTAAATTATTCTTATTATGGTGTATGTACACTGGTCGTCCGGTAAATTTGGCCTATTGGTACACACTTCAATTTGAACATGTTCTAAATGCAAAGCGTCCTCTCATTTTAGGTTGTTTTATTACACAGCTGTTATTTTCTTTACATGGATCTAACGCTACTATTTCAGACTTACATGTTGCTTGCCAGGCCGATCCATTAGATGCTCGCTACCTCGACTCAATATGATTGCTTCTTGGCTGTAACACCCCTTACCTGAGACCGTCGCCAAAGTCGAGCACGAGGCGTTGCCAAATTTATCTTACTTGTTCGGGGCATAAAAAAATTTACATTTTTAAAAAAATTAATTCGCTCACATTCATCCAATAAATCCCTAAAAAGGGCCCTCGAGGCCCTAAAACATGCAATTAGAGCGGTTTGGGACCAAACCAGGAACATTAAAAATTTTCCGATTAGTTACACAAATCAAAACAATTTATTTCACTATTCATAATAAAACTGTCCATCTGCATAACAGTCACTAAATTAATTATAACTCGAGTTACGGAACTTGAAATTTAAATCCGTAAATTTTTCCTGAAACTAGACTCATATATCTTCTTACCATAATTTTTCTAGAATTTTTGGTTAGGCCAATTAGTACAGTTTATTCATTAAAAGTTCCCCTATTTCGCAATTCAGTGGACCTGACCTCTCTTCACTAAAAACTGATTATCTTATTATACAGAAATCAGATAACTTTCTATTTGTTTCTAATGAAAATAGACTCACTAAGTAACCTAGAAATATAAATTATGACTTATAATTCTTTTTGTACAATTTCTAGTTATTTTCCAAAGTTGGAAGAAGGGATCACAAAGTCACTCTGAACCAGTCTTACAGAAATTTAAATATCTCAGAATATAGACTTCCTTTTCTTGCTCTGTTTCTTTCCTATAAAAATAGACTCAATAAGCTTTAATTATATAAATAGTCTCAATAAACTTTAATCTTACATCTTATTCACCATTTAATTCCATTTCTATAATTTTTAGTGATTTTTCAAAACCATGTCACTGCTACTGTTTCCTAACTGTTCCATGACCAACTCTTACTCTTTCATAGTTTCTTTGCATCAAACCTCATTTAGGCATTCATAATACCAAAACATGTTCTTATTTAGATATATCATAAGCAAATCATTACCAAGTATTCACATGTCATTCTTTAATCATATCATAAGGACATACACACAAAATAGCTAAGTCCCTATACATGCCATAACTTAAAGTATTTCTAGTCACAAAATACCAAGATAGCTTGTTGATAGTGTGAAGCCATCTCCGACGTCCTTACGATTTTTTGAGTTGGCTTTGCGATAATATAAAAAGAAAAAGAGAAAAGAAAGGGAGTATGCATAAAGCTTAGTAAGTTTGCATGTAAATAAATAACAACATTCTAAATGAATTATCAAGATAACCTGAACCTTTCGAACATGGACTTATCTTACCTTCCCTTTGGTACACTCTTTGAATTTTCCGTTGAACCATTTGGAATAAGGATACACAGTTACCTATCCTTTTTAAACTTACCATTGCCATGTCTTGACATGGTCTTACGAGGTATCTTTGCTTATGAACTTACCATTGCCATGCCTTGGCATGGTCTTACATGGAATCTTTGCCTTATAGTAGTTTATCAATGCCATGTCTTGACATGGTCTTACATGATTTCCTTGCCTTCTAAAACTTACCAATGCCATGTGTTGGCATGGTCTTACTTGGTATCTTTAAACCCTAATGTCATGACATTTGTATCCTACACATTCCTAAGGTTCAACCGGAACTTTTAAGTATCATTTCTTCGTCAATTCTTACTTGAATCATCAAGGAATAAATTTACAAAATGAATATATAGATGCTGAAAAATAACATCATTAATTATAAATAATAAAACATTGCATTTATTTACCGCAAACTTACCTTAATACAAAATATGATAAAATATTTTGATTTAGTCCTCAACCTTTTTCTTTCCTCGGACTAACCCCAAATTTCGTTCTTCTTGATCTATAATAGCAAATTTAACTTATTTAATATTCACATTTATCAAAATAGTCCTTAACTCTAACTTTGGAAAATTATGATTTTGCCCCTAAACTTTTGCATATTTACACTTTTGTCCCAAGGCTCAAAAATGAAACTTTATCCCTAATTATTATGTTTTATGACATGCTGATCATTTATTTACCTACGGAAAGATCAAATTCGCACTCTAACATGTACTTATGACCATTAGGTATTTTTACCAATTATGTCATTTTACTCGTTTTCGCTTAAAATTGCTTAGCTCAAGTCGTTTAACATAATTTCAAGCTTCATATTCTACCATAAAACATCAAAATGAACACATTTTAGCTAGGTTTAGTTTTCCAAATATGAACCCTAGGTTAAATTATTGCTCAAATAAGCTAAATCAAGTTACCGAAACTTCAAAAACGTAAAGAACATTAGATACGGAGCTTGGAATCACTTACTATGAAGCTTGGAAGCTTGACAAAACCCTAGCTATGAAGAACCCTTGAAATTTCGCGCCTAATGAAGAAGATGGGCACATTTTTCCATCTTTTTCCCTTTTTTAATCTTTTAATTACCAAATGACTAAAATACCCTTCATTAAAACTTTAGTTATTTTTATCTATGTATGTCCATTTTTGTCCATGAAAACCTAATGGTCTAAGTACCATTTAAGGACATCTATTTCAATTATACTCTTCAATTTAATCCTTTAGCATCTAAAACTCATATTTATCAACTTTTGCAATTAAGCCCTAGTAAGCAAATTAAGCATGCTATCTATAAAATTTTCCATCGATACTTCCATCAATACTCTAACACATACATCTAATCACTTGGTAAATTATAAAAATTAATCGAAATAAACTTTTCTATCTCAGATTTGTGGTTTCGAAACCAGTTTTCCTTTCAGGCCCTATTTTGGGATGTTATATTGGCACCCTTTCTTCCTTTCGTTTTGTCCCTCCAGGTGTCCACTCTTCACCGGCTGAACAAATCTTTCGGCAGCAAAATCAGCACCAAGTACCCAATCAAGAACAACCTCCTATGACCGTCGAGCAACATTTGGAGCGTAACGAGGCACGACTCGACACCCTCGGCCAGCAGATGGCTACTCTTATTGTCGTTTTGTACGAACGACAGTAATTACTTGGAGAGTTTTTCTGAACTTTTTTTCGATTATTTATTTATTTTATTCCACATCGAGGACAATGTGTTTTAAGTAGAGGGAGGCATTCCTCATTATTTCTATCATTTTAAATGTTGTTTTTATTATTGCTGCTTCTTTGATCGTTGCTGCCCATATAATTTTTTTTAAGAATATTTTACCTCTATTCATGCCCAAGAATTTGACCATGACTTGCCCAATATTTGACCTACATGCATGATTCTTGTCTACTGAGTTAGTTATGATTTTTCCTGCTTGATTTCTGGAATGACGGAAATGTGCAAGTGTACACAATTGCAACAAGTAATAAAGTGACAAGTAAATGTTGAGTTATCGTACCCACAGGGACTGTGAAAAGAATTATTTATGAATGCTATTTAAAACACTTTGGTGAAGGAAAATATTTTGTTTGAAAAGGGTTATTAATAACTAAGATTTTAAACTAAGTAAACTAAATAAATAAATCTCAAATGCACGATTTCAAAATACGATTTTAATCAAGATGACATAATTGTGTTAGATTAATCACATTTCTTAACTTAGAATTATTAAACCCATGTTTATATTGTTACGAATAAATTCACGGCAACTCAATAATTTGCTAACTTATGAACATACTTACCTACCAAAATCCATTCATCTCTTAACTATATCCCTATGTCAATTCAACCGATTAAACAAATCTTAATAGGCAAATATGTTATTACACATACATACTTATGAAATCGAAATAATCTTTTGTACATATCCTTATGTCAATTCAAACGATTAATTAAATCTAATAAGCACATAAAAGACTACGTGAGGTAAAAAAGTATCCCTACCTTGAAACAGTTTAATCACAATAGTCTTGCAAGTTATGCAAGACAAATGTATCGTCAGATACCATTGCTAATTTAACCCTCAGCTACCTTAGATGATTAAACATGCACTGATTAAGTACTGTGTCCATTAATTACAATTTCAATCCGTTTAAATAATTAATTCATTAGCTACCTCACAATTGTAATGCAAGAGTAACTTAGTCATGATTTTACTTAATCAAGCATCTTATCAAGGCCTATAACAACATAAACACAATTTTAACAATTTTAGTAAACGAAATGCAATCAACCTAACACAAATTGAATTCAAGCTAAATTGATTAAATTAACCATTCCAACAACATAAATATTCATAGATATGTTCATCATAACAACAATAAAAATTAAAGAGATAGGGAACAAGACTCAAATCCGGTGTTTTTCCGTGGCTTGACTCGTTTACTCTATTTTTCCTTTTTCGTTGTCCTCGTCGACCAAGGCTGCTATGAAAACTTAATTGCTACTCCAAATGGCTGATGAATGCCCCTTTTCCAAGAGGAGAAATCGGTAAGAGAGCAAGAGAATTTTGAATGGAAAAGAAGAGAGAAAGTGGAGAGAAGAGAGAAAAGATGTGAATGCTTGAGGTGTGTTTAAAATGAACAGCTTAAGGGGGTTTTTATAGCTAAAGAGGGCTGCTAAAAATAGCTAAAATTAGCAGCCAAAGAGCCCACCCTTAGCCGGCTACACAAGTGGCAAGTTTGATGATTTCAAACTTGCTAAATTAAGCTTGGGGCAAATCTAAAAAGCCACCATTTGTGGAGGGGTTTGAATGCTATTTGAACAAGTCTCCAAGGGCCTCTTTGCAAGCTAAATAATCAGCCAATAAGCTGATTTGGGTCAACACATGGGGAGGTTTTTGGCTGTCCATTACTTGGTCAATTCGGTTCACTCTGTTCGGCTTAACTGGACCACTTTTCATAATTTATTAATAATAATTTATTAACCGAAATTAAATTGAATATAAATTAAAATTAATTATATTATGAATTAATACACATAATTTTGGACCGTCTTAGGCTGAAAATTAATTCGCCTTAATACTTCAAATTGCTTCTCAGTTTTGTGCTTCTAGTAGTGTCTATAGAGCCATTTTTCGCCCTTTGTGCAAATCTGTCGAAAATAACCAAAATTCATAAAAATTAATATAAAATTAATTAAAATTTAACATGTTCATTTTTTAAGTACACTACAATTATTTTATAAAAATTAATTATTTTCCGACAGGAATTTTATCAAAACTACATGAATTTAAGTTAAAAAGGGTATGAAAAAGTGTGTATATTTTAAGTTTCCAATTTCATCTCCACTGTTTTATTTCTTTTAGGCTTAATAATTATGATTAATAGAGTTAACCCCACCTTGCTTGTAGTAAAATCGATTAAGTCTAAATATAAGAGGACACTTAATAATAAAATTGCATGTTGAATTTCTGTTCATAACTGTTAGGTAGTTGCGAAAACTATATTTGACACTTTATTATTTTTCCTAGTCCTCCAAATTAAAATTCTGTTCAATTATAATAAATTTTGATGCTTCCATGGTTATGAGCACAACTTAAAATGTGACTGACTGAGTAACCGGGGTAGGGTGCTTAGGTTGTCATCCTATTTCGCGTCAAAATGTTGTATGACGTGTTAGGTAACTCCACTAACCAAAATTAAATTAATTTTTAGGAATATGTTGGGCTGAGTAACCAGGGTGGGGTGCTTGGCTGTCATCTCTCTTCGCGTCAAAAGGTTCGATATGTTCTTAAGAAAAATAAATTAGTATTCTGTTAGGCTGAGTAACCGGGTGGGGTGCTTGGCTGTTATCTCTCTTCGTGTCAAAAGGTCCGATATGTTCTTAAGAAAAATAAATT
Source organism: Gossypium arboreum (assembly GCF_025698485.1). Lineage (NCBI taxonomy): Eukaryota > Viridiplantae > Streptophyta > Magnoliopsida > Malvales > Malvaceae > Gossypium > Gossypium arboreum. Next base: position 60,449,104 of record NC_069076.1, on the reverse strand, counting down.
AGGAGTATGTTGGGCTGAGTAACTAGGGTGGGGTGCTTGGCTGTCATCTCTCTTCGCGTCAAAAGGTTCGATGTATTTTTGAGCAATAATAATAATAAAAGAAAAAAAAAGAAAATTGCATTTGGGAGCTAAAGGTGGAAACAAATAAGGTGTCTTGGTAAGTTTAGTAAATTACCTAATTTTCATGCAATAATTCAAAATGGTTTCTTTGTGTATTAAATTGAAATACTTTTTTGGGTTTACATAAAGTAAGCTAAAAGTTTTCTTTATTTTTCATATGCATTATGCCTACTTGTTATAAAACTTGGGAGTAGTATTTCTTTCATGGCAAAATCTGAATTTCATAGTGGATAAGAACCATACTTGAGGGCAAGCATGGGCTAAGTAGGGGGATTTGATAATACTCTAGGATGACATATTTTTATGTCTTAATTATATGTTTATTTTAGGTATGATCCTACTAATTCGAGCTATTTATGGTTTTTTTATCTTACAGGGACTAAATTGGAGGTAAAAGGAAATTTGGAGGCAAAAAGCATGAATTTAAATTTAAAGTGGGCCAGCATGTGAAGTAGGAGAGAAGTGGTGCTGAAAATGCAAAGTGTGGAAGATTTTGGGAGCAAAAATGCAAAAGAAGAGATTTTATATCACAAGACTCTATTTAATTTTTAATTATATTAGGATAATTATTAAGGATTATTATTTAGATTTAATTTTAGCTTTTATCTTTATTTATCCTTATTTATCTTTAATTATTTTTATTTAATTGTATTTATCTTTTAGAATTTAATTAGAAATATACTAGGTTTTCTAAATAAGGGATGGAGTGACACAAATTTCACTCATCTTTTCTGTAAACACTCTCTCCCCCATAAAGTTTAGCCTTTTGTTCTTTCTATATTTTTCAATAAAAATTCTATTTCCATTACACTTATTTCATTTTTCCCAAAAATCATGAGCCACTAAACTTATCTAGCCAAAGGTTGTCGAAAATCCCCAGAAGGGTTCATGAGGCTTAGAATCCGTGCTTAGCTTTCTCAAACGAGTATTCATCGTTTCTCTGCATTATGGGGCTGACGCTTCCGTCCATGTCCCTTAAGAAGTGATCTTTTCAAAGTGTGCAAGGAACAGCCGCTTTGCATATTTTGGGAAGGTTGCACAATCGGTTCGTTAGCTTACTGCGTCAGAGGTTCACGAGCCCAAGAGACAAAATGGTGTGGTATTCGCCATTGAAAAGTGATGATCTAGCATAAGATGATCCTACAAAAGCGATTGTTGGCTAGAGTCAGGTTTCGCTAAATCGTAAGTCTAAAATCTTGGAGCTGGTGGTCGTAGGCGTCCTCTTCTACTATAACTGACTTATTTTGTTTGAGAAGGACCACCTAAAACCCGAGAATTGAACCCAAGGCGGATCGAGGCAACCGGAGGCTGGAATCTCTCCATAAGAACTCTTTTTGTAACGCCCCAATTTTCGGGAATTTTAAAAATGTTGGAAAAATTTAAAAATTCTGTGTCCTATTTGTTTGTCGTAGGATTAAGTACGTTAGTGGGCCTCTAGAAGGCCCAAGCTTAAGGTAAAACCCAGTAGTTTTAATTAATTTTAATTCCATAAGAAAAAGGGTTACAGTTAATTGGGCTTTTAGGTATTAATTGTGTAACATAAATCACAAGGAAGCATGTGGTAAAGTGGCTAAGTGGCCCACCGGGAATGCTATAAGTGGCGTGTGGATGATTGGGAGGACCTGTTTCAAGTCACAATGACAAAAATAAGGGATTAATTTTATGAATGGAAAAGGTAAGTAGTGGAACTGAAGTGAAAGTCTGTCAGGAGAGGATTTAGGAGTTGATAAGGGATATGATTTAGAAGTTGATAAGGGATAGGATTTAGGAGAAGATAAGGGAGGAAATCTAGGAGCTGATCAAGGAACAAGAGGTGGCCAGCCAAGGGACTTTGGCATGGGAATTTCGGCTAGGGTTAGTGCCAGTATAAATTAGGCATTAGTGGAAAGTGGTGCCGTTTCCTGACCATTCTCTTCTTTTTTTTCTTTTTCTCTTCTCTCCATCCACTTATTCTTTTCTTCTTCTTTTCCCCATAGTCGAATCCTTCAGCCACCCTACTCTATACCACCTTCCTTCCATTATTTTTAAGACTATAGCCGATTGCCTCAAATCCCGAAATCCCGAAAACTTGACTCCTTTTGTACCGATTTTCCCTAGCCAAATCTCTTATTTTTCTCATCATCTTTGGCTGATTCTCTCAACCTCTAAACCCCAGGTTTTTTTCGACAATACCACAAGTAAAAACCCTCATATTTTATCTTTCTCTACACTTTTGCAAAAAGTCAAAACTCTCACACTATCCTAGGGACATAGCCGAATACTGAGATCACTGAGGGCTCGACTTTTGTTATTGTTTAAGGGCTTAGAACTGCATCAGAATCAAGTAGGAACTAAGGGGGAACGTTGACTGGAAGAATCGGTGGTAAGTCTTTCCAACTTAGTCTATCTTGCATATTTTAAGAAAAGCCAGAATCCCTAAAAGGTTAGGGAGGTTGTCATTTTTTGGACTTGTAGCCCTAAGAGGTTGTGATAATAGTATTATTTTGGTAATAGTGTGATTAAGAGGCTGTTGATCAAGGGCTTGGGCAAGTGGAACGAACGGATCTGGATCGAGACACTATTTTCGGCAAAGGTAGGAGCGCTAAGGCCTAAGATGTTGTTGGCCGAATATAGTAAGAAGTTAATATGTAGTTCATTTCGGTACTAAGCTTAACGTGGTAGTATTATAATTGTAGGCAGTTCGTATGTGGATTCGTTAGCGAATCGTCATAAAACAGGTGTGTAACTGACACCCTCTCATAGACTAGATCGGCAAAAGCCGAAATGCCGAAAAGTTGGTATCTTGGGAATTTGCGAGCGTGCAAATGCTCGTAAGATAGTTGGGTTTGCATGTTTGGTATTCTAAAGGTAATAAACTGCAGTACGTGCAATTTCGTACATTTTGATAATGTAGGCTTAATGGGCCAAAAATCGGGTTCATGGGCCAACGGGCTCAATTTGGTAAGTATGGCGGTAAGTATTCTGATAGTACGTAAATGGATAGGATATGCATGAAAACCCTAGAAGTAGCTAAATCAGTACAATACCCTTATGTATGGAAAATTACTATGATACCCCTAGGTGTAAATGACCAATTTGCCCCTAGGGTTAATTTTGTCTGAAAAGAATGTTGATTTAAATCTGTATGATGTATGCCATGAATGAATATTTGTTGCATGGGGACATGGGTTATATTTTGGAGGAAGCGTCCTGGTGGCTATGCCACAATTATCTGATCTGGTGGCTCGCCACAAATATCTGATTCGTGGTTCTCGCCACGATTATTCAGATCTGTGACTCTGTCACATTATTCGCTCTGCACCATGCTTTGCATAATTACGTGGCGTGTAGCGGTTGGGTGGGTCGAGTAGTCTCCCACATGGTGAAAGGTTGGTAAGGGGTGTATGTGGTTGGTTATGTGTTGGGTTTTGCATATACATGAAATATCGATCGATCTGTTATGGGCCTATGGGCTTAATTTCAGATTCATGCTCGGCTAAGGCCAATTTATTCTATTTCTGTGGTTTGAGCTGATATGGGCTATGGTTGGGTTAATTTTACACACTTAGTTTCTCCAAACTCATCCCCTATTTTCATCTATGCAGGTAATCCCCAGCCATAGTGGGCTTGGAGCTGTGAGGGATTCGAGTGGCCACTGCTCGCAATATGGATTTCTTCCGTGATTTGGACTTCAATTTTCTTTACTTTGATGATTTGGGTTTTGTTATGTAATAAGGCCGCTTATGATTATTTTTAATTGGGTTTTGATTTATAACTTATCATGATGACCTTAAATTATATTAACTATCAAAATGGGCTAGATCTAGGGTTCGTTTTCCAAAAACATGAACTGATTTCGAAGTAACACGATTACAAACAAGGCTTCTGCTATGATAACGTTTTACAAACTTAAATACGTTTTATTCTAAAATAGACATAATTTCAATGGTAACCTAAAAATATACGCGATGTTAGAGTGTGGCAATGGCGGTGTGTATGTCTAGGATTGGATCCGAAAGAGCTTGGTACTTAAGCAGTCCGATGGACTCACCTCCTTTTTCTGGTTTCCTACCTGGTGCACAGCTTCCATTCACTTTAACCCTTAATGAATTAATCCTTTGAACATCAAGTACGATTTTCTAAACTTAGAACGGAAAAATATTTTTAACGTTTTTGATGTGGCACGTCGGATCCGGTCATAATGTCTAGGCCGGCTTTGGGGTGTTACATTTTGTGGTATCAGAGCCAAGTTACAACAACTCGGCTGTGGAATGGGTTTACAAAAACGAATATTTCAAAAAAATTACATTTTTAAAATCGGACTTCAAGGTGGCATTCAATCTCCTACCAAGCCTCGTAAGTATTCGAATTTTTCGAATATATTCAATTATCTATCATCTTTGAAACTTTACTAGAATACTCTAGATAGGATGCTCTTGAAATCCTAGAAAAGCTTGCTAAAAGATCAAACGTAGCTAGACATCCATTCTGCGAAAACCAACTCAATTATCATGCGAATCATAAAACATCTGTAATAAACATTGGAATGATATTAATGCATAAAATTCATAATCAGATAATACGATATGAGTATAGGAGCCACTCGTAGAAGAGGCCATGGATGTGGCTGAGGAAGGGCTCGAGCGGTATTTTCATCTTGGGGACATATGCCGGCAGCAGATGCACCGGTACCATCGGAAATAGAAATAGAGTCTCATGATCGTGGTGCCGGGGATGACGCCCTGTTGCAGGCTATGCTTCAAGTTCTGGAAAGGGTTGCCGGGGCAAGTACGGGCAACGGAGTTCGGGGGTCTATTTCAGAACGACTCCGGGCCAACAGAGTGGAGATTTTTAGGGGTGTGTCTAGTATCACTCCGAATGTGGCAGAATATTGGTTGGAGGCCACAGAACGACTTATGGATGACTTAGACTGCTTGGTGGAGCAAAAGCTGAAGGGGGCCATATCGCTGCTGCGAGATGAGGCTTATCAATGGTGGCTCACTGTGAGAGATGGAACCCCAGCTGATAGGGTTACTTGGGAGCTGTTTAAGATAGCCTTTAAAGGAAAGTACGTCGGGGCAAGTTATGTGGATGCCTGCAGGAAGGAATTCCTGAATCTGGTCCAAGGATGTAAAATTCTTTCGAGTATGAGGTTTGAGTTTACGAGGTGAGCGATCTTTGTGGGGATAGTCGCTAAGGAGTATGAGCGTAGCGTTCGCTTTGAGGATGCACTCAGAGATGACCTTAAGGTGCTGATTGCTCTGCAGAGGGAGCGGGATTTCGCGATTCTGGTGGAAAAAGCTAAGATAGCTGAGGAGGTAAAGCGTACTAAAAGGCAGAACTGTGAAAAAGATCGGAACCGTTTCCGAAGGGATTCTGGACCTTCGGGTGGAGCAAATAAGAATGTCAAAAGGGCGAGAGTGGAGGAGCCGGTTCGAGCAGCTCCGGTGAATGTTGTTAGACCGCCAATTTGTGGAGACTGTGGAAAGGTACATTTAGGTGAGTGTAAGAAACATTCCGGTTCTTGTTTCCGATGCGGATCTATGGAGCATAGAGTTAAGGACTGCCCATAGAGAGCTGATCAGGCTTAGGTTGCTGTACAGAGGGTTGTTCAACCCGCGAGAGGTGGACCACAACCACCGAGAGGACGTGGACAAGGTAGGGGCAGAAATGGAAATGGAAATGGTCAAGGTCGAGGGGCGCCTGGCAGGGGCGCCTGGCAGGGGTGCCGAAAATGCTGAGGCTCGACAACTAGCGTTGGTGTATGCGGCTCGTCGTCGAGAGGAGGGCGACGCACCTGATGTCATAACTGGTACGTTTTTGGTTTCTAGCATGCTGTATACTGCTTTGGTGGATATTGGATCTACTCATTCCTATGTTGCATGTGCCATATCTGGGTCATTGGGAGTGCATTCGAAAAGATAGTGAGTGGGGTCTCGTGTTAAGTCCTTTGGGCCACTTTCGGTTAGGGTAGACAAAGCGTATAGGATGTACCCCTAGAAACTCAAGGTAGGATCTTTCCTGGAGATCTAATGGAGTTGCCGTTCGGAGAGTTTGACCTCATTCTGGGAATGGACTAGCTTGTTAAGCATAGGTGACTTTGGATTGTGCTGCAAAACGAATGGTGTTAAGGACCATGGAGGGTGAGGAGGTTATGATGATAGGTGAGCGAAGGGATTATTTGTCTAATGTGGTGTCGGCATTGAGGGTCGAAAAGTGGATTCGAAAAGGTTGTGAGGCCTATTTGGCATTTGTAAGCCAGTCGGAAGAGAAGGGATTGACAGTGGATAAGGTAAGGACCATAAAGGAGTTTCAGGATGTTTTTCCGGAGGGTCTTCCGGGATTACCTCCAAATCGAGAAATGGAGTTTGGAATCGACTTGTTGCCTGGAACGGCGCCAGTGTCTATTGCACCGAAGGATTTGGTGGAGATAAAGGCACAAATTCAAGAGTTATTGGATAGGGGCTTTATTAGGCCAAGCGTGTCTCCATGGGGAGCACCGGTGTTATTCGTGAAGAAGAAGGATGGTACAATGAGGATGTGTATTGACTATCACCAATTGAACAAACTGACCATTAAGAATAAGTATCCACTGCCAAGGATTGACGATCTGTTTGACCAGCTTAAGGGGGCTTCTGTATTTTCTAAGATCGACCTTAGATCTAGATATCATCAGTTAAGGGTCAAGGAGACGGATATCCATAAGACGACATTCAGGACTCGGTATGGTCATTACGAATTTCTGGTTATGCCATTTGGGTTGACGAATGCTCCTGCGACATTTATGATCTGATGAATCGGGTGTTTCAACCATTTCTGGATCAATTCGTAGTCGTCTTTATTGACGATATTCTGGTATATTCTGAAACGGAAGCAAAGCATGATGAGCATCACCGTATAGTGCTACAAGTGTTAAGGGAGAAGGAACTTTACGCAAAGTTCAGCAAGTGTGAATTCTGGTTGAGGGAGGTAACTTTCTTAGGACATGTGGTCTCTGCTGAGGGGATTAAGGTGGATCCTCGAAAAATTGAAGCGATTTTGGAGTGGAAGCCGCCAAGGTCGATGTCGAGATACGGAGTTTCTGGGATTGGCGGGGATACTATAGAAGGTTTGTGGAAGGTTTTTGGTGTTGGTTGCACCTCGACTAAACTCATAAGGAAAGGGGTACCATTTGTATGGATGAGACCCAGCAGAAGCTTTTGAAAAGTTGAAGAAAGTTTTAATCAAGCACTGTGTTAATTCAAATGAGTCTGGGAAGGATTTTACTCAGACAATGATGCATCACATGTAGGTTTAGGTCTGCGTGTTGATGCAGGAGGGTAAGGTGGTTGCATATGCGCCACGACGACTTAAGCCTCACGAGGGAACTATCCTACTCATGATTTGAAATTAGCAAAGAGTGGTTTTGCACTTAAGATTTGGAGACATTACATGCGGAGAGAGGTGCATTATATACACGCACCATAAGAGTCTTAAGTATTTGTTGACTCGAAGGAGCTGAACCTTAGGCAAAGGAGATGGATTGAGTTGCTTAAGGATTATGACTGTTCAATCGAGTATCACCCAGGAAAGGCTAATGTGGTAGCCGATGATTTGAGTCGTAGAACCGTATCTGATCTGAGAGCAATGTTTACTCGTTTGAGTTTGTATGATTATGGTAGTTTGTTGGCTGAATTGCAAGTAAGGCCAACCTGGGTGGACCAGATTAAGGAAAAGCAGTTGGAAGATGAGTCTTTGGTCGCTCGTTTTCAACAAGTTAAGGAAGGGAAAACTTCTGAGTTCGGTTTAAATGGTGATGGAGTTCTGTGTTCCCGAGGAAGAATTTGTGTTCTGAAGGACTCTGACTTGAGGCAGACAATATTGAAGGAAGCTCATGGGGGACTATGTGCCATGCATCCTGGAGGGATTAAGTTGTATCACGACTTGCGGGAATTGTACTGGTGGCCTGGACTTAAGCGAGAAGTGACGGAGTTTGTAGGAAAATGTTTGACGTGCCAACAAGTGAAAGCTGAGCATCAATTACCTTCGGATTTGTTGCGGTAGGTAAAGATACCACTTTGGAAGTGGGAGAGGGTAACCATGGACTTTGTGAGTGGGTTGCCATTGACACCATCGAAGAAAGACTCGGTATGGGTGATTGTGGATAGGTTGAACAAATCGGCCCATTTCATACCAGTACGTACCGACTTTTCGCTTCAAAAGTTAGCCAAACTGTATGTGGCAGAGATTGTGCGACTTCATGGAGTCCCAGTTTCGATTATCTCTTACCGAGATCCCAGATTCACATCTCGGTTTTGGCAAAAGTTGCATGAGGCATTGGGGACGCGGTTGAACTTCAGTACGGCTTTCCATCCCCAAACTGATGGTCAGTCGAAAAGGGTCATTCAAATTCTGGAGGACATGTTAAGGGGATGCGTGATTGACTTTCGAGGTAGTTGGGAGGACTACTTACCGTTGGCAGAATTTACATACAATAACAGTTATCAGGCGAGTATTCGAATGGCACCGTATGAAGCACTGTCTGGTCGAAGGTGTCGTACACCTAGTTGTTGGACGGAGCTAGGGGAGCGACAAGTTCTTGAACCAGAATTGGTGGCTGATACTGAGGCTAAGGTCAGAATAATTAGGGACCGTTTGAAAGAAGCATCTGATAGGCAAAAATCATATGCAGATTTGAAGCGTAAGGAGATTGAGTACTCAGTAGGGGATATGGTCTTTTTAAAGGTTTCTCCTTGGAAGAAGATATTGAGGTTTGGTAAGAAAGGCAAGTTGAGTCCACGGTTCATTGGGCCTTATCGGGTTTTGAAGCGAGTAGGCCCAGTAGCTTATCAGTTGGAATTACCTGTGACACCCCTAATGTGACCCTAGTCAGAAAGTGGTTTCGGGACCACAAAACCGAGTCACAAAAATAATTAGATGTTAGCTTATTGTATGTGGAATTTGTATGTGTGAATATTTCGTGCCTTGATTTTATCAATTAGGTGCTAATTTATAAGAAAGGACCCATGTGATAGGACTTGAAAATGTGATAGGTGAAATTTAAAGTGGCCAAATAATGCGTGAGTTATTGACATGAGGGACTTGCATGTCAAATGGACCACTCTTAATTTAGTGGCCGGCCATAAGGATGGTTGATAGATATTGTATGCATCTTATTTTAGCATGATAATAGTTAATGGCTTTATAGTATGGAAGAAAGAATAATTAAAAGAATGGAAGAGTGATAGAAACAAGGTATGTTCATCCTCCTTTTCCCCCATTGCCGTACCTAAAGAGGAGAAATTGAAGTTAAGGCATTGGTCATCTTTAAGGAAATAAAGGTAAGAGTGTTCATCTTCCTTACCTTCTTGCACAGCCGAAACAAAAAAGGAAAGAGGAAGGAACTTGTCTAGGGCATTCGGCTATCTTAGAGGTTAAATAAGGTAGGAGTTCATGTTGTTTCTATTGATTTTTATGAGAATCTAGCTAGTAGTCAAGCTCTTATTGCAACCCATATGTTGATTTTTCTTTAGTTTTGGTGACAAATTGTGCATACGGTATTATGGGGTAAATGCAAAAAAAAGGATAGTGTTTTGATGTTTTGGATAGAAATATTAGAAAGGGGAAAATATGAGCTACCTAAATAGATATATGTGAATTTAAAAGATGGTATGAACAAATGTGGAGTTTTGCTAGTTTAGGATTATTCGGCCAAGTGTTTATGTGGTGGAAATTAAGTGTTAAATGAAATGAAAATGATATTATATGGGGGTATGTATATTCGGCCATATGAGTAAATATGATAGGCATGATTTGTGTTTTGGAGATGTGTTGTGATGTTGATTATATGATTCAAAAATGAGGTATGTTAATGATGAAATATAATCGGCCATGGAAGTAGCTCATTTTGGAAGTATGATTCGTGGATGTTTTAGAATTGGCCTAAGTGTTTTCGTCATTAACATATATATATATAATGCTGAAGGTATGCCTGAGGAATTGGTTAAGTACATTGTTGTTAAATGCTTGTTGTTTTGTATAATTGTTGCCTAGCTACTAAATGAACTTAGGATATTACGGATAAGTTCAAGAGTGACAAAATTGAAATGAAGTAGGCTTGTGCCGAATGAGTTTGCTGGCTAACGAAAATTGTTAAGTGCTTAGTTAATGTGCATATAAGTAAGTGAAGTTATGTTATAATAGAACTAAGTATGGCTAGTAAAGCCTATTTAGTTTTCTTGCTATGTTTGACCGTAAATATGATACATATTTAAATCTATTGTTCTAGATATAGATTAAATGATATGTGATTGCCAAATGTGATTGTTAAGTGAATAATATTAGTTAAGTACTTAAGCAAATCTATTGTTTTACTTAAGCTTAAGTGGAAAGAGGACCAAAGTTGGATAAGGAAAGGGAAAAAGTGATCGAATAGCCGCAGAGATCGTTCGACCACATCCGAGGTAAGTTTTAAGTGATTAAATGTTGAGTAAATTCAATCATAATAGGACATAATGAGTTGATTTAATAAGATATGATGTGGCCATGATATGTTTTAAACTCAAATGGTAAGTTCATAAGTGTTTGGACTTGGAAATTTAAGAGCAAATTGTAATAATTTGCTTAGGACAGCAGCAGTAACGTGATTTTAGAAAATCACCATAAATTGTTGGTGTGGAATTATAGGCTGAATAAAAGATGTAATCAAAGCTTAATTAGCCTAGTTCCTTATAAACGAGGCCGTGTGAGCAAAGAAATTTCCTATAAAGAGATATTTAAAGATGTGTGAGACGGTGTCAGAATGACTCCGAAATCCCCTGTTCTGTTTTTTTTAGAAAATCGTTATAATTTTCACAAAAATGGTTCTAAGGTAAAATTTATATGCTTAGACTCCTTAATAAGTCTAGTTTCAAATGAAATTGAATATAACACATTTTGAATTATGTACATTGAGAAATCTGATTCGTAGTGAGGAGTGGTCAGATTAGTCGAACAGTGAAACAGGGGAAAACTTTAAGAAAAATCTGGTATTGATTGGCCACACCTAAAATTCTGAAAATTTTATGGATGAAAGATACATGAGTCTACATTCGGGGAAAATTAACGGCAATTGATTTTGAGTTTTGTTGCTCCAGTTATAAACAATTTAGTGACTATTGCTTAGGAAAACTGCTTGTAGTGAATATGTGATTTTGTTGTAAACTTTGATGAAACTATTTGAGTTGCTTATAAGCTATTGCTGAGATTGATGTACAAGAAAAATATGAAATATGTATGAGATATATATATGTGATGAGGCCTAATGGCCGATGTGATGAATGTGAAAGTGTATATATGTGATAAGGCCTAATGGCCGATGTGATGAATGTGAAAGTGTGTATATATGTGATAAGGCCTAATGTGTAACACCCCGAACCCGAGACCATCGCCGGTGTCGGACACGAGGGGTTAACAAGCCAAGTTCACATGTTTTGCCCACCAATTTGACATTTCCAGTCAGGCTGGAAAACTGCGTCACCGTCGCCTTAAAAATCATATCTTGAGTTTCAAAACTCAGAAACTGGTTTCGTAAATTTTCCCTGAATTTAGACTCATATATCCATCCATGGATTTATTTCTAGAATTTTTGGTTGGGCCAATTGGTACAGTTTATTAGTTAAAGTCACCCATGTTACAGGGATCGACTGCTCTGACCTTCGCGCGTTATAACTTTAATATCTCTCTGTACAGGGATTTAATACTGGTGGCGTTTGTTTCTAATGAAACTAGACTCAAAATGGAATCTGTACATATAAGGCACTACTCCTAATTCTTTCTGGATAATTTATAGTAAATTTTTAAAGTTACGACAGGGGACCCAGAAACCGTTCTGGCCCTGTCTCACAATAGCTTTAATATCTCTTAACATGTAACTCCTATGACCATTTCGTTTCTTCCATATGAAAATAGACTCATCAAGGTTCATTTACATAGCTTATTCACTATTTAATACCATTCCTAAAAATTTTGGTGATTTTTCACATTCACGTCACTGCAGCTGGAAGCATCTGTTTTTAAGGTAGGTCTTACCTATTTTGTGGTCTCCATGAACCAACTAGTCTTGCCATACATAGGTTCATATATGATCATTTTAACCATACCAATGGCTGATCATGTGACCAACACTCCCATTTCCAATCCATAATCACATCATGACAACATATATATACATACAAACCAAAAATAGTCCAAGTTCATGCTTCCTTTTACGAGCCATTTCGCATGGCCGTATACATATACATCACCACATTTTTAGACCAACAAGGGGTAGTCCTATACATGCCATTTCAAAGTTCAACCAAAAATTTATACCAAAATAGAGGCGTTGATAGTGTGGATGACTCCGACTTTATTGATCCCGAACCCGATTGCTATCGAGCGAAATCTATAAAACAGAGAGCCAAAGCAACGGGGTAAGCATTTTTATGCTTAGTAAGTCTCAAGGAATATAATCAACTCTAATTACAGCAATACATTCACATAGCCAAATGCATCATTTCATTAATACACATTCTTACTTCACACTTCATCATTATATACTTTCACAAAGTATCAATCAATTCAATAACTGAAATTCATTAGTCGATTGAGCGAATGTTGCTCAAACATGTCGACTTTCCAATGCACATATAAACGTACCTTATTCTTTGGGCTTCTCGAGTGTACTAATTGAATTTATTACAGCACCCAACACTCACCTCCAGCCCAAGATTCTTCGGAATATAACCGGATATAACCATGTGCACAAATGCCTTCGGGTCTTAGCCCGGATAGAATGACTTCATACGAATGCCTTGGTCTTAGCCGGATGTAGCCACTAGCACAATTGCCTTCGGTCTTAACCGGATATTATTTCCAGCATAATTGTCTTCGGGCTTAGCCCGGTATCATTCAATTTCTCATGCACACATACATCAATAATCATTGGACATACATATTTCATTTTCGTTACTAAGGCTCAAACACAATTATAATCATTAGCATAATCGCCTTCGGACTTAGCCGGGTAGAATTGAATACTCATACACACATAAATCAATAATCAATACATCCATATTTCATTCCACATAATTCAATTAAGGTCACTTCTTGAGGACTTACCTCGGATGTTGTCGAACGGCTTTTACGGCTATTCGATCACTTTTCCTTCCCTTGTCCAATTGTGGCCCTCTTAGCTCTTGAGCTAATTCAAACAAATTTAATTTATTAAAACCTCATTGTGCTAGCTTATGGCGAATATGACAAGGAGTTTAAATGGTCATATGGCCACCCTTTAGCTTGAATACACAATGGTCATGCACATTTTATACTACATCAAGCAATTCAATACAATTCATTCGAGCATCAAGGAAAAGCTAAGGCCATCAATAGGCTACCTTAGGCCGAATATACATGTCCATGTTGAGGCCAATTATGCACTTAATACCACACAAAAACAGCATGCATTTTACTAGTTAATGCTTTGCATATTGTAGCTCAAAACTTATAATATAGTATCAAGCACTCATATGTGTGCTAGGCGAATGTGCTTGCAATTTCACAAGCATTCTTCAACATCTTCTTCTTTAAACAAACATATTCATCACTTACTTCATAACCAAAACATCATGTGCAAACATATATATACATATATGAGCATGGCGAATTTCAAGGTGTCCATAGCCATCCAAAACACAAATTTTAACTAACATGCAAGAAGCATGAACCATGCTCATGAATGCATCATGGCGAATATGACAATCATGCCCTTTTCAACTTCAATCATGATTAAACAAAAGAAAACTCAAAATCTTACTCAAGAGTAGACAATCCATCATTGCATGCATCATCATCAAGCTTCACACTTAGCATGCAATGGCTTTATCACCATAACAACTTTGGCCAAATACCATTTCCATGGCATAACAAAGATTTGAGCCATGGCTAACATGCACATCAAGTTAGCAACCAAAACATGCATGAAACTCCCAACACAACCTCATACATACCTTAATCTTGATGCAATTTAGCCAAATCTCCTTCTAGATCTCTTCTAAACCAAGCATGAAGCAAAAATCCTCCCCCTTTTTCCTTAGTATTTTCGGCCAAGAAGTGAAAATGGATGAACAAAAATTTCTCCTCTCTTTTCCTCTACTCACGGCAACAAGGGGCATCCAAGCTCATCTTTCTCTTTTTTTTTTTCATTTTTTTATGCTTATTTTTATTATAATACTTCCTACATAACTCACTAGCCAAACATGTTGGAAACATGTTTTCCCTTGCCCATCATACCCACCTTGGCCGGCCATTATAGTCAAATTTGGGAATTTGACATGCAAGGACAACATTTCCTAGTGTGCATCAATAGGCCACTTCAACATTTGCCTATCTCATTTCTAAGTTTTCTCACACAAGTCCTTTCTAGTGAAATTCACTTTTATATCACTAAATCAATCATCATAAAATGTCATACATGAGTACACACATATTATAGGTATCAAAATAAATTTTTAATTATTTTTATGCCTCGGTTTTGTGGTCCCGAAACCACATTCCGACTAGGGTCAATTTTGGGCTGTCACATAATGGCCGATGTGATGAATGTGAAAGTGTGTATATATGTGATAAGGCCTAATGACCGATGTGATGAATGTGAAAGTGTGTATATATGTGATAAGGCCTAATGGCTGATGTGATGAATGTGAAGGTGTATATATGTGATAAGGCCGAATGGCCAATGTGATGAATGTGAAAGTGTATATATGTGATAGGGCCGAGTGGCCAACGTGATGGATGTGGAAGTGTAAAATGTGATAAGTCCCGAAGGGCATTTGTGTTAGTACTATATCCGGGTTAAAACCCCGCAGGCTTTATGTGAGAATATTATCACCGATTAATGATCGTAGGCTTCGTGCTCGTACTATATCTGAGCTCTAATGACCCGATGACTACGTGTGGAGACTTTGTCTGGGTAAGCCCCGAACTAAAGGCTTTGCTGAAGATTCAAGTAAAGCGTAAGATTATGCGACTTCACAGTGACAATTAGTAACAAATATGCTCAATGCGTTAAGTTGGTCAGGTATGTATTTTGAGATTATATTTAAGTTTGATTTAGACTAAATCACAAGGTCGTTATGTGATGCACATGTGAGTAAAGCAATAAGACTGTTCTATGATTATTGTGCATTTGGTCAATGTGGGAAGTCAGGTAAAAATATGTAATGTACCTATGATCATAAGAGGTCACCATCAAGTGAGAATTTATCTGCCTATTACATATGATGAGATGTGCATATTCGGAAAAGGGAATGGTATGCCCGAAGGAAGAGTGAAATAAAATACGAACAACTATGTTATAATTTGATTGTTATCTGTTGACACCGCTGAAACTTACTAAGCATTGTAATGCTTACTCAGTACTTTGTTTCCTCTGTTTTATAGATCTCATTTGGAAGCTACAGGCTCGGGGATCGTCAGCAACTAGTCACATTATCACCATCCACTGTTTGGTACTGCTACGTTTTGGAATATCTTATGGCATGTATAGAATAGACTAGTAGTGAGAGGATATTTTGGTTAATGTATAGAACTACCCTTTTGTTGTAGGTCATGTACCTTTCGGTTTTGTGTAAATTTGGATAGCCATGCGAAAATGGCTTAAGTATACTGGATCATAGCATTATAATCGTTTTGTATGTCGTCCGTCGAGAGGTATGGAAATGTTGGTAACGGCTAGTCATGGGAATGGTTATTCATGATCACCTTTGGTATATGTATGACAAACTCTAGTTGATCCATGGAGGATCATGAAATAGGTAAAGTTTACCTTAAAAATAGATGCTGGCCGCAGCAGTAATGTGGATGTGAAAAATCTCTAAAAATAGTAGGAATGGAATTAAATAGCGAATAAATTATGTAACCGAATCTTGATGAATCTATTTTCATAGGAAAGTAACGAAACGATTATATGAACAATATGTTAAGAGATATTTAAGTTTTCGTGAGACAGGGCCAGAACAGTTTCTGGATTCCCTGTTCCGACTTTGGAAATTCATTATAAATTAACCAGAGATAATTAGAAGTCATGCCATATATGTATAGATTCCTTTTTGAGTCTAGTTTCCTTATAAGCAAGCGGCATAAGCATTGAAGCCCTGTACAAGGAGTTATCTAAGTCGGATTGCAGGAAGGTCAGTGTAGTTGAACCCTGTAACAGGGGAGACTTTAACTAATAAACTGTACTAATTGGCCCAACAAAACATTCTAGAAAAAAATTTGTAGATGCGTATATGAGTCTAGTTTCAGGAAAAAATTACAAAACTGATTTTTGAGTTGTGGAACTAAAGATATGATTTTTAAGGTGACAGTGACGCAGTTAGCCAACTGCCTGGAACTTTAAACAAAAAAAAATAGACTGTGTAAGTAAATGGATTAAGCCGTTAACCCCTCGTGTCCGACTCCAGCGACGGTCTCGGGTACGGGGTGTTACATTACCTCCAGAGTTGGACAGGATTCACGATGTTTTCCACGTCTCCATGTTAAGGCGTTATCATTCTGACCCTACTCATGTCGCGTCGGTTGCAGAAATTGAGGTGCAAACTGATTTGACTTTTGAGGAGGAGCCTATGCAAATTTTGGATCGAGATGTTAAGATTCTGAGAAGGAAATCTGTCCCATTAGTAAAGGTGCTTTGGTGTAATCATGGCAGAGAGGAAGCTACTTCGGAGCCAGAGGAGGCGATGTAGCAACAATACCCTCATCTGTTCGGACCAGGTAAATTTCGAGGACAAAATTTCTTTAAGGAGGGTACAGTTGTAACGCCCCAATTTTCGGGAATTTTAAAAGTGTTGGAAAAATTTAAAAATTCAGTGTCCTGTTTGTTTGTCATAGGATTAAGTACGTTAGTGGGCCTCTAGAAGGCCCAAGCTTAAGGTAAAACCCGGTAGTTTTAATTAATTTTAATTCCATAAGAAAAAGGGGTTCTGGTTAATTGGGCTTTTAGGTATTAATTGTGTAAAATAAATCACAAGGAAGCATGTGGTAAAGTGGCTAAGTGACGCCACTGGGAATGCTATAAGTGGCGTGTGGATGATAGGGAGGACCCAGGTTCAAGTCACAATGACAGCAAATAAGAGACTAATTTTTATGAATGGAAAAGGTAAGTAGTGGAACTGAAGTGAAAGTTTGTCAAGAGAGGATTTAGGAGTTTATAAGGGATAGGATTTAGGAGTTGATAAGGGATAGGATTTAGGAGCAGATAAGGGAGGAAATCTAGGAGCTGATCAAGGAACAAGAGGTGGCCGGCCAAGGGACTTTGGCATGGGAATTTCGGCTAGGGTTAGTGCCAGTATAAATTCGGCATTAGTGGTAAGTGGTGTCGTTTCTTGACCATTCTCTTCTTCTTTTCTTTTTCTCTTCTCTCCATCCACTTATTCTTTTCTTCTTTTTTCCCCATAGCGAATCCTTCACCACCCTACTCTATACCACCTTCCTTCCATTATTTTTAAGACTATAGCCGATTGCCTCAAATCCAAAATCCCAAAACTTGACTCCTTTTGTACCGATTTTTCCCTAGACAAATCTCTTATTTTTCTCATCATCTTTGGCCGATTCTCTCAACCTCTAAACCCTGTGTTTCACGACAATACCACAAGTAAAAACCCTCGATTTTATCTTTCTCTACACTTTTGCAAAAAGCGAAACTCCCACACTATCCTAGGGACATAGCCGAATCTGAGATCACCGAGGGCTCGACTTTTGTTATCGTTTGAGGGCTTAGAACTGCATCAGAATCAAGTAGGAACTAAGGGAGAACGTTGACTGGAAGAATCGGTGGTAAGTCTTTCTAACTTAGTCTATCTTGCATATTTTAAGAAAAGCTGGAATCCCTAAAAGGTTATTGGAGGTTGTCGTTTTTTGGACTTGTAGCCCTAAGGGGTTGTGATAATAGTATTATTTTGGTAATAGTGTGATTAAGAGGCTGTTGATCAAGGGCTTGGACAAGTGGAACGAACGGATTTGGATCGAGACACTATTTTCAGCAAAGGTAGGAACGCTAAGGCCTAAGGTGTTGTTGGCCGAATATGGTAAGAAGTTAATATGTAGTTCGTTTCGGTAGTAAGATTAACGTAGTAGTATATAATTGTAGGCAGTTCGTGTGTGGATCTCGTCAGCGAATCGTCATAAAATAGGTGTGTAACTGACACCCTCTCATAGACTAGATCGGCAAAAGCCGAAAAGCCGAAATGCCAGAAAGTTGGTATCTTGGGAATTTGCGAGTGTACGAATGCTCGTAAGATAGTTGGGTTTGCATGTTTGGTATTCTGAAGGTAATAAACTGCAGTACGTACGATTTCATACATTTTGATAATGTGGGCTTAATGGGCCAAAAATCGGGTTCATGGGCCAACGGGCTCAATTTGGTAAGTATGCGCGGTAAGTATTCTGATAGTACGTAAATGGATAGGATATGCATGAAAACCCTAGAAGTAGCTAAATCACTACAATACCCTTATGTATGGAAAATTACCATGATACCCCTAGGTGTAAATGACCAATATGCCCCTAGGGTTAATTTTGTCTGAAAAGCATGTTGATTTAAATCTGTATGATGTATGCCATGAATGAATATTTGTTGCATGGGGGCATGGGTTATATTTTGGAGGAAGCGTCCTGGTGGCTATGCCATAATTATCTGATCTGGTGGCTCTGCCACATATATCTGTTCTGGTGGTTCTGCCACGATTAACTGTATCTGGTGACTCTGTCAAATTATCTGTTTTGGCAGCCATGCTGCATAATTCTGTGGCGTGTAGCGATTGGGTGGGTCGAGTAGTCTCCCCACATGGTGAAAGGTTGGTAAGGAGGTGTATGTGGTTGGTTATGTGTTGGGTTTTGCATATACATGAAATATCTGATCTGATCTGTTATGGGCCTATGGGCTTAATTTCAGATTCGCTCAGGCTAAGGCCAATTTATTCTGCTTCGTGGTTTGAGCTGATATGGGCTATGGTTGGGTTAATTTTACACACCGAGTTTCTCCAAACTCATCCCTATTTTCATCTATGCAGTAATCCCCACCATAGTGGGCTTGGAGTCATGAGGATTCGGAGTGGCCACTCGTTCCGCAATATGGATTTCTTCTAGTGATTTGGACTTCAATTTTCTTTACTTTGATGATTTGGGTTTTGTTATGTAATAAGGCCGCTTATGATTATTTTTAATTGAGTTTCGATTTATAACTTATCATGATGACCTTAAATTATATTAACTATCAAAATGGGCTAGATCTAGGGTTCGTTTTCCAAAAACATAAACTGATTTCGAAGTAACACGATTACAAACAAGGCTTCTGCTATGATAACGTTTTACAAACTTAAATATGTTTTATTCTAAAATAGACATAATTTCAATGGTAACCTAAAAATATACGCGATGTTAGAGTGTGACAATGGCGGTGTGCATGTCTAGGATTGGATCTGAAAGAGCTTGGTACTTAAGCAGTCCGATGGACTCACCTTCTTTTTCCGGTTTCCTACCTGGTGCACAGCTTCCATTCATTTTAACCCTTAATGAATTAATCCTTTAAACATCAAGTACGATTTTCTGAACTTAGAACGGAAAAATGTTTTTAACATTTTTGATGTGGCATGTCGGATCCGGTCATAACGTCTAGGCCGGGTTTGGGATGTTACACTTTTTCCTCAACTCTATTTATTTCTATTATTTTAAAATTAATTTTGAATATTTCAATCAAAACTTTTAATTCTGTTTTTATTTTTTTTTCCAGATCAAAACTTTAAATTCAATTTTTTTTTAAGGTACGCAGGTTTTCTTGGGCACGATTTTGTCCAGGATTTTGAGAAACAAGCAATTGCGCAAATTCGGTCCCTGAGGATTTGGCCCTATTTCCCTTCTTCTATTATTTTTATTATTTTTATTATATTATAGGGAAAGGATACTTTTAGTGCTCTCAACAATCGCATCATGTAGTAAAACAATCATGGCACTTCTTTGATTTTTTTAAAATAGATGATTGTGACTTGCCCATAATTCTCTTACCAGAAATTCGAGTTTCTCTCTCTGCTTGCTTCTTTTCTTTACTTAATTCATCGACTTTGTGTGCTCGATCAGCCAATACAACAAATTCCCTTAATTCTAGAATTCTAATCAACAGCTTGATATCTTCATTTAAACCCTCTTCAAAATGTTTACACATATCAGCCTCAGTCGAAACCCATTCTCTGGCATATTTGCTCAACCGAACAAATTCTCGCTCATATTCAGATATAGTCATGTTTCCTTGTTTGAGATCTAAACATTCTTTCTTTTTCTGATCTAGAAATCTCTTACTAATGTAATTCTATCTGAATTCTGTTTGAAAAAATTCCCAAGTAACATTTTCTCTCGATGCAACAGAAGTTATGGTATTCCACCAATGGTAGGCTATGTTTTTTTAGTAAAGATACTGCACGTTTCAAACATTCAGCTAGTGTACATGATAATTCATCTAAAACCCTGATGGTATTTTCCAACCAAAACTCAGCCCCTCTCCGGATCATCTTCAGCAGTAGCTCTAAATTCTTCTGCCCCATATTTATGAATTTTATCTACTAGAGGCTTACCAGTTCTAACAGGTTCAACACCCTGTGGCATCTCTGGAACCGGTTGAGGAGCAGGAGGGGGAGGGGGAGGTTATTGTACAACAAGATTTTTTCTTATGAATTCCATAAACCACTTATTCATCATTTGGAAGAAGGCTTTTTTTTCCTCCTCACCTCGGCCCTTAGATTCGAGCCTTCTACTACTAGATGCAACTATTTGAACGGAAGCTGGAGCATTGCTCTCAACTTCCTCGGATTCAGCTTTGGCTTGGTTGGATGACATTACTATATGAAAAACACATTTGAAATGGTCAGGAGATATCACACTATCACAAATTATATATTGTCCCTTAAATAGACCCTCGAGGCCCAATTTAAATATTAGAATCAAGTTGGGACTAAATCGGGAACTCAGAAAGTTTTTAGCAAAATATCAAAAAATTTCTTATATGCAGGGGTCACACACCCGTGTGGATAGGCCGTGTGGCTCACACGGCCATGTGACATGCCCATGTCTCATGTCATGTAGGCATTCAATGTAAGGCACACGGTCATGTCCTAGCCCGTGTCTTTACCCGTGTCCTTACCCGTGTAACACCCTGACTTGTGGCACACGGCCTGCCACACGCCTATGTGCTAGGCCGAGTGGTCAATTTAATTTTCACAAATTAGGTGCAGGTTTCACACGGCCAAGACACACGACCTTGTTTTGGGCCGTGTAGCACACACGGCTGAGACACATGCCCGTGTCTCCACCCGTCTGCCTAATTCTGAGTATTTTGTTTCTTAATTTAGGATGCAAGGGACACACAGCCAAACCACATGCCCATGTGCTAGGCCATGTGTCACACACGATCAAGACACACGCCCGTGTGTCTACCCATGTGGAAAAAATAAGGCCATCTCCTAGCTCTATTTCTCACCCAAATTTAACCTTCAACCTAAAACAACGCTTGCATATATTTTCCAACCAATTCAAGTCATATAAATCAAGCAAACATCATTAATATATATGAAATAGTATCACATATTCATATGATCAAGCTTACCTTTTTATGATGATTTATATTTTACTCTAATTCAATTTAACCAAACCTTATACATGTATGTATTAAACATGATATAACTTTATATTATCATACCAAAATATACCATTACTAGCCATTCCAATGGCTAGATTACAAACATCCATTTACATATCATCATTGGTAAAATTAGCTCATACATGTCATTATGTCAAAGTAAGTTTTCTATTTATACCAAAACAAGTTGGAGGATAGTGTGATGATACTTCGATCGATCTCCAACCTTTACGAGCTTTCGAGCACTATAAAATAGAAAAAAGAAAACCTAGTAAGATTTAATGCTTAGTAAGTTTCGTATAACAGGAATTTGCCTTACCATATATTTACATTTAAGATAAATATACAAAAATGCATCCAAACAATTTGGCTTATAGCCTAAAACACAACTTTACCAATCATGTTATTCAAGTAGTTCACAAAATACCAAGAACATGGATGAACTCATCATTTAATAACTTTCATATACATATTCCATATTACATGAACATTTTAATAAGAAATCATTTCAAGTTCAATTTAATCATATCATAACTTTACCCGTTGAATTTATTTGAAATATCGATGGATACACTCATGAAGTACACTTTAGTGAACACTATTATAACTTGTCAATTCATATTCGAGAGTACCCAATTAGGGCACACAATCGGGAAGCACACTCTCGAGCCTTGTAACGAGAAGCTCACATAGAGCCATTTTGGGAAATTCATAAAGAGCCTATCAGGAAGCTCCAAATAGCCAATATTAGGAAGTTCAAGCGAGCACTATCGGGAAGCTCACAAAGGGCCAATTTAACGGGAAACTCATGAATAGCCTTTAATTGGGATGCTCATAAGAGCTAAGTTGTGTCCACAACAAATGTAGGATCACAACCTACCGAGAAGCTCCGAAGAGCTATAACCGAAAGCTCGCTGAACCATATAACAGGAAGATCGAGAGGGCTAATAACAGGATGCACTTTCGAGCTATAATGTGTCCGCAACATATGTTGGACTACAACTAATATGGGAAATGCAATATCCATTGACTTTCATTTATTCAAACAGGATTTGACATTTATCAAACACTATTGGATATTCAATCAATTTCACACACATAACAATTTTACAATTCACGTGTATAACATTTAATTCAAACATATAAATGTACACAATTTAGTTACACAAACTTACCTCGAAACTTATTCGTACACGAAATCTACTAATCATAAACTTTTTGTTTTTCTTAATCCAACTCAGTATTCGGTCCTTCAAGATCTTTATAAAAAAATTTAACATCAATTTAAAATATTTCATACTCAGTATAATTTAATTCACGTACATGGCAAAATTACTATTTTACCCCTATACTTTTCAAAAATGACGATTTCGTCCCTAGGCTCGGAAAATGAAATTCATGCAATTTAATCCTTATTCCAAGCCTAACCAAAATTTTCATATAAATTTTACAGCACATGTATTTCACAAAATTTAGAATTTTTCCGTAACTTTTACATCTTTACAATTTAATCCATAAATCATATTTTTATCAAAATTCACTTTGTAAAAGTTGTTTATTTATCAACAACCTTTCATTTTCTACCATAAATTTCAAAATTTCAGCATATTCATCCATGGCAAAACTTCTATACTTTGATAACTTTTCAAATTAATCCCCAAAATAGATACATTAAACTATCCCGATCTCAAAAATATAAAAATTACTAAAAACAAGACAAGAAAATATACCTAATTAAGCTTGATTAGTTTTTTTCTCTCTCTTAGGGTTTCCATAGAATTTTTGGAGATGAAGATGATATAAAATGATATTATTTCTTTTTAATTATTTATCACCCATTAATTTTTCCACTTTCCAATTTAGTCCTTGCCTTTTTCGAATTTTCCATGGATGATTCATCAAAAATATCTACTAACTTTTTTTTAATAGTCTAATTATCATTTAAGGACCTCAAGTTTTGAATTCCATAGCTATTTGATCCTTCTAGCTATTAGAATTCAACTTTTACATTCTATGCAATTTGGTCATTTCCCTAATTAAACACATAATCGGTAAAATTTTCTTATCAGAATTTTCATATAACATTTCTATCATAATGCAGGCCATGCAATAACATTAAAATAAAATTTCTTTCTGGCTAAAAATTTGTGGTCCCGAAACCACCGTTCCGATTTCAATGAAAATGGACTGTTACATTTTCATTGAATTAAGTACTTATATAATTAAATTTAATCCATAATTCATATTTATGAAAAATTATAAATTTGCCCCTAACATTTTAACTTTTCACAATTTAGTCCTTAAGTCATAACTTAGAATCTAACCATTTCAACTTAATTCAAACTTAACCCATGTTGTAAGGGACCTTAGAACAACTCCTATTTATCAACAATTCACACTAAAACCCATAGTTTTTCACTTTTAACCAATTAATCCCTAATTCCAAGTTTCATAAAAAATCACTTAACAAAACATGTTTATTTTTCAACAAAGATTCATAATCTATACACTAACATCAAAACCTATTCAAAAACATTCATGAAAAGCCCCTCAACCTTTAAAAATTTTACAAATTAACCCTTGAGCTAGCTAGACTAAGCTAAAATGAACTCAAAAACATAAAAAAAAATTTAAAAACGGGGCTTAGAATCATACCATGCAATGAATTAACCCTAGCCGAAACTTTAAGCTTCACCTCCCATGGAATTTTCTATTGAAACAAAGAAGAAATGAGGAAGATGATATCTTTTCTTAGTTTATTTTAACTTTAATTACCAATTTACTATCTTACCCTTAATAATGATAATAATAATTTCAATAAAACCTATCCATATTTGTCCAGTAACATTAAAGATGGTATAATTACTATCTTAGTCATTTAGATTTCCTTTCGATAGCCATTTAACTCTTTTAACTAATAGAATTCAACTTTTACACCTTTTACAATTTAGTCCTTTTCACCTAATTAACCATTTAAACATCAAAATTCTTAATGAAATTTTAATACAACCTAAATATAATCCTATAGACATTAAATAAATAATAAAATAATAATTCAATCGTCGAAATTGTGGTCCCAAAACCACTATTTTTGACAACACTAAAAACAGGTTGATACACTTGCAATGCATGAGAACTCAAGAAAGCCCTTAACACTAAATGAATTCATGCCACCTTTATTCAGAGATGGAGATCTTATTCTCTTTACTTGCAATCATATTGATGATGGTGGAGATTTCGAGGGTGAAGATAACTCTAACATCATGGTGTTACAAGTCAACAATCACTATAATGTACCAAAGATTAACTTTACTAATGAAAACTTGTTGTTAGGATCCACTTCTCAGAATAGGACTTTGTTCATTAATGGATACACTTCTAAACAAAAAGTGAATTGAATCTTAGTTGGTGATGGCTCAACATCAACATGTTTCAATTTTGGTCAAAATCACTAGGAAAGTATGCTAAAAACCCTCTGCGATGTGTTTGAACCATTCCAACACTTAAAAACCAATTCCAAAGTAGTTAAAATAAATTTAAAACAATTCTAGTTCAACCACATATGCATGCATACATATAAATTCTTAGTAATTCATTTTAGTCCCTACCACTTGGAACACGTTCGGCTCACCTATGTACATGTCATTCTAACCTAAAATATAATACATTCTCTCTTAACACTTGGAGATATGATGAGATATGAAGCCCACGACCTCAACTACGACCTGTCAAATGCCACTATGCCTACACGTTGAGAATAAACGTGTATGAAGACTTAGTAAGTACAAAAGGATTTAAAAATCTACTAACAATATAACTAAAATTTTCTCATTATATAAATATATACATCATATCAAATAATCACTAGAATTTATTATTTAATTAAAGTCATACTTGTATTATTTACCATTACTCAATCATTGATTTTTACTTAATATTTGATATTAGAACCCGATGTAGACTAATTGAACACTTAGGATATACAAAAATAATAAAATAATGCATTATCATGCAATTATGTAATAGTAAGCACATAGTGTGAATTTATAGCGATAAGCATTGAAGTGTAGTCTCGTAATAGTAAACACTGTAGTGCAATTCAATACGATAAGCGCGCTAGATTTCCTTTATGGCATGGCATCTATATCCTAGTAGTTCGAGACTCGTCTGCATGGGCTTTATTTTTTGGCCAAACCATTACATTTATTCATTTAACAAAAATGACATAATTTTATACTTCTCACAATTTAGTCCTTATTTCAATAATCATACTATAACTTGTATATCTTATACACATTTATCACAATAACACCATAACTTTAACATTATTTCACTTAAGCCCTCTTTCTACTTTCTACAATGTTATGACGTACCTTATTAACTTTAAGATTTAGTCATTTTTCCATTATTATTATAAATTGCCATAATTTCGTAACTTAAACTAAGATTTGTATCATCAACACTACTTTCCTCTAATAATTACTATACATAACATTACTAAACTAGTAATTAAGCTACTTAATTGACATAATTCCTAATTAGCATAGCTTAAACATAATTAAATTCTAAAATTACTACAACCAAAATTTGGGATGATGAGTTCTTCTTCTCTTCTACTCCTTAATCTTCTCTTTTCCTTTTTCTCCAATTTAATCCTCTACCTTCTTTTCTTTTCTTCAATTTCATAACAAACATATAACATTTACATGTTAAACAACCATAATCAAGTGACTTTTCTATGCTATTTAATAGAAATCAACATGTATAGCATGAAAGTTTAATCACCTCTTACCTTAACCGCTTGAAATTAAAAACCTAATTCACACTTTGTCTCTCATTTATCACATCTATGCAGAATCTTTCTTGAAACTAAGGTGCTCACTAGCCTTTTCTATTGTTTTTACTAAATAAATATCAAAGGAAATGGAGATTTTGAGCTTGGTTTTGTTCAACAATGGTGGAAGGACTTAAATTTTGATGGACAGAAATTTAGGGGTGACATTTTGGCTTGTGGAGAAACATGATAACTTTTCATATTTTCTACACATTTCTAACAAAATATCACATGATTTTTACTTAAAATGGTCAATTTTCTAATAAGTCCTCTAGCCATTCATCTTTACACTTTAACCCCTAATCATTATGTCTACAAATATCTACTTGACTAATTACCATTTTATCCTTCATCATATTTTATAATACCAAGCATGACTCATACTTTTTTAGGTAAAATTTTCTTCTTGATCCTTCTTTATTTTTCCACATTTTCCCTATATTCTCATAGTTTCATGATTTCATACTCTCACCACGACAATTTCTATACTCTTTCAATTTAGTCATTGCTTCTATTCAAGGTTTCCCGATGTAAGAAGTATTTTCTAATTTCCTATCTTGTCTAAATACTTTCTAATTTCATACTTAAAGTTCCTACTTGTTCTATTTCAAAAATCCTCCACTAATTCCTGACCCGATCCATCACTGTACCAAGCTCCGAGTTAAAACGTGTCTATTTACAATGAGAGGTGATTATCTAGCATTTTTATAAAGAATGTTACTTGCTAGTTGATAGTTTAGCTACTATCGTTACAAATCTTCCTCTTGGGTTCCATACACTAGCTATTCTCTAAATGGAATTCAATGGGCATTGGAAAGAGATTGTTTTTGGTCCGACTATTCATAGACTAGTTTTGATTTAGTTGGATCTTTTTCTTCTCTTCTTTTATAAAAAAAAATGTAATAATAGTTTATTTAATTAGACTAGATTCTATCAGGCCCACAATATGGGTGAAAGAAAATATGTTATGTTAATCTTTTTTTTTTAAATTCAATAATGAATATAGGTGGAGCGGTAATTAACTTGTATTTTAATAATGTTAACATGTGTCCTATCCTTATATTTGTAATTTATAATTCTTTTATGTAAAGATGATATAAAAACATGAAAAGATAAAATGTCACAATAATATTAATTATAATTTAAAAGAAGATATATTTATGTGATTTCATAACCACGTTAGTGTCTCAACTAAGGGTGATTATGAACACAAACCTAATAAAATGCTTAAATATAATTATTAGATAAAAACAATACAATCTAATTGCATTAATAACACTTATCTATCTATATAATATATAAAAACAAAGTTTCAGCAAATTTTAAACTAATAAAATACTCTTGATTATTTATTATATTATTAAATTAATGTCAAAACACTATTTTAATTTTATTATTAAATTTAGAATATATTTTTTTTACTAAAAGTGAAATTCCATTTGTGTTGAAGTTAAATTACACTTTTAGCTCTTAATTAAATAATACAATTTTGAGTTACACTTTTTTCATATTTCAACATTATAAAGTTAAGGCTTACTACTATTAAATATATGTATTAGTATTTAATATTTACGCTTTTCATTTAATTATGAGTTAAAAATTCATTAAAATATATTTTTTTTATTCTAAGTTTAATTATATTTTTAAGTTTTTTTGTTGTTGTGATTTCAAAATAATTAATATGTTTTAATTATTTTAAAAAATTAATAACAGTAACTACATGATATTAAAATATATTATTTAATAAAATTTAAAAAGTAAACATGTAAAATTCCCAAAATACATGTAAAACTATGGACTAGTATTATACTAAATTGGTTTTATAAATGGAAAATGGTAATATCACAATTTGTAAGTTTCAAGGGTATTGATACACTAGGGTTTTTTTCTTTTTCATATATTTTTTTAAATTTAAGATATATATTACCAAAGAGAAAACTAAAATTATTTTTGTATTGTTGTCAAGGAGAATGTGAATTCAAGTACATTCAAGCACTTTTTATCCTCCTATTAAAGAGTGAGCAAAGACTTATGAATAGTTTTAAATATTATATAAAAAAAATACTGAATAAATAAAATTCATTAAAAATATAGTTACTGACATATTCAAACTTTTTTACTTAAAAAACTATTATTTTTATTTAAAATAGTAATAAATTCCAAAAAATATCATTTACTGATAATTGTATATCACATAGAAAAGTATATATATATGAATAACCATAAAATAATAATTTCCATACAAGTGATTTTCATTTAAAGAAAAGCATATATCACTAAAAGAGTAAATCAATTAAAATTTTACATCAGCACAAAATAAATTGAATGAAAATGTATTTATTAATGTATACTTGTAATTGTAATTATAAAGAATTATAATTCCCTAGACGTGTTTAAGCGATAGAGTGTAATTATATTGGAATTCCCTATATTATGTTAGGTAGTATAAATTGTAATTATACAATTACATAATTTATATTCTTTTTAAAACTAATTACTATAAAAATTATTAATACGATGAAAGAAATTAAATGAGTAAAAAAATTGAAATCAAATCATCGTATGTAATATGTCATCTAAGATAATAGTCTATAATACAATTACTAATAAAAATAACAAGAGCAAAAAAAAAATCATATGCAATTTTATCTAATTGCTCTAGCATGTCTTATTTGTTGGGTTATTTCTTCTTTACATTTAACATAGACTCCTTAGTATCATCTGAATCTAATTTATATTATTAAAATTAACAAGATCTCGTTCTTCCTATACTATTTAAAGTATAGATTATCTTAATTCCACTTACGAATGAAATTATGAAATACGCAACATATTAATAAGAACCTTTTTATGTTATACTGAGGTGATATTAATATGAGAAATATTGTTTTAGAATGGCAAATATCTTCTCAACTACATTTCAAACTTTTTTATAATATATAAATTATTTTATAATTTACATTTTATTATAACTTTAGAATTTTTTAGAATTAAAATAATGTAATTTTTATTATAACTTCATTACAAATTGTTTTTATAATATAATTTCAGAAATTTTTATTATAATTATTCCAAACACTCGTACATGTTTATGCTTATATATAATTTTTTAGAACTTAAACTTGTATAAAATGTCTTTTAATTTGAATCATTTGTATGAGTGTTTGGAAAGCCATAGGATGACCAATGTTTGTTTGAACCGGACCGGATCAAGTAGTTGAATCAGTTGGACCGGGAATCAGTATGAACCGATTGAATTGGCTAAAAAATTGATTGAACTAGTCAAACCATATTTTTTTTTATTTTTTTAATAATTTTTTAATCTAATCGATTGAATTTGTAGATCGACAAATTAATCGCCTTACTAATTCGACAATAACCATATTATTATTCCTGATAGGTTTGTCATGTATACCCAGCTGAACCCAAGTTATCACTTCCAGTAACTCCTCCAAAGTTCGATACCCACCTGATACCTAACAAGAGAGCAAAGTAAGCACTTTTTGGTTATATTTGTTGGACAGAAAAGCTAAAGTACGTGTGAATTTGGATATTATATTTAGAAGGGTAGATGGGACTTGGTAGGGCAATAAAACAATCAGAATGGTTGGCCATTGCTTCCTTTCTTTGGTTCCTGTTGCCAATTGGTCTCACTTCCCTTACCGTTTCACCCGTTATATGTGTCTCCACATGCAACATACACTCAAGACATCATTGAAAAGCTACAGACTCATATCTGAAAAGAAAAGAAAAAAAAAAGAAGAAGAAGAAATTGATATGCGCCTCTTTCCTCATCAAGGTACTAGGAATGATACTATTAACAAGAATATAACTAAATTTTATGGTCACAAATATGAGATACATTAACCAAAACCAATAAAGTGAATAGTTGATAGGTTGATGATGAGTGATAAGTGTACCCAATAACATTCCCTCCAGCACGGTGAACAGTTTTTGAAACAATACCCATCAATATAATACTCCATCCACCATAAACAAGGTCCAAACTTCTTGCCACCTTTCCAAAAACAACACAACAGAGAAAACACTACAGCAAAACAGGTTTTTAACGGCGTTTTTTTGGTCTATAGCGGTGCTTATAAACGTCGCTAAAACTATTTGAAAAAACTCCGCTAAAAATAACGCCGCTAACATTTTGTGGCATTTATGTAAAGAAACGCCATTAAAAAACATGACCTTTAGCGGCGCTTTTCCCACAAACTCCGCTAAAGAACATGACCTTTAGTGGCGCTTTTATCACAAACGCCGTTAAAGAACATGACCTTTAACGGCACTTTTCCCACAAGCCCCTCTAAAGAACATGACCTTTACTTTTCCCACAAACGTCGCTAAAGAACATGACCTTTAGCGACGCTTTCCCATAAATGCCACTATAAATAGACCTTTAGCGGCACTTTTCTCACAAACGTCGCTAAAGAACATGACCTTTAAAAATATATATTTTAATTAAATAATATATATTTCTATGATAAATATTATATTATGTTTTATTTTGAAATTTAAACTTTAAACTATATACTTTTAAGGAAAAATAAAAATATTAATTAAATTAAATTTTCTATAAAATTTTAACTTTAAAACTAAATATAAAAATTAATGAATTTAAATTTAATACATAAACATTGATTCAATATGTAATTTAATACATAAAAAAAACACACACACACACACACACACTCACAAAGTATTACTATTTCTAAAACAAAATTCATCCTGGTGAGAAAGGAATGTCAAATCATCATCAACTCTCATTAATCAAAGGAAAAAGATCAGAAAAGAAGAAGAAACAATATACAACAGAGGGCTGGTTCAAGCTTAGATGAAGCCAAAGTATTGCAATGCCTGCATATAATTTAGAGAAGTCCTCCGCAGTGTGAGCTATCTCAAGACTGTCTCTAACCTCTATTGCCATTTGTAACCTCATCTGAATTGCTACTCAAGGAACACGCACAAGCAAAAAATTAAAAGAAATTGACAATTCTTTCAACGTTTATATTCATTTTACAAGAGAACCAAATAGAAAACCAAACAGAGAATAAAAACATGTATATATTTGGCTTCATGAGCTGAAATCACAAACAAGTTACATCAACAAAGAAGCAAAAAAATGTCCAACTAGAGAATGGATGAAAACCTATTTTCCATAAGTAATTTGTAATAATTGTAGTGCACAAAATAACAATTATTGCAGTGCATTTCTTCTCTACTTTAACCATCCTTTCCACCCCATCAAACCTAAAATTTCCCCCCTGTCCTAGGAATATATAGAACTATAAGATTCCACAGAAGATAAGCTTAAATGCTATTTTACACGTCAAAATAGCTGTTTTCAACATTTTCACAACAAAACCTACACTTCGTGAGACTTCAAAAATGAACAAGAACAAGTTCCAACAGAGTTACATATTTGAAGGATTAGACATGAAAAAAAGAAGACTCATAAAGAGATTATATACTTTTAGTCAACTATTCACTCAAGTTCATTCAAACCTATATTATATTTCTGTCTCGAATGTCATTAACACAAATGAAGGGCTGTGTTAAAGGCTGTCACTATATTGTAAACCATCATTACAGCATTATGTATAGTAGAAGAAAAGTTCCATAGAGATCAGTTCATTTTCCTGCAGTGCTATTAACCCTAACATAATCACTCAGTTTGAAACAAAATTTGCTATTAAGAATAAAGGTACACTTGAAACAACCAACTTTCTATTATTTCCCTAGACACAATTGTTACATCTTCTTATTCAGCTTAGAATAAAATTTCAGAAGAATAGGTAGGCTAAACATTCATGCAAGCAAACTTTAAAATTGAAGGTAGCAAATTCTCATTCATCTCCATTTTTAACAAAAACACAAAACTGGAATTTGGAATGATACCCTTCAAGCTCAATACTCAAAGCTTTTCAGCTGACATAAGAAACATAAAGCATAATAATAGGGTCCAAAATTGATCTAAACTTAAAAACTAAACATACCCAGATTTCAAATCTAGAAACTAATCAACATCCGATAAATTGAAAACAGAACACCTAGAGTAGCAAAAACAGTTGTAGGATTCTTTTAAATATTAGCACTAGAAACAAATTTGCACCAACATTCAAAGAGGTAATAATCCACAAGTCTACAAATTAGCTAAGGTAATTATCTTTCACCCATAGTTTTTGCCTAATAAAATTATGCTCCCAAGCAAATAAGTAATCCGATTCAAACACATAATTTCACCTAAAATTACGCTGATCATCAAACCTCGGAATACTGATATAATGACAAAAAATAAAAAAGAAGATTAAATTTTCCACATAAATCGAAACGAGGAAAAACAAAAGGAAAAAAGCACCGTTGAATCTAAAAACGTAAAATTTAAGAGCAGAATCGAAAGTAAGGAAAAGGCAAAAACAGAAAGTACCATAAAGCAGTGTAGGAAGAGAAATCAAAGGCAGAGACCATGACTACAATGGAAGCAGCAGGAAATGCACATTGATATATCCTTAGCATTAACCCACTCACCATTCCTGGACTTCCTATAGACACCTTCATCTTATTCCTTCAAGCTAAGGGCAGATATATTAGTCTGAGCACAAAGACATTAAAATACTTACATCAGCATGCAGTGAAAAAGCTTTCTCATATTGCCCATTAATAAAATAATAAGTCAAGATTATGTATATGATATTATGTATATGATATTAATACCATATTTATATAGATAAATAGAAATATAATCACCCTGTGTCATGGGCAAACAAAAATAGATCAGTCCTGGTAAAGAAGGCTATTCTTTTCTATAAATTCTCTGTATCAAACTCCACTATATCACAGGTATATTAGAGAGGGAACAGCTGAAAAGAATGTGATGTGAAAGGGAAAACGTAATGCCTCTATACACAACAAAAAAAAAAAGAAAAAAGAAAACTTATATTAAACCGAGTACGTTTACAGACTTTAAACCAACAGCTAATACAGATTTAAAAACCAATAGCTAAATATTTAAATACATTAAATATTTGAATTTAATAAGTTTTACATTTTAATAGATTATTTGCATAAAAAGTAAACAAATTCAAAGAAAGATTTGTATCTATTGCAGACAATAACTATAATATTCAAATCAAAATATTATTATACAAATTTAGAAAAAAATGAGAAAAAGGATTAAAAATCCAAACCTGCATTACCTTATATCTAAAAGGAAATCATGAACCCGTTTCTGATCCATTGATTTAAGGGCATCTTAAACAAAACAAGAACATTGATCAAGTTAACTAAATTTTTCCTCATAAACATGGCTTCATCCAAAACAAAACCTCATACCATTACAATTTGCCTTTTAAGCAGAAGCTGCTGCAACCTTCTTCCTTGGTGCTGTTTCAGTACCTATACATCACCCCCAATAAAAATTAAGAACATTTTGAAAGAAAAAAAAACCCAAAATTTCTTACAAGAACAGGAATACGCATTGGAACTAAAATCAGAAAGCAATGAGCCTAAGGACATTAGCATTTTCCTACCTTTCCTGAAACCTGTCTTGAACCTGCGAGGAACGTGGCGAAGATACCTCTATACATCGGTGATGGAGATGTTAGCCTCATCTAATTGAAACCAACATCTAGAAACACAAATAATCACACAAGTTTAAAAATCCAAAATAACCATAAGACAATGATGCTTTGAACCCTTGTGAAATTATCAAAACAAAAGACAAAGGCGATATTTGCAAAAGACCAATAAATAAAATCCCTTCTTCAATCTTCCAGCCACCAAATCAAAGGGAAAAATTTCGTTACTTCTTAATACAAATTTGTCAAAACAACATAAATGAATCATTATTTCAGAAACCTAAAAAAAGCAAAATTATAAAGCATTAATCCAAAATTAAAAGAAGGGAAAAAAGAGAGAGAAAGATTTACCTAGAATTAAAAGAAACCCTAACAGATTGAAAGAAAAGGAGTAGCTATGGTGGGTGGATTCAGTGCAGTGAAATGAAAAGGAAAAAGAAGTGTGATTGGGGTGGCGATGGAGATGAGAAGAAGAGGGAGTAACGAGCGGGTAACCAAAAATTATTTTTTGGGAGTGAGCGGGATTTTGATTTCCCCTTTTTGGTATAAAAAATAATGGTCTTTTGCGGTGTTTTCACCAAAAACACCATTATAGCTCAATTTTTTACAGCATTTTTGCCAAAAACGCCACTATAGCTCAATTTTTTGTGGCGTTTTGCCCAAAAACGCCACTATTGCTCAATTTTTATTTTTTTCATTTTTAACATATTTTTTCTATTTTTCCTTTCAAATTTTTTGGAATTTTTTTAATTTTGAATATTGAACTTTTAACTGAAATATGTACTAAAATATTAAATATTAAATTTTTAAGTTTCTAAGTTTTATTTTTTATTTTTAAATGTCAAAATTTTTGAAAATTTTTATAATTTTTAAATTAACATATAAAATACAAAAGGAAACTTTAATGAAATAAAATGGAATCAATGAATTAAAAATACAAAATGACACAACAATACAAGCATTATTCTTTTAAGTATGGTCGCATTAGTTGTTTAGATTTTTATATAAATGGCATTTAATTATATGTATACTCCTAAATTTTGATAGAGATACATCTCAAAATTATATATAAATTTTGGTTTAATGTGTAATTGTAGACGTGAAATTCTAATTGTGGTTTAAATGTATAGTTGAAACTTTAATTTTGATTTAATCATACATATTTTAAAAATAAATACACCAATATATTTTCATATTGAATAAATATAAATATTTATGTATGCAATATATAAATATAAAATGATGTTATATCAATAATTGTGTTAATAATTTACAAGAACTGGATCAAATTAAAGTTCATGTATACAATTGCACACTAAACTATTGTTCATGTATGCTTTTGGGATTTAACCCATTTTGATATATATATATATTTTAAAATAATAATTTATATTTATCTTATTTAGATTTATATTATAAAAATCTAAGATACACAAGTTAAGTAGTTCACCATATTTACCCCTAAACACTAAAAATTAAACTTTAAACCCTAAACCCCAAATATCAAACCCCAAATCCTAGCCCATAAACCCTAAATCATAGACCATAAACCTACACCCTAAACCCTAACTATATAATTACCAATCCATAACAATCATTACTTTATTTATTTATTTATTTATTTATCAATTTTTTAAATCTAACATTTAAATATATATATATGAAATGGGTTAGATTAAATATTTTTAAATATAAAAGCATTAATTGATTGTATAAAATTTCATCATTTAACAAATCTCAAGTAAACTTTAAATCTTAGACCATTTAATATATATAAAGTTTATCTATTATCTCTTAAATAATTTAAACTATAATCATAATTTTAATATATTAAAATTAATATTATCTCTTTACAATTATATAAAAATTATTTAATATATAAATTAAAAACACTAATTAATATAAACCCTAAACCCCTATCCCTATCCCCTAACCCCTATCCCCATAAACCCTAAATCATAAAATATAAACCATAAACCCATAACCATTAATCCCTAACTCCTAAACCTTAAACCCCAACCCTTAAACCATAAACCATAAACCATAAACCCTAACGATAATTAATTAATATTTTAAAATTAATACTATCTATTTTACGATTATATAAGAAATTATTTAATATATAAATTAAAAACAATCAGTCATATATCCGAAAAACTTTAAAATTATTTTAAATAATAATATTTTATTTTTTCATTTTAACAAATATTTTCTATGTTTTTACTTCCAAATTTTTCTACGTGTCATTATTTTTTTGAAGAATTTAAGTATTCAATTAAAATAAATTGTATCCTAATTAATATAAATAAACTAGTTAAATAATAAATAGACAGATAAAATGTTTTTTACGGCGTTTTCATAAAGCGCCGCTAAAGCTCGATCTATAGCGGCATTTTTCAAAAAGCGCTGCTAATGGTCGACCTATAGCGGATTTTTTCAAAAACCGTCCCTAATGGTCGACCTATAACGGCATTTTTTTAAAAACAGCCGCTAATGCTCAATCTATAGCAGCGTTTTTCAAAAAGCGCCGCTAATGCCTCTAAAGCTCAACACAAAACAATAGCGTTGTGCTAAATTTTTTTGCAGCGTTTTTCAAAAAGCGCCACTAATGCCACTAAAACTCAACACAAAACAACGGCGTTGTGCTTAATTTTTTTGTGGCGTTTTTCAAAAAGTGCCACTAATGGTCGACCTATAGCGGCATTTTTTAGAAGGCGCCGCTAATGCTCGATCTACAGCTAATGCTCGATCTATAGTGGCGTTTGGACAAAAAATGCTGTTAAAAACTTGTTTTGTTGTAGCGAAAAAAAACCATTAAGACGAACAAAAAGAAAAGATACAGGGTTGAGAGAGATGTCAGGGAGAAGATTAGGGTGTACCAATTGTTGGGCTAATTCAACAGCAACATCTGTATAACATTTCCTCTTGCCGGTTCTGCTTCCACAGAAAACACATACACTCTTGAATCTCAATTTCACAACTTCCCCTTCCATTTCCATTTCCAGAGATTCTTGTCAAGTTCCCTTGTTTGATTGATTCTTGTTAAGTTCCCTTGTTCGATTACTCTACACAAAAGATGGCTTACCAAGAAAGACAGAGAAGTGTAGGTCAAGTTCGTTAATATACTCACTCCAGCAGGAGGTACTGTGGGTAATTGATGTGAGTTGATTGTTGATTGTTTATTTGCAGCCCACCCACCCCAAGCATTCTTTTTTTAAAAAATTGACTATAACTTTAAAAATTATGAAAATAACCCATTTTCAAAAGAAAAGTGTTCCAAATAAGTCTATTAAATGTCATTCAGAAAGCAATAGGACTTTAATTTATTTTTAGCAAATTTATTTTTTCTTTGTTTCTTTTGTTGTTTGGTTTTTCAAAATGTCATTTAAAGCTGATGTTAAACAACAATAACTGTGAAATTTAAAGTCCTATTTGGTTGCTGAGAAATGCTTGGAAACTAGAAGATTAATTCGAGTATTGTAGTCAAAAGTTTTACCTATTTGGAAATTAATAAGAATTGAAATCCTAATAATCGATAGAAATCCAGAAATATAATGAAACAAATTAGGTTTAAATAAAAATAAGAAAAATAATAATTGAATAATGAAAATAAAATTATCACAATTGCTCTACATTTGGTCTTAACAACTTATCAATACATACTTATTTTGCAGTAATTAAGGTATTATTCCTTCAACTCTGGAGTAAGAACAATTGGTAAAAACATAAGAAAAATAATTATAATGATTAATGTGAAAGAACATATGCCTTAGAAAACTGACCTTATAATTTTAAAAATTAGGAAATATTTTAAAATATTTTAACTAGATACAATTTTAACTCAATTCTTAAATATTTTAAAGGTTATTTAAGGGTTATTTAAATTTAATTTCATGTGAGTAATTAATGTGAGTTGATTGTTGATTGTTTATTTACAGCCCACCCCTCCCAAAGCCCTTTTTTAGAAAACTGACTTCATAATTTTAAAATGAAAATAACCCATTTTCGAAAGAAAAGTTGTCCGAATAAGTATCAAACGTTATTCAGAAAACAATAGGCCTTTAATTTATTTTTAGCAAATTTATTTTTTCTTTGTTTCTTTTGTTGTTTGGTTTTTCAGAATGCAATTTAAAGTCGATGTTAAACAACAAAAACTGAGAAATTTAAAGTCATGTTTGGTTGTTGAGAAATTCTTGGAAATTAGAAAATTAATTCGAGTATTATATTAAAATTTTTTACCTATTTGGAAACTAACAGGAAATCAAATCCTTAATAAAATACTCATCGATAGAAATTCAAAATATAATGAAACAAATTAGGTTTAAATAAAATAAATAAAAACAATAATTGAATAATGAAAAAAAAAGTACTTTGCAAAGAGTTGTAATATTATTTGACCATGCACAATGATATATCACTCAACAGCTGCTGGATTAGTAGATATAGAACATGATCATCCTTCTTGAATTCAGGCACTTTTTTTATGACATCATTGAAAGAGAGGCATGATACTCGAGTTTGGTTCTTCAACAATGTAATAATGCTTATTGCAAGAATTGGAGTTTTGAGCACTGGTTCAAACCAAGAAATATATTATTTTGATTATTTGCCAAGTCTATCTCATGTCTGTCCTGATTGATATGAAAATCATGGATGATCCAATTCTATCGGTAGTGAGGACTTTGGTGTTGCCATAAGAAAAAACTTTGGTTCTCAACAAGATTACCTCTCAGTTTCACTTGTCTAAATCTTCCCTTAGAGTCATCAATTCCAAGTTTTAAAGTTCATTAGGTTTAGTTCAATTTATTACAATTTAATCCCTTTATCCAAAAATCAGCTTACCACATTTCTATCAACCAACCCCTTAAAATTTAGTTACCCATTACATTATTTAAGCCGAGAGAAACACAAATCATAGACATAAATTTCATAAAAATTTGAGCTTTGCAAAGAAAAGAGTTAAAGTTTGGGCTTTTAATCTAGAAAACTTAGAAAGAAGATGAGCATAAACATTCACCAGCATAATAATAGTAACATATTTGACTTTGACTTAGAAAAATCAAATTATTATTATTAATAATAGAACACTTTATAATACTAAAAAACCTTGTCATATATATGATAGTAACATATTTGACTTTGACTTAGAAACCATTACACTAATATATAATAAGCACACTTTCAATCATGAGCCCACTATTTATAGGTAAAAGGTTAAAGGATTTCCACACTTAAAAATACATGTAACACTTTTAATTTGTCTCCATTGTCAGTTTAGGGTTACAGAGTATTATAGTATAAATTAAAATATTTAACTTCAAACAGAAACTATTATTCAACTTAAATCGAGCATACAGGGCCTTAAAAATAGATTGGGAACATTGAGGGACTAATTTGAAAAAAAAGAAAAATTTCTAGAAAAATTAGAAAATTTTGGAAATAGGGGTCACACGACCATGTGGCCAAGCTGTGTGACAAAGCCAAGGCTGTGTGGCTTGAAGACATAGTCATGTACAATTCGAAGTATGGGACACATGGCTGTGTCCCAGTATACGACCGTATGTCTGCATATCCGCATCTGTTTGTATTAGAAGTGAAGCCATACGACTGTGTGGACCAACCTGCCCCTAAAAATCAAAAGACATACGGCCGTGTGAGGAGACCATGTGTGACACACGGTCGTGTGATAGCTCGTGTCTCAGGCTATGTGTCCCAAAATATACCTTCAAAAGCAAGTTTACCAAATTGTGTTTACTTGAACCACATGCATACCCATTCAAAACACATCTAAACAAGCCCAAAACATGCCAAAACATACACATATCATTCAATCTAAATGCCTATCCAATGTGCCCTCATTGGTACCACAATTCATATACCAAATCAATACAATCTCAATCTTAAAAGACTAACCTTAAACATACATCACACATACTAATTGACCATTCCATTCACATCCGAATTCTACCATGTGTCACCTACTTCGAAAGGTATGAATCAATGACCAAAGAAACAAATTTGCATAGACATTTACAAGTCAAAATCAATGACATATGTATATATATACAATTAAGCTAGGCATAAGCTTAAAACATATCATATTGACTAAATAGAATAAAAGCTCCTATTACATGCCATTTATAATCATCAACATAATAACCAAAATCTATCAAAGTAAAGGACGGATAGTATGTATGTTATCTGACTAGGTTCCAACCGGTCGAGCTTTCTGATAATCTACAAACAAAGAAAACAACTAACGTAAGCAAATAGTGCTTAGTAAGCTCGTATAAAATCTTAAACATAAACTTACCAAATAGGCTCTATTTATATAATTCATACATAATTTATTTGACATGCTTAAGAGATTATTCATTTCCTATTACAACACCTACCTCACAAGTTAGTGAGTTTAATAATGAAACATCAAACATCCATATGAAGAAACATATACTGAGAGCATATCCATATACATAACATTCATCACATCTCTAATATGTAACATTCATACCTTCAAAGATCTTACGCCAACACTTTACATTCCATCTATTATAATTTCATATCATTTTATATAATTAAGTTTATTTGTTTAAGCCTTTATTACCTATTGAACCAAATGAAGCAACATCGGATCCACAAGAGCCATGCTCACACAAAGTGTGTCTATATATGTAACTGTAAACATATCTGTAATGCTCACACGAGCTGTGAAGTGGGCCTACTCACATGAGCTATTTGGTTAAGAAAAATCAATAGCATACAACTTTTACAATTTTTACGATTTAGTCCTTTCTTCTTTAATTAACTATCAAATCATTAAAATTTTCAAACCAAACTTCAATTTACCTCTATAATAGCTCCGTAACTATTTAATAATAATATTACGAACTTGGTTTACAAAAATGAGAGCCCAATACCTCACTTTCTAAAATCACTTTACTTTAGGGATAAATCACTTGAAATTAACTATTCGTCCAATTAACAAAAATCATTAAATCAAATTTCAACATAATTCTATAATTGACTCGTAAATATTAAATAATAATATTTACGGACTTACTCGTTGGATTTCTGGCCTTGAACCCATCATTTCCCACACCACTGAAAAATGGGTTGTTACAACTCTCCTCCCTTAGAAAATTTTGTCCTCGAAATTTCTTACCTGGAATAAGTTTGGTTATTGTAAACTCATAGGCTCTTTTGTCTTCCAAGTCAAACATGTCTCCTCTAGTTTGTTCTCGTTCAATTCATAGAACTTGATGATATATCACTATAATATATATCCTCCAGAATCTAAATCACCTGTTTCAACTTTCCATCTGTTTGCGCCATAGCTTCGAGAATTTAGGATACATACAATTCAACTAGCTTTCAAACGAATAACCTGTTCTAATTGGAATAAAAAAATGAGTTATTTTCATTAGTCTGACAATAATAATCCTGATTGATTTTTCTTTTCTCAATGTCAAAGATAATACAAATACGGAATCCATCAACTCGCCTTTATATACCATCAAAAATTTCAAAAATTCGTAACAGCTCAGATAAGATTTGATATTCAACTTTGACATACTAGATATCTCAATACAAACTCTAAAATTTCACATTTTCTTCCCAGTTATCAGTAACTTTGTTTCAAGGCATTTCACAGTTTGTCACATTTGACTGATTCACCCAATCACTACAATATGCCTCTCGTAAGATGTCTTGTATAATTTTAAAATTGTTCAATACATATATTTGATTTCAGAAATATAAACTATTATCACAATCCGTACTAAAATTAGTGATATGATCATTCTGAATCTGTTCTCATTAAGCTAATAAATTCTAATATTCTCTTCACATCTCACAATTTATCTGAAGAATTAATGATATAACTCTCAACTTTGTAATAATTGACCCAACATGATTTAAGGTCATCTGAATGAAGAATTACTATAAACAATGAATTCTTTACTAGATTTAGGCTAAATTAGTACAAGAGCTTCTGTCAATAAAGTTTTCAACTTATTAACACTATGTTGTAACTTATCTAATCAAACAGCTTAAACATTCCTAAAATAGCTTCTTCATCAGCAATACAATTATCAAGAAATTCTTGTTAATTTGTTTCTTGAGATATAGCTGAAAAACTCGATTCATCATATCCATAAATGTCACAAGAGTATTAAACAATCTGAAAGGCATTACTAAAAACTCGTAGTGTTCATAATTAGTTCTGGATATTATCTCCGATACATCCATGTCTTAATCTCACAGTCGATAATAACCAGATTAGCTATCTATCCTCGAGATCACTGTATCACTTTTCAGCTAATCGAATAAATTATCAATACGAGGCAAAGAATATTTACTCATTATCGTGACTTATTCAACTATTGATAATCTATATACAATCTCATCAACTCTTCTTTCTTTTTCACAAATAGAACATGTGTGCCTCAAGGTGATACACTCGGTCGAATTAAAGCTCTACCAATTAATTCTTGCAACTAAGCTTTTAATTCTTTTA
Organism: Gossypium arboreum; assembly: GCF_025698485.1. NCBI lineage: Eukaryota > Viridiplantae > Streptophyta > Magnoliopsida > Malvales > Malvaceae > Gossypium > Gossypium arboreum. Next base: position 60,406,391 of record NC_069076.1, on the reverse strand, counting down.
ATTCAGTTGAAGTCATTCTATACAAAGCGACAACAATCCCAGAAGTCTTGGACACTAATTCTATAACAAGCTCGACTTCTCATTCTGGTAGTAAACTCAACAATTTCTTTAGATAAACATCTGTAAACTTTCAAACTATCAGTAATTGATCAACTTTCATTTCAAATACTCTAGAACTCAAAAATTAGGAACTAAAAATAAACTATAGAGTTTCAAATCAGTTTCTGTGCGGATATCACCGAAATCATATTTAAAATACAATTAAGCTTAGAAGATTCAATAAAAATCAATACCTTGTTCTGACATCTCAAATCAATCTGTTCTAACTTTAATGCACTACTACATCATGAATAATCAACTAATCCATTCCTAAGATAGCCTTAAAATTATAGACTAAATTAAAATATTATTATTTTGAAAAAAATAAAATACTCAAAAATAATATTGGCCTTGATAAACCATAAAAGTAACATGTTTTAAACCCATGCTTGGCATGTTTTTGGATGATTTATTATATAATTGAGTGAATTTGATGCTCCTAATCCTTTAATTTCATGTTTCTATACTTGGAGAGCATAGGGGAGCAAAAAGAGTAAAAAAGGGGGTCAAAATTGGACAAAATGAGCTATTTTTAGGAACCACATGGCCTGGGCATTCCTACATGAACTGAGCAATACCCGTGTGAGCCACAAGGGCTGGCCACACGGCCATGTGATAGCCTATGTCGATTTCAAACCCTATTTCCCTAACACGCGAAAAAAGCCAATTTTTAAGGTTTCTGAGCATTCTAAAGTTTATAAATACATACTAGAAGAAGACTTAAGGGAGCACGCAGAGTAGAGCACAAAAATTACCCAAAGGACGCCATCAGAATCAACTTAGAAGCAAGATCTCCTTCAGGATTGAATATCTCCAGTCAACTTCTCTAGAAGTTTTTGGGTTTCTTTATTTTTTTTGTTTTCTTAATTTTGAGATGTTTTCCTCCCAAAGTATGAACTAAATTCCCTAGATACCTAGGGAAGATGAAACCTATGATGGATCTTGTTATTTAATTTTGAATTACATGATAAATACTTGATTTCTTGATCTCAATTATGTGTGCTTATTCCATGTTTTAAAGTTTTCAGGATATTAATTCTTGATTGATGTGCTTATTTCAGTGGAGCAAAAGTCCCTACTTAAGAGTAGATCTGGCATAATTTAGTGGAGTTGCATGCAATCCTAGAAATAGAACGACATAAGTCTACCGAATTAGAGTCAAATCTAATACAAGAATCCATAGATCGAGTTAATGCGACAATAGGGGTTTTAATTAGAAAGAGATTTCAATTAATCAACCTAAAGTCAGTTATTTTTACTCTTGAAAGAGATTAATATAATTTAGGGATTTCTACGAATCAGGCAAGTGAATAAATCGTTTAATTTAGATTCAGAATAATAAGTGAAGTCTAGATGAATTCTTTCCTGGGTATTGTCTCTTTCATTGGTTCATTCGAATATTTTCTTACTTAATTCTCTATTGTGTCTTAATAATTAATTTAGATAATTTTAGATTAAAAACAATTCCTTCAATTTATCAGCTAGATAATAAAAAGATAGTAATTACTAGTACTTTTAGTTCTTGTGGGTATGATATTCCCGACTCACCATAACTATACTGCTATTCGATAGGTGCGCTTGCCTTTGTCATGATTTTAGTTAGTTAAGTGAATCATCATCAAGTTTTTGGAGCCGTTTCCAAGGACTAAAATATTAGGAACACTAGATTTTTATTAATTTAACGATTTTTACTTTTATTGCATTTTAGTTTTTATTTTTGTTTTCTAAATTCTTGTTTTGTTTAGTTCTGGTAGGTTCCTTTAGTATATGACTAGAATAGACCCGTCCGAACCTATAGTATTTGACAATGAGATTGAAAACACAGCTTGTAGAAATCGTAGAGAAGTAAGGCAGAGTCAACAGAGTATAGTGGAAGTGCAAGAAGATGTTATTAATATCACTGAGGAGATGGTTGAAAATCAGAATAATCAGCTACCTCCTATGGTTGCTAAAAATCCTATTTCTCGTACTATGTATGACTATGCCAAGCCTAATTTAACTAGGGCTAAATCGAGTATTGAGAGACCTGCTATTGTTGCAAATAACTTCGAACTGAAGCCGAGCACTATTCAGATGATCCAACAATTTGTTCAGTTCGATGGTTTGCAAGATGAAAATCCAAATACTCATTTGGCCAACTTTTTGGAATTCTACGATACTTTTAAGATAAATGATGTTTCTAACGATGCCATTTGATTATGATTGTTTTCCTTCTCATTGAGAAATAAGGCTAAATAGTGGTTGAACTCTCTACTACGAGGTTCTATCACCACATGGGAGCAAATGACTGAAAAGTTCTTATTAAAGTATTTTCCGCCTGCTAAGACAACTAAGTTGAGGAATAATATCTCCTCCTTTGTACAAATGGATTTAAAAACTCTATATGATGCATGGGAGAGGTATAAGGACTTATTGAGAAGGTACCCTCACCATGGGTTACCTTTATGGCTACAGGTTCAGACTTTCTACAATGGTTTCAACCCCTCAACTAGGTAATTGATCGATACAGCCTTCGGTGGGACTCTGAATAATAAAACTCCTGAAGTAGCTTATGAGGTTATAGAAGAGATGTCACTGAATAATTATCAGTGGCAAGTCATGAGAATGAAGCCGATGAAAGTAGCCGTTGTTTTTAACATAGATACGGTCACCATGTTGTCAAATCAGGTACAAGTTTTGAATAAAAAGATTAATGGTTTATATGGTTCTATGCAGGTACATCTGGTGATGCAGTGCGATACAAATGGAGGAGGGATGAATAATCCAGAATGTCTATCCTACAACCCTAGCATAGAGAACGAACAAGTCAACCATATGGGTAATAATTCTAGACCTTAGAATAATCCTTATAGTAACACTTATAATGGAGGATGGAGGAGCCATCCTAATTTTTCTTAGGGTGGTCAAGGAAATCAAAGACAACAACCCCCTCCAGGCTTTCAACAACAACCATACTAGCAAAAGAAGAAGCCAAACCTTGAGGAGATGCTGACAAAGTTTATTTCAGTGTCAGAAACCCGTTTCTAAAACACTGAAATCGCACTTAAAAATCAACAAGTGTCGATACAAGGACTCGAGAACCAGATAGGACATTTTGCAAAGATGATTTTAGAGAGACCACAAGGTAGCTTGCCTAGCAACACTAAAACTAACCCAAGGGAGCAGCTTCATGCAATTACGGTTGAGGAAGGGTTAGTTGAACCAGAACCAAAACTAAGGCAGGAAAGTGTGGTAAGTCAAGGTAAGGTTGAGGTGAGCCACAGTGTACAAAAACTGGCAGGTAAGGAGTATAAACCTCGTGTGCCATACCCAAATGCGATAAAGAAAGACCACATAAATGAAAAATTTGGTAAATTTCATAAACTTCTAAAAAAGTTGCATATTAACTTACCGTTTATTGAAGCTCTTTTGTAGATGCATAATTCCGTAAAATATTTAAAGGAGCTTTTAGAAAACAAATGGAAGTTAGATGATTCGTTGCACATGAAGTTAAATGTAGTTTTTTGCTCAGCTATCTTGCAAACAAACTACCCAATAAGTTGAAAGATCTAGGGAGTTTTACTATTCCTTGTTTAATTGGTAGTTTAAATGTTAGTAATGCTTTAGCTGATTTAGAGGCGAGTATTAATGCCATGACTTATGAAATGTTTAAACAACTAGGTCTCGAGAAACCCAAACAAACTAGGATGAACATTCAATTGGCAAATAGAACTATTAGATTTCCTAGGGGTATTGTTGAAGACGTATTTGTTAAAATTGATAAATTTATATTCCCAGTTGATTTTTTTGTTTTAGACATGGATGAGGATAGTGACGTACCTTTAATTTTAGGACGACCCTTTTTAGCAACTGCTAGAACTATCATTGATGTTGGTACAGGAGAATTAATACTTCGTGTAGGCGATGAAATGATAAAACTCCAAGCTCGTGATTTTCCTAAGTTATCTAGTAATCAAGATGATTATATGAGTCCTATTAATATAAGTAACCTTGTGGCTCAACCTTCTTTGCAGGAAATCTCTCAAAAAAATGTGATAGAGCCACATTCCACCTCATGCGACAAAAATAGAACAACTCATGAAGCACGAAGGCTACAAATCAATGAACTAGATAAATGGCGGATACATGGCAAGGAGAAACCAATAATACACAATGCAGAAACAAAATGAAATTTTGACGAGCATGTGGATGGAACACACCAATTTATGGTTGGGGGCCAGGTACTGTTGGATAAGAAGTACCCTCGAATTGCCACTTCAGAGCTTAATGCGAACGGAGCAACCCCTTTTATGGAACTCAATGTCTTCCTATACGGTACAATCGAAGTAAAGCATTTTGAATTCGGCACTCTCAAGGTAAATATTACTCGACTCAAACTTTATTTGAATAAAAGAATTGATAGTGAGCAAAAAGAGTCCCAACTCCGCGAACTACCATGACTGTGCGAATACGAGGTAAGTCGAGCTTAGATAAATAAGAGCTTCTAGGGAGGCAACCCGAGTGCTAACACGACTAATTTCTTAAATTTATATCATAATATTTTTTATTAAAATTAAAAAAATTGATTTTTAAAAGCCACACTGCCTGGACAAACGGCATGTTCTTGGCCGTGTAGATCTTTTGACTTAGTTTTAAAAATTGAAGAAAATCGACAGTGAGTTACATGGCCGAGCGACACGCCCGTGTAATCCACATGGCCTGGACATAAGGGCATGTCCTTGGCTGTGTGGAGCCTGAGACTTAATTTTTCTAAAACTCGACAGAGACACGGCTTAACATAGTCCACACAGGCGTGTGACACGGTTGGTGGACCACAAGGCCTTGACACACGGGCGTGTCTTAGGTTGTGTGAAACCTAGAGCTTAATTTTTCAAATTTAAAACAAGTCAGAAAGTTACACGGGCAAGACACTTGGCCGTGGGGGAAGGCACACAGGCGTGTGATAGGTCACAAGGCGTGGGAGAAGTGAAAGAGATTGTACACGGCCTGGACACATGGGCGTGTCCTAAGCCGTGTAAAGACTGAGCTTTCATTTTTAATTGACACAGGCTGAACAGGAGACCACACGGATGTATGACACGGCCGTGTGGCCCAACACGGGCCTCACACAACCGTGTTACCTATTAAATCCCTAATTCATTTTCAATTTTTATCTTTTGTCTTCTTCTCAAACTCTTCAACCCTAGCCGCCGCAACACCCTCACGCCCCCATACTCCGGCTGTCGTTAACCATCCCTCACCCCTATTGTCCCCTTACTCGAGCCACAGACGCACCTTCCAACTCTGAATAACCCCCTTCCCTCTCCTCTTCCCTTTTCTTTACACCCCATCTCCCTTCCTTCAACCACCACGCTGAAAATCCCCTTTCTTCAGCCACTGTTCTTTACCATGCACACAACCGTTGAACCACCCTCAAACCACTGATCCCCGTCCACCGCCGCGTGATCCTCCGACCACCACTTGTATCCCACCGTCAATTTTGTCCCCTTTTACCTTTTACCCTTTTACCCTTTTCTTTATCTTATTTAATATTTATTTGTTTATTTATTTCTTGTTTGTTATTTTATTTTAGTTTTAGTTTCTTCTTTGTTTTTTTTTTGTTCTTTAGTTTTCTATGTTAGTATTTGTCTTATGTTCCTTATTTGATGATATTGATTCCTATTTAGTACGGTTAAATTTGATAGCTATTATTCTCATGATTATTCTTATTGTTATTGACTATATTATATATTATTCTTACTTGGTTCTGCTGCTATTCTTCTTGCTAGGTTACTTCTTTATGATTCTTCATGCTTATTATTAGTTTTCATTTAGTAGTAGCATGCTGTTTCTTAGTTTCATTATGTTCAAAGTCTATTTCTGTATTATTTAAATTGTTGAGCTTAACTTAGATTTTGATCTTCTCTTAGCTTATTTCCATTTAATTAGTTCGTCAAGTTAATTTATTTGATCACTATATTGTAGGTACATTATGACAAACACACGCAGTAAATCTAAAATCGCCATCCCCGCTTCAAAAAAGTAAAAGGGCTTCGAAGCGATCTCCTCATCGAGTGCATCTGCTAAGGCTCGTCACCCCTACCTTTGATTTGTAGCAGGCCCCCAAGAGGATTTATATCAGTTCCTTCGAGTTCGTCCATTTAGCCTAAGCCGTTGCATTGATTGGGCCGCGTTGGAGCAGGTCCGACTCGCCGATGATATGATTGCTATTATCGCTACAGCTCCGTGGGTAGATTCTTTACCATCATTGAGCCCACTTACATGGAGCTAACATTGGAGTTTTGCTCAATGTTTCTAGTACAATAGGTCATGACATTTCATGATGAGCCAAGCACCATCAATTTTCGACTTGGTGGTTTGGTGTGCCATATAAGCGTCCCTGAGTTTGGTGCTGTTATGGGACTTTACACAGAGCAATTTATGAGCGTTGAAGAGTTCCTTATACTTCATAGGCACATCTATCACTCACCATCACATTGTTGGACTGATCTTACAGAGAGCCAGACACTATATGATTTGAGTCGCTCGAAGGTGACTTCTCTCTCTGGCCTTACGGTACATTCACGCACTTTTAGCTCACACTTTGACAGGTCACAGAGAGAGCACCAAAGTCATTAGCACTCATGAAACTTATTTCCTATAGAGCATGGCACACGGGCATATATTTGATTTGACATATTTCATCGCTCTAGCCTTCCGCCGTCAGACTGACCGCCACAAGAAGGGCCCCATCTATTTAGGCCCTTATGTGACTTGACTCGCTCAACACTTCGATCTCCTCGACACACTAGAGTAGTCCTCTACACTCACACTAGTTAGCTAGATGTCCCCTCAAGGCATCTCGAGCATGATATACATGAGGATGATCGAGTGGCGTCGCGGAGTGGATCCTCCTCAGTACCGATTGTTTCATTCTGACGCTCAAAATGGACCCGAGAACTTCCCTAATGATGTTCCTCCCTATCACATGGGCCCACCATAGCCTCCACCTTCGAGTCACCGACCTGTACCTTCTACTGCTAGCTTCCTAGGAGTATCCACTGAGGAGTTCACTAACTTTCGTCAGTACTGTGTTCAGAGGTTCGATAGTATTGATGCGACATTGTAGTAGATTTGTCAGCATTTCCATATTTCTCTTCCAGCGCCAACAACTCATGATGCTGATGTGTCTGATGATGAGGACCATTGAGTCCATTTATTTTTATTTTTAGTAATTATTTTTATTTTTCTATTTATTTGTATTTTCCTGGACTTTTTTCGCTTTTATATTTTGAACTATATTTTATTATGGTTGCTTCTAATCGAGTAACCCTTTAATCTTCTTCAGCATTGTGTTTATTTTCTTATCAGTTGCTCATAATCATGCACTACATCTATATTTATCTACAATTCCGCATTTCACTATTCTGGGAATTTCATCCAATGTTCAGGGCAGTTTCAATTCTCTCCCTCTCTTATGATATCTTGTCTTTACTATGATTATTTTTATTTGTACATTGAGGACAATGTAGATCTTAAGTATGGGGAGGTTATTTATATGATTATTAGAAAATCCCTGAATTATGCCTTGTGTTTAAGTAATTTTCTCATATTACTATTAGAATGAATTCTTATCGATTTGTGATTATCATTGATATGTTTTAAATTAAAGTATAGGTAATTGTGCATTGATTGTTTAAACTTTAAAACATGAGAGAACCAAGCATGATAAGTCTATTTTCAGAATTAAAAATTGTTAGGTTATTTTTCCTGAATTGAGGTATTACATTGAAGTTTGATATTTGCAAGATTGATATCAAAAACCATAATTTTTTGTGAGATTTTGAGCCTTAAGAGCATACACTTTTCTTGCTCATTTTATTATTGGTTATGAGTGTGTCAATATTGATTGGTTATTCTAGAACTTGCTTCGATTATGCATGTCGAGACCACACCTTTCATTTGATATACAGAGATGATAAAGGCTTAAGTTTTAGCCCACTTATCCTATAAAAAGCCTACCTTCATAATTAACCCTTAGTGAACCCTTTTGAGCCTAATAAACCGTTTCTTGATTTACCCATTAATGTTAACCTATGACTCAATTTTGATTCGTTGAGAATTGTTCCCGTTTTATTGACTCCTTTTTTGTCGTGATTTGATTTGGTGAGTTGCCTAACTATGTTATTTTGTTTCAGTTGTTAAATTATCTCTTATTATCCATTGTTCTCAAAAGAAAAAAAAGTGAAAAAAGTACATATTTATTGATTATTACTAGTTCTATGAGCTTAAACAATTAATTTCATATTTTCGAGAAGAAGCTCATGTTATTCTTGATAAGTTTTCAATTGATGTAATTATTCAACATTAGTTTATTTTTCTAGTTTGACAATTTATCAATTCAATCTCGATTTTAACCCCCTTTTTCAGCCTTTATCTATACCTTTAACCCAATTCCCATTACAACCTGTTAAAGACCTTTTAATTTATGTATCATCTTATTTTACAGTGGTGGAGATTCAATTTTCATCCAAGCCTATGGTAATGACTTTTCATGTTTGACTATTGAGTGCTTATTTTTGAACCTTAAACACTTTGAGTGATTTGAGTGAATCTCTAGTGAGAATATTGATTCTTGAAGATTTTTGAATTAAAGGTAATTACTTAGATAAGGGGAAATACCTATGTTTTCATGCTTTAAAAATGTTCGACTTGGATTGCTTGTGTCTTTAGTACTCTTTTAGTTGAATTATCAATGTGTGATTATTTGTGAATTATAATAAAACATTACTAATGAGAATTATAAGTTGGGAAAGATTAGTTTTAATTGTGAGTTGAGGATTTTTCTTGAGGATAAGCAAACGCTTAAGTGTGGGGATATTTGATAAACCATAAAAGTAACATGTTTTAATCTCATGCTTGGCATGTTTTTGGATGATTTATTATATAATTGAGTGAATTTGATGCTCCTAATCCTTTAATTTCCTGTTTCTATACTTAGGAGAGTATAGGGGAGCAAAAGGAGCAGAAAACGGGTCAAAATCAAACAAAACGAGCTATTTTTAGGAACCACACGGCCTAGGCATTCCCACACAGGCTGAGCACACGCTTGTGTAAGCCACACGGGCTGGCCAAACGCCCTTGTGCCAGCCCGTGTCGATTTCAAACCCTGTTTCCCTAACACACAAAAAGCCAATTTTTAGGGTTTTCGAGCATTCTAAAGTTTATAAATACACGCTAGAAGAAGACCTAAGGGAGCACGCAAAGTAGAACGCAGAAATTACTTGAAGGATGCCGTAGGAATCAACTTAGAAGTGGGATCTCCTTCAAGATTGAAGATCTCTAGTGAACTTGTCTAGAAGTTTTTGGGTTTCTTTATGTTTTGTTGTTTTCCTAATTTTGAGATGTTTTCCTCCCAAAGTATGAACTAAATTCCCTAGATACCTAGGGAAGATGAACCTATGATGGATCTTGTAATTTAATTTCTGAATTACATGATAAATACTTGATTTCTTAATCTCAATTATGTGTACTTATTCCATGTTTTAAAGTTTTCAGGATGTGCTTATTTCAGTGGAGAAAAAGTCCCTACTTAAGAATAGATCTGGCATAATTGAGTGGAGTTGCATGCAATCCTAGAAATACGACGACATAAATCTACTGGATTAGAGTCAAATCTAATAGGGGAATCCATAGATCGAGTTAATGTGACAATCGGGGTTTTAATTAGAAATAGATTTCAATTAATCAACCTAGAGTTAGTTATTTTCACTCTCGAAAGAGATATTAATATAATTTAGGGATTTCTACGAATCAAGGCAAGTGAATAAATCGTTTAATTCAGATTCAGAATAATAAGTGAAGTCTAGGTGGATTCTTTCCTAGGTATTGTCTTTCTCATTGGTTCTTCAAATATTTTCTTACTTAATTCTCTATTGCTTCTTAATAATTAATTTAGATAATTTTAGATTAACAAAAATTCCTTCAATTTATCGGCTAGATAACAAAAAGATAGTAATTACTAGTACTTTTAGTTCTCGTGGATATGATATTCCCGACTTACCATAACTATACTGCTATTCGATAGGGACGCTTGCCTTTGTCATAATTTTAGTTAGTTAAGTGAATCATCACCAGGCCTTAAATCCATTTAAAAAATTAATGGTCACACATACAAAATAATCCACTTTATCACTTGTATCATAATTAACTTATCATGTCCTGTTAACATTTTTAAATTGAAGTTTAAAGGCTCGCTTAAAATATGAAAGGGATTCGGTAACTTTAAATATAAGGATTCAATAACTTAAAATTATAAGGTTAAATTAAACTTATTCAAGAGTTATTTATTCATCAAAGTTTAAAGGCTCGCTTAAAATATGAAAGGGATTAGATAATAGCATAAGGCCCGAAAATGAGTTTGCAAAAAAAAAAAAAGAACTATTTAAAATATGGACCAAGCTTGAGCTCCAATATTTAAGGTCGAAGCTTAGCTCAACCCATTTTATAATTTTTTTGATAACTTAAAAATACATTTTTCTAGATACATGAGTACTAGTAGTATGTGTCTTGTGTTATGCGTTTAAATTCGACTCGACACGAATATGACATGAATTTGTAACTTAAAAATTACTTTCGAATAAATAGAGGGATATATTTAATTTAAATAATATATATAATGATTTCTTGATCTAATCTAGTAAATGATTGGTATGAATGAATTATTAACAATAATTTCTTGATTTAAACTAAGCAAGTAGGGGAGCATTCGATCGAGTCGAATCGAGTCAAAGAATTTTGAGTTAGTCGAGTTGACGAATCCTATTTTAGCAGTCGAACTCAATTTGAAAATTTTTCGAATTGAGTCAAAATTTCGAGTCAAGTTGAGTTAACGAATCCTATTATTTATAGTCAATGTTGCTTTTACATGGACTGATCATTTAACTAGTAGACGAAGTACAAGATTATTCAACTACATAAACAATATTATTTACTTAATAACTACATGTAAATAAATATTTTAAGCATGAAAAGTAACTATACATAATGTTGCAATAACTATACATAACATTGCAAGACGATCATTCAACGAAAACCTGCGGACTTAAGGTACCAAATGGATCAACGTGCGGATCTTGGTGGGTTTTATTAAAATATTATTTTTTATTTTTTTTATTTATCAAAACAATGTAGGTTTGTCTTTTTTTATTCTAATTTTTGGATAACTTGAATTGTGTAATTCAAAATTTAAATTTTTATCGAGTTTTTCGAATTGAATCAAATTTTGCTCACCACTACTAGTAAGAACAATTCACAAAAAAATATTAGAAGAAGATTTATAATGATCAACGTGAAGAAATTTATGTCTTGGAATATAAACCACAATTACACAACATTTGTTCTCAATAAGTTATGAATACTTATTTATACTAATAAAAGCTTGGTTTTACTGTGTTAAATGGCTAATTACTTTGAAGAAAAAAATTAAGTGTTGTTGACTTCTACTGGGCTTAAAACTCAAAAGAAAGTAAAAGAGAAAGAAAGAAAAAAAAGAGTAAATAACAATGTATATATCTTTGTTAGCAAAAGCACCATTGAAGATCTAACTACTCAGTGCTCATTATTTATAGCCTCCTTTTTCTTTGGTGGCTTTTGGATTTGGTTTTGGGATGTTTGTGGGGAGATCGACGGTAAGGAGTGAGAGGAAAGGTGACGATGATGGGGGTTGGGCGGACTATGAGAATAGAGGAGAAGAACAAAGAAGAAGAAAACAAAATGAAAAAAATGTTAAATAATTTTATTTTTATCAATGACATTGTCTCTGACCTTGTGCTTATGTGGTCGCCACATAGGCTACTTAGTTGACCTACAGTTTGACTGACAGTCAACTCACAATTTCTATTAAAATTGGACTAATTTCTAAAAAATTCGTAATATTAAGGGTGTCAATCCAAACAAAAAAAAAGGATTAAGGGTTCAAACTCAAAAACCCATAAATATTGGAGGTATTGCAATCATTGAGCAATCATCAGCTTTTTTTAAAAAAATAATTATTTTTTGGGTGTCATCATTGTCATTGGAAGCAACAGATTAAAGTGTGATTAAATAAAATGTTCAGGGACCTGATCAAACAATTACCCTTTAGATTGGATGAAAAAATGAGTGATGCCATGATTGCATTTAAAAAATAATATAAAATTCTTATTCAAATTACCGAAATATATCCTTAAAAAATTTTCGGTAATTTAACAAAAGAACAGACCAAATTCTCCCACTATAAACTTCATCTTTCATCTTGAATAAGCTTCACTAACTAGTTCATTTCATTCCAAGAGTGTAAACTAAAAAATATATAGGATTTTTCCTATATAAATTATCACCTTCTTACTTAAATTTGTTGTTAAAACCAAGTAATTGTTTAATAAATTAATGAAATATGTGAAAATATGAAAACAGGCATAGAAATTATTAAAATGTGATTTTATGTTTTATTATATAGTTTTCATGCATAAAATGGCTTATTTTATATTAAATTGAGCATATTATATTTTTATGACATAAAGTGGGCCATGCATGATTAAATTAAATAATAAAATATAAAATTATATTTAATAATTTATTTTAAAATATTTCATTAATAATTTGGGTTTTAATTAATTTAATTAAATTGGTAAAATTTAATTCTTTGGTCCTCTAACTTATTGATTTATTTTTGGACAGGTCTGAGAACTTTAATTTGATTACAAAACCGTCCAAATGGAGGGCCAAGTCAACCCAAAATTTGGCTGAATATGGAGGTTCATAAACCATCTTTTGGTTTAATTACACAAGGTCCTTAAAAACTTGAAGAAATCAGAGATTGGCTCGAAGATTTTCTGGTGACCGAGTCTTAGTCCTGAGTTGTTGTGGCACTCAAATTGACCAAGAATCAAGCAAAATCAGCCACATTCCCTCAATTCATGGCCGGCCACACTTAGAAGGAGTTTTGAACGATGGACACTCCTATTATTAGCAAACTAGCCCCCATGCTTCACCTATAAATAAGAGCCCCTTTCTCACTTTTTCAATCATCCCTCATCCTTCATTCATCCCTCACTCATTCATCATTCTCTTCTCTCTCAATTCTCTTTGATTTCTTAGCCCTCATCATCTTTACATAAAGATTTTGAGCAAATTAGCCTCTTAAAGAACCCTTAGTCAGCCACCTCGGAGAGCCATTGGCAAAGGAACAAAGCGAAGGAATGAAGGAGCCCTCATCAGTCAGAGTACTATAATTTAATTCAAGAATGTTTTCTTTGTGTTCTTTGTTCTTGTTCACAACAATGATAGCTTAATTTTATTTGAGCTAGGATGATTGCTTTGATTTAATAATAATTATTTGATTCATGCTTATAATATTTGTGCCTCAATCGATCATGTTTTCAATTAAAATCAAGTTTGTATTTCGTTCATACGTGATTGAAATGCACCTGAATTAGCTGAGCGATCCTAACCAGACGACGCCTAATGGACGCATAACTTAAATGTTCATGCTCAATTTAGATCTAACCCGATTAAATTGCAGGTTGCATAACATCCCTAACCAAGCTCTGTTATCTGCATAGTTTTTAAATTTGTGTGATTAAACTATTTCAAACCTAACACGTCCATGTTACCTTGCACAAATACAAAGAAACCCTTAGTAAATAAGGATTAGTAAAATGTGTATTTACTAAGTAAAGGATTCCAAAAGGACCTAACCAGTTTCCAAACTCATGAAAGATCGAGTTACCATGGAATGTTTTTCCAAATATTGATAAGCATGTTGATAATAATTTGAGTTTAATTAAAGTAATTGTCCTAGCTTATTTATGTTATAATTGTTGCTTATTGTGTTAATTCTACTAAAATCTATCTCATTCATATAGTTTGCATAATTAGGATAAATAACATTAAGGATCATTGCATTTAGTTTCATATACTTAATTTTTCATCACTTCTCAATTGTATTGTTTTTATTTATCAAATTGTTAATACATTTTTACAAATTAAGTGACTTAGCACAAAAACAATCCCTGTAGAGACGATAACTCGATATTTACTTATTACTTGATAACGACTGTGTAAACTTGCACAAACCTGAGCGTTACAAGTTTTTGGCGCCGTTGCTGGGGATTGTCAACTGTTGCCATAGTCATTTTTTGTGAAAATATTTATTTTCAATTTGGTTATTTCTAACAGTACTAACTTATTCTTTTTTAATTTTGTAATTTTCTTTCTAGGTGTTTATGAGCTTAGATCGGATTATCAATTTACTTCTAATAGACCTTGAAATTGAGCGAACTTTAAGACAAAGAATATGTGAACAAATAGCTCAGAGACAGAACAAGATGGACCTTGGAAATCAAAATCAAGACCAAGGTAATGAAGTCGAATATGTACGAAATCCTATCCTCATTGATGATGATACGGATCGATGTATCAGACAATATGATGTGCCACTTTTCAATGAGTTAAATCTAGGAATTAGAAGGCCAGATATTGAGGCAACCCAATTTGAATTGAAACCAGTGATGTTTCAAATGCTACAAATGGTGGGCCAATTTTGTGGTATGCCCACGGAAGATCCACATCACACCTTCGATTGTTTATGGAGGTGAGTGACTCATTCAAGATAGCCGCTGTGACTAAAGACATACTGAGGTTGAAGTTGTTTCCGTACTCGTAGCGAGATCGAGCACGAGCATAGCTCAATTCATTGCC